>NW_026947503.1:10000-610000 GCF_034190915.1 Cavia porcellus
ACATTGCTGAGCATGACCCAGGATAGCCTGCAGGACCTGCTCTACCACCTCCCTTGTTCCAGGAAGCTGGGTGGGCTTCTAACTACTGTGGATGATGGTCCAAATCTCTCTCTGGGCTAGTGCCAACACACTGTAAGTCACCCTGAAATACACTGTAACTCACCCTGAGAGGTTACTGGGGATGGTCTACTTAGGCCCATGAGACTTGCTGAGCCTAGGCCAGTGTGCATGGAAGCTGGGAGAGCACTTAACTGCTGGGAGCAATGATCTTAAACTCTCCCCATTCTGATGTCCTGGAACTTACTTCAAGCGAACTCCACTCTATAAATTGAGAGAAGGTTGCTGGGGTGGTCCAGTTAGGCCTGAAAAACCTGTTGAGACTAGTCCAACAATGTAAGCTGTCAAAAGAAGATGGTAGGACATAACAAATTTTGTGGCTTTTCATAGTTACCTTCAAAAGTGCTACTTCATTTACCAGGTAGTCTTACAAAATTGATCTAATACTATGTCAACTCTGTTTTTCCAAAAACTAAAATTAGTAGTACAATCATCTAAGTAATCTTGTGTATATACATAAATTTATATCCCTTTCCTTTCTCTTCCTCTTCTCTTGAGTTATTATTTCCTCATTGAGCAGTTTCTTACCCTTTCACAAAATTTATTGAAAATTCTTTGTTTTATTTACTCATTCACTGTCTTACACTAGGAAGACAATATGGTATTAATACATGTGAATTTGACTTATTTCTCTTATGAGTATTGTCTCAAGTCACATCCATTTCCCTATAAAAGTCTCAACATGATCCTTACTTATAGCTGAGTAGTATTTCGTTGTATAAAAATGCCACATAATTTTTATCCATTCCTCACTTGATTGGCACTTGGGTTGTTTCGAACATTTACCTGTTGCAAATTGCACTTCTGTAAGCATGGGTGCACATATATCACTGTGGTATGATGATTTCAATTCTTCTGAAAATATGCCCTGAATTTGAATAGCTGGATCAAATGGGACCACAGATCCTAGCTTTTTCAGGAACTTCCAAACTGAGTTCCCCAGTGATTGCACCAGCTTACACTCACACAAACAGTGTGGAAGAGTTCCTTTTCCCCTATATTCTGTCCAGCATTAGTTATTGGTGATTTTCTTTATTCTAGCTTTTCTTTATGGAGTGAGATGAAATATCAGTGTTGTTTAAATTTTCATTTCCCAAATAAACAATGATGCTGCATATTTTTTAATGTATTTTTTGACACTTGTATTTCTTTAGCTGAGAAGTGTGTATTCATCTCAGATACTCACTTTTTTAAGATTGGGTGTGATTGTTAAAAAATTTATATGTTCTAGATACAGGTTCTTTGTTTGAAGGACTGTTGACTAAGAATATTTTCCCAGTTCATACACTTTCTTTTTACTTTGTTGGAGATTTCTTTTGACATGAAAAATGTTTTTAATAATATGAGATACCAGTGGTTGATTCTGGGAATTATTTCCCATGCAGGTTGATTTTTGTTCATGAATTCTCTGACTACCCTTATGTCTCCAAGGTTTCTATCTATTTTGTCTTCCAGAAGATTTAATGTTTCTGTTTTAATGTTTAGATTTTTGATTCATTTTGACTTTAGTTTAGTGTATGGTGATAGGTATACATCTAGTTTTTGTCTTCAGCATGTGGAAAACCAATTTTTCCTGCACCGTTTATTAAAGAGGCTATCTTTCTTCCACTGAATGTTTTTGGCCCCTTTGTAAAAGATAAAGTGACTAAGTGTGTTGTAGTTTGTGGCTGTGTCTTCTGATGTATTCCACTGAGTGTCTGCTTTTATTCCAGTATCATGATAATTTTAGCTGTGTAGTATAACTTCAAGTCAGGAATTGTGATGCCTCCTGCCTTGCCTTTCTTTCCTAGAGTTGGCTTTGCTATTCTAGGTCTCTCCTGACTTCAGATTAATTTTAGGAATAATTTCTCTAGATCTGTAAGGTACGCTAATTATGTTTTAATTGGCATTGCATTAAATCAGGATAACGATTTGGGAGAATGGCCATTTTCACAATGTTTTTTCTTCTTATCCATGAAAAGTGAATGTCTTTCCATGTTCAGAGATCCTTTTTGGTTTCTTTATTCAGACTATTGTAATTTTCATTGAATAGATCTTTTTCTTCCTTTGTTAGATTGATATCTAAGTATTTCATTCTTTTGGGTGCTATTGCGAAGGATGTGGTTTCTCTTATTTCTCTTTCATTATGTTGTTTGTGCCCAGGAATGCTATTGATTTTTGAATGTTAATCTTATATCCAGATAAATTTCTCAATTTGATTATTATGTCTAGGAGTCTTTCAATGGAATTTAGGGGTCTTCTGTGTAGAATACCTTGTCCTCTGCAACTAATGATACTTTACCTTCTTTTCCTATCCTTATTTCTTTTATTTCAATCTCTTCTCTGATTGCTCTGGCTAATCTTTCCTGAAAAATGTTTAATAGGTGTGGTGATAGTGGACATCCTTGTCTTGCTCCTGATTTTAGAGTGAGAGCTTTAACTTTTTGACCATTTAATATGATTAATTTATTTTTAATTTTATTTAAAGAGAAAAAAGCAAAACAAAAAAGGTAGTAATAATACACAATTTCATAAAAATAAACTAAGAAATCATTCATTGATAAATTACATACTGTCATCTTAGAAATCATTGTTCAAGTTACAAAATTAAAGCATACAAAGTGGACAAACAATGAGACTGCAAACAGTTCTGCTCAATGATCCAACAAACCTTAGTAATATGGCCATCTATCTTACACCCTTAAAATACATGCTGTTATATGCTTTACAGCACTTTCTTTTCCTCTTTTTTACAAAAGCAATTACACATTTTTGGTTTTATTACTCCTACAGTTCTTATTACTTTTTACACTAGTGACACAATGTGATATTTATAAATATGTTTAATTCACTTATAAGCATAGTCTCAAGTTGCCTCCATTTACCTATGAAGGCCTCAAGATCATACTTTTATAGCTTAATAATATTCCATTGTACAAAAAAACCCACATCTTTTTCATCCACTCTGCAGGTGATGGGAGTTTTGGTTGTTTTCAAGATTTATCAATTACAAATTGTGCTTCTGTGAACATATCTACACATACATCACTGTGGCATGAACTTTTTCAGTTTTCTGGGATGATACCCAGGAGAGAAATAGCTTGGTTCAATGGAACTTCCAATCCTAGTCTTCTGAGGAATCACTATACTGATTTCCATAGTGGCTGCACCATTCTACACTCCCACAAACAATGGATAAGTGTTTCTTCTTCCCCACAACCTCACCAACATTTGTTATCAGTTGTTTTCTTGGTGGAAGCTATTCTTTCCAGTGTGAGATGAAATCTCAAAGCTGTTTTAATTTGCATTTCTCGAATGACCAGTGATGGTGAACATTTTTTCATGTATTTATTTGCCATTTTTATATCTTCATCTGAGAGCTGTGTGTTCATCTCAGATACCCATTTTTGGAGAGTGTGTTTGACTTTGGTGCCTTGAGGTTTTTCAACTCTTTATATGTTCTGGATATATGTCTTTTGTCTGGGGTGTTGCTGGCAATAATTCTTTCCCATTCTGTGGGTTTCCTTTTCACTCTGTTGGTGATATATTTTGAAGTGTAAAAACTTCAATAATATTAGATACCAGCTGTTGGTTCTTTGAAGTGTTTCCTGTGCAGTTTGCATTTTGTTTATGAATTCTCTGTCTTGCTCTATGTCTCCAAGTCTTCTACATACCTTGTCTTCCAGGGTATTTAGTGTTTCTGTTTTAATATTTAGATCTTTGATCCATTTAAACTTTAGTTGTTTGCATGATGACATACATGGGGCTAGTTTCAGTCTTCAGCATGTGGAAAACCAATTTTTTCAACAGTATATATTAAAGATGCTATCATTCTTCCAGTGAACATGTTTAGCATCTTTGTCAAATGTCAGGTGGCTGAGTGTCTTTGTAGTTGTGTTTGCATCTTCAAATCTATTCCATTGATCCTCAGATCTAGTTCTTTGCCAGTGCCAAGCTGATTTTATCTTTGTGGCTTTGTAGTATAATTTCAAGTCAGGGGTTCAACTGCCTCCTGTCTTGCCTTTGTTGCCCAGAATTTCCATTGCTATTCTCAGTTTCTTCTGTTTCCAAATGAATTTTAGGAGTGTTTTCTCTAAATCTGTGAGGTATGTGATTGATATTTTGATTGGGATTGCATTAAATATGCATAAGAGTTTTGGGAATATGGCCATTTTCACAAATTAGCTCTTCCTAGCAAGGAGGAAGGACTATCTTTCCACTTTCTAATATCCTCTTAAATCTCCTCTTTTAGTGTAGCATAATTTTCAGCATATAGGTCTTTTACATTCTTGGTTATGTTGACTCCTAAATATTTCATCTTTTAGATGCCATTGTAAAATGTGATATTTCCATAATTTCTGTATCAGTGAGTTTTTTGTTTGTGTGAAGGAATGCTATTGAATTTTGAGCATTGACATTGTATTCAGCTATACTGCTGAATTTGTTTATTACCTGTAATAGTCTTTTAATGGAGTTTTTTGGGTCTTCTACATAGAAGACATCTTCAAATAGTGATAGTTTAAGTTCTTCCTTTCCTATCTTTATTCCTTTTATTTCTCTCACTGATTGCCCTGGCTAGTATTTCAAGAATTATATTGAATAAGTGTGGTGATAATGGACTTCCTTGTCTTGCTCCTGGTTTTAAAGTGAATGCTTTCAGTGTTTGTCTATTTAGTACAATATTGGTTGCTGGTTTGTCATAGATGGCATTTATTAGATAGACATAATGTATTAAGACTTTCTGAAGGGTTTTTATCATTGAACATGTGTTGGACTTTAACAAAAGCCTTTTCGGCATCTATTGAGATGATCACATGATTCTTTTGGCTCTGTTGATATGTTGTATTATGTTTATTGATTTGTATATGTTAAACCATCCTTGCACTCCTGGAATGAATCCCACTTGGACGTGATTTATAATCTTGATTTGCTGCATTCTATTTGCCAGTGCGTTATTGAGAATATTTGCATAAATATTCATTAGATAGATTGGCCTATAGCTCTCCCTTTTGGTTGGGTCTTTCTCTGGTTTTGGTATCAGAGTAATACTTGCCTCCAGGAATGATTTAGGGAGGATTGATTCCTTGTAAATTTCATTGAAGAGTTTAAGGAGTATTGGCATAAAATCTTATCTAAATTTCTTGGAGAAGTCAGCCATAAATCTATCAGGACCGGGCTTCTCTTTGTTGGTAAGCTTTTGATTTCATTTTCACTTTTGATGACTTGATATTGGGTTTTTCAAAATTGCTATATCTTCTTGGTTAAGCTTTAGTAGCCCATATATTTCTAGAAATCTGTCCATTTCCTATATCTTTTCCACTCTATGTGAGTAGAGATTTTCAAAGTAGGTATTCATGATCTTTTGAATTTCCATGGGTTCTGTAGTAATTTCCCTCCTTTCAGTCTTTATTGCATGAAGTTGGGTTTTTCTTTCTTTTCCTTTATAAGGTTAGCTAGAAGTTTGCTAATTTTGTTTAGTCTCTCAAAAAACCACCTGTTTGATTCATTAATTCTTTGTAATTTTTGTTGCAATTTCATTGATTTGTGCTCTAATCTTTACAATTTCCTCACCTTTACAAGGTTTGTATTTAACTTGCTCTTCTTTTTCTAGAAGCATGAGATGAAACATTGGGTTGTTTCTTTGTGTTCACTATCTTTTCTTGGTATGACAATTTGGTACTTTATATTTCCCTCCTTGCAGTATGTTGTTTGTGCATTTTCATTGAATTTTAGGTATTGCTTTATTTCTTCATTAATTTCACCTGTAGCCCACTGGTTGTTCAGAACGTTGATATTTAATTTCTATGTATTTATACCAATTTGGCAATGTCTTTGACCATTAAGTTCTAATTTCAGTGCACTATGGTCCAGTAATATGCATGGGATATTTTTTATACCTTTGCATTTACTTAAGAATGCTTTATGGGTTAATGTAATGTCTATTTCAGAGACTGTCCTATGTGCAGCAGAGAAGAATGTGTATTCTGATGCGGTTGGATGGAATACTTTGTAAACATCTACTAAGTCCAATAGCTCACAGATATGTTTCAGTTCTATTATTTCTTTGATGACTTTTTGTCTAGTTGATCTATCTCTTAGTGACAATGGGTTATTAAGGTCCCCTGATAAAACTGTGATCTTATGTATTTGGTTTTCTATGTCCATTAATATTTGTCTTATATAATTGGGCCCTCCTCCTCCTTCTATATGTATATAGATATACATATATAATTGTCAGTTCTTCCTCTTGAATTTTTCCACTAACGATTATGTAGTGACCTTGTTTATCTCTTTTAATCATTTTAGGTTTGAAGTTCACATTATCTTTGAATAGAAATTTACCCCTGATTTTTTCTGGGTTCCTGTTTCATGGCATATTCTTTTTCATCCTTTGACTTTTAATCTATGAGTTTCATTTTGGGTCAGATATGATTCTTTTATACAGCATATTGTGGGCTCATGTTTCTTGATCCATTATGTCAACCTATTTCTTTTGTTAGGTGAATTGAGGCCATTTACATTTATGGATATAACTAACATGCACTGGTTCGACTTTTCCATGTTATGTTCCAGTTGTTTGCTTTCTGCTTTTCCCCTTGGATTAATTGCTTGTTCTGTTGGGTGGTTTCTTTCTGTTGTGGTTCTGAGGATTTGGGTAATTTTTATCCCTATCTAGTATATCTTGTATATCTTTAAACATTTCTTCTCAGGTTGGTTTCATGGACATGAATTTCTTCAGTTGTTCTTTGTCATGGAAGTATCTTGTTTCTCCAATAAATTTGAAAGAAAGTTTTGCTGGGTACATCAGTCTGAATTGAAAGTATTTTCTTTTAGGGCTTAAAATACCCCACTCTAAGCTCATCTTGTCTTGAGGGTTTTTGCTGAAATGTTTGCTGTGATTCTAATGGGCTTTCTTTGATATGTGAGTGGTGTCTTTTCTTTAACAGCTTTTAGTATTATGTTTTTATGCTGTAGGTCTGGGATTTTAATTATTTTGTGTCTTATTTTAATTATTTCATTATTTTAATTATTATTTTATTTTATTATTTAATTATTATATGTCTGGGTGTAGATTTATGTAGGTTTTGATTATTTGATGTTCTATATGCCTCATTTATCTGCATATCAGATTTTTCCCCATATTTGGTAAATTTTCTGCTATTACTTCTGTGAATAGTTTATTTATGTAATTTGCATTGACTCCTGCATCTTTACTGATGCCTATGAGTCATATAATGTTGCTGCTGGATTGTCATTTCATGCTACTTTGTTATTTTTCAAAGTTCTATCCTTTCATGGTCACTAATTGTAATCCTGTCTTGAAGGTTCAAAATTCTATCCTCAGCTTTATTTAAATGGTTTTGTCAGCTTTCAATAGAATTTGTTGTTTTTTGGATGTCTCCTTTAGTTTGAGTCATTAATTTTGCTTGTTCATTCAAGTTTACAATCAAGTTTTCCTGTGCTCCTGCACTTTTATTCTATTTCTTTTCCAGTTGCACTGAGCAACTCCTTTACTACGGTTCTTATTTCTGTTTTTACATGAGAGATTACTTTTAATTTGTTTTACTCTATCGCTTCATAGAGTTGAGTTTTTGTTTTTTTTTTTGTTTGTTTTGTTTTTGATTTACTTGCTATCTTTTCAGAGATTTCTGGTGTTTTACTTTTGAAGTCCTCTATTGCAATATCTCTTGCTCCTGTTGGACTAGATGTTTGAGGTTGCATTTGCTTTTTAGTTTTGCCATTTTCCCCTTTCAGGTTAATTTTATTCCTTCAATCCCACTAATGTCAACTGTTAGTTGTGTGTATCTTGGGGTCCTACTGTAATGTTGATTTTTGCTCAATTGCTGGGTCCAACAATGATGAAGTGGGCCAGTCACCTGAATTCCCCCTGCAGGGCCTATTTGTTGAGTCCTATGTTCTTCCTAGGCTGACAAGCCTAGGACTACTGATGTAAATCAACCCCTAGTTCCTGCTGTTATTATGTCTTCAGGTTATTCAGAGTCACCAGATCTCTCTGTTTATAGTATTTATCTAGGTTCAGACACTATTGTGTCTCTAGGTATCTCACAGACTCCCTTAAGTTTCTCCAGGTTGGGGGAAGCCTTGTTGGCACCCTCCTCAACTTAACTGATATTGTCTCTGTCCAGGAAGGACTCACTCACCCACTTGTCAATCTCTCCTATGGCCTACTTCTGGAGGGGGCTTCTCTATTGCTCCTGTTTACCCACTGAAGGTAGCAAACTATATTCCTACTTTAAAGGCAAACTCACCCCACTGATATAAGACTGTTGAGTTCTTACTGAGTCTCCACTTGATACTGCATGATTAATCCACTGCAGTACAAGGTTTTGGGGGAGCGTATGGGAGCCAAAGTGTCAACAGCAATGCTAGGTCCAGAAAGTGGGTGCATCCTTGATGGCAGTGAGTTGGAGTTCTTAGATCCTGATGTGGATGGCCAGGACTGCAGGACACAGGAGGGGCCTGCTTCTGGTAAGGTCCCATGTGCACCTCAGGCTGGAGTTCCCAAGTCCCACAAGGTCATCTTCAGAGATGGTTTGAGATGCAGGAGGGACCTGGGTCTAGCGCAGTCCCATGAACACCTCTGTCTGGAGTTCCTGGGTCCTGTGAGATTGTCTGCAGAAACAGTGGGAGTCACTGGTAGTGCCTGTGTCTAGTGTGGCCCCATGTGTGCCACTGGCTGGAGTTTACAGGTCCCATGAAGTTGTCTGCAGGCTATGAGGGTGGAATGATGGTTGGCTTCACAGCTGGAATGAGAGGAACCACCAGTCCCAGCGGCTCTCAGTTGCTGCTTGCAGGACCTTCAACACTGACTGTGTAAGTCAGGTGCCCATTTCCTGCTTTCTTAGTGTTACCATACACACTGGGTGTGTATGAAATAGGAAGCTCCAGAAGGGTAGGTGTTGAGAAGTGACCAAGACAATCCAGTAACTCTTTTAGTGTTTCTTAGCTATCTTTAATGAGTGAAGTCAGGTGTGAAGTCTGAAAGTTTTTCCTTATGTACCATCAGCCCACCAGAAACTCTGTCATCATGCGAGCTAGTGTCAGACCATGCATGTTCTTTTTGAAGCTCTCCCACTAACTTTCTTGACATCCTACTCTGGTCTCTTTTTTATTTTTATTTTTGTTTTTAAAATAAAATTTCACTATTTAAATCTGGCAAGTAAAAAAAATAAATATTTGGTCAGTCTACATATCTAAATTGTACCAATAAATTTAATAAATGAAAAAATTAATTAAATACCCTGGAATATAAGGCATTGTGTGATATTCATTTTCCTAGGGTAAATGTATAAGTCCTTTCCATGGTCATTTTTCATTTACATGATAATATTCCACTGACATTGTCTGTATAGTTATTGTATTTGTCACTTATTTTATACCTAGTTCTCTGCTCTTTTCCCAAAGAAGATAAAGGAGAATCAGTCTAAGAACTGGCAAATAGTTTTGAGCATTTTATTCAATTTTCTATGTGATGAAAATACTTTCACAAACACGATTTGTAATGCCCTGTTGCTGTCACATTTTCTAATGTAGCAAAATTTACTTTATTACCCAATACAAGTTTTTAGATTAACTTGATAATTTCTTCAGCCTGAATAATGGAACATGTTCTATGTACCGGGGCTAGATATCAGTGCTAGGTCACAATGGCACATAAGACAGAGAAGGTCCTTCCACAGAATTCACCTCCAAGGTAAATGTTCTATAATGTGAAGCACATGTGGTCCAGTACAGAGAAACCATTCCCATCCTCATCAAGACCCAAGAAGATTTATAATTGTACTCCCAAGGAAAAAATACTAGAATTCTAGTGAATCAATTCCAATCTACCACACCCAGTGCAACCCAAGTTGAGAAGAAAGACACTAGACTTATACAGTTGTAGGGAGCCAAGCAATCCTAAATTCAGTCAAGATGGTGGCTTACCCTAACAAAGGCTATGATCTAGAGCCCAACACAGTTCTTTTTTTATTTAAAGAGAAAAAAAGCACAAACAAAACAGTAAAAGGGTACAAGTAATACAGAATTTCAAAAAAATTAACAGTAAGAAATCACTAGTTAATATATTTCATATAGTCATCTTATAAATAATTGATCAAGTTACAAATTTAAGGATACAAAGTGGACATTCAAACCATGAGACTGCAAACAGCTGTGTTCAAGAATCCAAAAAAAAGTTAGTAATATGGTCATCTATCTTACACATCTAAACACACTTGCAGTTGTGTCCTTTAAAGCACTTTCTTTTCCTCTCCTTTTAACAATAACATTTACACATTTTGGGTTTTATTACTCTCACAGTTCTTATTACATTTTTTGGAAGAGAATAAAGCCAAATATGACAAAACAAAGCAGTCGGTCAAAACAAAGGATGGACATAGTACATGATGTAAAAACAGAATACAAGGTATTTAATAATGATTACCATAATGCCTCTTATTACCTTAAAAAGAATTGCCTATATCATCAGGTATAATAAAATTGAACAAAACAGTACAGAACAAAACCAATAAAACCAAAACATTTGAGACATTACTGAACTTCAAAAGAAGATAGTAGTCAAACCAGAATTACAATCATAGTGAATCTGATTGCCTTCAAAGTAGTTGCCTATACCCTCAAAATTGACACTACCAAACAAAACAGAAGAGAGTAAAATCAGTCAAAACAAGATGGTGGGAGCCATATAGTGCTTCAAATTGAGTTAATATGAAATAAAAAAGTTACTATAATATATCCTGTTAATTTTTAAAAATTTTTCCCTTAATTAAAAAATAATAAATAAATTTTAAAAAGGGGAGAGATTGAGATAAAAGAGGACATAACAACATAACAATACAGGTCAGAACATAACAATTTAAGCAACATAGTGTTTCACCACAAGACAACCCTACTTAATAGTAGTGACCATAGTGTCTCTTTCCTTGAAATATTTGAGTATAACTTCATATATTATAGCATCAAACATATCAAGACAGTGTGAAACCATTCAAGAGGATGAAAGTATTACAAGGTATTTAGAACCAGCAGAAAATAAACTATGTTTTCTATATTATCTCTTTGCCTATAAAAAATTTTGTTTGTACTATTTTGTACTATCACTTGTAATAAAATCCAATAAGTTGCAACATGATGAAATTATTAATTTTCGATGAACAGAGTGGTTCCAGAATGAGTAACAGTGAGAGTGGCAGGAAATATGTGATTGTCATGACTACCATGAGGTGGGTGGGTAGAAGGTCTGAGATCACCTTTATGATATGTAGAGGGCAAGAAATGCCAAGAGAGTAATCTGCATTACACAACTCAGGTAGTTTCTCACAATTTGGGGTCGGTGCTTCAGTTCTGCTGTACAATCCTTTTTGCCCCGGGAAGTCATGGCCTCTTTTTGAGGCTCATTTCCCACTGACAGCATGGAGTGTAGTCTCCATCCCACCAGGCTCATGCAGGTATTTGGGGAGTTCAGTGGATGGGCTAACACTGACCTGTTGCCTTGCTTTGGAGTTTATACATCAGCTTCTCAGCCAGTCCAATTTATACTGTTTAAAGCCAATTGAAGGGACAAAGAAATAGCCTAGCCAGTTGTGTGCATATTAATACCTGGAGATAGGGCCAATTTTATCCAAAATGTAGATAACTGCTTTTATTTATAAGGAGAGACTAGGAGGGCCATCTATGTGGTTTCCCACAGTCTAGGTCAATGCTGCAATAAAATTATGACTAAAGATGGGACTCTTCTTTCTTTATCTGTGTTGATACATAGTGAGGCCATTTCATGTAGCTACTAAGTGTTGGAAATCTGTCACTGAAAATAATGTATTTTGTTGGATATTAATTATATTTGAATTTAAGTAGTCCAGTATGCATGTTTGCTACTGAACTGGACTCTTACAACTTCCTAACCACCTCTGCTATCCTGCCTGACATCACAATCATCCACTGACTGCAGAACTGTGATAGTCTCCTGGCTTTTCTCCCATCTTTCTCATTCCCTGCATTCTTATTCCCTGAACAGCCAGTAATCTGGCAATCAATGGCCTTTCCTGAGTACTCTATATAAAATGGGGTCTTAGTAATGAGTTCATTTTTCTTCAGACTTATACTTATCCAGGCATCACATCAAATTTTGTTTGTCTGTATCTGGTGTAGTAAGGGTTTTCAGTGAAAAATTTCACACAGGACAGATAATTTATAAAATTATTTTATAACAGTCACTCAAAGAGTCAATATAAAAAGTACAGGAAATCTGCCCACACAATAAAGGCCACAAAGAATTCAGCTGAAGGACCAGATCCAATAGCAACATGCAGCATGAGTCCAGCTGAAGACTTACAGCCCATAACGACTTCTCATGCAAGTCTGTTTCATGGATCTGTGGTGGGAAGTCCCAAAGGTCATCCATGGAAGCTAGGAAGTCTGTGCCAGTGGGATGAAAGATCTGAGTCAGTAGGTCAATGGCTGTGCACTGGAGCCAAGAAGCAGCACTCAAAATAAGGACCAGGGCTCCCCTGAAAAGTACCACAGCTATCCTCAGCAACAATGAGGTCTCAAGCTCCTTCAACAATGAGTACAGCCAAGTTCATATCAGGAAACCAGGATGACAAGCTCCTCCAAGAGCACCAGTGGCAACAAGAGCACCAACAACAAAGAGAACAGCCAAAATTGCACCTCTTCCTCTGATGAACTCCTTTTTATGTTGGCAACAATCCTCAGGTGGGCCATCCACAATCAGCACCACAGTGATTCGTTTTAGCTATTATTATAAGCCAACCACTGGCTGAAAATTCACCACAATATTATTATTTTCATCAAGTCCTTAAGGAGGTATGGATGCTATGATGGCCATGAGTCCAGGCCCTGTATTTTTCTTTGGCTAATTTGAAACACCGAAGATCATGCATAGCACTTGATATGACTCAGTGCTATTTGTTCAGTGAATGATCTTTTGGGAAAATGATATTTGTTGCAGAGGAAAGTCTCAAATATTACCAGATCATGAACACTATCTTCATTGAGAGAGAGTGAGAGCAAGAGCAAGAGAGAGAGAGTGAGGGTGACAACAAGAGAGAGAGAGAGAGAGAGAGAGAGAGAGAGAGAGAGAGAAAGGGAGAGAGAGAGGAAGAGAGACAGAGGCACAAGGAAAGGAGGTGATCTTATCCATGAATATTGTACATCAGTGCTTGAATGTTAGACCTAGATGGGGTAGATAAGGCAATCTGGATGAACTCTGCCATTTATGCAGAAGAGAAAAAAGGGCCAGTGAAGTGTGGGTAGGAGTGCCACCTTCCTGTAATCAGATCGCTAGTGGGCCACTGAGCCAGAGTTGCACTCCTGGAGGCTTCTTTTCTTTGTTTTTCTTCCTTTCATTTTTAGTAAAGAATTCTGGGGGAGAGTACTTTTCTAAGCTTTAAATTTCTACATTTTCTTCCCCTTACGGTATACAAAAAATATGGGACTAACATTTGCATAAGTGCAATACTCTGAAACATTTTCAATCAGTTTCTTTGGAAAAGTTTTACTGTAGAGAAAAGATTGCCCATGGGGAAATGGTCCCTTGCTGAAAACTGTGGTTTAATTTATGGCAGAGTCTTCAACAAGCTCAGCATTAAATTGCAGTGCTTGGAATTTGCAGAGTTGCTCACATTTCTACAAGAAAACAGGATCTTGTTATCTCTGAGATTGCTGTCCCTGTGGTTTTTATTTCTTAAAAATTTTAAACTCAAGTAATAATGCTGCTACAATTCACCTGAGTTTTTACTTTCTTTGCAGTTTGTGTTAGATATCATCTACCTTGTTATCTGGAAGTTACCAGGAACCACTGGTTTGTTGCTGGGGCCCAGCCCTGTCCTTGAATTGCAGAAATAACACCACCCTGAACCTTCAAAGGCAGCCTAATGGTGAGGAGTGCTGCCTTCTGACCTACTTAATAGCCACGTGACTGCATAACTGGTTTGGGGAACCCAGTTAACCTTCCACTGTCTTTATCACTTCCTGCATGCAGAAAGGGATTCAAAGAACATTTTTCCAAACATCAGCACCATCTTGTTGACTCAGCTGAGTGTAACCTCGACATTGTTCACTGGGGCCTCAGTAAGAAGTCATCCCATGGTGATTTTCACAAGGAAATCTAATGTGGTTAGAGACCAGGCTTTTCAGGGAGGAGCCCAGTGGTTTTTCCTGGATCAACTTCTCCAAGTCAGAATTAGTGAGTGATCATATGCCAAGACTACTTCCGTGAACAAGAACCAGGCTCCTCAGGGAATCCAGCCACCCTAATTGGATTGATCCTTCCCAGCTCAAGTTTTGCAAAACAAACCAAGTCCTTGTACAGTGGTCTCTTCTAGCAGAGCAGCTCACTTATTACTGAGCTAGAGATACCTTGAGAACATTTGAAATCTTTCTGGTCCAATTCCATGTTCCAAAGCACAACTACCCCATGGAGCTCTGGTGACCTAAAGGTAGGTGATGTGACCTATGCCCAGTGCATAGTTTCTAAGCAGAATAGGATATTGGGCAAGCCAAATTAACTCTCAGAGCTTCAGGAATTCATTTGCAAAATTGCATGGTAGGGTTTGGTTACTCTCTGTGGGGAGGTTAATAAAATGAAGAATTTTCAGTGCAGAGTATGACTAACATAAATTGTAATGGTTTTGAGCTGTGTACAATTCGGTGATCTTGTGTTTTATCATTTATGAATTATTAAGCGGCAGTGTGTGAATGGGTACAGATTCTATTCCTTCACTGTGAGGTTGCTCACATAAAGAAATTCAACTGTCCTTTTTTATTTTTACCTAGACGTTGTCTGCAGGCTATGGCTATGCTCTGGCACAAAAACAGTACATTGGGTAAAGTATATATGCATTCATATGTATTTATCATTTATCTTTTCTTCTTGAGATTCCAGGCAAGAATCCTTTGAGGAAACAGAGATATTTCTCATAAGTTAAGTGGCAGAGAGAAAGGGAAGGAAGTAGAAGACAGAGAAATAAATACAAAGATGAGAGGAAAGAAAAGAGTAATTTTCAAATAGGTAAGGGCTCAGACATTCTTCCTCATGGGGACAAAACTTTAAAAACTTGGAACTCTCCAAGATTCATAAAGAACTTCTCTTTTCAGGGGGGAGCCCTGTGGATTTTCTAGCTCAATTTTTGCAAGCCAGAATCAGCTGGGTATTAAAACTGTCCTTTGAAACATGTGTGAATTTTCTTTGATGTGTGAAAACTGGATTGTGCTTGAATCCACATAAGAGGTGTGTCTTTAAGTAGGAAAATTAACTGTATTTTGACTTCTAACAGAATGTGTATTTCACTTGAACTGTTCCTTGTGTTTTATGTCCTTAATTGATTGCTTCTGATGATGTAGGACAGGGCTTAAGTAGCACATTATCTATGTTTCAGCTGCAGGGTATAAAGTCCTGTGTCTGCTTCTGTGGAGACTTAGGGGATTTCATTGACTGATCTTGGTTTATGTTTCTTCAAATCTGAAAAGGCACGACAGTGTTGAATGAATTCATGTACACAGAGTACTTCTAAAGTGCTTGACATGTTGCCAGCAGTATTGAAATTTTAGATAATACTATCAAACAGACAGAAATAAAAAAATAAAACCTTAAAAATCTATTAAATGTAATTTTGAAGTAGAGAAGCATATTTGTGGATTAGGACACAGACAAAAAACTATGTTCACAAAACAATCTGAATTTCTATGAGAGAGATGATGATGTACTATAGGGATGCAAAGGTGAGTGCATTTTCCTTTTGCAGTACAGAAGTTCTTATGCTATCTGGTTAAGAGTGACATACAGTGAAGGAGACAATGGCTTTTTGGGTTAGGAAATTATCACAGTGTGTTCATGAGGTACTTAACACTAAGGGTGCAAGTGTAAGTTGGCCAGTGCAAGAAGAGCCTTTAATTTCTTGGTAATAATATTACATTCATACTGTGGGCAGAGGAACAGCATTGGTAGTGTGCAGGTAAAGAAATGACATGGTGAGATTAGTATATCAGGAAGATGACTGAAGTATTGTTTCAGTCCTCAGAGTGAAGAAGATACACATGAGTGAAAAGATTAAAGTTCAGTCAGCCTCACAAAACATACTGAACAGGAGCTACCTTGGGAGCTGGGTGGGACAGACAAGGACAGAGTATTTCTGGTGATGGAAGCTGTGATGTGGGGAGGATGAAGTGGGGATTGAGCATTGGTGCATTGGAGTTTAGTGAGTGTTGCAGTCAAGGTTTGTGAGGAAAAAATTAAACAAAGGACACATAATTTATGGCATGATTTTATAATTATCCACCCAAAGAATGAAATGCAAATGAACAAAGGAGAACTGTCCACAAACTAGAGGACCAATGACTCCACCTGAGGGCCTGGATTTCATGCATGATTCAAGCTGAGGACCTAGAGCCCACAACAATGTCTCATGCAAGTCTGTTTCACAGATCTGGGTTGGGAAGGAATGAAACTAGAAAGTCTATGCCAGTGGAATGAAGGATCTTTGGCAGCAGGCTGAGGTATCTGCACTGGATCCAGGAAATCAAGCTCAATGTAAATGAGAACCAAGGTTCTCAGAAGTTGAGAACATCCAAGTTCATATTAAGAAGCCAGTGAGACAAGCTTCTCCAGGAGAACCAATAGCACCACTTCTTCCTCTCCAGTTCTCCTTTTTATGCTGTTGGCAACAATCCTCAGGTGGAAATTCCACACCAGCACCATGCTGATTCAGTTCATCTGAGTGTTACAAATTGACCAGCAGCTGTGAAACCACCACAGTGGGTAAGTGGGGAGTTATTGAGGTGGTTCAAAGTATGAGGGTTATTAAAAACAAGCTAGAGGAATGAGGTATTCCTAAAGAGTTGTGTGGACTGGTGTAAAACAGTGTAGGGAGTGGTGTTCTGCATACATAGTGGATTCAGTGAGTGTGATGGAACTCTAAGGCCATCAGTGATTCAGGTGTCAGCAGACAGCACTGAGGAGGAAGTGGCAGCAGTGATGCAGGAGCAGAAAGGAAAATAGGCTATCACTCTCTGATTCACAGGTGAAGGCAACAAGGACCATAGGAAGATAGATATGGCCAATCAATTTCCCAGGAAAAAGAGTCATTTTGAAGCAAAGATAACCTACATATGGGCTAACATCTAAAGTCAGAGTTGGAAACACTGGTGTGAGTCTCAGGACTCATCACAATAATATGACCTAAAGAAAATACTGGTTTATCTGACCCTCATTTTTAATACTAAAATTACATATATCACATCAGTATAAAGCACTATCAGGCTGACATTTAATGCTGAATGAGTATATACTGGCTACAGGAATGACTGAGTGGTAAGTGCTTTACACTCTCCATAATGTTGTAAATGAAGTGAAAGGTGCTGGAATCTTTCCTTTATTATAGGCTTCTCAAAACCAAGCATCGGCATCCAGCACCCCTCAGCTGAGCCATGGTCAGCACATCTAATGTGACAGAATTCATCATCACTGGGCTTTTCCAGGGCATAGAAGTGCAGAGAGCATGCTTCGTGCTCTTCCTTCCCATGTACCTGGCCACGCTAGTGGGCAATGGCCTCATCGTCCTGACAGTCAGTCTCAGTGAGACCCTGCTCTCCCCCATGTACTTCTTCCTGGGCTACCTGTCCCTGGTGGAAATCGGGTACTCCTCCACTGTGGTTCCCAAATTCATCACAGATCTGCTCATCGAGATTAAAACCATCTCCTTCAAGGGCTGCCTGGCTCAGATATTCTCCTTCCATTTGTTTGGTGTTGTTGAGATTCTCCTGCTGGTGGTGATGGCCTATGATCGCTATGTGGCCATCTGCAGGCCTCTTCATTATATGAACATTATGAGTCGCCAAATGTGTCACATGCTGGTGGCTGGTTCCTGGCTGGGGGGCTTTGCTCACTCCTTAATTCAGATTCTCATCACTCTCCCTTTGCCCTTCTGTGGTCCCAATATGATTGACCACTACTTCTGTGACCTCCAGCCATTATTCAAGCTGGCCTGCACTGATACCTTTGTGGAAGGCGTCATTGTGTTTGCCAACAGTGGATTAGTTGCTCTGTGTTCCTTTCTTATCCTGGTGTGCTCCTATGTAGTTATACTGGTCAGCTTGAGGAACCATTCAGCAGAAGGGAGGGGCAAAGCACTCTCCACCTGTGCCTCTCATATTACTGTGGTCATCTTGTTTTTTGGACCTGCTATCTTCCTCTATCTGCGTCCCTCCTCCACCTACACTGAGGACAAGTTGGTGGCTGTGTTCTACACAGTCATAACTCCCATGGTGAACCCCATTGTCTACACACTCAGAAATGCAGAGGTGAAATTTGCAATGAGAAAGTTGTGGAGCATAAAGAAGCCAGGGATGGGGTGAAAAGAAGACCAAGGGATAGGACGTGGATTTTAAATGATAGTGTGACTGACTTTGAGGTGCATTTCCCTGTCTGTGAATTGTTTAACAATATATTAAGCAGTATAAGATATACCTTTACTATGGTAGTGATTCTCCTTCAAGATACCAATATTATTCTACAAACAGAGTCCATATGTTTTCACTCAGGTTTATGGGACTTGATTGATTTCCAAGATATCCAACAATATCATGAGTTTGAATAAAGCATAGTCTTAAAAATGCATTTCTAATGTCATTGATAGTAGTAATTGTACATAGTAATTGTACATAGTTATGGGGTACAATATGTGTGATAGTTTGATACAATTATTAGCATATCCTTGACCTCTCACTTTTACCATCTTTCTGTGTTGGGAAAATTCAGCATCTGCTCTCCTTACATTGTATGAATTTAGTAAATTGCTGTGATTCATTGTGCTGTAGGATATGACCTCCTGATCCATTGTCCCTAAACAATTGTCCCCAGTACAAAGGATAACATTTTGACATATACTTTTATGAATTTAAGATTAAAACCACAGAAAAGAAAAGCAAAAACAATTGTGACAAACAAATAACAAGAAACAAACTACAATAGCAATATAGGTTTACAAAACAAGATGATAGGAATATGCCAATAGTTGTTATATTGCATAGTGTTACCTTCAATAGATTGCTTAGACTAATAGATATAAACACATAAAGTATATATCTTTTCCTTTTGTCTTCCTTCTTTCCTCACTTCCCTTTTTCTATTACTTTTCCTCTTTGAACAGTTTCTTATCCTTACACAGTGTTCAATGTAGGATTTGGAACACAAAAAATTTTTCAGCTTTTTACACTAAGAGAACAATATGGTATTTACATACATGACCTTGATTTATTTCACTTTTGAGTATGGTCTCCAATCATGTCCATTTACTTATAACTTTCAATGCAATCTTTCTTTATAGATGAGTAGTACTCTGTTGTATAAAAATACCACATCTTTTTAATTCATTCCTTGATTGATTAGCACTTGGGCTGTTTCCAAGATTCAGTTATTACAAATTGTGTTGCTATAAATATGGGTGCACATATATCCCTTTGGTATATTTTCAGTTCTTCTGGGAAAGTGCCCAAAATGGGATAGCTGAGTCAAATGGAATCTCTAATTCTAGATTTCTGAGGAACCTCCAGCTGACTTCCCCAGTGGCTGCATCAGTCTACACTCCTACCAACAGTGGAGAAGTGTTTCTTTTTCTCCACATCACCTCTAGCACTTGTTGTTGGTTGATTTCTTGACCTTGACCCTTCTTTTTCTGGGGTGAGATGAAATTTCAATGTTTTAATTTTCATTTCCTGAGTGACTTTTTGTTGAATATGTTTTCATATCCTTATTTGCCATTTGTATTTCTCCACCTGAAAACTGTGCATTAATGTCAGATACCCATTTTTGGAATGGGTACATTAAATTTGGTTGCCCAATTTTTAAAAATTATTTATAAATTGTAGATAGAAGCCATTTGCTTAAAGGAAAGTTGGCCAAGATATTTTCCTAGTTCGTAGGTTTTCTTTTCACTCTGTTGGAGATTTCCTTTCACATGCAAAAACTTTTTAATAACATGAAATCTCATTGATGATTCTTGAATGTATTTCCTGTGCAGTTTGATTTTTATTCATAAACTCTCTGATTTCATTGTGTCCCATAGGTTCTGGTAATTTTTATTTGCATTTTAATTCCATTATAGACATTGTTTAGTTTCTTTTTAATTTTTCTGTGACCCATTGGTTGTTAAGGAGAGTGTTATTTAATTTCTACATGTTTATGCAGTTCTTGTGTTTTTCTTTTATCACTAATTTCCAATTTTATTGCATGATATTCAGATAATAAGCATTGAATCATTTCAATTTCTTTGTTTTTACTTGAGCATGTTCTATGGGCTAGTATATGATCTATTTTAGAGAATGATCTATGTGCAACTGAGAAGAATGTGTATTCTGATGTTGTTGGATGGAATACTCTACATATTTACTAGCTCCTTTTTTTTCAAAACTTTGATTTAGTTCTGTTATTTCTTTTCCATTTTTTGTTTGGTTGATCTGTCTCTTAGTAACAATGGGGTGTTAAGTTCCCCTGTTATAACTGTATTATTGTTTATTTGGTTTCATGCCTATTAAAAGTTGCCTTGCGTTGTTGGGTGCTCTCATATTTGGTTCATATATGTTTATGATTGTAATCTCTTTGTTTTGAATTTTTCCCCTAACAAGTATGTAGTGACCTTCTTTGTCTCTTTTGATCATTCTTGGTTGGAAGTTCATGTTGTCTAAAAACAAAGTAGCTACCCCTGCTATTTTCTAGTTACCTGGTGCATGGAGTATCATTTTCCATCCTTTGACTTTCAGTCTATGAATTTCCTTTTAAGTTAAGTGTGTTTACTTTACACAGAATATTGATGGATTTTGTTTCTTAATCTACTCTACCAATCTGTTTCTTTTTATTAGTGAGTTGAGACCATTTACATTGATGGATATAACTGATATGTACTGAGTTATCACTATCATGTTATCTTCTGTTGTTGGTTTTCTACTTTTTTGTTTAAGTGTTTGCCGTGCTTAGTGGTTTCCTTTTGTTGTTGTTCATGGGATTTTAGTTACATTTGTCTCTTTTGGAGTATCTTTTGGTATTCTTTGTGGTATTAGTTTGGTGGCCATGAATTTCTTCAGTTGTTCTTAGACGTGGAAGTACCTCACTTCTTAATTAATTCTGAAAGATAATTTTCCAGTGTACATCAATCTGGGTTGAAAATTGTTTTCACTCAATACCTGAAATACTTCACTCCAAGCTTTTCTTGACTTGAAGTTTTCTGTTGATAAGTCTCTTGTGATTCTGATAGACTTTCTTTCATAGGTTATCTGTTTCTTTTCCTGACAATTTTTTAGTATTCTCTCTTTGCTGATTTTCTGATATCCTAATTATTATATATCTGAGTGATGATTTATTTTGGGTATAGTTAATTGGGCTATTGTATGCCCACTTATCTGAATATCAGATTCTCATCCCATGTTTGGAAATTGTTCAGTTATTATTTCTGCAAATAGTCTTCTCAGGTCATTTGTGTTGACCCTTGCTTTTTCATTGGCACCTATCAATATTATATTTTTTCTCTTTGCATCATCTTGCATCATCTTGTTGAACTGTTTCCTCATTCCTTGGTATTTTTTTATTTTAAAGAGAGTAAATAAAAAAATACCCAAAACAAAAGAGAACAAAGAAAATTAGAACAAAACAGTGCAAGAAGCACAGCACTTCACAACAAGACAACAGGAAATCAAAAATGGCTACTATAATGTCTCTTGTTTACTTCAAAGCAGTTGACCGTAACTTCTAACACAATAATATCAAACATTACAAAATAGTATAATGCAATTGAAAAGAATTAAAGCATTATAGGACTTCAAAACCATATAACAAAAAATGAACATTTGCTACTATACTATCTCATTTTCCTTAACAAAGTTGTCCACAACATCACACATAGTAAAGTCAAATAAACCAAATAGGATAGGACCAATCAAAACAGAAGAACATAACTATGGTAGTAATTCAAAACAAGATGATAGGAAACAATCATTAGCTACTGTAATGTCTCATTTTCTTCAAAATAGCTGTTCATACTATAATACATAATAAAATCAAATAAAACCAATTAAACAAATGAGTGAAAGCATTATAAATCTTCAAAGCAATGTAGTAGGAAAACATGATTACCATAATATATCTCATTACATTCAAAACAGCTCCCCACACCATCTGACAGAATAGAATGTAACAAAACTAGACAGAGCAAAGCCAAACCTAACAGAATTGTGTAAACAATGCCAGCATTCAAGATAAGAAAATTAGAAATTGACAGTAGTTACCTCCTTTTTCTCCCAGCTGTTTCCTCCCTCTATCACTCTTACAATAACTAGTGTGCCTTTGGATCCATATAAATCCTTCTGTTTCTTAGGTGATGGTTCACACATATGAGTTCAAACTGTTTCACCCATGAACATGATCTCTATTTACCTACAAGACCTTTGTGATTATTCTACTTTAGAGCTGGGTAGCTTTCCATTGTATGACTATACCATATCTTTCTTATCCATTCTGTTATTCATGGGCACCTACCCTTGTTTTTTTTTTTTGTTTGTTTGTTTGTTTTTCTGGTCTCTTGTCATGGTGAACATTGTTTTCTCTCCTTTGATTTTCAGTTGATAAATTTCCTTTCAAGTTAAATGTGTTTCTTGTATACAATGTACTGATGGATTTTGTCTCTTGATCTACTCTCTCTGTGTTTCTTTTTATTGCTGACATGAGGCCATCTACATTAATGGTTACAACTGACTTGCATTGGTTCATCTCTGCTATTCTGTCCTCCTGTTATTGGAACTCCACTTTTCCTCTTCATTCAGTTGCATGTCTTGTCTGGCTATCCTTCTGTGCTGCTGTTCCTTGAACCATGGCCATGTTTATCTGTCTCTAAAGTATCCTTTGGCATTCTCTGTAGGGTTGTTTTGGTACTCATGAATTCCTTCAGTTGTTCTTTATAATGGAAGTATCTTATTTTTCCATCAATTTTGAAAGGTAGTTTTGCAGGATAGGTCAATCTGGTTGAAAGTTGTTTTCTTTCAGGATTTGAAATACTTCACTCCAAACTCTTCTTGATTTGATGGTTTGTGTTGATAAGTCTTCTGTGATTCTGATTGGTTTTACTTTCTAGGTGATCTGTTTCTTTTCTCTAACAGCTTTTAATACTCTATTCTTGGGCTAAATTTCTGGCATCTTGATTATTATATGTCAGTGTAGATTTACTTTGGTTATGGCTAGTTGGAGTCCTATATGCCTCATTTGTATGCATGCCAAATCCACTTCTCATGTCTGAGAAGTTTTCTTCTATTACTTCTGTAAATAGCTCTTTAATTTCATTTGAGCTAACCCCTGCTTCTTCACTGACACCTATCACTCTTAAATTATGTTTCTTTCCATCATCTTGCAGCTCTTTAGTTATTATTTGCTAATTCTGTGTTATTTTTAAGATCCATTGTTCACACAATTTTGTTAGGTTTGGATTTGCTCTGTCTAATTTTGTTACATTCTATTCTGTCAGATGGCATGAGGAGCTATTTTGATTGTAATGAGATGTATTATGGTAATCATGTTTTCCTACTACATTGCTTTAAAGATTTATAGTGCTTTCATTCATTTGTTTAATTGGTTTTATTTGATTTTATTATGTGTAATAATATGATCCTTTCCTTTCATGATCACTATCTGCAATCTTATCTTCAAGGTTTGAAAGTCTATCAGTTTCTTTCAAGTAGTTTTGCCAGCTTTGATAGAATATTCCTGGATCTTGCTTTGAATCAGTTTCATGTGTTGTAATTCTTTTCTACACTCATTCAAAATTTTCATCATTTTCCTATGCTCTTCTTTTTTGTCTATATCTTGTTTAGATGTGATGAGCAGTTTTTCAGTATGTTTGTGATTTCTTCTTTTACCTGAAACATTATTTCTGATTTGCCTGCTTTTACAATCTCATGAAATTGTTTTCTATCTTCAGTTGCTCTCCTCTCAAAGATTTCAGGTGTGTGTTTTCCATTTTCTTCCATGATTGTATCTCCCAGACTTTTCTGTGTGAGCTAGAGGTCTGAGATCACCTTTTGTGCCTTTGTCTTGACATTCTCCTGTGTTCCTCCCAACAAGCTTGTTTTGGGGCCCCAAATAATTCCCATATTTTCTGCCCTTCTCCAGTGTGAGGGAATGGGACAGGCACCTGGGTTCCTCTAACTCTAGATTTGCAGGGAGGTAGCAGGGTGTGGCATGGGCTTCTCCAGACCTGTTCAGTTACTCTGGGGCTTCCTTGATGATCAGAGGTGCATAGAGGTGGGGCTGCTTCTTTCATATGTGTGTCCACACTGGGATTCCCATGATGGTGGTAGGCACACAAGGGTGTGTTTGTCTGATTCTGCTAGTGGGTGATGGCTGCCTGAAGGAACCAAGGGTCTCCAATGGTGTCCTACAGTTGCACAGGGCTTACCTGACTTTGTCTCCCTGCTCCTGTTGGCTGCCTGTAGGAAGAAGCCTTCCAGTGGCAGCTCCCTGCTGGTAGAGGTAGATATGCTGGTTCTCTATCCCCATGCTGGCCACCCACAGGAAAGGACTTTCTGGTGGCTATACCCATAGGGTGGAGGCAAAAATGCTGACTCTCTCTGCCCACACTGGCTGCCCACAGGAAAGGGCCTTCCAGTGATAGCACCCAGCAGGTGGAGGCAGATCTGCTGGCTCTCTATACTTGTGCTGGGTACCCACAAGAAAGGGCCTTCCAATAGCAGTGCCCAACAAGTGAAGGCAGATCTGCTGGCTCTCTCTGTCCATGCTAGGCACCCATAGGAAAGGACCTTCTGGTGGTTGTGACAAGCAGGCAGAGGCAGATCTGCTGGCTCTCTCTGCCTATTGTAGGAACCTGTTGTTCCTTGGTATTATTAAGAGATATTTTTTTCATGGTCATAATCTTTCATTCTGTCTTCAAGGTCTGAGATTCTATCTTCAGCATAAGCAGTTTTGTGAGCTTTCAATGGAATTTTTAACTTTTTGAATATCTCTATGAATCTGTTCATGCATTCTAAGTCTTTCCTACATTGTTCATTCAACATTTCCATCATTTTTTTATGTGACTCTATTTTTTAATCTGGATATTATTTAGATACACACATTTCTTTCATAATATTTGTCATTTCATTTTTTACTTGAGAGACTATTTTTGGTCTGATTTAATCTATAATTTCATGGAGTTGTTACTTTGTTAACTATCATTTTGACAACTTCAGTTATGCAGTTTCCAGTGTCTTCCACTTCACTATCTCTTGGGTTTGTTCTCAGTGGGCTGGTAGACTCAGACTGCTTCTTGCCCTTTTGTTTGTCATTTTCCTCTGGGAAACCTGTGTCTTGTCAGGCGCTCACCTGACAGATCGCACTTGAATGCTGCATTGAGCAAGGTTTCAATCCTCTGACATCCTATTACTACCCTCTGACCTATGGTGCCATATCCTTTACTCTGTGGCCTGTGAGGTTGGCTTGGTTTTCCTCTGATGTACTGCACTGGGTTGCTCTGGGATGCTAAGCTGGGAATAAGTTGGTTCTTTTTGCTTCTAGAAGGTACCCACTCCAGGAGTGTGTTTTTGGGGCCTAGAATCTGGTTGAATGGAGTTAAGAACCTCTGGCCCTCAGGCAGCTAGTAGGGACTCAACCCCAGTGTGTCCCCAAGGCCTACTGCCTGGCTGGTGCAATTCAAAATCTCCAAGATCCAGGTGGCTAGGAAGAGTACAACCCTGAGTGTGACACCACCTGGAAATAAATCAAAATTCTGCAATACCCATTGTCAATCTTTGGTGGGTTGCTCTGGGGCTGTGGGCTGGGCTGGGCATGGTATCTCTCTGACTAGTGAGACTTGGTTGGCATTCCCCTGATGGATTGTGCTGGGAGGCTGGGCTGGGCAGAGTTCAGCTCCTGTGTGCAGTTAGTGAGGATGAATGTCTAAAGTGTAGTGCTGGGGCCTTGCACCTGGCTGGCTGGAGTTCAGGACCTCTGGTACCCAGGTGACTAGGCAGAGCAGGACCCAATTGTGGTGCTGCCTGGACCTTGCCTCTTTTGACACATATTTTATGGGTTGGAATTATTGTTTTCTTTATTCTGTCCCATTTATTTAGCCTCCTTCAAGATAATCTATTTTATTAGGAAA
Organism: Cavia porcellus; assembly: GCF_034190915.1. Classification (NCBI taxonomy): domain Eukaryota; kingdom Metazoa; phylum Chordata; class Mammalia; order Rodentia; family Caviidae; genus Cavia; species Cavia porcellus. Next base: position 36,271 of record NW_026947503.1, read on the forward strand.
AGAACCAAACGTTAGTTATCAGGGGACACTAGAGGGTGAGGCTACCACTCTGATTGTGTCCTCTATTATGGAAAGTGTATCATTGAAAATTAACCTGGGAATCATTGCATTCTCTTCCTTGGCTGTTGTAAGATTGTGGCATAGGCCATCTGATAACAGTCACCAGGTGTCTCCCTGGAGCAACTTAGTTTCCTCGATGTGTGGGCACATGAGATTGGCAATGAATACAATCATTATATGCTTCTTACAATCAGCATGTACCAATGAAAATTAAAAAAAGTAAAAAGAGACAATTCTTGGGCTTTTCCCCAATTTCCAACAATGCTAAACAATGAGACAATATTATTAAAATATCAAAAAATATCAAAATTACCTGGCTTGTAACTATAAATAGGTATGATGAAATCAAAATATTCACAAAATAGAAAATTTCCAACCTGTCCAGAATTAGGAACACAGAGAGCTAACCTGAAGAATGGGTCTGGCACTGTGCATGTATTTCCCCCAGACCTCTGTCCCTCAGGGTAAGTGAGCAGGCCAAGTCTACTTTTTTGACTGCATGTCACTATCTCTGGAGGAAGGGAGATGACACATTCCATATTAGTGTTGTTCCCCTCAGGATCTCCAGGCCACCTCAGTGTCCCATATCAATGTTCATCCTTTAGAGAATATCACGAAATTGGCCCTTGGTGGATTTGAAATTGCACAGAGCTGCACTGAACTTTCACTAAATCAGAGCATATTTTATTGAAGGAACAGCTGAAATCACACAAGAAGCTTCCCAGATAGAGACAGAGCCTCTCTGGGATGATATAACCTCAGGGATTTTTCCTTTTCTCCTGTGGGTGCTGGCTGAACTTGAGGTGAAATGAGATTGTAAGGACAGTGGGTACCTCCTGGATTCCTTGGTATCTCCTATTTGCTTTACTGTCTGTAATGAATCCTTGAGGAAATGATGTTATTTGTACCTGGAATGACTTTAACTCCCTTTTTATTGACAAATCCTATACACCTTTGAATTAGATTAAAATTCCCTTCCACTAAAAATCCTTGTGTACCTCATCTTTTCCCTTAGATAGATTTATAAGTCCATTCCTTGGTCATTTTTAATTTACATGAAAACACTTTCCTTCCAGTGTCTGTATTATTATTGCATTTGGGTTTCTCTCTCATTCATGTGTAAGCCTTCTAGTGCACCCATAGCCACAGCCCCATCTCTGCAGCTCTAATGATTGAACTTACCCTGGATGCTTCCTCAGTGAGTGCAAAAGAAAACTGCCATAAAAGCCCAGGCACACCTACATTGTATCCATTCCCAGGTATTCTTCATGAATAATTCATGGTGGGCAGTGCATTGCTTTAGATTACAAACTATCATGAACACATTTTACTCACAGATAGTCATGGTTCACTGTGATATTTGCAAAGATAGATGCCACAGGAATTATCATATCCATTCAGCCTTCTTCCAACCTTGCCCTCTTCTTGCACCCTTCCTGGACCCTATGTTTTTGATTATTGTTGGGTGGAACACTCCATAGGTATATACTGTTCACTTTTTCTAAGGTTTGTTCACCTCTGATATCTCTTTGCTGATTTTATTGTCTAATGGACATGTCTATTTATGATAGTTGGATATTGATATCCCCCTGTAGTTGTTTCTATTCTTTTTTTTTTTTTTTGTCTTTTCTGTTTTTATTGGTACTGGGGATTGAACTCACGACTGCCTGCTTGCAACGCAGGCACTTATGCCGCTGAGCTAAATCCCCAGCCCCTTCCCCCTGTAGTTGTTTCTATTCTTAAATGATCTTTAATAGTCAGTAATAATTGTTTTATGAGGTTGTTCATTCAATCGTTTGGTATATAAATGTTAATAACCATTGTCTCTTCCTGCTGGATTGTTCCCTTTACAAATACACCATGAACTTTTGTGGTCTTTTTGATCAGTTTTGGCTTCATACCCACTTTGCATCTAAATATAGAATATCTAAACTGGCTTTTTTTCAATTTCCCATTGCTATAAATATTGTTTTTCATTCTTTGATTTTTAGTCTATGTGTTCTTTTTAGGGTTCAGTGTGTTTCTTGTGTAAAGAATACCATTTCATTTTGCTTTGTTTTGTTTTATTTTGTTGATACAAGGAATCAGACTCATGACTTCACATTTGGCAGGCAGGCACTGTATTGCTGAGCTATATCCTCAGCCATTCTTTATTTTAAAATGAAAAAGAAATAAAAAGATGCAGAATTTGAAAACAAAACAATAGATTAACAATGGTTTATATATTGTATATTTTATCTTCAAAGTAGTAACTCAGATTACATGGGATAGGCAAAAAATTTTAAACAATGAAACCACAAAACATTCTTTCTGATGAACCAACAGAGTTTAGTAGCAAAATTATGTGTCATAGAAAGATAGATAGATGATAGATATATAGATGTCTTTTCCCTTCTTTCCTTTTTTCTTCCTCATCCCATTGTCATTTCCTTCTGAGCAATCCCTTCCCTCTCACACTCAATATCTGCTGTATGTTTTTCATCTTATTTACTTTTTTAGTTTCTTTATTCTAGGGAGACAATACAATGTTTACAAATGTGAGTCTCATTTATTTCCCTTATGAGTATGTTCTTTCACTTATGAGTATGGTCTCAAGTTGCATCCACTTACCTATAAAAATCTCCAGTTTATCCTTCTTTATAGCTGAATATTACTCCACTGTATAATGATATCACATCTTTTTTTATACATTATGCAGTTGATGGGCATTTGGGTTGTTTCCAAGACTTAGCTATTGCAAATTGTGCTGCTATAAACTTGGGTTCATATATATTGTTGAGGTATAATATTTTCTATTGTTCTGGGAGAATATCCAAAAAGGGAATAGCTGGCTCAAATGGGGCCTCCAACCCTAGTTTTTTGAGGAATCTCCTGACTAACTGCATAGTAGTTTCACCAGTATACCATCCCACCAACAGTAGAAAAGGGTTCCTTTTTTCCCTACAGTACCTCTAGCATTTTTATTGGAAGATAAGCATTCTTTCCTGGGTGAGAAGGAATCTCGTTATTTTAATTTGCATTTCTTAATTGACAAAAGATGTTAAACATTTTTTTCATATACTCATTTTCCATTTGTTTTTCTTCATCTGAGAAGTGCTTGTTCATCTCAAATACCCTGCCCTTTTTTGGTTAGGGCTTTAAATTTGGGAAGCCTGATTCTTTCATTTCTTTCTATGTTCTAGATAGAAGTCATTTGTCAGAGGGATAGTAAGCTAAAATGTTTCCCACTCTGTGGGTGGTTTTATTTCTTAATCCTCTCTGACAGCTCATGTCCTTTGGTTGGAATTTTAGATCATCCACATTGAGAGTTATTGCTTATAGGTACTGACTACTGTCCTTGCCTTGTTTTCCTGTTGGTGATTCCCTAACTTTCCATTCTGCTTAATTTCTCACCCTCCCTGGAGTAATCATACTACTAGACATTTTGTCATCATTAGCCTCAGTGTCAGTTTCTAGCATGTCATTGAGAAATATTTGGAGCGCTGCTGTGGAAGTCATGAATTTCTTTAGGTGCTCTTTTTTATTTAAAGAGAAAAACAGAAAAGGGTAGAAATAATACATAATTTCAAAAAAATTAACACTAAGAAATCAATAGTTGATAAATTACATATTGTCACTGTTATAGTCATAGGTTTTACACAGAGAGAAATTCAGATTGGGACATGGAGTTTATAATATTTTCATAATGGTCACCAGAAGTTAATACAGGAGAATGCAGGAAATCTATCTGCAACACCAACGACATAAATTATTTAGTCGAGTCTAAACCCCTTGGCAGTGTCCCAAATGAGTCCAGATAAAAACCCAGAGCTCAGAACAACGCCTCCATGAGTCCAACTGGAAGTCCAGAGCCCACAAGAAGGACTCACGCCAGTCTCTTTTACAGATTCATGCCGGGAAGACCCAAGGGTCAGCGGTGGAAGCCAGAAAGTCTATGCCAGCAGGATGAAGGAGCTGTGCTAGTGGGATGAGGGCTCTACACTGGAGCTGAGAAGTCATACTCACAACAAAGAGTGGGGCTGTCCTGAAAGGAACCACAGCTGTCCTCAGCGACACGAAGGCCCCAAGCTCCTCCTCCGACAAGCACAGTTGGGTACGTGCCAGGAAGCAGCGTGAGAAGTTCATCCTGGAGACCAGGCAGCACATGTCTTCCCCTCCGGAGCCAGGAAGCAATGCTTGATGTGAAGACCAAAGCTTCTCCAGGAGAACCAACAGCTCAGACAGTAACTCGTAGGAGAACCAACAGTGCCTCCATAACACCTCAATCCCTCTCTTCTTCAACACCTCTCTTCTTCTCCACCTATTTATCCTGGCAACCCTCCTCAGGTGGAGCATCTTCTCTCAATGCATGCTGATGTAATCCAGCTGGCATTAAGTTGACCACTAGTTATCAAACCATAACAGTCACTTTAGAAATAGTTGTTCAAGTTACAAAATTAAAGCATGAAAAATGGACAAACAATAGGCATGTAAAACATTCTGTTCAATGATCCAGCAAAAACTTAGTAATATGATTATCTATCTTATACATTTAAACATACACACAGTTATATCCTTTAGAGCACTCTCCTTCCCTTTATTTTTTACAATAGCTATTACACATTTTGGATCTTATTACTCCTTTAGAATTTATTTCTTTTTATACTAGAGACACAATATGATATTTACAAATATGATTCTTATTTATTTCACTTATGAAGATAGTCTTAATTTGCCTCTGTTTGCCTATAAAAGCATTAAGATCATCTTTTTATAGCTTAGTATCTTTCCACTGTATAAAAATACCACCTCTTTTTCATCCACTTTACAGTTGATGAGCATTTTGGTATTTCCAAAATTTAGTTATTACAAATTGTGCTGCTATAAACATAGGTGCACATATATCACTATGACATGACCTTTTCAATTTTTCTGGGAATATACGAAGAGAATAGCTGCATCGAATAAAGTTACAACACTAGTGTTTTGAGAAACCTCCATACTGATTTCCATAGTGGCTGCACCAATCTGCACTCCCACCAACAGTGAGGTACTATTCCTTTTTCCTCACAGACTCACCAACATTTGTTATCAGTTGATTTCTTGATGGCAGTCATTTTACCAAAGTGAGATAAAGTCACACTTTGCTTTTAATTTGCATTTCTAAATAACCAGTGATCGCGAACATTTCTTCATGTATGTATTTTTCATTTGTATGTCTTCATATTAGAAATGTGTGTTCATATCAGATGCCCACTTTTGAAAGGGGTCTTTGAATTTGAGGAGCTTGATGTTTTTCAGTTCTTTATATGTTCTGGATATAAGTCATTTGTCTGAGGGGTTTCTGGCTAAAATTCTTTCCAATTCTGTGGATTTTATTTTCAGTTTGTTGGTGATTTCTTTTGAAGTGCAAAAGCTTTTTAATAACCAAAGATTCCAGTTGTTGATTCTTTAAAATGTTTCCAATGCCATTTGTGTTTTGTTCATGAATTCTCTGCCTCCCCCTATGTCTCCAAACTTCTACCTAACTAGTCCTCCAGTACACTTAGTTTTTATTGTTCTAATACTTAGATCTTTCATCTATTTTGACTTTAGTTTATTGCATGGTGATAGTCCTGTGTCTAGTTTCATTCTTTGGCATGGTGAAAGCCAATTTCTCCAACACTATTTATTAAACAGGCTATTCTTCCAGTGAACATGTTTAGCCCCTTTGCCAATAGCAGATGGCTGAGTGTCTTTGTAGTTGTGTTTGCATATTCTAATATGTTCCACTGATCCTCAGGTTTATTTGTTTGTCAGTACCATGCTGATTATATTACAGTAGCTTTGTAGTATAACTCCATGTTTGGGATTGTGATGCCTCCTGTCTTGCCTTTGTTGCCCAGAATTGGCTTCCTATTTTAGATTTCTTCTGTTTCCAGATGAATTTTAGAAGAGTTTTTTCTAGATTTGTAGGATATATCAGTGGTATTTTGATTGATATTTCATTAAGTATGTATAACAGTTTTGGGAGCATGGCCACTTTCACAATGTTAGTTCTTTCTAGGCAAGAATATCCTTCCATTTTCTAATAGTCTTTTTAGTATCTTTTTTTAGAGTAGTATAGTTTACAGCAATAGGGCTTTTACATTCTTGGTTAGGTTGATTCCCACATATCTCATTTTTTTAGATGCTAATTCTAAAGGTGATATTTCCATAATTTTCTCTCAGTGAGTTTTTTGTGTACAGGAATGCTAATTTTTGTGTATGGGAATTTAATTGTGTACAGAAATGTTATTGATTTTTGAGTGTTGACTTTGTATCCAGTTACACTGCTGAATTTGTTTATTACCTCTAGTAGTCTTTTAATGTAGTTTTTTGAATATTCTATATAGAATATCATGTTATCTGCAAATAGTGATAATTTGACTTCTTCCTAGGCTATCTTTATGCCATTTATTTCTCTGTCTTGTCTGATTGCTCTAGCTAATATTTCCAGAATTATATGGAATAGAATTGGTGATGGTGAACATCCTTGTCTTGTTTCTGATTTTAGAATGAAAGCTTTCAGATTTTGTCCATTCAGTATAATGTTGACTGTTGTTTTGTCAGAGAGTACATTTATGAGATTGAGGTAGTTAAATTGTATTCTGAGTTTCTGTAGGGTTTTTATTATGAACAAGTTTTGAACTTTATCAAAAGCTTTTTCAGTGTCTATTGAGAGATGGTCTTGCAGGTTTTGTTTTGGCTCTGTTGATGTGGTGTATTACATACACTGATTTGTGTTAAAACATCTCAGCATTTTTGGAATGAATCCCACTTGGCTGTGATGTACAATTTTCTTGATCACTTGTTGCATTCTATTTGCCAGTACATTATTGAGTATCTTTGCATAAATATTCATTGAGATATTGGCCTATATCTCTCCCTTTTGGTTGGGTCTTTCTCTGGTTTTGATGTCAGAGTAATGCTTGCCTCCAGGAATGATTTAAGGAGGATTGTGTCCTTGTAAATTCAATTGAAGAGTTTAAGAAGTATTGGCATCAAATCTCTAAATTTCTTGCTGAATTCAGCCATGAATCCATCAGGAACTGGGCTTTTCTTTGTTGGTAAGTTTTCAACCACACTTTTAATTTCAATAGATGATATTTATTTACTTAAAATTGGTATATTTCCTTGACTGAGCTTTGTTAGTTCATATGTTTCTAGAAATGTGTCCATTTCTTTTGAGTTTTCCACCCTATGTGAGTAGAGATTTTCAAAGTAGATACTCATGATCTTTGGAATTTTCAAGGGATCTGTAGTAATTTCTCACTTTTCAGCCCTTATTGCATGAATTTGTTTTTTTTTTCTTTCTTTTTCTTGATAAGGTTATGTAGAGTTTTACTAATTTTTTTTCTTCTCTCAAAAAGCAGGTTTTTGATTCATTGATTCTTGGTATTGTTATTTTTTAGTTTCAATTGCATTAGTTTCTGCTCTGATCTTTACAATTTTCTTTCCAATATGAGATTTCAATTTTACTTGCTTTTCCCTTTCTAGAAACTTGAGATGAAGCATTATGTTGTTTGTTCATGCTCATTCCATTTTCTTGATATAAAAGTTTCTTAATATATATTTTTCTCTGAAGACCACTTTCTTTGCATCCCACAGATTATATGTTGAATTGTAAGTAATGCTTTATCTCTCCTTTCATTTCATCTGTGACCAACAACAGAAGATTGTTATTTAATTTTAATGCATTTATGCAGGTTTTGCAATTTTTTAAAATTAATTTGCAATTTAAGTGCACTATGGTCCCATAGCATTCATGAGATATTTCAGTACCTTCTTATTTAATCAAGAATGTTTTATGAATTAATATATGGTCTAATTTGGAGAATGTCCCATGAGCATTTGAAAAGATTGTATATTCTTATGTGGTGGAACACTCTACAAACATCTCCTAAGTCCATTTGCTCACAGATATGATTCAGTTCTACTATTTCCTTGCTGACTTTTTGTCTTGTTAATCTATCTCTTTGTGACAATGGGATATTAAGGTCCCCTGCTTTAACTGTGTTCTTGTGTATTTGGTTTTTCATGTCCGCTAGTATTTGTCTTATATAATTGTGTGCTCATTATTTCTTCCTCTTGAATTTTTCCACTAACAAGTATGTACTGACCTTCTTTATCTCTTCTAATCATTTTAGCTTTGAAGTTCACATTGTCTGCAAATAGGTTATCTACCCTTTTTTTCTGGGTTCCTGTTGCATGGAATACTGTATTCCATACTTTGTCTTTTAATCCATGAGTTGCCTTTTGAGTCAGATGTGTTTCTTCTATAAGGCATATTGTGGGATCATGTTTCCTGATCCATTCTATCAATGCTTTTCTTTGGACAGGTGAATTGAGGCTATCTACATTTATGAATAAAACTGACAATCGCTGGTTCAACTTTGAAATGCTATGGTCCAGTTGTTTTTTTTTTCAGCTTTTCTCCCTTGTTTAATTGTTTTTCCTGTCTGATGGTTTCTTTCTATTGTTGTTCTGGAGATTGTGGTCATTTTTATCTCTATCTAGTATGACTTTCAATACTCTTTCTAGGGTTGTTTTGGAGGACATGAGTTTCTTCAGTTGTTCTTTGTCACGGAAGTGTATTGTTTTCCATTAAATTTAATAGAAACTTTTACTGGGTACATTAGTCTGGGTTGAAAGTTGTCCACTTTGTATTCTTTGATACTGTGATTTGAGCAACTATTTTCAAGATGATATTATGTAACCTATTAACAGGTGATTTCTTACTGTTATGTTTTTTTTTTTGTCATTCTGTATTATGTGTACCCTTACACTGCTTTGTTTTGTTTTGTGTTTTTCTCCTTTTCCTCTTAAATAAAATTTAAAAAAAAAGAAAGTTGTTTTCTTTCAGGAAACGAAGCATGTCACACCATGCTCATCTGACATGAGAGATTTTGCTGAAAAGTCTGTCATGATTCATGGGCTTTCCTTGATAGATGAGTTGTCTGTTCTCTAATAGCTTTTAGTATTCTATTTTTTGTGCATATGTCTCGCATCTTAATTATTATGTCTGTATGTAGATTCATGTATGTTGTGACTATTTGGGGCTCTATAAGCCTCATTTATCTGCATATCATATTTCCCCCCATATTTGGGAAATTTTCTGCTACTATTTCTGTGAATAGTTTATCTGTTTTTTTTTTTGTGTTGACTCCTGTGTCATCACTGATGCCTATTAGTCTTATATTGTTTCTCTTGGAATCATTTAGAAGCTTCTGAATTGTCATTTCATGCTGCTGTGTGATTTCTACAGTGTCTGTCCTTTCATAATCCCTAATTGTGATCCTGTCCTCAAGATCTGAAATTCTGTCCTCAGCTAATTTTAAGTGGTTTTGTGAGCTTTCAGTCTAAAACATATAAAGAATTAAAAAAACTCAGACCTCCAAAATTCAAAGATCCAATCCAAAAATGGGCATCTGAGATGAATACGCAATTCTCAGATGAAGAAATGCAAATGGCAAATAAATACATGAAAAAATGCTCATCATCATTGGTCATTAGAGAAATGCAAATTAAAACCACACTGAGACACCATCTCACTCCTGAAAGAATGGCCAGGATCAAGAAAACCAACAACAAATGCTAGAGAGGCTGTGGGGAAAAAGGAACTCTCCTGCACTGCTGGTGGGAGTGTTGACTGGTACAGCCTTTGTGGAGATCTGTCTGGAGATTTCTCAAAAATTTGGGACTGGAAATCCCATTTATTCCAGCTATTCCACTTCTAGGAATATTCTCAGAAGAACTGAAAGCATCATACCACAGTGATATATGTGCACCTATGTTTATAGCAGCACAATTTGTAATCACCAGATCTTGGAAACAATCCAAGTGTCCATCAACTGAGGAATGGATAAAAAAGTTGTGGTATTTCTATACAATGGAGTATTATTCAGCTATAAAGAAGGATCACATTGAGATATTTATCAATAAATGGGCGCAGCTTGAGACCATACTCATAAGTGAAATAAATCAATCTCGCATGTATGAATACCGAATAGTTTCCCTAATGTAAGTAATGATTCAAATATATAAAAATATGTGGTAATCATGATTCCCCATTATGTGGCCTTGAAACCTTATAAAGTTTTCACTCATTAATTAGAAAGGCTTTATTCTGGGCTTCTTGATATGGAAATATTTGAAGCTATAGTATATGAAGTTTTATCCAAATATTTCAAGGAAAAAGACAGACACTATGGTAACTACTATTAAGTCTGTTTATATGGTGGTGAAGTACTAGGTTGCTGAAATAATCATGCTTTGACCTCTATTGTTATATTGTTATGTTCTGTTTTATCTCAATCTCCCCTTTATTCTTTAAAAAATTATTTAGTTATTTCTTATGTTTGTTTTAATTAAGGGGAAAAATTTTAAAAATTAGGATATATAATAGTAACTCTTTTTGATTTCCTATTAACTTGTTTTGAAGTCCTGTAATACTCCCACAATCTTGTTTTGACTGATTAGACTCTGTTCCATTCTGTATGATAGTATCAAGTTTGAGGGTATAGGCAACTACTTTGAAGGCAATAAGATTCACTAAGATGCCCATTCTGGTTTGACTATTGTCTCCTTTGGAAGTCCTGTAATGTTTACAATGCCTAAGTTTTATTGGTCTTGTTCTCTACTGTTTTGTCCAACTTTATAATATCTAATGAGATAGACAATTCTTTTTAAGGAAACAAGAGACAACGTTGATAACCATTGTTGAAAACCTTGTACTCTGTTCTACACCATGTGCTATGTCTATCCTTGGTTTTGACTGACAGCTTTGTTTTGCCATATTTGACTGAATTCTCTCCCCCCCAAAAGTAATACGAAATAAGGAGTAATAAAATCCAAAATGTGTAAATTTTGTTGTAAAAAAGAGAGGGGGAAAAAAGAGCTCTAATGGATATAACAGCAAGTGTGTTTAGGGGTGTTAAATAGCTGACTATATTAATGTTTTTGGATCATTGAACACAGCTGTTTGCAGTCTCCCTGTTTGAATGTCCACTTTGTATTCTTTGATACTGTGATTTGAGCAACTATTTTCAAGATGATAATATGTAATCTATTAACAGGTGATTTCTTACTGTTATTTTTTTTTGTAGTTCTGTATTACGTGTACCCTTACACCGCTTTGTTTTGTTTTGTTTTTCTCTTTTTCTTCTTAAATAAAATAAAAAAAAGAATTTGTTGTTTCTTAGATTGCGTTTTTGAGTTTGTTTCTTTGATTCTGCTTGTTTTTTATATTGTTCATTCGAGGTTTCAATCACCTTCTCATGCTTCTGTACTTTTTTTTATCTATTTCTTCTCCAGCTTCACTGAGCAGCTACTTTACTAATGATGTTATTTCTGTCTCTACGTGAGAAATTACATCTAATTTGATTTCCTCTATAGCCTCATGGATTTGGTTTTTTTAATTTCATTTGCTGTCTTTTCAGAGATTTCCAGTGTGTGACTTTTAAAGTTCTCTATTTCAATGCCTCCTTTAATTGCTCCTGATGGGCTAGATATTTGAGGTTGCACTTTGTTATTTCTTTTTGTCATTTTTACCTTTTGCAGTAATATTTGGTATTTCAACCCCACTCGTCTCAAATAATTGTACTGTGTATCTTAGGGTCCTATTGTGTGATTGGTGTTTATTCAGTTGTTGGATGCCACAATAAAGAGTTGGGCCAGTCAGCCTAATTCTTTCTGAAAGTCCTGTTTGGTCAGTCCTATATACTTCCTAGGTCGACAAGCCTAGGAATATTGATGTAAATCAAACCTTATTTCCTGCTGTTATTATGTCTTCAGGTTGTTATGAGTCACCAGCTCTCCCTGTTTGTAATGTTTGTCTTGGCTGGGTGTCATGATTTATGTTGGTTGCCCCCAGGCCTCATGCATTTGCATTATACATTTGTGATTGGTTCGTTTCTAGAGCTTGGATTGATGGTGTCAGTGTTACACCTACATATGGGTGGAGCCAGCATGCAATGTAATGGCAGGAAGAAGGTGTGTCTCTCTCTCAGTGGTTTCTGCCTTGCTGTTTGTAGCCATCATGAACTGTGGCCCTGCCATGCCACCCTACCTTGGAGCCAACTATGGGCTGAAACCTCCAAAAACTGTAATAAATAAACATTTCCTTTCCCAAATTTGGGCGTCAGGTATTTTGTCTCAGAGACGAGTTAAATGTAACTGAGACACTGGGACTCTGCTGTGTAACTGGCTGTCTCATAAGCCTTTTTAATTTTCTCTAGGTGGCAGGAGGCCTTATTGTCACTCTCCTAGACCTACATGATGTTCTCTGTGTGGAGGAAGGACTCACCCAAACTCTTGCCAGGCTCTCTAAGGTTCTACTTCTGAAGGTGGCTTCATAATTACTGCTTTTTACCCACTGAAGGTGGTAAGTTCTATTCCTATTTTAGCAGCAGACTCACCACACTGATGGAAGCCTGCTGAGGTCTTCTGTTTGAATGAGGAGTTCCTGAGTGTCCCATAAACACAGCACTGTAATTCACTGCAGTCCAAGGTTTGGGGCAAAGATCAACAGCAATATATGTCTGTGTGGTGGGGGGATACCCAAGGTCAGTGGAACAGTACAGGCATGGAAATGGCTGGCAATTCTTGGCTTTGCATGCTGCTAATGCTGGAGGTCCTGTGTTCAAGGGGGCGGGGCTCCAGGATGGTGGCAGCATTGGAAGCAGCCAGCTCATCCAAGCCCTGCTTTCTGCTGGAGGTCCTGCATTCGGGGGGGGGGGGTGTGTTGGGATATTGGGAGTCTTTAGGTGCTCTTTATCATGAAAACATCTTATTCTGCAAGAACACTTGAAAGATAGTTTTTCAGGATATAACAACTTTCACTGGAAATTATTTTAAATTAGAGCCTGAGCTATTTTATTCCAGACTTTCTTGGTTTTTCATTCTTTTATTGAGAAGTCTGCTGTAATTCTAATTGGCTTTCTTTATAAGTGATTTGATGATTTTCTCTAACCATTTTAAGGTTCTTTTATTATGCTGGAGTTTGAGAATTTTAGAGGGTTTTGGAAGCATTTTGTTGGTTTGCATTTTCATGTAATTTTTCAATGTCAGGGCTTATGGGTTGATTGTAGTGGGATTTTTTTAGCACTTAGATGTCTTTCATTAATAACTACACTTTAATAGTGTCCTATGTGCATGGTTTAGCTTCTGCTTGCAGGATTCAACTGCCTCCATTTACTTAGGGTAGGAGTTTGCAATTTCTTTGTCCCACTGCACAGTTCTCCAGGAATAGACCACAGTATTATTAGTCAACCCAAAGCAATCCAGATACTAGTTATAAGAAATCCATGTTATAAGCACAACCACACTACTTTGGCTGAAGTCAGCATCAATCACAACATCAAAGACTAATTGTATACTGACAAATCCTGAGAATCAATAATATTCTATTTTATCCATAGTTAAGATACCTATAATTATCGTGTGAATGTTAGTGTCAATTAAATATCTATCATGTGGAATAACTTTACTTCTACCAAAATTAGAACAGTACTGAAAAGCAATAGTATAGATTTTACTGCACATCTAGAGACTCATAAAGCTTAGGAGTTATACTAGAAGAGCTGTTGAGGAAGCAGAGAATGAACAAAAGAGGAAAACATGAGAAGTTTTTCAATGGAATGTGCCAAGGAGGAGAGAAGAGTGAGGAAGTGGAGTCCTATTAAGGAGTAAAAAGAAATTAATAATGTTAGTGAACTGCTGTAGGAAACAATGAACAAGAAAAAGAAGAAAAAGATAAAGAGCAAAATACAGCAAAAGAATAAAGATAACAAGAAATAAAATAATTTGAAATGATAGAAATGAAAAGGAGATAAAAGAAACTAAAACAGAAAAAAAGAAGAAACAAATCTCCAGTCCCCCAAGCTACCATGAATGTAAGACAAAAATATTAAAAAAAGAGAAAAAATATTAAAAATTTGAGTCATAGAAAAAAATCTATCTTCCAGTGAAAGTGTTGACCCCTTTGTCAGTGATAACATGGATGAGTGTGTTTAGAGATGTTTCTGTATCTTCTGATTTGTTCCATTAATCTTAGGGTCTGGTGTGTGTGTGTGTGTGTTGTGTTTTTTTTTTTACTTTGCCTGTCCCATGCTATTTTTTATGGTAACTTTGTATTACAGTTTCATCCACAGATTGTGATACCTTCTTCCTTGTCTTTGTTGTCCCAGAATGACTTTTGCCACTCTGAGTCTCTTCTGGTTCCAGATTAAATTTTTGGATTATTTTCTCCAGTTTTGTGAGATATGCTATTGGTATTTTGATCAGGATTGCATTAAATCTGTATAACAGATTTGGAAGAATGGAATCTATAGTGGTTCTGCTGATCTAAAAACAAGGGATATTTTTCCACTTTTTGCTCCCCACATTTTATGGTATCCTCTTCAGTATTGTTTTTTCAAAGTAGTGTTGTTTTCAGTGTAAAGGTCTTTCACTTCCTTTGTTTACTTGTTTCCTGAACATTTCTTTCTTTCTTCTTTTTTTTTTTTTGCATGCTATTGTGAAGGGTGTGTTTTCCCTAATTTCTTTCTTATTGAATTTCTTATTTGTGTACAAGAATCCATTTGACATTTCATGCCACTATGCTCCTGAATTTGGTGATTAAATTCAGGTGCCTGTTGGTGGAATTTCAGGCTCTTCCATGCAGAATGTCATGTCATTACAATCCAAAGATGTTTAGGTTTTGATGTACAGAAAAGAGAGTTAATGTCATTCCAGGCATGAAAAGCAACATTTTCTCAGGGATTAACTATAACCATCTATGCACATGACTAATAGAGAAACCAAGGAATTGAAATAGTCTCATGGTGCTCTTGTTTCATCTGCAAGTTCAGTCATAACCCTGGGAGAAAGGGAAAAATCCCTGAGGGTGCATCACCCCAGAGATGCTCTATGTTTCTGCCTGGGAAGCTTTCTGTGTTATTTCAGCTGTTTCTCAAAAAATGATTATTGACACAGTACAGCATCAATGCAACTCTGTGCAATTTCAGTGCCACCAAGGGACAATTTTGTGATGTTCTCTGAAGGATGCACAGTGATATGTGACTGCAAAGTGACACAAAGATCCTAAGGGGGACAACACTGACACAAAATATATCATCTTCTTTCATCTAAAAATAGCAACACATACTCAGACAAGTGCAATTGACCTGGTAACTCATGAAGAGGGGCAAGGGTCTGGGGTGGAAAACACACATGTGTAATGCCACACCACTCTTCAGTTAAAGGCAACAGGCATGGTTTAGTTCACTGTGTTGCTAATTCTGGACATGGCTGAAATTTTCTGTTTTGTAAAATCTTGGACTTCTTCATACCTATTGATAGTTACAATCCAGGTAGTTTAATATTGTTAGATATTTTAATATTATGTCATTGTTTAGCAATGATGGACATTGGGGGAAATCAAAATTTAATTCTTTTAAACGTTTTCTTTAGTTCATTCTTACAGTAAATAATGATTGCATTCCTTGTAAAGTCTAATTTATGTTCCAAAATGTCACAGAAACTGAAACTGTTCCAGAAAGTTTTTTTTTAAATTTTATTTTGAAAGTAGTAAAAATACAACAAAACAAGGCAGAACAAAGCCAATCAAGATAATGCAGTGAAATTGATACAGAAATTCAAAGCAGGCTACTGGGGTAGTAGTAGTAGGTACTATAGTACCTCTCACTATCTTCACAATAGTTGTCCAATCGATTAGGTATAGGGAAATCAAAACAAAAATAGAACCTTATAAAACCAATTTAAAGAGAATATTGAATAGAGAAAAATCATAACAAAACAAAGCAGTGAAGATAACCTCTGCATGCAAACAGAACATAGAAGGAAATCCCCCATATTTAGTATATTCCATATGATCATCTGCCCCATAGGTGCTCAGCCTCTGTCCCCAGTTGCTAACAGTAGGGGGCAGGGAGATGTTTGATTTTCAGCCTGCACTCCAGTAGGCTCACGGGAGGTGCTGATTGATTTTCCTCCTGGCTTATGCCAGGGGCGCTTACCAAGAGAGTGGGCAAATTGATTTCTTGAGCAGCTATCTAAGTTTCATCAGGGCCAGATCTCAGCAGCCACTGGTTGTCTTCCTGGCTCATGCCAGGGGTGCTTACAAAGAGGGTGGACAAATTGCTTTCTTGTGCAACAACCTAAGTCCCACCATCTCCAGCAAGTTTTCTAGTGACCATGATCAGATGGTCTATGGTACAGGATTATAAGAACCACAGAGTGTTGTACTCTAAGAAAAATAACTTCCTTATGTGTTTTCCTTCTCCCTCTTGGTGACCTAATTGATATGTTAAGCAATGCTCTCCTCTGTAAAGAATTGCAAAACCTTACCTAATTGATATGTTAACCATTGTTGCCCTCTACAAATAACAGATGCGGTGCTATGATAAGCTAACAGGAGTTGTTAATTACTCCTAGGCTTCCCCATTCTCTGCTGAGGAAAACCGGGATGTTTCCCTAATTTACACTTGTTTGAAGTAACTTGCTTGTGTGCAGGGAGACTTGCTTGTTAGCATAACCCTTACCTGACCTTCTTCCCCTTCCGCTTGCCTGTTCTGTAATGCACCTTACTGCCTCCCCTTTCCTCTACCTATCTATCTAGGTTAAGTTTCAATTTCCTGAAAGGACATAAAGACTTTGGGTTTCTGGTGACCCCTTCCCGACCAAGTGGTGGTCTGTCATAAAATGTGCCTTAGCTTCAAAGAAATTACAGGAAAATGTTGTGGCTTAACCCTAATGCACCAAAAGGGTTAAGTTCCAAATCCTTGTTAAAACTTGTTTCAGCTTCTTGTAATTTTCGACACTATCCCACCTGATAATGTTAATGAGCTGTCCTGAGATAATTAAGTTTCTACTTTCTTCTCCAAATGTTGTTGCAGATGTGCTATTCCAAGATAATGCATATCTGCAGGATGGGAGTAACTTCAAAGGCACCAAAGGCTCCCGAGGTTGTCAAAACTAAGTGGACAGCTTTTTACAGTTTCCAGATTCAGGTCAACAATTTTGATGGCTCTGTGGGTTTCTTTGTTTTTCCTCCCCCCTCTCTCCTGCTTTTTAAATCCCCTTCCTTCAGTCTCTGGCACACAGTCTCCAAATTGGCTCCCGGAGACTCATCACCATGCCTGGCCTAAATAAAGTCTTTGCTCCCCAAATTTCAGTCTCTTGCTTCCTTGGACTTTATACTGGGGTCCGAGTTATTACAAGAGAATAATAGAACTGTCCCAGGGTTTAAAATCCAAAGATACACTTTCCCATATTAGAAGAGAAAAGCAAATCACCTAATGATTCCCACTGTTGTTTTCCTATTTAATGAAATAAAAGTTTATTTCCTGAGTAGGTTAAATAAACAAGTGGACAATGAAAACAGTAATTTGAACCCTTAAAACATTTTTCAAAATTCTCTCAATTCTAGTGGATGTAGTTGGATAAGAGGATTCATTACTAACATCATATGCCACAGCAGGGCAACTATGAGTAAGAACAAAAATTCAAATATTTCACATGAGCTAAAAGAAATGACATTGAACTTTCCCACACAAAGAGATGCTACTTGAGATAGAGGATATATCAATTACCCAATCTGATTATCACATATTATATAAATGCATTGAAATGTCATATTTACCTCATAAATATATACAATAAATATTGTCAATAAAAAAAGTTTTAAATTGTGCTTTGCATTTCTAGTTGATTTATCCAATTTATCGTACTGTTGGGTTTCATAGAGCCAATTGGATTCCATAAGACTGAGTAAAATGCCTAAACTCTGTCCATAGAGTAGTATTCTGTGATGTGGGAGGTGGTGACTAAAGATAATTATAGATGTAGTAAAATAGAACCAATCTATTGTATGTTCCCATTCCTGTGTATTTCACAAGAAAGAGCCATTTCAGCAATGGTCTATTCTATCAAATTTCCTTACTGTTCTTTCACTCCATCCCTAACCTCTTTGTGTTCCACAATTTCCTCCTGGTGATTCTCACTTCTGAATGTCTGAGTGTGTAGATGATTGGGGTTCAGCATGGGGGTGAGGACCATATAGAATACAGCCACCATCTTGTTCCAGGTGAAGGTGGATGAGGGGTGCAAGAAGAGGAAGGTGGCACGCCTGAAAAACAGGACAACCATAGTGATATGAGAGGCACAGGTGGAAAGGTCTTTGCACCTCCTTTCTGCTGAATGTTTCCTCAAAATGACCAGGTTGACTACATAGCACACTGAGATAAAAAGGGAGAGAACAGACATTAATCTACTGTTGGCCAATACTGTGACACCCTCCACAAAGGTGTCAGCAGGCCAGCTTAGATAATGGCTGGAGGTCATAGAAGTTACAGTAAATCACATTAGGACCACAGAAGGGCAAAGGAATAGTGACCAAAATCTGAATTAAGGAGTAAACAAAGCCCTCTGACCAGGAACTAGCCACCAGCATATGACGTTTGGTGACTCATAAGGTTCATATAGTGAAGAGGCCTGAAGTTAGCCATGTAAAAATCATGGGTCATTACCACTAGCAAGAGGATCTTGGCAACGAAAAAATGGAAGAAGAGTATCTGAGACAGATAACCCTTGAAGGAGATGGTTCTAATCTTGGGGAGCAGGTCTGCGATGAATGTGGGGACCAGAGTGGAGGAGTAACAGATCTCCCCCAGGGACAGGTAGCCCAGAAAGAAGCACATGGGGGAGCACAGGATCTCACTGACACTGACCATCAGGACAATGAGGCCATTGCCCAACAGTGTCATCAGGTACATGGGAAGGAATAGCATGAAACATGCTCTCTGCACCCAGGAGTTGGTCACATCAGATGTGCTGGCCATGGACCCAGCTCAGGGGTGCCAGATGCTAATTCTTGATATGCTGCAGTAAAACAAAGGTTGTAGCACAGATTCACTCCATTTATAGTTTTGTGGAGAATATAACCCACTTATCACTCAATCATGCATGTAGGCACTGTGTACTCATTCAGAATTGAATATTACCACTCTATAACCTTAGATTATTTTAAGATTTTTAATTTTCTTAACAGAAAATAAATGACCAGAAACATGGCAATTTTCCCATAATCACAGATTGCTGTAAGCTCTGGGATTCACTCTTTCTCACTTTCAGTGCAGGTGTCTGCCTCACTTACCACAGGTCACTCTTGTGCTGGGAGACACTGAAGCTAATAGCCCAAATTTCTAGTGTCTGAACTTAATTTTGAATTGGGAATTCAAAATTTGGGAATGCCCTCTCCAACTTCTATTCCTGGAGTTATTGCTTCCTGACATTCTATGCCTCAGGGAAGGTCTTAGTCTATTTTCTGTGGCTTCACTGAATGAAAGACTGATAACAATGGAGTTAAGATTAATCAGACCATAGCCCTGGAGGCAGGAAGTCCAGTAATGTGCTCAGCATCAGAATCTACCTCCACATGGGATTCTCACATAGTGAAGGGGCTTACAAGTTGAGATAGAGCAATCGTGCCCTTCAACAGAATGTGGGCCCTCACTCATCTTTTCTCCCACGATCTTATGTAAAACCCAGGATTTTTAACAACTGAAACTAGGAGAGGAATCAGAGAGAAAGGGAAAAGGGATTGGAGAGGGAAGGGTAAGATAGCTCAGTAGTGAGAACAGATAGAATTAAATACTGCTATATGCTTGTATGGAAATTTCACAATGATATCCCTCATTAACTTGTACAAAACATACAATAATAAGTTAACAAGGAAAAGGCCAAAAATATATGATAATTTTACATGCAAATAAAGGAGTGGTCTTTGAAGTGAGCAGTGTTTAAAATCACCAATTAGTATTTGACCATGTAGAGTCTACATTAGTGAGCATGAGAGAGTTATCAGGGCTTAGTGTTACAGTTCATCTCATTTTCTGACCTAGAATGAAGATCCCTGCAGATACCTGATCCACATTCTTACAGTTACACCTCATGTGTAAATGCCTCTTCCTCCATGCATGAATTTCAAGGAGATGGTGGTCCAGGTGCTACTATTTTGACAATGATATCTTGGACTCAGCACACCTGGTTTTGGATGCTTCTCTCCCAACTCATGTTCAGTCACATCACCTTGGTAGGTTGAAATCAGTCCATTTGGGAGAATTTCCACATTGGGCATCAGCAAATGCTATGGGTCAGAACTACTTCTTATGGGTAGCAAATTTTTAAACACTTCTCAGCAGGACACTGCATAAAGGGTTGGGCTGAGCAATTCCTCTCAATTTCTGAGTGGGGGTCTCCTTGCAAGTAACAGAGGGCTATTCAATCTAGGTTAGGCAAAATGAGAATTTGAGGTCAAAGAGGTTCTCACATCTGTCAAGGTCACATCTTTTGTGTGCAAATTCTATTTCTGTGTGATTGAAACAGAGTGTACTGCATGTAAGCACCACACTTCCATGATAGAGTATATGTGTTTGTCAATTTTTGGAGAGAGTGGGGGAACCTCACTTAAAACAGAGAAGCTAACAACTCCAGTTGTCAGTAAAAAGACAGTCTTTTCAACCCACTCACAATTTTTCTGAATTAGTTCAGCAGTAATACAAAAAGAAATGTATTAAAGTTCTCAGAAACATTAAAGAAGTATGCTTCATAAATGACATAACAGTTTACAAATTATATAAAATTTAAATTCATATAGATGTAAGATAATATTTACCCACTCTAACAAGTCTGAGAACAGATTAAGTTTTGGGGAGAATATCTTCCGTGTGGCTGAAAGAAGAGGAATTGTTAACCATAGAAGAAAAGGTATCATACATTCATTAAAATAAAAATGAACACCCTACCTAAGAGGGTAAAATTTAAAAAGAGATTGATTCAGAAAACCACTACATTGAAACCTATGGCCAAGAAAATCAACAGTGTTAAGTTCCTCATAGTGCAGCATTTAAACTATAAATTCTGTGGGCCTTAGGGCCCCAAAGGCATTAGGAATAACTCCACACCTTGGAAACTTAAGAGCTGACCTTTACTCAGAAGTCAAAAGTGTAGCTTGTTCTCCTACATAAAACTCTTATCTGAGCTTCCAGTCAAAATGTTTTTATTAATACTTATTAGTTACACAAATTAAAGGATTCACTGTAACTTTTCCATTTGATCCATTTTTGACTACTTTTGTCTCCACAGGGAAATTAAGGCAATACACTAAAAATATGGGAAACATCACACTCAGAAAAGGGAGCAATCACATGGATCCAATTGTGTCCAAGATCCACCTGAGAGCCTTCCTGTTGAAAACTAGCTTTTCATTTTCTGTCATCAATATACTTATGCTTCTTGCTCTCTGCCACCACTCTCTTCCATCCCTATTCTTTGTACTTATAGGCAGGTGAAAACCCATTATTTTTTCCCCCACAATGCTGTTTTAGCTGAAACCATAGGGAAAAGAAGTGAGCAGTGTTTAAAATCACCAATTAGTATTTGACCATGTAGAGTCTACAGCAAGTAAGCAGCTGGCCTTTGGAACAGAGTATAATGCCCATTGTAGACAATGCTGAGGGGAAAATGTTAAACCATTAGGTGGGCTGATGCAAATAAACTCAGAGTTAAGTATTGGGAGCAGGAACCAGGGGTCCGGCAGTGAACGGGTGTGGAAAACCACACACTGAAGCTGGACCTCAACCAGTTTCTTATCCTGCAGTAACCTCAGCCTTCTAGACAAAGCATCGCACTGATATTAACCTGGGAATAGCTTCATAACATAAGCAAGAATGTTTCTCATGGGCCCAGGAACATGTTTACCTCCTGGGCTGCACAACAAAGAACTTTCTCATGGGCCCAAGAACATGTTTACCTTTGCTGCATGCACAAGAAAGTGTCCTAAAGTGACTTGTACTGCTCTTTGTTTGAAACACTATAAAACCTCTGGAGTCCTTCAATAAATCGCCTTTTGCCTCCTGAACAACTGGTCTCCCTGCATCTTCAGTCTCTCGCCTGACTCCTTCCCCACGCTGGCCATGGCACCTGGCAGTTAAGTAGTAGAATCTACCCCAAGAATCTAAGCATGAGCTCCCACTTAGTGATTATCAAACGATACATCACAGAATTCCCAAACTGTAAAGTTTATGGGATGTTTATTTACTGTAATTAAAATGTCTATTTGATCCAGGTATAGTGTTGTATATATATGTAATCCCAATACTCAGGGGACTGAGGCAGAGAGATTGCAAATTTGATATCAGCCTGGACAACACAGTGAGACATTGCCCCCCAAAACTGTATCAATTTAATTCCTTCCCCTGTCCAACCGCCAAAAATAATCAAACCCAACCACATCAGTTCTTGGATGATTCTGTATGGCTCTCAATGAAAAGAACCTAGCAGAGCATCATGTGGCTTCTTAGAAACTTTGCCCTTTACTCTACTCATATCACTTATCTTCAGTTTGCAGAGTGGTATGATTTTGCTTTTCTTTGGAACAAGTAATTGTACCACATGAATTTCAAATATGCTCAAATGATCTCCACTTCAACATGAAATTAGCCACTCTTCTGCAATAGATCTAATGCACTTGTATTTGCATAAACTGGACCAAGAAGGAGCACTGCATTCCTCCCTGAAAATCCTGGCCCTTGAGCAAATATTCCCCCCACCTGACTCTTTCACACAGAATCCCGATGAACAGAGTCCAGATCACGCTTAGCTAAGCCATACTGCATGGTACTGAAAAAAATTTAGACAGGTTTTATTCTAACTTCTGATCATAGATCTGGCAATAGAAGCTGAGAGAGTTTAACTTGCTTCCAGAAATAAACACCAGTTTTTAGCAAGGCTACTATCCAGAGATCAGTGTTCCTATAGCAATATTAAGTTTTTGATGGCACTAGGTGGTGGTTCGAACTCCAATTCAGGAATCTTACATTGTCCTCCAGGGAAAAAGTCATCAGTGACTTGGAGAGTTATGAAAAAACAAATCAGACAATGTAACATGTATACTAAAATAAATAAATGCACATAATCTATTTCAAGCTCAGTATTTGTATGTGTATGTATGATATCTAAGGAATAAATAAGATCCCTGCAAAGAACATTTTTAGATGTAGTTTTGGTGAGAAAATCTGCACACTCATTCATTTTGCAAGGGTTATGACTTAATACTGAGATGTTTGAACTATTTACAATAAATTAAGCCACATACTATAATCAAGGGACCAATTTCCTCATGGAATTTATTTTCCATAGAGTAAGAGTTTGCAAATAAATTCTAACTTGAGGAAATATTCTAAGTCCATTCCAATTATCTGCGCCTAGATTTTCTCACTTCACAACAAAGAAGACAAAGATGAAAGCTGAACATAAGACATACATAAAGGATTTTTTGGTCCATATTTGCATGTTGAAAAAATGTAGAACGTGTAGGTAAGAAAAATGAGTGATCATAAAGCCAAAGCACATGACCACCAATTCTGGTTTAGCAGTTAATTAACTATCTAAGTACTCTTTCTCAAACCTCCCTGTTGCATTCCCCATTTCCAATTCTATATAAAATCACAGCATTAGCTTATGTTATCATTGGGATGTCCAATAGATATATGTTTGTGTACAATATTTGTGCAAAAAATCATTTAATCTCCTTATGCCTCCATGGATTTCTGTCACTAATGATAATGGCTACGATCATGCAAGATGGTCACTACATACTAGTTAGGAGAAACCTGCAAGAGGAAGAGATAGCAATCTTAAATATATATGTGCCAAATTCCAGAGCACCCACCTATACAAATCAAGTATTAACATAAAAGAAATATCAAATAAGCAATAACATAATTATAACAGGAGACCTTAGTGCACCATCGACACCAAGGAACAGATCAACCAGACAGAAAATCAACAAAGAAATAACAGATCTGAATCACAACTGTGAACAAATGGACTTGATAGACATATACAGAATGTTCTATCCAACAACATCAGAATACACATTCTTCTCAGCAGTACATAGGACCTTTTCTAAAATACACCATATACTAGCCCACAGAACATATTTAAGTAAATACAAAAGAGTTGAAATTATCCTATGCATGTTATCAGATCATAGAGCCATGAAACTAAAAATTAATCACAAAAGAAACTGCAAAAGCCATACAAATACATGGAAATTGAATAATACACTCTTGAGCAATCCATAGGTCACAGGGGAAATTAAAGAAGAAATTAAGTAATACCTACAAGAAAACAAAAATACAAATACAACTTACCAGAATCTTTGGGAAGCAATGAAAGTGGTACCCAAAGGAAAATTTATGGCGCTGAGGTGCCACATCAGAAAGATAGAATGAACACAAACAACTTGATGTTATACCTCCAACATCTCGAAAATGAAGAGCAAGACAAGCCCAAAGCCAAAAGAAGCAAAGAAATTATAAAAATCAGAGCAGAAATTAATGCAATAGAGACTAAGAAAACAATACAAAGTATCAATGAATCAAAGAGTTGGTTCTTTGAAAGAATAAATCAAATTGATAAGCCCCTAGCCGACCTTATTCAAAAAAGGAAGAAAAAGCTCAAATTCATGCATAAGAAATAAAAAAGGTGAAATCACTACAGACTCTGTGAAAATACAGAAAATCATCAACACCTATTTCAAAAACATCTACTCTCATAGGTTCTATAATAGACAAATTCCTAGAAACATATGAAGTACCAAAGCTGGGCCAAGAAGATGTAAAACTACTGAATAACCCAATTTCTACTAGTGAAATAAGAAATGTAATTAAGTCCTTATCTACAGAGAACACAACAAGCCCAGACGGATTCAGTGTGGAATTCGAGAAGAAATACGAAGAAGACTTAATAATGCCACTCCTCAAACTCTTCAAAGAAATCAAAAGGGAAGCAATTCTTCCTAAGTCATTCCTGAAAATAATTATTACTCTAGAACCAAAATTTGGAAAAGGCCCAAATAAGAAAGTGAACTATAGGCCAATCTCCTTAATGAACATAGATGCAAAAGTCATCAATAAAATATTGGCAAACAAGATGCAGCAAATCACCAAGAAAATTATACACCATGACAAAATAAGATTCATGCCAGGCATGCAGAATGGTTCAACATATGTACATCAATAATTGTAATCCACCATATCAATAAAGATAAAAGTAAGAATTACATGATCATTTCTATAGATGAGGAAAGAGATTTTGATAAAGTCTAACATTCATATATAATATGAACCATACAGAAAATTGGGATAGTCTTTACCTCAATATTATAAATGCCATCTATTAGAAGCCAACAGCTAGCATCATATTAAATGGCCAAAAACTGAATGCCTTTACCTTAAAATCATGCAAAAGACAAGGATGTTCCTTATCACTGCTCCTATTCAACATAATACTGGAAATACTAACCAGAGCAATTAGACAAGAGAGAGAAATAAAAGGAATAAAGGTAGGAAGAGTGGAAGTTAAATCATCATTATTTGCAGATGACATGACACTCTACATAGGAGACCCCCAAAACTCCATTGAGAGACACCTAGAAATAATAAATAAATTTAGCAATGCAGCTGGATACATAGTCAGTACTCAAAAACAATAGTATGCCTATAAAATAAGAACAAAAGCACTGAAAGAGAAATAAGTGAAGTCACAACTTTCACACTAGCAGAAAGACAAATAAAACACTTAGGAATTAATCTCATGAAAGAAGTGAAAGACCTATACAAGGAAAATTATAATACACTAAAAAAGAAATTGAAGAGGATCTCAGAAAGTGGAAAGACATCCCTTGCTCATGGATAGGAAGAATACATATTGTTAAAATGGCCATTCTCCCAAAACCATTATACAGATTCAATGCAATCTCAATGAAAATAGCATTAACATACCTCATAGATATAGAGAAATCACTCTTAAAATTCATCTGGAACCAGAAGAGATATAGAATATCAAATACAATTCTAAGCTGCAAAGGCAGGATCACAAACCCTGATTTCAAGTTATACTACAAAGCAACTGTAGTAAAATTAACATGGTACTGGAATGAAGACAGAGCTGAAGATCAATGGAATACATTAGAAGATACAACCACAGTTACAAACATTAGAAGATACAACCACAATTACAAACACATCCAACCACTTTATCTTTGATAAAGGGGCCAAAGTGGTTCACTGGAAGAAGGATAGTCTCTTTAATAAATGGTGTTGGTAAAACTGGCTCTCCATTTGCCTAAAAATAAAACTAGACCCATGCCTATCACCATGCACTAAACTAAAATCTAAATGGATCAAAGATATGAATATTAAAACAGAAACACTAAATCTGTTGAAAGGAAAATTAGGTAAATATCTTGAATACATAGGGGTAGGTAGAGAATTCATCAACAGAAATCAAGCCGCATGGGAAATACTCTCCAGAATCACTAACTGGGATCATGTCTTATTAAAATGTTTCTGCATGTCAAAAGAAATCTCCAGCAAAGTGAAAATAAAACAGACAACCTGGGAAGAAATCTTACTGAACTGTGATTCAGACAAAGGACTTCTGTCTAAAACATATAAAGAATTTAAAAAATTAGACTCCCAAAATTCAAAGATCCAATCCAAAAACGGACATCTGAGATGAATACACAGTTCTCAGTTGAAGAAATACAAATGGAAAATAAATACATGAAAAAATGTCCATCATCATTTGTCATTAGAGAAATGCAAATTAAAACAACACTGAGATTCCATCTCATTCCAGAAAGAATGGCCAAGATCAAGGAAACTATCAACAACAGATGGTGGAGATGCTGTGGGGAAAAAGGAACTCTCCTGCACCGTTGGTGGGAGTGTTGACTGGTGCAACTTCTGTGGAGGCCAGCCTGGAGATTCCTCAAATAGCTGGGATTGTAAGTCTCATATAACCCAGCTATTCCATTTCTAGGCATATTCCCAGAAAACATTATACTATGGAGATATATATACACACATTTTTATAGCAACACAATTTTTAATAGCCAGATGTTGGAAACAATCGAAATGTCCAACAACTGAGGAATGGATAAAAAAGTTGTGGTATTTATAAACTCTGGAGTACTACTTAGCTATAAAGAATGATCACATTGAGATGCTTATAAATAAATGGACGCAACTTGAGACCATACTCATAAGTAAAATAAATCAAACTCACATGTGTAAGTACCACATAGTCTTCCTAGTTTAAGAAATGGTAAGAGTACATAAGAGTTATGGCAATTATGATTACCCATTACACTGCTTTGAAGCCTTAAAATGTTTGCATTCATTAGTTGGAACGGTTATACTCTATTTTATTTGATTTTATTATGTGTGTTGGTATAAACAGCTATTTTGAAGAAAACAAGACATTATGACAGCCATTGCTGATTTAATGTCATTTTGCTTTGAAGTCCTACCATGCTTTTGTTCTTCTGTTTCCATTGGTTCTGTCATGTTATATCTTACTGGATTTTAATATGTGTGAGAGTATAAACAATTTTTTAAAATTTTTTAAAAATTTTATTTAAAAGGAAACAGAGAAAAAACAAAACAAAACAAAGCAGTGTAAGGGTACAAGTAATACAGAACTAAAAAAAAAACAGTAAGAAATCACCAGTTAATAGATTACACATTACCATCTTAGAGATAGTTGCTCAAGTCACTGTATCAAAGCATACAAAGTGAACATTCAAACAGAGAGACTGCAAACTGTTGTGTTCAATGATCCAACCAAAAATATTAATATGGTCAGCTATTTAACACCCCTAAACATACTTGCAGTTGTATCCTTTAGAGCACTTTTTTCCCTCTCTTTTTTTACAACAAAATTTACACACTTGGGCTTTATTACTCCTTAGTTCTTATTACTTTTTTTGGAAGAGAATAAAGTCAAATATGGCAAAACAAAGCTGTCAGTCAAAACCAAGGATAGACATAGTACATGATGTAAAAACAGAGTACAAGGTTATCAACAATGGTTACCATAATGCCTCTTGTTTCCTTAAAAAGAATTGTCTATCTCATTAGGTATTATAAAGTTGAACAAAACAGTAGAGAACAAGACCAATAAAATTTAAACATTGTAAACATTACAGGACTTCCAAAGGAGATAATAGTCAAACCAGAATGGGCATCTTAGTGAATCTTGTTGCCTTCAAAGTAGTTGCCTATACCCTCAAACTTGATACTATCATACAGAATGGAACAGAGTCTATTCAGTCAAAACAAGATAGTGGGAGTGTTACAGCACTTCAAAACAAGTTAGAAAATGAGATAATGTTGTTACCAGTGTTCATTTTGTGTTATTTGATTCCGAATGCTCTGTAACAGTTTTATTCTCTTGAATGGTTTTATACTATCTTGTTGATTTGATACTATTGTATGTGAAGTTATGCTCAATTGTTTCAAAGAAAAAGCCATTATGGTAGCTACTGTTAATATCAGGTTGTCTTTTGGTGAAATAATGTGTTGCTTACATAGTTCTGTTCTGATTTGCTTTGTTCTGTCCTCGTTTGTCTTAATCTCTTTAAAATAAAGTAAAATAAAATAAAAATTTAAAAGATGCTGATAACTTCCTCTGAATCTATTCTTATAAATCATTTTATTCATTTATTTGTTCAGCAAGTATTATTGAGTGACATCAAGTGATAAGAAGTCTTGTATGTGCTAGAGGTTTGGCAGTGAAAAAAATTGTCTCAACACATAAAGGATAAAAACTTCATATGTCCTCTAGAACACAGTGGAGATAGACAAATACAATAGACATAACTCACTGTGAAGTTCAGAGAATAATTTCTCTAAGGAAGAAAAGCAAAACAAATGAAGGGTGTAGAGGAAGTTAAGATGTGACCTAGAGTGAAACTAACTGAAAACAGCTACTCAGCAAAGAGAGGTACAGAAGAGGTCAGATATTCAAGTAAGTGGTGAAAGGAAAGTTAAAAATTATGGAGAAATAGAAAGGTAACCAAAGAAAAAAATGGAGTAGTCTGCCATGGCCACCCCAGTAACCAGATAGAAGGGGATGCCAACTCTGCAAGTAAAGGTTTGTTTTCTCCTCTCTTATTGGTACAAGGACCAATCCTCAAAAGAAGACTGACATCCAGAAGAACTTCTCATAGAAACAGAAGAGATACCCCTCCCAACAGATGCATAAGTATCCAGAGACATGGCATAAGTCTGAAAAAGCAAGGTAACATGGGACCCTCAGTCCATAACCTATCAGGAACTGAATGCAGAATTATCAAAATAGAGGAAATCCGACACAAAAAGTTCAGAAGACTGACTTTTCAAATGAGCAATGACTCCAAAGAGGATGCAAATAAACAACTGAATGAATTAAGGAAGATGATATAGGATATGATGGAGAAACTCAACAGACATATCTTTTTTTATTACTTTATTTGTTATATTAAGAAGAAAAGGTAAAACAAATTTTCACAACAAAATAATGAAAAAGTAACAATTGTTGATAAATTACACAACGTTATCTTTAGTCACTCAAGTACAAAATATGGGCATAAAAATTACTTCAATCAATATTAGCACAACCTTTCCTGTTCAATGAACTAAGTGACACTAATGGTATAACTAACTTGCATTTTTTTCTTTTCCCTTCTATCCTTTCTCTTTTCCCTTATCTTAGTTTCTTCTTTTTATTAAACAGTTTCCTTCCATTTCACAGTGACTATTGTATATTTTGAACCTTATGGTTTCACATATGTCCCTGTGATGTGATGTTTTTCAATCCTTCTGGGAAGATACACAGAAGGGGAATACCTGGGTTGAGTGGGACCTCTAATCCTAATTTTTTGAGGAATCTCCACACTGATTTCCACAGTGTTTGTATTAATCTACTCTCTAACCAACAGTTGTAAAGGGTTTCTTTTATCCCTACAGAACCAGGAGCCTTTTTTATTGGTTGATATATTTTTTTTAAAAATTAAATGATATTTTAATGAATAAGGGAGAGGATGAGACAAAAGGGGCATAACAACATAACAATACAGGTTAAAGCATAACACTTTCAGCAACCTAGTGCTTCACCACCAAATAACCCGACTTAATAGTAGTTACCATAGAGTCTTTTTCTTCGAAATATTTGAATATAACTTCATATGCTATAGCATCAAATATATCAAGACTGTGTAACACCATTCAAGTGGATGAAAGCATTGTAGAGTATATAGAACCAGCTAACAGAAAAAAATGATCAATAGTTTCAATATTATCTCTTTGCCTATAGCACATATGATAAAGTCCAGCAAGTTACAACATAATAAAATCAATGGAGACAGAAGAACCATAGTTTGGTATGGCTTTAAAACAAGATGTTATTAAATCAACACTAGCTGTTATTATGTCTTATTTTCTTAAAAGTGGCTGTTCATTGCATCACCGGCCATGATATCAAACAGCCCAGAATAAAGCCATTCCAAGTAATGAGTGACAATTTTATAAGGCTTCAAGGCCACCTAATGGGGAATCATGGTTATCACATACTTTTATATATTTGATTCATTTTCTACACTCGGGAAACTATTCGGAGTTCACAGATGCGAGTTTGATTTAGTTCACTTATGAGTATGGTTTCAAGCTGCGCCCATTTATTGATAAATACCTTAATGTGATCCTTCATTATAGCTGAATAGTACTCCATTATATAGAAGTACCACAGCTTTTTTTATCCATTCCTCGGTTGATGGACATTTGGGTTGTTTCCATGATCTAGCAGTTACAAATTGCACTGCTATAAACATAGGTGCACAAATATCACTTTGGTATGATGCTTTCAGTTCTTCTGGGAAGATGCCTAGTAGTGGAATAGCTGGAACAAATGGGACTTCCAATCCCAGCTTTTTGAGAAATCTCCAGACTGACCACCACAAAGGTTGTACCAATCTACATTCATACCAACAGTGTAGGAGAGTTCCTTTTCCCCACAGCCACTCCAGCATTTGTTGTTGTTGGTTTTCTTGATCCTGGCCATTCTTTCAGGAGTGAGATGGTATCTCAGTGTGGTTTTAATTTGCATTTCCCTAATAACCAATTATGATTAACTTTTTTCATCTATTTATTTGCCATTTGTATTTCTTTCTCTGAGGAGTGTGTATTCATCTCAGATGCCCATTTTTGGAATGGGTCTTTGAATTTTGGGGGTCTGATTTTTTTAATTCTTTATATATTTTAGACAAAAGTCCTTTGTCTGAGGGGGAGTTCACTAAGATCTTTTCCCAGTTTGTGGATTTTCTTTTCACTATGCTGGAGATTTTTTTTTGACTTACAAAAACTTTTTAATAAGAGGTAGTCCCAATTATTGATTCTGGGAAGTATTTCCTGTGCTGTTTGAGTCCTGTTCATGAATTCTCTACCTACCCCTATGTCTTCAAGGTTTCTACCTAATTTGTCTTCCAATAGATTTAGTGTTTCTGTTTTAATATTCAGATCTTTAATCCATTTAGATTTTAATTTAGTACATGGTAATAGGCTTGGGTCGAGTTTTAGTTTTCGGCAAATGTAGATCCAGTTTTTCCTACACCATTTATTAAAAAGATTGTCATTCTTCCAGTCAACCTGCTTGGCTCCTTTATCGAAGATAGGGTGGTTGAGTGTGTTTGTAGCTGTGGTTGTATCTTCTAATCTATTCCATTGATCCTCTGCTCTGTTTTGATTCCAGTACCAAGTTGATTTTACTACTGTTGCTTTGTAGTATAACTTCAAGTCAGAGATTGTGATGCCTCCTGACTTGCCTTTGTTGCTTAAAATTGCCTTTGATATTCTAGGTCTCTTCTGGTTCCAGATGAACTTTAGGATCTATAAGGTATGTTGATGGTATGAACTCTAGATCTATAAGGTATGTTGATGGTATTTTTATTGGGATTGCATTGAATCTGTATAACAGTTTTGGGAGAATGGCCATTTTCACAATGTTTATTCTTCCTATCCATGAACATGGGATGTCTTTCCGTTTTCTAAGATCATCTTCAATTTCTTACTTCAGTGTATTATAATTTTCCCTGTATAGGTCTTTGACTTCTTTTGTAAGAGTAATTCCTAAATATTTCATTTTTTTGCTTGCTAGTGTGAAGAGTGTGGCTTCTCTTATTTCTCTCTCTGTGATTTTGTTGTTAGTATATAAGAATGCTATTGATTTCTGAGTTTTGATTTTGTTCCCAGCTACATTACTGAATTTATTTATTATATCTAAGAGTCTTTCAATGGAGTTTAGGGGGTCTTCCATGTAGAGTATCATGTCATCTGCAAATAATGACAATTTAACTTCTTCTTTTCCTATCTTTACCCCTTTTATTTTTCTCTGTTGTCTAATTGCTCTGGCTAGTAATTCCAGTACTATATTAGATAGGAGAGGTGATAAAGGACATCCTTGACTTGTGCCTGATTTTAAAGTAAAGGCTTTCAATTTTGGGCCATTTAGTATGATACTGGCTGTTGGTTTGTCATAGACAGCCTTTATTATATTGAGGTAAAGACCATCTATTCCAATTTTCTGTAGAGTTCTTATCATGAAAGAATGTTGGACCTTATCGAGGGCTTTTTCTGCATCTATGGAAATGATCATGTGATTCTTACTTTTGGATTTATTGATATGATGAACTACATTTATTGATTTATGTATGTTGAATCATCCCTGCATGCCTGGGATGAATCCCACTTGGTCATGGTGTATAATCTTCTTGATGATTTGCTGCATCCTGTTTGCCAATGTTTTATTGAGGATTTTTGCATCTGTGTTCATTAGGGAAATTGGTCTGTAATTCTCTTTTTCGGTTGGGTCTTTCCCAGGTTTTGGTACTAGAGTAATATTTGCTTCCAGGAATGACTTGGGAAGAATTGTTTCCCTTTCAATTTCATTGAAGAGTTTAAGGAGTGTCGGTATTAGGTCTTGTTTGTATTTCTTGTAGAATTCTGCAGTAAATCAGTCTGGGACTGGGCTCTTCTTTGTAGGTAAGGAATTAATTACATGTTCAATTTCATTGATAGAGATTGGATTATTCAGCAGTTTTACATCCTCGTGATCTAGCTTTGGTACTTCATATGTTTCTAAGAATCTGTCTATTTCTTCTGTGTTATCAAACTTTTGAGAGTAGAGGTTTTCGAAATAGGTGTTGATGATCTTCTGTATTTCTATTGAGTCTGTAGTGAATTCACCTTTTTCATTTCTTATTGCATGGATTTGAGCTCTTCCTTCCATTCTTTTAATAAGGTTGGCTAGAGGCTTATCGATTTTATTTATTCTTTCAAAGAACCAACTTTTTGATACATTGAGTCTTTGGATTGTTTTCTTAGTCTCTATTGCATTGATTTCTGCACTGATTTTTATAATTTCCTCTCTTCTTTTGGCTTTGGGCTTGACTTGCTCTTCTTTTTCTAGCTGTTTGAGGAGTAACATCGGC
Organism: Cavia porcellus; assembly: GCF_034190915.1. NCBI lineage: Eukaryota > Metazoa > Chordata > Mammalia > Rodentia > Caviidae > Cavia > Cavia porcellus. Next base: position 69,704 of record NW_026947503.1, read on the forward strand.
AGCTGGGCGCTCCACCCAGCCTGTGGAAATTTTCGCCGTGACCTGGGGACCCAGGCCAGGTCTCTACCAGGCCCGGGGACCAGACCAGATCAGAGACTGTGGCAGCAGTGGCTGGGAGCTCCACCCAGCCTGAGACACTCTTCCTGGCCTGAGGAGCAGGCCACAGTTCCCTGCTGGGTCCAGTGAGTGGGGCCATCGCAAGGTACCCCATCCCAGACTGGTGGATCTCTCTCACACACCTGGAACAACACTTGAAGCTTCCAAATACAGGAAAATGACAAAACAAAAGTCTAAAATGCAATCTCAAACATCCAGCCCATCCCAAGAAAGCCCAGGAGCCATGTGCATAGAAGAAAAAGCATGCCACATGACTGAAATACCTGAAATAATGGTAACTGAAATAAAGAAGCAAGTATGGGAAGCCCTGAAGGAATTCTAACTAGAAATATTCTCTCAGATGAAAGAATTGATAAAAGAAATGAAGCAGAAGGTAAACATAGCTAAAGAAGAGGCAGTTAAAAAAATTAGAGGAACTAAATGGAATGATAGAATCCCTGGATGAACAGTATAGGAAGCAAACAGAATACATAAAACAGATGCAAAGAGATATACAGGAAATCAAAAACTCCATTGAAAGTTGTAAAAACTGCCTCAATGAATGTGAAGATAGAATCTCAGACCTCGAAGACAAGATTGCAACAAGTGAACAGGAAAGAAAAGATCTTTTAAAAATAACAAGAAATCAGGAAATAACAATTCAACACCTACAGGACGACACAAAGAGAAACAACATAAGATTGATAGGGATAAATGAAAAAGAAGGGGACAACATAAAGGATGTCAAGAGGATATTTAGAGAAGTAATAGCTGAAAATTTCCCAAACATGAGATTGGAAACTGATATCAAGATCAATGAAGCATATAGATCTCCAAATAGTCACAACCAAAATAAATCTACACCCAGACATATAATAATGACCATCTCAGAAATTGAACAAAAGAATAGAATATTAAAGGCTGTCAGGGAGAAAAGACAGATTACCTATAAAGGAAAACCTATCAGAATTACAGAAGACTTCTCAGCACAAACAACAAAGTCAAGAAGAGCATGGAGTGATGTATTTCAGATCCTAAAAGAAAATGATTTTCAACCTAGGCTGATGTACCCTGCAAAACTGTCCTTCAAATTTGATGGAGAAATACGATACTTCCATGACAAAGATCAGCTGAAAAACTTCATGATTACCAAGCCAACCCTGCAAAGAATACTGAAAGACAGCCTAGATACATTTAGGAAAAAAACCACTAAACAAAGCAGACAGTTGAACAGAGCAGAAAGATAAACATGCAACGCCAGAAAGATAATATGTCAATAATAAATCAATTTATAACAGTTCTTACTATTAATGTAAATGGTCTCAATACACCAATTAAAAGAATCAGACTGGCAGAAAGGATCAAGAAACAAAATCCAACCATATGCTGTTTATAAGAAACCCACTTAACTCAAAAGGATATTCACAGACTCAAAGTCAAAGGATGGAAAACAACATTCCATGCAACAGGAACCCCCCCCCCAAAAAAAAGCTGGGGTAGCTATTCTGTTTGCAGACAAAGTCAACTTCAAGCCAATAATTATTAGAAAGGATAAAGAAGGTCACTACATACTGGTTAGGGGAAAACTCCAAGAGGAAGTTATAACTATCTTAAATATATATGCACCAAACTCCAGAGCACCCAGTTATATAAAACAAGTACTAACAGAAATGAAAAACCAAATCAGTAGTAATACAATTCTGACAGGAGATCTTGACACCAATGGACAGATCAACCAAAAAGAAAATCAATAAAGAAATAAAAGAACTGAACTGCACATGTGAACAAATGGACTTAATAGATATATACAGAGTATTCCACCCAACAACAACAGAATACACATTCTTCTCAGCAGTACATGGGTCATTCTCTAAAATAGAGCATATATTAATTCACAGAACATATTTAAATAAATGCAAAAGGGTTCAAATTATCCCTTGCATGCTATCGGACCATAGCGCCATGAAATTAGTAATCAACGATAAAAGATGTTGCAAAAACCCCACAAACACATGGAGACTGAATAACACACTCCTGGGTAATCAGTGGGTCACAGAGGAAATTAAAAAAGAAATTAAGCAATACCTACAAACAAATGAAAATACAGATACAACTTACCGGAATCTATGGGATGCAATGAAAGCCATCCTCAGAGGAAAATTTATTGCACTGAGCTCCCACATCAGGAAAACAGAACGAATACAGACATATCTTTTGAACAAGAATCAAACAGAAATCTTGGAGTTGAAAAACGTAGTAAGTCAATTCAAAATCTCAGTGAAATGTGGACGATAGTATGTCATGGATTGAAAGTAAAGTCAAGAAATTGTCACATTCAGAGAATAGTAAATCAAAATGAATGATTACGAAAAAAATAAAGAACTTTGGGACATAGTTTGGCATAGAAGTAGATGTCAGGATTTAGCCAAAATGAACAGAAAATCTATTTAATTAAATAGTAACAGAAAATTCCCAAGTCATGGGAAAATATAGGAACACTCAAGTATGTGTTAAAACCTAAAGAATGTTCCATGTCATAGCTAGAATAACGAGTATATAACAAGGAAATAATATTGAAAACTTCAAGACACAACTACCAAAGACCAAATCATTAAAGAATGACCCCAGCACAATGACTAAAGACTTCTCTGTAGAAACTCTAAAGACTAGGAGAACATGAAATGATGTATTTCAATAACTGAAAGAAATTGATTACTATATGCAGCAAAGTTATCTTTCAAAATCAATGGAAAAATAAAGACCTTCAAATATAAATAAATTTTAAAAGTTCATGACAACTAAACCGGAATTGCAGAAAATATTTAATGAAATCTTATACACACAAGAGGCAGGGTAGATACATTACTGAAAATTGGGAAAGAAACAATTTGAAATTCAACCAAATGACAGAAATTAGTGCATACTAATTCTGACTGTAAATGGTCTCAGTGTTTTTATTACAAATTACAGACTGCAAGGCTGGCTAGAAAAACAGCCTCTGACACTTTCTACCTGAATTAAACAAACTTAACTTGTAAAGATATACACAGAACTCAAAGGGAAAAGATGGCAAATTTCATGAAACTACTCTCCCAAAGTAACAAGTAGCTATGTTTGTAATCCAAAGCAGATTCCAAGACCAATTTAGTCCAATGAGACAAAGAAATGCACTATGAATCCATCAAGAAAATATAGCAAATTTAAATGTTTGCATATTTACAATCCACTAAGAACATTTAGAAAATGTACCAATCCACCAAGCAGATATAGCAAATTAAACATATTTGTATCAAACACCAGTATCTCAAATTTCATAACACAAAAACTACTCAGTATAAAGGGACACATAGATCTCAATACAATAATAATGGGTAATATTGAATATTTCCCTCTCACCAGTGAATACGTCATCCAGACCCCTGCCCTCAAATCAACAAAGAAACATTAGAGCTAAACTATATTGTAGATCAAATAGACTTAGGATATATCTATAGAATATTCCATTCAAGAAATACAGAATCCACACTTTTTTGCAGCAATTCATGGAAAGTTCTCCAAAACAGATCATATTTTAGACCCTAAAGGTAACCTTAACAAATACAAAAGTTTTAAATAATTTTTATATCTTATCAGATCACAATGGAATGAAACCAAAATATATGGAGATCAAATGGATCACTTTTTCATAGTAAAAAATCACTGAAGAAATCAAAGGAGAAATTTAAAAATCCTAGAGTCTAAGGAAAATGGAAACCTAACAGATACAGAACTTCTAGGATGAATAAAAGCAGTTCTAAAAAGAAAGTTTATAGCTTTGCAAATGACTATGTAAAAAGTCAGTGTGATCACAAGGAAATGACATGATGATGCACTTCAAGGTCTTCAGAAAAAAACAAAAAACTAAATCCAAAAAACAAATATTAAAAATCAAAAGTGAAATTAATGAAATCAAGACCATTATGGGCTATTTTCAATATTTATATTCTAACAAATTGAAGAATCTAAAATAATTCAAAAGTTCTTGATATATATGATCTACAAACTGAGCAAAGAAGTTATTTTTAAAAAAACATAAAATTATCAACAACAGACAACAATGCTAAGCAATAATTAAAACTCTTCCCACACAGAGAAGCTCAGAATTCTAGTCAAGGCTGAATTTCACTGGACCTTTAGATAATCAAAACCAGAGCTCCTCAAACTCTTCTGTGAAATAGAAAGGAAAGAGCACTTCAAAGCTCATTCTGTGATGCCAGTGTTGCCTTCATACCAAAACTAGAAAAGAATGCAACAAAATTTGTGAACCAATATTACTGATAAATATATATTCTGATATTCTTCATAAAATGCTTATAAAATAAATTCAGCAACATGTCAAAAAGATCATACAGCACAATCAAATTGATTCCTTTTCAGTGATACTGGAACAGACATATGAAAAATTTTTTTAATTTTATTTAAGAGGAAAAAGAGAAAAACACAAAACAAAACAAAGCAGTGTAAGGGTACATGCAATACAGAACTACAAAAAAACAAAACAAAACAAAAAAAACATAACAGTAAGAAATCACCTGTTAGTAGATTACATATTATCATCTTGAAAATAGTTGCTCAAATCACAGTATCAAAGAATACAAGGTGGACATTCAAACAGGGAGACTGCAAACAGCTGTGTTCAATGATCCAAAAACATTGATATAGTCAGCTATTTAACACCCCTAAACACACTTGCTGTTATATCCGTTAGAGCTCTTTTTCTTTTTTTTTCCCCTCTCTTTTTTACAACAAAATTTACACATTTTGGATTTTATTACTCCTTAGCGCTTATTACTTTTGGGGGGGGGGGAGAATACAGTCAAATATGGCAAAACAAAGCTGTCAGTCAATACCAAGGATAGACATAGCACATGGTGTAGAACAGAGTACAAGGTTTTCAACAATGGTTATCAACGTTGTCCCTTGTTTCCTTAAAAAGAATTGTCTATCTCATTAGATATTATAAAATTGGACAAAACAGTAGTGAACAAGACCAATAAAACTTAGGCATTGTAAACATTACAGGACTTCCAAAGAAGACAATAGTCAAACCAGAATGGGTATCTTAGTGAATCTTATTGCCTTCAAAGTAGTTGCCTATGTCTTCAAACTTGATACTATCATATAGAATGGAACACAGTCTAATCAGTCAAAACAAGATCGTGGGAGTACTACAGGACTTCAAAACAAGTTAATAGGAAATCATAAAGAGTTACTATTTATATATCCTAATTTTTTAAATTTTCTCTTTAATTAAAACAAACATAAGAAATGACTAAATAATTTTTTTAAAACAATAAGGGGGAGATTGAGATAAAACAGGACATAACAATATAACAATAGAGGTCAAAGCATGACTGTTTCAGCAACCTAGTACTTCACTACCATATAACCCGACTTAATAGTAGTTACCATAGTGTCTGTCTTTTTCCTTGAAATATTTGGATAAAACTTCATATACTCTAGCTTCAAATATTTCCATATCAAGAAGCCCAGAATAAAGCCTTTCTAATTAATGAGTGAAAACTTTATAAGGCTTCAAGGCCACATAATGGGGAATCATGATTACCACTTATTTTTATATATTTGAATCATTACTTACATTAGGGAAACTATTCGGTATTCACACATGCGAGATTGATTTATTGCTCTTATGAGTATGGTCTCAAGCTGCACCCATTTATTGATAAATATCTCAATGTGACCCTTCTTTATAGCTGAATAATACTCCATTGTATAGAAACACCACAACTTTTTTATCCATTCCTCAGATGATGGACACTTGGCTTGTTTCCAAGATCTGGCAATTACAAATTGTGCTGCTATAAACATAGGTGCACATATATCACTGTGGTATGATGCTTTCAGTTCTTCTGGGAATATTCCTAGAAGTGGAATAGCTGGAATAAATGGGATTTCCAGTCCCAACTTTTTGAGAAATCTCCAGACAGATCTCCACAAAAGCTGTACCAGTCTACACTCCCACCAACAGTGCAGGAGAGTTCCTTTTTCCCCACAGCCTCTCCAGCATTTGTTGTTGGTTTTCTTGATCCTGGCCATTCTTTCAGGAGTGAGATGGTATCTCAGTGTGGTTTTAATTTGCATTTCTCTAATGACCAATGATGATGAGCATGTTTTCATGTATTTATTTGCCATTTGCATTTCTTCATCTGAGAATTGCGTATTCATCTCAGATGCCCATTTTTGGATTGGATCTTTGAATTTTGGAGGTCTGAGTTTCTTTAATTCTTTATATGTTTTAGACAAGAGGCCCTTGTCTGAGAGAGAGTTCACTAAAATCTTTTCCCAGTTTGTGGGTTTTCTTTTCACTATGCTGGAGATTTCTTTTGACATGCAGAAACTTTTTAATAAGAAGTGGTCCCAGTTATTGATTCTGGGAAGAATTTCCCGTGCGGTTTGAGTCTTGTTCATGAATTCTTTACCTACTCCTATGTCTCCAAGGTTTCTACTTAATTTGTCTTCCAAAAGATTTAGTGTTTCTGTTTTAATATTCAGATCTTTGACGCATTTAGATTTTAATTTAGTACATGGTGATAGACATGGGTCTAGCTTTAGTTTTCGGCAAATGGAGAGCCAGTTTTTCCGCACCATTTATTAAAGAGACTGTCGTTCTTCCAGTGAACCTGCTTGGCTCCTTTATCAAAGATAAGGTGGTTGAGTGTGTTTGTAGTTGTGGTTGTATCTTCTAATCTATTCCACTGATCTTTGGCTCTGTTTTGATTCCAATACCATGTTGATTTTGCTACTGTTGCTTTGTAGTATAACTTCAAGTCAGGGATTGTGATGCCTCCTGCGTTGTCTTTGCTGCTTAGAATTGCCTTTGTGATTCTCGGTCTCTTCTGGTTCCAGATGAAATTTAGGAGTGATTTCTCTAGATCTATAAGGTATGTTGATGGTATTTCTATTGGGATTGCATTGAATCTGTATAACAGTTTTGGGAGAATGGCCATTTTCACAATGTTTGTTCTTCCTATCCATGAGCAAGGGATATCTTTCCATTTTCTGAGATCATCTTCAATTTCCTTTTTCAGTGTATTATAATTTTCACTGTATAAGTCTTTCACTTCTTTCGTAAGAGTAATTCCTAAATATTTCATTTTTTTGCTTGCTAATGTGAATAGTCCAGTTTCTCTTATTTCCCTCTCTGTAATTTTGTTGTTCGTGTATAGGAATGCTATTGATTTCTGAGTGTTGATTTTGTATCCAGCCACATTACTGAATTCATTTATTGTATCTAAGAGTCTTTCAATGGAGTTTAGGGGGTCTTCTATGTAGAGTATCATGTCATCTGCAAACAATGATAATTTAACTTCTTCTTTTCCTATCTTTACCCCTTTTATTTCTCTTTCTTGCCTAATTGCTCTGGCTAGTACCTCCAGTACTATATTAAATAGGAGTGGTGATAAAGGACATCCTTGTCTTGTGCCCGATTTTAAAGTAAAGGCTTTCAATTTTTGGCCATTTAGTATGATGCTGGCTGTTGGTTTGTCATAAATGGCCTTTATTATATTGAGGTAAAGACCATTTATTCCAATTTTCTGTAAAGTTCTTATCATGAATAAGTGTTGGACCTTATCGAAGGCTTTTTCTGCATCTATAGAAATGATCATGTGATTCTTATTTTTGACTTTACTGATATGGTGGATTACATTTATTGATTTGCGTATGTTGAACCATCCTTGCATTCCTGGGACGAATCCCACTTGGTCATGGTGTATAATCTTCTTGATGATTTGCTGGATCTTATTTGCCAATATTTTATTGAGGATTTTTGCATCTGTGTTCATTAGGGAGATCGGTCTATAGTTCTCTTTTATAGTTGGGTCTTTCTCAGGTTTTGGTACTAGAGTAATATTTGCTTCCAGGAATGACTTAGGAAGGATTGCTTCCCTTTCAATTTCATTGAATAGTTTGAGGAGTGTCGGCATTAGGTCTTCTTTATATTTCTTGTAGAATTCTTCAGTGAATCCATCTGGGCTTGGGCTCTTCTTGGTGGGTAAGGACTTAATTACATTTTCAATTTCATTAGCAGAGATTGGGTTATTCAACAGTTTTATATCCTCTTGATCTAGCTTTGGTACTTCATATGCTTCTAAGAATCTGTCTATTTCTTCTGTGTTATCAAACTTTTGAGAGTAGAGGTTTTCAAAATAGGTGTTGATGATCCTCTGTATTTCTATTGGGTCTGTAGTGATTTCTCCTTTTTCATTTCTTATTGCATGAATTTGAGCTTTTTCTTCCCTTTTTTAATAAGGTTGGCTAGGGGCTTATCGATTTTATTTATTCTTTCAGAGAACCAACTCTTTGATTTGTTGATTCTTTAGATTGTTTTCTTAGTCTCTATTGCATTGATTTCTGCTCTGATTTTTATAATTTCCTCTCTTCTTTTGGCTTTGGGCTTGACTTGCTCTTCTTTTTCTAGCTGTTTGAGGTGTAGCATCAAGTTATTTATTTGTATTCGTTCTGTTTTCCTGATGTGGGAACTCAGTGCAATAAATTTTCCTCTCAGGACGGCTTTCATTGCATCCCACAGATTCCGGTAAGTTGTATCTGCATTTTCATTTTCTTTTAGGTATTGTTTAATTTCTTCTTTAATTTCTTCTGTGACCCACTGATTACTCAAGAGTGTGTTATTCAGTTTCCATGTGTTTGCGGAATTTTTGCAGTATCTTTTATCATTAATTTCTAATTTCAGAGCGCTATGATCTGATAATATGCAAGGGATGATTTCAACTCTTTTGCATTTGCTTAAATATGTTCTGTGAGCTAATATATGGTCTATTTTAGAAAATGATCCATGTACTGCTGAGAAGAATGTGTATTCTGATGTTGTTGGGTGGAACATTTTGTATATGTCTATCAAACCCATTTGTTCACAGGTGTGATTCAGTTCTGTTATTTCTTTGCTCATTTTCTGTCTGGTTGATCTGTCCCTTAGTGTCAGTGGTGTATTGAGGTCTCCTGTTACAACTGTGTTACTGATAATTTGAGTTTTCATTTCTGTTAATAATTGTTTTATATAACTGTGTGCTCTGGAGTTTGATGCGTATATATTTAAGATAGTTATCTCTTCCTCTTGGAGTTTTCCCCTTACGAGTATGTAGTGACCTTCTTTGTCCTTTATGGTCATTGTTGGTTTAAAGTTCACGTTGTCTGCAAACAGAATGGCTACTCCTGCCTTTTTTTGGATTCCTGCTGCATGAAGAATTGTTTTCCATCCTTTGACTTTCAGTCTGTGAGTATCCTTCTGGGTTAGATGGGTTTCCTGTAAACAGCATATGGTTGGATTTTGTTTATTGATCCATTCTGCTAGTCTGTTTCTTTTGATTGGTGCATTGAGACCATTTACATTAATGGTTATTACTGTTAAATGCTGGTTAATTGTAGGAATGTTATCTCTCTGCTGTTGCATCTTTATCTTTCGGTTCTGTTTAATTATTTGCTTTGCTTAGTGGTTTTTTCCTTTGTGTATCTAAACTGTCTTTCAATATTTTTTGCAGGGTTGGTTTGGTGTTCATGAAGTTCTTCAGCTGTTCTTTGTCATGGAAGTATCGTATTGCACCATCTATTTTGAATGATAGTTTTGCAGGATATATCAGTCTTGGTTGGAAATCATTTTGCTTTAGGATCTGGAATACTTCACTCCATGCTCTTCTTGACTTTATCGTTTGTGCTGAGAAGTCTGCTGTGATTCTGATAGGTTTTCCTTTATAAGTGATCTGTCTTTTCTCTCTGACAGCTTTTGATAATCTATTCTTGTGTTGGATTTCTGGGATGGTGATTATTATATGTCTGGGTGTAGTTTTATTTTGGTTATGACTGTTTAGAGTTCTATATGCTTCACTGATCCTGATGTCAGTTTCTGATCTCATGCTTGGGAAATTTTCAGCTATTACTTCTCTAAATATTCTCCTGACATCCTTCATGTTGTCTCCCTCTCTTTCATTAATCCCTATCATTCTTATGTTATTCTTCTTTGCATCGTCTTGCAGTTGTTGAATTGTTGTTTCCTGATTCCTTGTTATTTTCAAAAGATCTTTCCTTTCCTGTTCACTAGCTGCAATCCTGTCTTCAAGGTCTGAAATTCTATCTTCACTTTCATTAAGGCGGTTTTTACAACTTTCAGTGGAGTTTTTTATTTCCTGTATATCTCTGTGCATCTGCATTATGTATTCTGTTTGTTTCTTATATTGCTTGTCTAGGGATTCTATATTTTTGTTTAGTTCCTCCAATTTTTTATCTGTGTTTTCTTTAGATATATTTAGAATCTCTTTCATTTCTTTTATCATTTCTTCTTTTATCTGGGAGATTATTTCGAGTTTGAATTTCTTTAAAGCTTCCTGGAGTTGCTTGTCAATTTCAGTGGCTATTGTGTCCGATATATGAGGTGGATGGGATATATTTTCTTCTATATACATCACTCCTAGGGTTTCTTGAGATGGGCTGGAGGTTTGAGGTTGTAATTTGGTCTTTCGTTTTGTCATTTTCCTATATTTCTGTGTTTCAAGTGTTATTTGAAAGCTTCCTCAGGATCTGTTGAAAATCCCCTTCTATGTTTGGAGCTACTGAGACTCTGGCACCGCGCTACCCCAAGCCATTGGGCCTACAGAACCAGTGGCCCTCCTCTGCCTGCTCAGAACTCCGCAGTTCCAGACAAGCTGGGCCTTGGGGACACTGCGCGCCCACCTGCCCCTTGGAAGCTCCACAGTCCTTCAATCGCAGCTGGGTTAAGGTACTCACCACAGGCCGAAGTGCTCAGGCACCTGTGGACCCTCCCTGGTTGCAGAGATATCCACAGTCCTCCAGACACATGGAGAGGCCGATGCAGGCACCCCAGATCTGCCCAGCTCCTCCTCTGCAGACCTTTGGCCAGGCGCGGCAGCTAAACAGGCTGGGATAGGCTGATAGTGTGGGCCCGCCCACCCATCGGGAGCTCAGCAATTCTCCAAGTGTAACCGGAATGGGGAGGCTGATGTCAAAGCCTCAAACCCACCTCTCCCCTTCACTGCACCTGGAAGCCTGGGGGAACTCCAGCAGTCTGGGCAGAGATATCCAGAGTCCTCCAGACACGCAAAGAGGCCGGTGAAGGCACCCCAGATATGCCCAGCTCCTCCTCTGCAGACTGATGGCCAGGCGCGGCAGCTAAACAGGCTGGGCTAGGCTGATAGTGTGGGCCCGCCCACCCGTCGGGAGCTCAGCAACTCTCCAAGTGTAACCAGAATGGGGAGGCTAATGTGGAAGCCTCAAACCCACCTCCCCCCTTCACTGCACCTGGAAGCCTGGGGGAACTCCAGCAGTCTGGGTGGAGATATCCAGAGTCCTCCAGACATGCAGAGAGGCCAGTGAGGGCACCCCAGATCTGCCCAGCTCCTCCTCTGCAGACCGATGGCCAGGTGTGACAGCTAAACAGGCTGGGCTAGGCTGATAGTGTGGGCCCGCCCACCCGTCGGGAGCTCAGCAGTTCTCCAAGTGAAGCCGGAATGGGGAGGCTGATGTGGAAGCCTCAAACCCACCTCTCCCCTTCACTGCACCTGGAAGCCTGGGGGAACTCCAACAGTCTGGGCGGAGATATCCAGAGCCCTCCAGACACGCAGAGAGGCCAGTGAGGGCACCCCAGATCTGCCCAGCTCCTCCTCTGCACACCGATGGCCCAGACATATGAAAATTAATAAATGTAATGTCTCATACAAATAAAGTTAAGAATAGAAATCAGAGGGCTGGGGATATAGCTCAGCATCACAGAGACTTCCCAGTAAGCATGAGGTCATGAGTTTGATTCCTGGTACAAAAAGAAGAAGAAAGATGAGGAGGAGGATAAAAGGAAGATGAGGAGGGGGAGGAGGAAGAGGAGGAGGAGGAGGAGAAGGAGTAGGAGGAGGAGGAGGAGGAGGAGGAGGAGAAGAAGAAGAAGAAGAAGAAGAGAAGAGGAGGAGGAGGAGGAGAAGGAGGAAGAAGAAGAGGAAGAGAAATCAGGATCACAACTGATTTCTGTGGAACAAATTCCAACTCCTTTCATGTAAATGTCCCAAGTAATGTAGGTGTAGAAGGATCTCACTTCAATATATTTTACATGTGTCAAACACTTAACAAATATCAGATTGAATGTTGGAAAAATGAAAATATTTTCCCTCAACTTATGAATGAAATAAGGATGTCTGTTCTATTTTTTTAACATAGTACTTGAAATTTTAGTCAAAGCAATTAGGCACAAACACGAAATCAAAGAATTAAAAACAGGAAGGGATGATATCAAAGCATTTTTATTTGCAGATTTATGATTCTATTATGAAAAGTTCATAAAGATGCTCCCAAAATGCTTTTACAGCTGACAGATTCAGCAAAATAGCAAGTAAAATTATAAAAACACATCAACATTAATATATCAATAGCTTTCGTAGGCATACGTAATGAACTACTAGGAAAAAAAACAGGGAAATAATTCCTTTCCCAATAAATTAAAAAAAATAAATTACCTAACAGTCAACTTAACAAAGGAGGTGAAATATAGCCACACTAAAAATTATAGAACACTGAAGAAAAAAATTAAAGAACACATGAGGAGATGGAAAACTTCCCATTTTCATGGATCAGCCAAATTTATTTAAAAGAAAGGAAGAAACTGATAATCTAGAATACTATATTCAACAAAGCTAACTTTCAAAATCAGAGGAGAAATAAAGACCTTCATGGATAAGTATAAACTAAAGAAATTCATGGCCACTAAGCCAGGACTGTAGAAAATATTTAATGGAATCTTCTACATAGAAGAAGCAGTGTTCAAATGGACATGTTACTGGAAGCAATCTTTAGATTCAAAGCAATATCATCAAAAGTCCAATGACATTTTTCATAGAATTAGGAAAAACAATCCTAAAATTGATATGGAGCCAAAAAAAATCCAGACTAGTCAAACAATTTTAAGAAAAAATATCATATCATAATACATGATGTGAAATTCTATTATAAAGCCATAATATTAAAAGCAGCATAATACTGGCATAAAAATTGGCAGGTAGACCAACGGAATAGAATAGGGACACAGTAACAAACCCATAAAACTACAGCTATCTAGCTCTTGACGAAAGATCAAAAAAAGAGACAGCCTCTTTAACAAATGATTATAAGATATATAATCCATATTTAGAAGATTAAAGTTAAATCCCTGTCTCTCAACTTTAACAAGAATCAATTCATAATGAATTAAGAACTTAGATATAAGACCTGAATCTTTAGAAATACTAGAAGAAAATGTAACAGAAACACTTGAAGCCACAAACACAGGAAAAGACACCCTGAATACCATTCCAGTAGCACAAGAAATTTTACAATAATCAACAAACATCACCTCACCAAATTAAAGAGTTTCTGCATAGCAAAGGAAATGATCAACAAACCAGGGATATAGCTCCATGGCATGGCTTCTGCCTGGCAAGCACAAGATCCTGAGCTTGATTCCTTCTTCCAAAAACCAAACAAACCAAAAAATTAAAAATAAAAAAGCAAGCAGATGAAACAATCAAGTGAAGAGATACCAATATATCAATACAACAGGAATAAAGTCCTTGCCAGCTATAGAAGATTACTAGAATAAAGAACTCAGCAAACCTAACACAACAAAAGAGAACTAAATCAGTAGCCAGTCAAATGAATGTACAAATACTTTTTTTAAAATAGAAGTCCAAATAGACAATAAGTACTCAATATCTAAAGAAAATGCCAATCAAAACTACACTGAAATACTACCTCAACACAGTTAACTGGCTACTATTACAATACGTAGGTAACACTAATTAAGATGTGGAGAAAAAGCAACTTCTATACACTGATATTGGGGTATAAATATAGAGAATAATAATATGAACTTCAAGAAACTAATATCAAAACTAGTATGTGTTCTAACTCTACCATTTATGTTAATCATCTTTTCTTCAATGTGACAAAACACCCAAGAAAAATAAGTTAGAGGAAAAAAGGTTTTGGCTCATGGTTTCAAAAGTTTCAGTTTAATGGTCACTGACTATTGCTTTTATTACTGTGTTGGCACAAAATGTCATAATTAATGTGCATGATGGAAAAAAACCCATCAAGTGAATGGCATCCAGAAAGCAATGGTGAGCTAAGAACAAGATAAAGCCCTCCAGGCACACCCCAAAGACCACCTTTCACTAAGACCCATCTCCTAAGTGTCCATCACTTTCAAAAGCCCATCAATGTATAAACTCATCAGAGATTTTCCACTGATGAAGTTATGGCCCTCATGATCCAATCACTTTCCAAAATTACTGACTGAACAGCTCTTGCATCAGCTGAATCAAGACTGGGTCAACAACTTTTGTCAGCAGCGCAGAACAGAGCTAATTTCATTTTGTAATCTTCTCTAATATCGTTAGTAAAACATTTCATCACAAAAATTTTAAACACACTCAGGTGATGTCATGGCAGTGTAATGCACTTTCATGTACTCAACTTTCCAATGATTACCATATTGGGGCACATTTACTTCCACCAATGGCACTGTGAACACTGGGATCCCATAGTTCTCTGCTCTGTGGACCTCTCCTGGGCATTGTAGGATATTCCAGAGCATCACCAGCCTTTAACTATTTCATTATAACCAAACCCTTCCTCCCAGGCCAGGTTGGACAAGCAAACATTCCTCAGAGGTTGCCAAGTTTCCTCTGTGGAACAGTCACCCTATATGGGAAATGCCAATCCTCTTCCACTAATCCAAGGGTAGCTTGGTTTCCTGATTTCTGTGGTCTGTAATACTTGGAGCACACATTTGAGTAATGTCATTTTATTTACAGCTATGTGACTCAGATGAGGTCTCCCTTCCCTGTGAACATCCCCACAAGAGAAGGAGTTCTGTTAATGCAGGGAGAGTTGAATTTGTTCCTGTGCTTGTGGTTTTCTGAAGCCATTTCCTAGGAGCACTGGACATTCTTCTTTCCTGAGAACTTCTGCCTGGTGGGGGAGAGTAAGAGAACAACTCTCTGGGACCCTGCCTCCTCCTGGGAAAGATTTCTCCCTGGTGTTGTAAACACTGTGAACAAGAGTCTGCACTGTCTGAGTTCCCAGATCTTTGTGGAACACTTGCAAACTAGGGCTCCTTTGCTGTCATTTTAAAATCAGATGGGCAGAGATTCCAGTGCTACATATGTGAGTCTCAAGGCCAAGGAAAGGGGAGAAGAGCCTGCACTTGCAGGTCAAGAAGACAGGAGCTCCAGTCACCAATGGGCCCTGTGCTTTCTGCACATCATTCCCTGGGACTATGCAGAGCTAGCTGACCTCAGGTCATGTCTGAACCTTTGTGTTCAGAAAAGAATGCATCCCTGTTCTGAGAACAGCAGAGTTCAGGAACACTGTTGTGAGTCGTTTTTGTCACCATGGTTTCTCTACATGTAATGATTGACTCCACCTTGAAGCAGAGGGAACAGAGCTGTGACCCACAGGGAATTTTGCAAGTGCTCCTGCATGGGTCTGGGGTCAGAGATGAGCACAAGGCCAGGGCCTGGGACTGGGGGATGGCAAAGGTTGATAATAGACCCTGGGTACCATTATTACTTGGATATTAACTGAACACTTTGTGCTAAGTTTCATGAGGTGAACAGCCCCTTCCATCTGTCCTGCAATGGTGCCTGAGTGATGATTCCCCTCAGTGATTTCAGTGTAGCAGTTTGGACCATGACACTCAGATAAGTAAAAAAAAATTCCAGTGATCACATAGGCACTATGTGACCTGCAAAGCCTTAAGTGTGATCCTAGGAGTTCAGACTGCATGAAGTGCTTTCTTTCATGAATTGCTTCTTGGTGGAATTTCCCATTGGTCTAAGATCTTAGAGCAGCTGTCTGTCCTTTCTTTGTTCTTCAATAATGCTTGCTATTAATGAGTTATTTGTGGCTCCTGGCTATCTACAGTTGGCTTTGCCAATTTTGGTCACTGAAAGAAGGAAGTTGTATGATTAGTGGAAACCATTTCTCTCCGACTTTCATGTGTCCTAGAGTGAGTCTCAATGTATGCAGGGTTGTGTAGATACACATGGACCACAACTACTTTAGATAAAGTCCAGTGTGGACCATGACTCTCTGCAAATCATTGAGCAGTGTGGAAGGTGAACAGGAATGGAAAGGCTGGGCTGTGCAAGGGATTGGTTGTCACTGAGAGTGGGGAGTGGACATTTTTTCCACTGAGGGCAATGATTGGAGCAATGAGGATTCCAGGAAATATGAATTCTTATAGATGTAGCTGGATCCTCAAAAAGATGAGGCACCAAGCAACCAAATTCAACAAACAAGAATTAAGGAACAAAAGAAATTACACCTCACACTTTGTCGGTGATCAGAGGGTATAAGGTAAAAAGAAGTCACCAGGGACCTCTTTTCTGAAGACTTGAAGGGGAGAAGCAGAGGTTCTGAAAGTTCCATAAGCCAAGAATGGAGAAAAAGCAAAGACAAGTGTGTTACAAGGTGGCTTCAGGTGAGAGATAACTGAAAACTTTCAAGGCACCAGTCAGCAATCTGACAGGACATAGTAATACTACTCAGACTGCTTTACCTAGTCTAGTGAGGTATCTTCAGAACTAAATATGTCCCCACTTTCTGCACTCATTCCAATATGCCACCTTCTGTACACAGAGTGGTTTTGCTTTTCAAGTGACAAACATTCTTGGTAATTTGCCATTATCCATGGGTTCTGTAACAGCCTATCACACAGATCGTTATCACTCTCTGCCTGCCTCTGTCTCTACCACTCGCTCCTTTATATAGTTTTGTTTTCTACTATTTTCCCTTTTATTCCAGTCATACATAATTCTACTTTCAGTATCTAGTGCATTGTTGTTATGCCAGGATTTTTGTATAATTCTCCAACTTCATAAAATCTCTGTCTTTATGTGTCATTTCAGAGGACACCCCTGAAATCTCTACCATTTGTTTATGACCTACGCCTAACCCATGCAATGTGACTGAATTCATTTTCCTGGGATTTTCTCCCTATCAGCAGGTGCAAAGGCTTAGCTTTTTGATATTTCTACTCATGTACACTATGACTGTGCTAGGTAATTTCCTCCTCATATTCACTGTTGTAAGCAGCATAAGTATTGGTTCTCCCAGGTACTTTTTCCTCAGCTGCCTGTCCCTGGTGGGGAACTGCTACTCATCCACTATAGCCCCCAAACTCATCTTGGATCTGATGGCTGAGAGGAAAGCCATCTCAGTGGGGGCTGCTTCACACAGCTTTTCTTCATGCAGTTCTTTGGTGGTGCTGAGATGTTTCTTCTGACAGTGATGGCCTACAACCCTACTCGGCCATCTGCAAGCCTCTACACTACACCACCACTACACTACCACCACTATCATGAGCCACCGAGGGTGTGCTGTCCTGGTGGGGGCAGCATGGATGGCAGGCCTTGTGCATTCCATTGTCCAGAGTCTCTTCATCTTCCAGTTGTCCTTCTCTGGTCCCAATATCACTGACCAATATTTCTGTGACATGCTGTCCATGCTCAAACTTACCTTTTCAGACACTTTCCTCATTGGTCTCCTGATAGGTGCCAATAGGAGGGACCATGTCTGTGATCAGCTTTGTGGTTCTGTTAGCATCCTATGTGGTCATCTTGGTCCATCTGAGAACCCAGAGCTCTGAGGGGAGGCACAAAGCCCTCTCCATTGCATCCTACATCACAGAGGTGACACTGTTCTTTGTACCTTCCATCTTCATCTATGGGATGCCTTTTGCCACTCTGCTATGGATAAGTTGGTAACCATGTTCTATACTGAGGTGACCCCACTCCTCAACCCTGTCATCTGCTCACTGAGAAATGCTGAAGTGAAGAAGACCATGGATAACCTGTGGATCAGGACTGTGAAACTCATGACAGAGTCTGAGTCTCAATTTATGCCCTTGGGTTTGAAATGATTTGGAGTCCAAACTGAGAGGGCCCTATGGATACATGAAAAGTTCACAGGGATCACAGTTCTAGTGGTATTTTATCTTTTGTACATCTTTAAACATTTCATTTATTCATTTGTGAATTGTGTCTTTATGGTTGTACTGCAACAAATCAGGTCATTTTAAATTGTTTCTAACTCTTACCACACTAAGTTATAGTGTGTTAAATATGTTTTTCTTTTATTAGAGACAAGTGTTGCCATATAGTGCAACCTGAAGTCACTATGTATAGCACTGAGGCCTGGAACTCATGGGAATCCTCTTGCTTCAGCCTCCCAGGTGCTGGGATAACAAGTGTGCACTATTACACCAGGCAATATCTTGTATAGGAATAATCACACCTGTGCTTCTAACTTTCTTCCAGATTGATTTACTGTAATGAGTTTCCCATGTTATGGCACATAAACATCTTTGATGTAGTGTTACATTGAAACACATATCTTCTAAAGTGCTCTTGGCAAAATAAAACACTATCTTTAAACACTTCATAGTGAGGAATAACATTTTAAATCTTCCTGAGTGTACTTCTTAAATACTATGAGCAAATAGAAAAAAATCACCCATAACTTTATAGTCTGATGCCTTACACTGTTTTCCAAAATTAACATCCAGGAATAAGGTACCTGGATTCCACATGCTTCCTCATCTGATGTACTTTTAAACACACAGAAATGTTGCTGCTATGTGGCTGCCATATACACACAACCTGAGTAGAACCTGAAAAGGTGTAGAGTTGAACAGTGTGCTTCACATTATTGTTCACTGTCTAAAAGCCAGACAACAAACACTGAAGGACTTGCCCACATTACAGAGAGTTGACAGTTCAGGGTAGCGTGTGCTCCTAGATGGGATCTTGCATTAGGCTGAAGATGCTGGTGGCCACAACTCTGTAGGTGAGATAAAGGAACCATGTGGATTTGAATGCTGAGATTCTGAAAATCTGTATTCAGTTAGTCTCATATCGCATCCCTGGATCCAGGAGTAAGTTATGTATGGACCTAGAGACTAACAATCATTTCAGAAAATATAGAAAACATGTTGTTTTATATAAAAACACAGTTGAATGATTAATATAGGAAAGCAAATTCACATATCCATGATCTTTCATAGATTGTTTCTTTTTAGTAAATATGCCTAAAATCTATTCTGATTCCAAACTTTTAGTATGTAAAATTTTCAGTATAATTTTGAAGCTACGATTTAGTCCTCTATCCTTATTCATGGTATTACTACAAACAGGGATCATTTAATGCAGTTCACCCTATTTTCATTGCATAAGAAAAAATTCAACTGATTTTTTTCTCTATTTTCTCAGTAAGCAAATGAATGATGAAACTATTAACACTGGGAAATTTCGGTTAAGGAGTAGCAGGAATTTTTCTTTATACGTTTGCATGTTTGAGTTAGCAAAAATTATTTTACAATAAGCGTGCAGTATTTTGCAAATTAGCCTTCTTATTGTTGTTTAATTTGTAATTCTCTGTTTTTGAAGGTGTTTTCTTTTTTAAAATTTTATTTAAAGAGAAAATAGCATAACAGAAAAAAGGGTAGAAGTAATACAAAATTTCAAAAAAAGTAAACAGTAAGAAATCATTAGTTGATAGACTACATATTGTCATCTTAGAAATAATTGTTCAAGTTACAAAATTAAAGCATACAAAATGGACATTGAAACAATGAGACTGGAAACAGTTCTGTTCAATCATCCAACAAAAACTTAGTAATATGGTCACCTATTTTATACACTTAAACACACATGCAGTTATATCCTTTAGAGCACTTTCTTTTCCTCTCTTTTTTTACAATAACAATTACACATTTTTGAGTTTTATTACTCCTACAGTAATTCTTATTATTTTTAAGAGAATAAAACCAAATGTGACAAAACAAAATAGAATCAGTCAAAACAAAATGATGGACATAGTACATGATGTAAAAACAAAATATGAGGCGATTACCAATAGTTATCATAATGCTCTTGCTATCTTAAAAAAGAACTGCCCATATCATCAGGTATTATAAAATTGAACAAAACAGTACAGAACAAAACCAATAAAAATGAAACATGGGAGACATTACAGGACTTCAAAAGAAAATAATAGTCAAACCAGAGTGTATATTATAATGAATCTTACTGTCTTCAAAGTAGTTACCTATACCTTCAGATTTGATATTATCAAACAAAACAGAATAGAACAAAATCTGTCAAAATAAGACAGTGAAAACAACCCAGGGCTTCAGATCAAGTTAATAGGAAATAAAAAATGTTTACCTTAATATATCCTGCTATCTTTGGAATAGCTATGCCACAAAATCTAATACAAGAAGACAAACTGGAACAGAATAAAACAAAACTAAACAGAATGATGAAAACAATATGGGTCTCAGAATCATGATAAAAGATTAACAGTGGCAACTACCTTTCCTCTTTAGAGAGTTCCTCCCCTTTTACTTGCACAGGGTGCACTGTACATTTTATGTTTCACTAACTCCTTTAGTTTTTAGACCAGGGAGACAGCCCACTGTTCACCTAACTGATTCTTAACCTTTTTACCCCTGAGCATGATCTCAAGTTGTTTCCATTTACTGCAAGAGCTTAAGGTTTTCTTTCTTTAGAGCTGGGTAGTTTTGCATTATATAAAAATGTTATGGCTTTCTAGCCAATCTGAAGCTGAAGGGCAAGCTACTCCCACTTTTATCTGGTTCCCTGTCACACAGAGCATTGTTTTCTCATCTTTGATTTTCAGTCTATAAATCCTATTTTGGGTTAATTGTGTTTCTTGTTTAGAGAATATTGATAGATACTATCTCCTGATCCACTCTGTTGTGTTTCTTTTTATTGGTGAATTGAGGCCATCCATATTAATGATTATAGCAAACCTTCTCTGCCTCATTTCTGCCATGTTATTTTTTTACTGTTGGTTGTCCACTTTTCCCTTTCATTCCACTGTCTGCCTCTTTTAGCGAGCCCCCTTTGTCACTGTTTCTGAAACCATGGCCTTTTTTCTCTATATTTATAATGTCCTTCAGTAGTTTTTGTAGGGTTGTTTGGTGGTCATTAACTCCCCAAATTCCTCTTTGTCATAGAAGTATCTTGTTTCTCCATTAATTTTGAAAGATAGTTTTACAGGATACACCAATACGGTGATTATTTTCTTTCAGGATTTGGAATACTTCACTTCAAACTCTTCTTGATTTGATGGTTTGTTTCAAGGAGTCTGCCATGATTCTGATGGGTTTTCCTTTATAGGTGATCTGCTTCTTTTCTCTGACAGCTTTTAATATTCTGTTCTTACATTGAATTTCTGGGATCTTAATTATTATATGTCTGGGTGTAGATCTATTTTGGTTGTGTCTGGCTGGAGTTCTGTATGCCACATTTATCTGAATAGCACTTCCTTTTCCTATGCTGAGAAAGTTCTCTTTAATTGTTTCTGTAAATAAACTTTGTATTTCATCTGTGTTTACCCCTGCTTCTTCACTCATGTTTTTTATTCTTAAGTTATAGATCCTCTTGTCATCTTCTTTATATTATTCGTTATATTATTTCTTCCTGATTCCTTGATATTTTAAAAAGCTCTTTCCTTTCATAATTGTAAGCTGCAATCCTATCTTCAAGGTTTGATATTCTATCTTAAGTTTCTCTCAACCAGTTTTTCCAGCTATCAATGGAGTTTTTGTTTTCCTGATAATCTCTTTGAATCTATTTCATGTGCTCTAAATTTTTTTATATCCTTCATTGAAGATTTCCCTCCTCTTTTTATGCTCCTCTATTGTTTCATCTGTGTCTTCTTTAGAGGTGCTTAGCAATACTTTTATTAAATTTCTTGTATCTTTTTTTTTACCTGTAATAGTGTTTCTGTTCTAAGTTCATTTATATAGTTTCATGGAGTCGGTTTTTATTTATGTTGCTATTGCTTCAAAAACTGAAGGTGTGCAACTCCCAATCTCTTCTGTGTTTACCTCTGCTGAACCAGTAGTGCTTGGATTGGAGGCCAGAGACTGCCTTTTGCTTCTTCCTCTTGTCATGTTCCTGGTTTCTTCCAGAAAAGTGGGTGGCAGGGTCCCCAACACTTCCTGTATTTGTTATAATTACTCTGAAGTATGTTGGCTAGGTGTTTCTGCTGCTTGCTGCTTTCACTAGTCTGCTAGTGGCTACATGAGTGTAAGCAGGGGCAGTACTGCTGTGCCCTTCCCTCCTCAGCTGGTTAACCACATGAGTCTTCACCACCTTAGTGTGTGCCCTAACCAAAATATCCCTATCCCATTTAGTTTGCCTCTTTGAGCATGTTTATTATCTTTACACAACATTTATTGTAGATTTAGGTTCATATATACTCTTTCAGTTTCTTATACTATGGAGACAATATGGTATTTACACATGTGCGTTTGGTTTATTTCACTTATGAGTAATGGTCTCAAGTCACATCCATTTACTTATAAAAGTCCCAATGCAATCTTTCTTTATAGCTGAGTAGTACTCCACCATATAAAATACCAAATCATTTTTATCCATCACTTGACTGATTCACATTTCAGCTTTTCCAAGATCTGGTTATTACAAATTGTGCTGCTATAAACATAGGTGTGCACATATCACTGTGATATGATATTTTCAATTCTTCTGGGAAAATGTCCAGAAGTGAGATAGCTGGTTCAATGGAATCTCTAATCCTAGCTGAACTAGCCTATATTCTCACTAACAATGGGGAAAGTTTCTTTTTTCCCAACAATCCCTCTAGCACTTGTTGTTGGTTGATTTTTTTGATCTTAGCCACTCTTTTTGGGGTGAGATGGAATGTCAGTGTTGTATTAATTTTCATTTCTCAAATGACCATTGATGCCGGACATTTTTTTCATATATTTATTTGCCATTTGTATTTCTTCACCTGAGAAGTGTATATTCATCATATATGCCCAGTTTTTGATTGGATACTTGAATTTTGGTGGCCTCATTTTTTAAATTCTTTAAATATTCTACATAGAAATCCTCGGTCTGAGGGACTATTGGCCAAGATATTTTCCCAATTCATGGGATTTCTTTTAACTCTGTTGGAGATTTCTTTTGACAGGCAAATTTTTTTTAATAATATTAATTCCAAGTTATTGATTCCTTAAAGTGTTTCCCATGCCATTTGAATTTTGTTCATTAACTCTCTGCTTACCCTTATGTAGACAAGATTTTTACCTATATTGTGTTCCAGCATATTTAGTGTTTCTGTTTTAATACTTAAATTTTTTATCCATTTTGACTTTAGTTTAGTGCATAATGATATACTTGGATCTCGTTTTAGTTTCTGGCATACAGAAAAGCCAGTTTTTCCAGTACCACTTATCAAAGATGCTTTCTTCCAGTAAACATGTTTGTACCTTTGTCAGAGATGAGTTGGCTGAGTATTTTTGTATTTGTGTCCATATCTTCTAGTCTATTCCATTGATGTGTAGGTATATTTTTATTTCAGTACCGTGGGCATTTTGTCACAGTAGTTTTGCAATATAATTTCAAGTTGCATATGCCTTATCTTTGTTACCTAGAATTATCTTTGCTATTCTAGGGCTCTTCTGGCTCCAGAGGAATTTTACAGGTGGTTCTCTAGATCTGTGTGTTATGAAAATGATACTTTAATTGAAATTGATTTAAATTTGTATAACAATTTTGGGACAATTGTCATTTTCACAATGTTTGTTCTTTCTATTCCTGAAGAGGGAATATCTTTGCATATTCTGAAATCCTCTTCAATTTCCTTTTTCAGACTAATGTTACTTGTTATATGAATTCCTAAGCATTTCATTTTTATGCTATTGTAAAGAGTATGACTTCCCTTACATCTCTCACAGTGAATTTGTTTGTGTACAAGAATTCTACTGACTTTTGAGTGTTGATTTTTGTACCCAGCTACATTATTGAACTTAGTTGTTACGTCTAGAAGTCTTCTAATGAAGTTTCAGGGGTATTCTATGTAGAGTAACATATAATCGGCAAATAGTAATAATTAACCTTTTCCTTTCCTATCCTTATTCCTTTTATTTCACTCACTTTTCTAAATACTCTGTTTGCAGAACTATGTTGAATAGGAGTGGTAATAATGGACATCCTTGTCTTGTTTCTGATTTTAGGCCAAAAGTTTTCAATTTTTGTCCATTTAGTAAGATGCTGGCTGTTGGTTTATCATATATAACTTCTATTAGATTGAGGTAGAGACCATCTATCCTGATTTTCTCATGAGTTTTTATCATGAATGAGTGTTGGATTTTGTTGAAATTTTTTACTTCATCTATTGAGATGATCATGTGATTCTTTTCCAACTGTTCATGTGGTGTATTACATTTATTGATTTGTGTATGTTATACAACCCCTGCATCTCTGGGATGAATCTCACTTGATCATGGTGTATATTCTTCTCGATGACTTGTTGCATTCTATTTGCCAGTATTTTAATGAGGATCTTTGCATTTATGATCATTAGAGAAGTTGGCCTGTAATTGTCTTTTCTGCTTGGGTCTTTCGCTGGTTTTGATATTAGGGTAGTACTTGCTTCCAGGAATGAGTTAGGGAGAACTGCTTATCTTTCAATTTCCTTGAAGAATTTGAGGGGTGCTGGCATTACTTCTCCCTAAATTTCTTGTAGAATTCAGCAGTGAATCCATCAGGACCTGGACTTTTCTTTGTTGATATTGTTTTAACTACATTTTCAATTTGATTACTGAAATTCAGTTATTTAGCAGTTTTACAATGAGTCAGCTTTGATAATTCATATATTTCTAAGAACATGCAAATTTCTTCCGAGTTATTGAATACATGAGAGTAAATATTTACAAAAGAGGTGTTGATGGCCTTCTGTACTTCCATAGCGACTGTAGTTACTTCACCCTTTTCATTTCTTATTGCATGGATTTGAGTGTTTTATTTCCAGTTTTTGATAAGATTGTGTAGGGGACTATTAATTTTATTTATTATTTCAAAGACCCAACTCTTCAATTCATTAATTCTTTGTATTATTTTCTTAGTTTCAGTTGCATTAATTGCTTCTATGATCTTTATAATTCCCTCCCTTATTTAGTCTTCGTATCTGACCTGCTCTTTTTTTCTAGAAGTTTGAGGTGTAGCACTAGGTTATTTACTTGTGTTCATTCAACTTTCTTGGTGTGGACATTTAGTGCTATAAATTTTCCTCTGAGCCTTGCTTTCATTGTGCCCTACAGGTCCCAGTAATTTATATTTGCATTTTAATTGGATTGTATATATTTAATTCCTTCTGTGATCCATTGGTTGTTTAGGATAGTGTTATTTAATTTTCATGTATTCATGGGTTTCTTGTGATTAATATCTAATTTTATTGTGCTATGGCTAGATAATATGCATGAGATTATTTTAATTCCTTTATATTTATTTAAGCTTGTTCTATGGGCTAGTGTATGCTCTATTTTAGAGAATGACACATTTGCAGCTGAGAAGAATGTGTATTCTGATGCTTTATGCAAAACTCAGTATACATGTACATTTGTTCACAAGTTTGACTGAGTTCTGTTATTTGTTTGTTGATGTTTTTGTTTAATCTGTCTTTTTATGACAATGGAGAGTTAAGGTCCCCCACTGTAATTGTATTATTGCTTATATAATTTTTCATGTCTGTTAAGATTTGTGGTACATAATTAGGTGCTCCCATATTTTATATATATATATATATATATATATATATATATATATATATAATCTCTTCTTCATGCTTTATCCTAACAAGTATGTAGTGACCTTCATCTTTTGATCATTCTTGGTTTGAAGTTCACATTGTTTGCAAGTGGAATAGCTACCCCTGTTTCTTTCTGGGCTCTTGTTGCATTGGAGTATTGTTTTCGCTCCTTTGACTTTTAGTCTATGAATTTCCTTTGAAGTTAAATGTGTTTATTCTACACAGCATATTGGTGGATTTTGTTTCTTAATCCACCCTCCCAGTCTGCTTCCTTTTATTGTGTTAAAAGCATTTATATTGATGGATATAACTTATATGCTCTGACATCACTATAATATTATGTTTTTGTTGTTGATTGTCTACTTTTTCTGTTTAATTGTTTGCCTACCTTAGTGGTTTCTTTCTGTTGTTGTTTTTGAGGTTGGACTTATATTTGTCTCCTTCTAGGGTGTCTTTTTTAAAATTTTAAGGAAAAAAAGAAAAAAAACAGAAAAAGGGTACAAGTAATACAGAATTTCAAAAAAAAGTAA
This sequence comes from Cavia porcellus, assembly GCF_034190915.1. Classification (NCBI taxonomy): domain Eukaryota; kingdom Metazoa; phylum Chordata; class Mammalia; order Rodentia; family Caviidae; genus Cavia; species Cavia porcellus. The sequence goes on from NW_026947503.1 coordinate 96,028, forward strand.
GCAGTAGGGAATCACTAATTAATAGATTACATATTGTCATCTTAGAACTAGTTTTGCAAGTTACAAAATTAAGGCATACAAAGTAGACATTCAAACTGTGAGACTGCAAAAAGTTCTGTTCAATGATACAACAAAAACTTTGTAATATGGTTATCTATCTTATAAACTTAAATATATACACTTAAATATACATGCAGTTATATCCTTATAGCACCTACTTTTCTTCTTTTTTTACAATAAAAATTATGCATTTTGGGTTTTATTACTCCCAAAGTTATTATAAATTTTTAGGAGAATAAAGCCAAATGTGACATAATAAAGCAGAGTCAGTCAAATCAAAAGGATGGGCATAGTACATGATGTAAAAATAGAATACAAAGTGATCAACAGTTGTTACCATAATGCCTCTTGCTATCTTAAAAATAATTGCCTATATCATCAGTTATAATAAAATTGAACAAAGCTGTACAGAACAAAACCAATAAAACTGAAACATTGGAGACATTACAGGACTTCAAAAGAACCTAATAGTCAAACCAGAATGGGCATCATAGTGAATCTTAATGTCTTCAAAGTAGTTTCCCATACCCTCAAACTTGATACTATCAAGCAAAACAGAATAGAGTAAGATCAGTCAAAACAAAATGGTGAGAGTGATAAAGGGCTTCAAATCAAGTCAATAGGAAATAAAGTGGGTTACTAGAATATAGCCTGCTATTTTTAAATTTATTATTCCCTTAATTAAAAAATAAATAATAAAAAGCAGACTGAAATAAAAGAGGACATAGCAACACAACAGCACAGGTAACAACATAACAATTTAAGCAACATAGTATTTCACCACAAGATATCCTGACATAACAGTAGTTACCATAGGGTCTCTTTTCTTAAAATGTTTGAGTATAACTTCATATACTGTAGCATCAAACATATCAAGATAATGTAGAACCATTCAAGAGAATGGCAGTATTACAGGGTATTTAGAACCCACTAATAGAAAACAAACAATGGTTTCTGTATTATCTACTTATCTATAAAAGTATTTGTTTGAGTATCACATATCATAAAATCCAATAAGATACAATATGTTAAGACCAATGGAGACAGAAGAACAAAAGTTTGATGGGACTTCAAAACAAGATGATATTAAATCAACATTAGCTATTATGATGTCTTGTTTTCTCCAAAATAGCTATTCATACCATCAAAGACAATAAAATCAAACAACCCAGAACAAAACCATTCCATTTAATGAATGAAAATATTGTAAGGCTTCAAGGCAATAAATGGGGAATCATGATTACCACATACTGGTATGTATAGTTATCATTTCTTACACTAGGGAAACTATTCGGTATTTATACATGTGGGTTTGATTTATTTCACTATGAGTATGGTCTCCAGCTGAGCCCATTTATTTATAAATATCTCAATATGATCATTCATTATAGCTGAGTAGTACTCCACTGTATAAAATACCACAACTTTTTCATTCATTCCTCAGTTGATTGACACTTAGCTTCTTTCCAAGTTCTGGCTATTACAAATAGTGCTGCTATAAACATGTGTGTACATACATCACTGTGTACGATGATTTCAACTCTTCTGGGAATATGCCTAGAAGTGGAATAGCTGGAACAAAAGAGACTTCCAATCCCAGCTTTTTGAGAAATCTCCAGAATGACCTCCACAATGGGTTTATGAGTTTACACTCCCACCAACAGTGCAAGAGAGTTCCTTTTTCCCCACAGTCTCTCCAACACTTGTTATTGGTGGTTTTCTTGATCATGGCCATTCTTTCCAAACGTGATCACAGTTATTGAATATGGGAAATATTCCCATGTGGTTTGAGTCCTGTTTTCTCTATGTACCCCTATTGTTTCAAGGTTTTTATTCAATTTGTCTTCCAATAGATTGAGTGTTTCTGTTTTAATATTCAGATATTTGATTCATCTATATTTTAATTTAGTACATGGTGATAGGCATGGGTCTAGTTTTAGTTTTCAGCATACGGAGAGCCAGTTTTTCCAACACCATTTATTAAAGAGACTGTCGTTCTTCCAGTGAACATGTTTGGCCCTTTATCAAAGATAAGGTGGTTGAGTGTGTTGGTAGATGTGATTGTATCTTCTAATGTATTCCATTGATCTTCAACTCTGCTTTTATTCCAGTACCATGTTGATTTTACTACAGTTGCTTTGTAGTATAACTTCAAGTCAGGGATTGTAATGCCTCCTGCCTTGCCTTTTCTGCTTAGAATTGTCTTTGCTCTTCTAGGTCTCTTATCGCTCCAGATGAATTTGAGGAGTGATTTGTCTAGATCTATGAGGTATGTTAATGGTACTTTTATTGGAATTGCATTGCATCTGTATAACAGTTTTGGGAGAATGACCATTTTCACAATATTTATTCTTCCTATCCATGAGCAAGGGATGTCATTCCAATTTCTGAGATCCTCTTCAATTTATTTTTTCATTGTATTATAACTTTGCTTGTATATGTCTTTCACTGCTTTTGTGAGAGTAATTCCTAAATATTTCATTTTTTTTTTTTTGGTTGCTAGCATGAAGGGTGGGGCTTTTCATATTTCTCTTTCTGTGATCTTGTTGTTAGTGCATAGGAATGCTTTTGACTTTTGAGTATTAATTTTGTATCCAGCTACATTGCTGAATTTATTTATTATATCTAAGAGGCTTTCAGTGGATTTTTGGGTGTATTCTATGTAGAGTATCTTGTCATCTGCAAATAATGATAATTTAACAACTTCTTTTCCTATCCTTACTCCTTTTATTTCTCTCTCTTGTCTAATTGCTCTAGCTAGTATTTCTAGTAATATTTTAAATAGCAGTGATGATAAGGGACATGGTTGTCTTGTGCCTGATTTTAAAGCAAGAGCCTTCAATTTTGGCAGGTTAGTATGATACTGGCGGTTGGTTTGTCATAGATGGCCTTTATCATACTGAGGTAAGCCCATCTATTCCAATTTTCTGTAAGGTTCTTATCATAAATGAATGTTGGACCTTATCAAAAGCTTTTTCTCCATCTATAGAAATAATCGTGTGATTCTTACTTTGGGTTTTATTATTATGGTGGATTACATTTATTGATTTGCGTATGTTGAACCATCCCTGCATGCTTGGGATGAATCCCAGTTGGTCATGGTGTGTAATCTTCTTGATGATTTGCTGAATTCTATTTGCCAATATTTTATGGAGGATTATTGCATCTGTGTTCATTCAGGAGACCGATCTGTAGTTCTCATTTTTAGTTGGGTCTTTCTCAGGTTTTGGTACTAGAGTAATATTTGCTTCCAGGAATAACTTAGGAAGGATTGCTTCCCTTTCAATTTCATTGAAGATTTTGAAATGTGTCAGCATTAAGTCTTCTTTGTACTTCCTGTAGTATTCTGCAATGAATACGTCTGGGCCTGGTCTCTTCTGTGTAGCTAAGGACTTAATAATTTATCGATTTCATTAATAGAGATTGGGCAATTCAGTAATTGTACATATTCTTGACCTAGCTTTGGTACTTCATATGTTTCCAGGAATCTGTCTATTTCTTTTGTGTTATCAAACATATGAGAGTAGAAATTTTCAAAATAGGTGTTGATGCTCTTCTGTATTTCTACATAGTCTGTAGTCATTTCATCTTTTTCATTCCTTATTGCATGAATTGGACCTTTTTCTTCCATTTTTTGAATAAGGTTTCTCTAGGTTATCAATTTTATTTATTCTTTCAAAGAGCCAACTCTTTGATTCATTGATTCTTTGGATTGTTTTCTTAGTCCTTATTGCATTAATTTCTTCTATTTTTTAATAATTTCCTCTCTTCTTTTGGCTTTGGGCTTGACTTGCTCTTCTTTTTCTAGATGTTTGAGGTGTAATTCAGGTTGTTTATTTGTATTCATTCTGGTTTCCTGATATGGGAACTCAGTGCACTAAATTTTCCTCTGACGACAGCTTTCATTGCATCCCACAGATTCTGGTAAGTTGTATTTGTATTTTCACTTGCTTGAGGTATTTTTTAATTTCCTCTTTAATTTTCCCTGTGACCCACTGATTACTCAAGAGTGTGTGACTCAGTTTCCATGTGTTTGTGGGATTTTTGCTGTATCTTTTATCATTAATTTTTAATTTCATGGCGCTATGATCTGATAACATGCAAGGGATAATTTCAACTCTTTTGTATTTATTTAAATATATTTTTGAGGTAATATATGGTCTATTTTAGAGAATGAATCATGTACTGCTGAGAAGAATGTGTATTCTGTTGTTCTATACACAAATATAGTATTCTATATTTGTGTATCAAGTCCATTTGCTCACAGGTGTGACTCAGTTCTGTCATTTCTTGTCTACTTTCTGTATGATTTATCTGTCACTTGGTGTCAATGGTGTGTTAAGGTCTTCTGTTATAATTGTGTTACTGATAATTTGGTTTTTCTTTTCTGTTATTACTTGTTTTATAAGAGGTTGGGGATTTAGCTCAGCGGCATAAGCATCTGCCTTGTAAGCAGGCAGTCGTGAGTTTGATCCCTGGTACCAATTAAAAAAAAGTACTTGTTTTATATAAATGGGTGCTCTGGATTTTGGTGCATATATACTTAAGATTGTTATCTCTTCCTCTTGAAGTTTTCACCTAACCAATATGTAAAGACCTTCTTTATCTCTTCTGATTGTTATTTGTTTAAAATTCACATTGTCTGCAAACAGAATTGCTAACCCCGATTTTTGGGGGGACTTCTTCTTGCATGAAACATTGTTTTCCATCCTTTGCCTTTCAGTCTGTGAATATCCTCTTGGGTTAGATGAATTTCTTGTAGACAACATTAGGTTAGATTATGTTTCTTGATCCATTCTGCCAGTCTGTTTCTTTTAATTGGTACATTGAGTTCATTTACATTAATGGTTATAACTGTTATATTTGGTTTATTGTTTATAAGCTATCTTTCTGCTGTTGCATCTTTATCTTTCTGTTCTGTTTAACTGTCTGCTTTGCTTAGTGGTTTTTTCGTAAATGTATCCAAACAGTCTTTCAGTATTCTTTGCAGGGTTGGCTTGGTGATCATGACATTCTTTAGCTCTTCTTTGTCATGGAAGTATCTTATTTCTCCATCCATTTTGAAGGACAGTTTTTCAGGGTACATCAGTCTAGGTTGAAAATCATTTTCTTTAGGATCTGAAATACTTGATACCATGATCTTCTTGACTTCATTGTTTGTGTTAAGAAGTGTGATGCAGTTCTGATAGGCTTTCTTTATAGGTGATCTGTCTTTTCTCTCTGACAGCTTTTAGTATTCTATTTTTATTTTGGATTTCTAGGATAGTGATTGTTATATGACTGGGTATGGTTTTTATTTTGGTTATGGCTATTTGGAGTTCTATATGCTTCACTAATCCTAATGTCAGTTTCCATTCTCATGTTTGGCAAATTTTCAGCTATGACTTCTATGAATAGCCTTTTGATATCATTTATGATGTTCCCTATTTTTTCATTTATCCCTATCTATCTTGTGTTGCTTTTCTTTGCATCATCTTGCAGTTGTTCAATTGTTATTTCCTGATTCCTTGTTTTTTTTAAAGATCTTTCCTTTCACTAGCTGCAATCTTGTGTTTATGGCCTGAAATTGTATCTTCACTTTTATTGAGTCAGTTTTGACAACTTTTGATCGAATTTTTGACTTCCTGTATATCTCTTGAATCTGCTTCAAACATTGTGTTTGTTTCTTAAATTGTTCTTCCAGGGATTCTATCTTTTTGTTTTTTTCCTCTAGTTTTTTAACTGTGTCTTCTTTGGAGGAATGATCAGCATCTCTTTCATTACTTTTATCATTTGTTCTTTTATCTGGGAGATTATTTCTGGTTTTAATTCCTTTAAAGCTTCCTGGAGTTGCTTCAGTTGCTGTTATTACAGGTATTTCAGGTGTATGGCATATATTTTCTTCTATGTGCAAGGCTCCTAGGGTTTCTTGGGATGGGCTGGAGATTTAAGATTGCATTTTGGTCTTTCATTTTGTCATTTTTGCATATTTCTGGTTTCAAGTGTTTTTCTAAGGCTTCCCCTAGATGTGTTGGAAATCGTCTCCTATGCCCTAGGCTCCTGGGACTGGAGGTTGCTGAGGGTGGTCCAGTCATGCCCTCAGGACTTCCAGTGCTACTTTTAGTGTTCCAGGTAGCTCTGCAGGCACATACTCATTATGGATAATGGGCTAAATCTCTCCCTAGGCAAAGGCCAATGCCCTGGAACTCACTTCACCTGCTCTCAACTCCCATAATTGAAGAAGGTTGCTGGTGGTAATAAACTCAGGCTGAAAAACCTCCCAAGGCGAGTCTAGTGTGGCTGGGCTCTGGATGGGCCCTTGAGCTCTGGGAGCAATGATCTTAACACAATGTCCCGGTCTTGGGATGGCACACAGACTCACCCCAGGCACCAACTGAGTTTTCCTAGAGTGTCTTTCAGTACTCTTTTCAATGTTGTTTTGGTGGTCATAAATTTCTTTACTTGTTCTTTGTCATGGAAGTATCTTATTTATCCATCAATTTTCTAAGATAGTTTTACCGTGTTTGTCAATCTGGATTTAAAGTTGATTTCTTTCAGGACCTCCAATACTTCACTCTAAGCTCTTCTTGACTTGAAGATTTGTGTTGAGAAGTGTGCTGTGATTCTTATAGACTTCCCTTCATAAGTGATCCATTTCTTTTCTCTGATAGCTTTTAATGTCGTGTTCTTGTGCTGAATTTCTTATATTCTAATTATTATATATCTAGGTGAAGATTGATTTTGGTTACGGTTAATTGGAGTCCTGTATATCACACTTATATGGATATTGGATTCTTTTCCCATGTTTGGAAATTTTTCTGCTATTATTTCAGGAAAGAATCATTGCATATTATTCATGGTGACCACTGCTTTTTTGTTGACACCTATCTGTGTTATATTGTTTCTCTTTGCATCATCTTGCAGCTGTTGAGTTATTCTTTCTTGGTTCCTTATTATTTTTAAGAGTTCTTTTCTTTCATGATTGTAAGCTTCCATTCTGTCTTCAAGATCTGAGAGTCTATCTTCAGCTTCATTTAAGTTATTTTGCCAGATTTAAATGGGATTTTAAATTTCCCATTTACTGAATACTGCTTTGAATCTGTTTCACGCATTCTAATTCTGTGTTATATTGTTCATTCAAGGTTTTTACTCTTTTCTTATGTTCATCTTTTTAAATCTAGATCTTCTTTAGATACACACAGCATTTCTTTTTTAATGTTTATCTTTTATTTTATCTTTTTACCTGAAAGTTTATTTCTGATCTAATTTTCTCTATAACTTCATGGAATTGTTTTTTTACTTCAGTTGGTATCATTTCAGAACATTCAGTTGTGCAATGTTTAGTATCTTCCATTTTAATGTCTCCTGATTGTGTTCTTATAAGCTCAAGGACTTAGACTGTATCTTGCTCTTTCATTTTGTCATTTTCCTCTGAGACCCATGCGGCTGGCCAGGCACCCTCCTAATAGACTTCACTGAAATTTTGTGCTGGACAGAGCTTCAGTCCTCTGATATCCCCATTACTAGCCCAAATGCACACCCAAACTATGATGCCAGAGCCTTGTGCTTTGTGAACTGTGAGGCTGGCTGCTTGTTCCCCTGATGTGCTGGGCTGGGTTGCACTAGGACAGTGGGATGGGCAGAGCTTAGATCCTCCATGTAGCTAGCAGGGATGCATCCCTAGAGTGTGCTGCCAGGGTCTAACACCTGGCTGGATGAAGTTCAGAACCTCCATGAGCCAGATGATTAACAGGGATGAATATCCAGAGTGTGTCACCAATGCCTAGCATCTTATTTGTTGGAGTTGAGAACCTGTGTGACAAGGTGTCCAGCAGAGATTCACCAGCAGAATGTGCAGCCAGAGCCTTGATCCTGGCTGGGTGAAATTTGGAACCTCCTGGACCCTAGTGCATAGTGGGATGCACCTATGAACTATGGCTCTGGGGCCTTGTGCTGTGATGGTCAGAGCTCAAATACTCTAAGACCTGTCCTGTAGGCTGGTTGCTCCTTGATGTGTAGCTCTGGGGCTTTGGGCTGGGGTGAGCTCGGTACCTCTTTGACATATGAACCTGGCTACATGTTCCACTGATGGATTGCACTGGGATGCTGGGCTGGGCAGAGCTTAGATCCTCTGAGCAGGGAACAAGAATGCACCCCAAGAATGTATTGGTGGGCCCTTGTGCCTGGATGGTTGGCATTCAGAACCTCTGAAATCCAAGTGGGAGCCAGAGCATTTCCCCAGAGTGTGACCATCAGGGTCTTTCATCTGGCTTGAGCAACTCACAGCCTCTAGACCATGCAGCTAGCCTGGGTACATCTCTGGAATGTGGTGCCAGGGTCTTCCTCATGTTTGGACCTCTTACTATCTTTGTAATAGCTGCCCATGCTATCAGATATAATATAATCAAACAAGACAAAACAGAATAAAACCAAAACAAACAAAACAATGAAAATGATATAGGACTTCAAGACAAGATAACAGGAAATTAACAGTGGCTACCACCACCAGAAGGAGAGCCCCCATAGATACTATATTGTATACTTTTATAAATTTTTATTTTAAACAGAAAAAAAGGAGTAAGAAAACAAAAAAGAAAAAGAGACAAATGACAATAAGAAACCAAAAACAAGAATAATATAGGCTCTCAAAACAGAATGACATAAATTTAACAATGATTGTTATTGCATATTGTTATCTTTTTTCAAAGAAAGAAAGAAAAGAAAACTAAAAATCCAAAACAAAAAAAAAAAAAGAAAAGAAAAATGGTAGAACAATACAGAACTCAAAAAATTAACATAAAATTGCTAGTTGATACTTTACACATTGTCATCTTAAAAGCAGTTGGGAATGTCACAAAATCAAAGGATAAAATGTGGCTACACACTTAAACACTGACAGTTCAAGCCCATTTGTCCAATGATCCAACAGAAATTCAGGAATTTGGTCATCTATCTTACACATTATACATACTGTTATAACCTTTAGAGCACTTTCCATCTCTTTCAATTTTATAATATCTATTATACTTTTTGAATCCCATTACTTGGCCAGTTTTTATTATATTTTACAGTAGACAATGTGATGTTTACTGATGTGAGGCTTGTTTACTTCACTTATGAGGACATTCTCAAGTTGCCTCCTTTTACCTATAAGGGACTGACGATCAAAATTTTTTATAGCTCAGTAGTATTTCACTATATAAAAATGCCATATTTTTTTCAACCAGTCTGCTGTTGTTGGGCATTTTGGTTGTTTCCAAAATGTAGCAACCAGGCTAGGAATTTTAAGACTTATAATTTGGGGCATCCTTATCTGTGGTTGAAACTCAATTCCTGACCCTTGTCAGAACTATCATTTAGGCCTTTTGAGTCTCATTTTTAAGTTTCTATGAGGCCAGAGGAGGCAACTGAATTCAAAGGCAGGTCTAGAAGATGTAATAACCTGGGACTTCCAGAAGAACATGGTGGATAGATAGCAGCACCTACGGAGGCTCTCTGAGATACCCTGCTTAGAATCCAGGAATGCTTTGGTACGAGGAGTCCTAAGCAAGGGGAAATACACACTGGAGACCCAGGAATGAACTAAGCTAAGAGAAACCAACTGGAGATCCAATCCTGGTGCTATAACAGGAACAGATAAAATCTCAGCGTGGAAGCTAGAACCTGCGCCACTGGAAACCTTGATCTGAATTTCCCGCTGCCACTGCTGTGTCCAAATCTACAGGGCAGGGAGAGAGATGCGCAAAAGCTCTAAGAGTGGGAATCTGCGAATGGAGCTGAGAGCAGGACTAGCAGGGAGCCCTACATCGACTTGTGATGAGTGATACTGAGGGCCCCTTGCACATGGATATTTCCAGAAAGCAGCTGATGGGCACCTCCTCTCTGCTGGCTCAGGGCCCCTCACAGTGCCAGGATTGTGGGCACCCAGCAGCACTTCCCTGGCTGCTCTGCTTATCCTCAGGCTGCTACTGCAGGTACTCTTGCTCTTTCTCATTTCGATTTGAATTAAGTGCCTTTCAACTGAGTTACAACCCAAACTGATTTTTAAATTTATTTTCACTCAGTGATTGGTAAGTCACTCAACTTCCAAAGCTGGCCTTAACCTGATAATCTCCAGCCTGAGCCTCCCCCAGTGCCTGGACTGCAGGTGTGTGTGTGCCTCCACACTTGGCTAGCTTCTAATTACATGTGGAAACCCTGCAGTTGTTACTCTTCCTCCAAGTTTTGCAAGATGAGACTTTCCAGCTCATTCATTTATGCAGGGTGCGTGAGACTTCTAGACAAGGCAGTCATGTTTTTATTTAATAATCACTTCTTTCCCAAGCCTGACCTGTTGGAAGCTGTGTTGAGAAGCTGTCTGAAGATGATGACACTCCAGTAGACTCAGGAGGGGGAGTTTCACATTGTTTCCTGGGGTCTGGAGAGGTTTGTAGTTGGGCACTTACGTCCAAGGTGCCGGGGATGGAGCCCTAGGCCTCCTTGTGCCACAGACACCCCAAGCCTTTCTCCTTGAGAACATCCACTTTTGTCCTAGTCAGGCTGCTACTATAAACTCTGAAATCAGAGGGATTTAGTGTCCCATGCCTGTCAGGCCCTTGCACCCCAAATCTTAGGAATAAAAGCCCCAAGGCCCACTTATCACTGCCCCTCTTGGAAGCTGATGCCGGGAAAGCAAATGTGTCAGATGCGTAGTGGCATCTTGCTCTGGGGGGCTGTGAGAAGACTCCAGTCCTGTGCTCCTTGGCATTACATGTGGTTAGGAAGGTAGAGGTGGCCTTGGCCCTGCTGGGCATTCCCAGGGGTTCCTGCTCACTCTAGCCCTGCCCAGCTCCTCTGCCCTCTAAGGACAACCAAGATTCCTTAGCAAACCATCCTCCTGGTAGTAAAAGGACCTCCTTCCATTTTTGTATTGAGAAGTTTCTGTGTACCTCAGCACCAACCCCCAGGGTCACTTGTTCCTTCCTTTTGTGGGACACTCCAGGACCACAGCACTGCTCCTGCTCCACTCGCTGTCCAGGCCCAGAGAGATGGGAGGCCAATGTGTCCCACAGCCAAGGGCCCAGCCAGCAGCCCAGAGACCTGGCATCACCCTCAATCACTAATGCATATTTTGACATATTTATAGTTTCTGCAAAAGATTTTGCTTGCATGTTTTTGTGATGGAGACCACTAGGAGGCAGCTCTGAGCAGGATGTAAAATTTTTCAATTGGCTTTGTATGTTTATCTGTGAGTCTGCCCAGGCCTGGGACCCTTGTTTGGAGATGGAAAGTGGATTCATAGTGAGACTCTATGAGTCACTGGTCCTGGCTGAGGCCGGAAGTGGCCTGTGATGCAGTAACATCTCAAAGAGCAACACAAGGCCACAGCTGAGGATGCCTTGCTCTGACACCAATTAAGTAAATCGACTGTAGCTGCAGGTTCCACACTCCTGCAATAAATGTCACCAAAGAGCTAAGACAGTTCTCGTTAATGCAATTTACTACTTGAAAAATCTTTTTATTTTATTTTATTTTACTTTACTATTTTTTGTACAAGGGAGTGAACTCATAACCTCATAACCTCACGACAATGTCTGGCAGTGTACTTGGAGAACTCTTCAAACTAACTCTTAAGTTTCTGCTCAGTTTCCTATACTTCCTACTGTACGCCCTTCCTTTGTTTGAAAAATAAATGAATACAGGCAGCCGAGAGAAGTTTCTTGTCTCAGCCTCCAGAGCATCTTGAATTCTGCTAGAGGGTTTTGATCTTCTGGGGGATGTAAAATTGTACCATTGTCTCTTTCATTTAAGCTTTTGCTATGCATTGTTTTGGGAGATTGTGAGTTTAATCCATTTTTGGTAACTGGTGCCTGGCCAGAGACCTAAAAGCCTAGGACTGTGAATGTTTAGGCCAAATGAGTAAGTCTACTTAGAGTGGAAAGTGTATGAGATGGAGAAAGCCTTCACAGCAAGAATCTTCACCAGGTACTCCTGGAAATGAGAGGGAAGAGAAGCCTTCAAGTGTGAGTCTTTCAGGTGTGAATAAGTTGTTTTATCTGTGAGAAATATGGACCCAAAGCTTCCAGCCAAGGAGCAAAGGTCTATGCAGCAGCTTCAAGACCTGCTCAAGTGCTCAGGGGTGGTGCTGGAACAAAATACCTAACAAAAATATGACAAGATGTAATCAAATATAATCCATGATTTCCTCAGACAGGTATTGTAGATAATAATTGGGAAGGAGTTAGAAAAAAATCTGGAAAAGACACATAGTATATAAAATCATTTACCCTAAGACACTGAATCTGATTCACTCAGTTTTGAGTCAAATACAGAGCTCACAGTGAACAGCCTTTGATTGGAACAGCAAGGAAACAAAACAGCTCCCAGCAGAGGCATCTGCTGCCAATACAGAGTCCTTGAAGTGACATCCTCAGCAAGACCCAGCGCCTTTAGAAAAAGTATCCCATACAGCTCCAGAAACTTGCAGGTTTTAAGGGTAGAAGCAGCTGTAAAAGGGGAAATCACTGTTGCCCCTGCTTCCTTCCCAGTGGAACTGAGAGAGATGTTCATGGTGATGAGGCTTTTGTTCATGTGCCTTCTGAATCACAAGTGCTTCTGAATCAAAGTGTGGTTAACAACAGATTTCAAACCCCATTTAAGATGGGTCTCTTACACAATTTTATCCATACATATCAGTTGACACATTGTGATATCAAACATCTAACACAAAGTGCCTGTCTCCTACTCAATTCCTTCATTTTGATGTAAATATTTTTTTAAAAATCTTGTTTCAAAGCAGGCCCCAAGAAACAGAATGAGTCCTGATCCATGTCTGGAAATAGATGAGGAAATGCTTTCTGGGATGGAATGATAGATACCCCTTGGAGATCAGGTCCAATGTCCTGATGAGCTATATCCACAATTGGCAAATTCACTAAAAGGAGAATGGTTAACTATTCCAGAGGATGGGGCTCCATGCAATCCTTTTCCCATGTTCTTCAAGGCCCTAAGGAGCCCGTTACTCAATTTGTGGCTAACTTACAAGAAGCTATTCACATATTTTAAACATACAAGCTGTGGACATTTAATTCTACAATTGGCATATGGAAATGCCAATTGAGACTGCAAACAAGCTTTAAATCATGTAAAATCAACTAATGATTTAACCACACATATTTGAGCCTGTCAAGATATTAGAAATGAATCATTTAAGACAACTACAATGGCTCAGATTATGGCTGGTTTTTCAAATGCAAAAAGGGGTAATATAAAATGCTTCAACTTTGAAAAATGGGACATATTAGAGAAAATTGCAGAGCTCTTGCTGGATCTCATAAGCCAGAATCTATGGCTTCAGTATATTAAGGGAAGGATGTCTTTAATGTAGAGGGCTTAGGTTCATCCCTGGACTGGGATGACAAGGTGACAAAAAAAAGAAGACATTTGTCCAAACATTGCCATTCTAAACTCCATAAGCATAGTACACCTTTGCCCAAAAATGAGACAGCCTTTCCTCACACTGGCCAACCAGAGGAAATACAATCTGTGAATTAGTGTCAGTCAGCTTTACACAGTACAAACACACCAGCAGATTCAATAACTCTTAGAATTTTCTGGTGCAATAAAGGATCAGAATATAATAAAAAATAAAAGTGGCCTTATTTAAAGGATGTGGAGAGGAGTCCACAACCAGCAAGGGTTTGGCTTTCTCCTCTCCCCAGATATGGGGGTGTAGGATATATGTGACCTTTGACCAGACGTGGTGGTAGGGGTGGGCATTGATGACTCAGGAGGAGCTGATTGGAATTTTCTTCATGTGCACTGGGAAAGGAAGGAGGAAGTTGTAATTAAGGAAGAAGGAGGAAGTGGCTGTCAGGGTAAACGTCTCTGATGTGGACTTCCATCATGTTGAACTGCAGCCATTATGTCCTGTAATTTATTCTAGGGCAAAACTTCCATTCCTGTCTTTTCATGGTTAGGGAAAGGGCAAAAAATACCTCTCTTATTATTTCCTGTTGAACAGAGGCATCATGTTGGGGTTTAAGAGGGTTGACAGGATGATGGCTGGTGCCCAAGTAGAAGCTGGTACCAGGTGTTTTAGCCAGGATAACTTTACAATTGGTTAATGCTCACAATCCAGATTGGAGAAACAAAAAGGCAAAGTTCTATGAGAAGGCAGGCCACTATAATATTTAAAAGACCCAAGGGAGATAGAAGGAAAGCTGTCCTGGACCTAAATGTGTCGTCCCATCAGGATCTTAGTGAATATGAATCTGAAAATTGAATGTAGAATTGGGAAGGGTGAAGGTACAGGAGGCAATTAATCCCCCATCTGAAAGGGTAAAAGTAAAAGTGTAGATAGGACTTCTCTTTGGTCTGGGGTTGAGCTGGAGAGAATGAGAAGCATGTGAAATGTAAGACCTGACCATTGAATCATGTTTGGGAAATTATAGACCACGGTTGGGAATGGCTGTGGTTGCATCACTATAAGTGAGAGGAGATTCTAGACCTAGTGGAGTGTTCTCATGTAAGGCATTAAGAGCCATTCGGATAATAAAAGATGAACCTGGCCTGAAAATTGTGGCTGTGAAGCCTTGGTGAGATGGAAATGGGAGGTAGGAGATGAGATGACCACTCCAGATGTTTAGAGTCAGGGAAGTTAAAGTTAGGAGGACACCACTTAACTTGAGTGATGTGGAACCAGGATGGTAGTCCAGCAACCTTGGCCACCTTGAAGTTCTAAGGAAGACCAGGTAGAGGCCACACCACTTTAGTTGTAGTCCTTTTGAGGGATCTGAGAAATAAAGGCTGGAGCACTATCTGACTGGATACTCTGAGGTAGACCAAACCTTGGAATGATTTCTTGTAATGAGATTTTAGTAACTACATCAGCAGTCTCCCTGATTGTGGGAAAGGCTTTTTTCATCCTGAAAAATTATAGACAAAAGTAAGAAGATAACTTGAAAGTTCTGTGGTGGGGCATGTGTGTAAAATCTATCTGCCAGTTCTGACCAGGGTGTGTCTGTAATATTGATGGGTAGGAAAGGAGGGGGGTGGTGTGTGTTCCTGAGGAGAGGTTTTAATGTAGAGATTACAGGTGTAAGCTGTTGAGACCTGAAAGTGTCTGGGTCAGTCCACATAAACACAAAGAAATCCTGACAATCATGGTATAGGAGGACGGTTTAAATAAAAGGCATCTTTAAGGTCTAGGAGTATGAGGTGAGTGGTGGAGGGAAGGACATGAGAGAGCATAGTATAAGGGTCTGGCACCACTAGGTGAATTTGGGTAACATCATCACTGATTAGACTAAGGTCTTGAATCAAATGATAGGACCAATTAGGCTTGAGTACTGGGAGAATGGGAGTATTGTAGGATGAGTGGATAAGTCTGAGAAAACCTTTATTTAAAAGATGCTTAGTTAGAGGTTAAAGCCCTCATAAATATTTGGGAGCCATAGAATATTGGAGAACACAAGGAAAAATTGAAAGATCCCTGAGATGAATTAAAACAGGTAGAGCATGAGTAATGTGGGTGGGGTTGGAGGTGTAACAAACTATGGGATTGACAAGGGTAAAAGGGAGAGGAGGGGATGGCTTTGTGGTGTACTGTGATGCTGTTTGGAGGACAAGAACTGTGGGGATAGAAAAGGTAAAGGAGAAGTTAAGCTTCTGGAGAAGATCCCTATCTAAAAGGGGTATTGGAACATGATGGAACTACCAGAAAGCTATGGGTGAAGAACAGAGTTTGGAACCTGCATGGAATGGGCCCTGTTTGAAGAGGCTATATAAATTATCCATCCAACACCCACTGCAGTGGCTGAGGATTTAATATTCCAGCCTCAGGAGTAACATTATATGTGGCTTCTGTGTCTACAAGTAGAGACATTTTTTCACCTGAGACCTCCACTGAAACTTGGGGCTCTGAAAAGGATACCTTAAGGGGGCTGTGGGCCCCAAGCCCCATCAATCTTTAGCAACAAATTCAAGTAGATCAACCAGTGATATATCTGGTGGTGACAAGATCTCCCATGAGGGTATGGAGTTAGAGGATGGCTTACCTACTCTCTGGCAGCTAGGACAATCACTCTTCCAATGGCCTTTGAGATTGCAGAGAGGGCATTCTCTTGCCCAGTGTCTTTCCTTGTTTTCCTTGAAGCATGGTCCAGGAGGGGCTTGGGCAGCTTCACTTTTGTTTTGGTTTATCTGTTTTATAGCCCCAAGTGGCACTGCTAAAAGATCAGATTGATATTTTTGCTCTTTAGAGTTTTAATTTTGTTGTTGGAAACACAAAAAGCCATACCAAGAAGGTCTTCCTGTGGGGTTTGAGGGCCAATTTAGCCTTTCATCTTAGAATCTGGCACACAGCAGGATGAAGGTCACAAGACATCTGGTCCTCTATGTTGGCTCTTATGAGGCCCTAGCCCTGTCTGATTGTCTATAATATTCAGCTGCCCATATTTTTCCTCTGAAAAAGTAACCTAAACTGCTATGAGAGGGTAATAGGCAATGACCAATCTGTCTTTTTTAGTTTGAAGGGGGTTGAAGTTGTTGAATGGCAATTAAAGATACTCTGCAGAGCTTTTAATTAGTGGTCCTCAGTAGATAGCAAGCATTTTCATCCTGGATGGGCATACAGCTTTAATCTAGAGGAGACAAGGGTAAAGAAGCAATTAAGTATGCATGTGCCAAATAATAGAATGAATAGGATAAATATGATTATAGTTCTGGTAATGGCTTCCTATAAGGAAGATTGAGATGTGGTACAGGGAATTTTAGAAACTGATATGTCATTGATTTGTCATATACACATTTAGTTTTTACAATAGGATAAATACCTTCTCTGCTGTCTAATGTCATTTGATTTTGGAGGATGGCCTATTTTATTCATTTTATCTTTTTTATTTAGGAGCAAGATTTGCTGTGGTATCATTTAAGATCTTTTGAGTATTGTAAATTATGGCCTCAGTAGACCTCATAGAACCTTTGTCTGGAAAAGATCTGGTGGACCCCAGTGAAAGGAATCTAAAAGGAATTTATAATTATCTTTAAATTTTAGTTGTTGAACATCCAGAAGAAAAGACTGATAACAGCAAAGTGTAGTAGAGGCAGTACACTTAATATGGAACATTAAATGAAACTGCTATTTTCTGTTAAACATGGATGTTTTAACATTTGAGATGACATTTTGTAAATCATAACAATTAGTTATAAATTTAAATTTTCTAATATAATTTTGTGGGTCAACAGAAAAGGAACCTAATTTATGGTCAATCTGAGATAGGTCAGTGAGAAAAAAAGAAACATGAACATGAATTTGTCCCCTGGGACCAGCCTGTTCTCACAGGGGAAATAAAGATTGAAGCTAATAAGGCTATGAGTAGGAGGTGTAGATGGCCATCAAGCAGCCAACCTCCCAGCGGGCATCTGTGGGAAGTTACTAGGTGATAGACTACAAAATGGCTGCTCATTAAAATGCAACAGGAAAGCAAAAGATGGTGACTGGTTACCATGTGACTCACCATAATATGGCTGCTGCTGGTGTCATGGTGAGGGAGCACAAGATGGCAACTGGTCATCATATGACCTGCAACAAGATGGCTGCTGCTGATCCCCTGATGAGGGACTGCAAGATTGCAGACATTTAACCTGCTCATCTGTCACAAAATGGCAGTACACTGTCACGTGGTGGAGGACTGCAAGATGGCAGCTGTCCTCCATATGAGCTGCAAGATGGCTGCTGAGGACAAAGTGGTATGGGATCAAAAGCTGGCATTTGAATACCATGTGGCCTGCTAGGTGGCTGAAACATGCAAGACCAAGTGTGGTGAGCCAGTGGGATGAATGGCAATGCAAAAGCAAAGGAGAAAAAAGAAGAAGGGCCATCTGATGGGATACATGGCTCAGGTTGGGGAGTCTGAGAATAGGGAGAGGAAGAAAAGGAAAAGTTAGAGACTACTGGGAGTAAAGAAAAGGAAGAAGGAAATAGGGGGCTCAGAGACCTATGGTTGAAAAGATTGAGGGGTTTGGATTTGGGGATATGGGAAAAGAGCAGTAAATATAGGAGGTAGACACTGAGGATTTAGCTCAGTGGCATAAGCACCTTCCTGACAAGTGCAGTCATGAGTTTGACCCTTGGTGCCAAAAAAAAAAAAAAAAAAAAAAAAAGACAAGAGGAATATCATCTAAGAGGTCTGTTGAGGAGAAAGGGAGCAATCCTGGTGGAGCAGAGTGAGAAAAAAGTATTTGGGTCACCATACAAGATTGAATGAGAGAAGAATATGTTCTCAAAGAGAAGAAGGCCTAAAATAAGGGGTTTATGCCAACTTGCCACTGTTGTGACAAAAGTATAAATAAAATATCAGCTTTTTGGTTTTTATAGACTTTTTGTGACCAGTATCACCAAAATTATGAACCCAGAGGTGTGCCTTTTTGGTGGACAGAAAATGGTATTCCCTATGATCAAATTAGAGGTGAGCTAAGAGAACAACTTTGCCTCAGGATGTAAGAGCTTTAGCTCTTATGACAAGGAATGTGAAAGCTGTCCTGTATCATACTCATCAAAAGAAGTCATCACCTATTTTGAAAGTGTGACATATAAGGTCCCAACACTCATTGTCATTGGCCTCTACTGAGAGTGCAGGGTAGGGTCCCAGAGAACAAGAGGATAACAGTCGTGCCTCAGACTGTCCTGTCCAAAGAATGTTAAAACTGCTATCTTTCTCCAGGGGTGGCCAAGGATAGGTTTTCTGACTCAAGCTTGCAAATTTTTAAGGCCTCAGCAATGCACGGAACATGAAAGGTGTTATCCACTAAGAAACAGAAAACCTCAGATGGCAGCCAACTGTGATGCAGAAGAGTAATGTTGGATGTAAGTTAGCAGTGGCAAATAATCAGGTCCCAGAGGAAGGAAAAGTGGTTGATAGGCAGGGGAGCTCAAACTGGGAGTGATCCCAGGAACCAATGCACTCAGCAAATCTGAGTTGTAAGACACCAAAATGTTAAGAGTTTTCTGGGGCAATAGAGAAGTGAAAAGTAAAAAAACAAGAAAGAGAGAGAGAGAAAAGAATGGGTTTATTCAAGACATGGAAAGAAGCACACAACCCATGGGGATTGGGCTATCTCCTTTGACTATCTCCTTTGACCGGATACAAAGAGGCAGAGGATAATATGACCTCAGAATACAAGTGGTGCATGGGGCACACTTTGATGACATTTGAGGAACTCATTGGAATTTCCTTTGTGAACAAATGGGAAATAAAATTGAAATTATGCTTCAAGAAGGAAAAAGTGGTAAGTGTTCCCGCTTTGGCCTTCCACCATGTTAGACCACCACCATAATTGTACAGTAATTTACCCTGGGGCAAGAACATTTCAATGTTCAAACTTGAACCCCAATCCAAAACATAACCATAATCCAAATTCTCATATTTACTCGCACCATAACCCCTAATCCTCACTCTCAAACTTACTTTAAGCAAATTCTCTTCACAAAAATAAATGTATTGACTGAGGGTGGTGGTGCATGCCTATAATCTCAGCACTCATAACCCTGCAGCAAGAGGATTGCTATGAATTTGAGGCCAACCTAGACTACATAGTGAGTTCAACACCAAACTGAACTATGCAGCGAGGCCCCATATAGGGTTTTAGCCACATAAATTTGCCAGTCATCATGGCAGAAGTCCAACATGGTGAGGAGACAATAAGACACCTTATCAGTCTTCTTTCTCTGGTGCTCCAGACCCAAAATAGACTTCCTGCCTTTCCTTCCCACTCACACCAATGGCACGCCAGTCCCTAGATAAATCATCATTCCTGCTCCACCATCCTCAGCTAATTTTTAGCACCACTCAATGAAAGTTTATCAATGAGACCCCACCAGGCCTTTGTCTAGCAAGAGAGCCTCTGCATTCCACACACCAACTGACATAAAGTTCTTGTATAGGTAGAGCAGCTGGGCAGTGATTAATAGGGGCCTAATACAGATCTTCGTCTGTTCCCTGTTACAGTGCCCAAAAAACAGCTGTTATTTAATGTTTAGGCTACATGTGAATTAATGCAACATTGTTACAATGAACATTTACTCAATCTTTTTCACATCAGGGTCAGAGATAGCATCTAAATAACTTCTTGAAATAATTGGTTCAACATTGGTCCTTCAGTGATGATCTTCTAGTTCAGCAGAGATGGGAGAAATAAGATGTCATCCTGTGATCAGTTTCATTTCAGGAGGGTACAATGACTGCATTCCCTGAGCAGAAGGAAACAAAAGAGCATCAAGAGGTCAAACTTATAATCCCAGCCTGGTTAGTCCTGAAACTTAATGTTGTGAAACGCTATAGCTAACAGATGAAAGGACAAAAGGGGAAAGCAGGGAAAAATAATGCTCTGTTTCACAGTGCAGATTTCTGAAATAAGTTCCCACATTACTTAGGTTGCATAATGTGAGTGCTATCAGAAGGCATACCTGTCAAGTCTAACTTCAGATGAGGAAGCATAAAACAACAAGATGGTATACTTTAATGTTCTGCAAATGACAGAAGTAGGGATTGGGTACAAAAAGGATGACATCACTTCTAAACCAGTGATTTCAGTCTGAAAAATATGAATAGAACACTGAACAAAACTGAAATCAGTAGCAAAACTGAAAGTAAAAAGCATGACTTTGAAATACTTGGAGAGTGTTACACAATATTTTAATGCATGATCTTCATAGAACATCTTAAATTATCAAATTATTCTATAGGTGAAAGATTATGGGAAATGACAATATCAGTTTTGGAGATGAGTTCATTTTGGAGGGATTCTCATATTGGCCTCAACTGGAACTCTTCCTTTTTTACTTCATTTTAATTTTCTACTCCCTAACTCTCTTGGGCAACACTGTTATCTTCGCTCTTGCCTGACTGGACCTTTGATTGCACACATCCATTTACTTATTCCTCTCCTTCCTGGATCTCTGCTACACCACCAGCACTGTGCCCCAGCTCCTGATCAACCTGTAGGGACATGATAGAACCATCAGCCATGGAGGGTGTGTGGCCCAACTCCTCACTGTCCTGGCCCTGGGTTCCACTGAGTGTTCTTGGAGTGATGGCCTTTGATCGCTATCCTGCTGTCCACTTCGCTATACAAGTATTATGTGTCAACATCACTGCCAGGCACTGGCTGTTACCTCATGGGTGGGAGGCACCATAAACACTCTGATCCAAACAGGCCTCGTGATGGCCATGCCTCTCTGTGGTCACCATCTGAACCACTTCTTCTGTGAGATGCCTGTGCTCTTGAAGTTGACTTGTGAGGACCCAGGAGGAACAGAGGCCAAGATATTTGTGACTTGACCCATAATCTTGGTCTATCCTGTAGCACTAATTCTCATCTCTTACACATACATTGCACAAGCAGTAGTAAAGGTCAGATCAATGGCAGGATGCAGAAAAGCTTTTGAGACATGTGTGTCTCATCTTCTGGTGGTTTCTCTTTTTTATGGCTCATGCATCTACACATATCTCCATTCCAAAGACAATTATTCTGACAGTGGAGGAAAGTTTGCTGCCCTTTTTGTACTATAATCATCCCCATGCTCAATCCTCTCATTTATTCTCTAAAGACTAAAGATGTAAAGGGGGCTCTTGGAAGGTTCTAGGGAAGGGGAGAGACTCAGGGTAGTAAAGGAATGGGAAACCAATGTAAGTTTTTCAGTTTACATAACACACACTGTCCTTGAAAGGCAGAAGATCAGTAGAAAATTACCCTCACAAAGTCTTCAGATTTTAGAGCTTTTCTTGAAAGGAAGTTTTGAGTGGAGATCTGCTGAAACATTTCTTGTTTATGAAGACATCTATCATGCTTTGTATGTACTTGTTTTATTCTTTATGTTGTGCAATGCTGTTAGCATTCTTTTGTTTGCAGTATCCACTCAAGTAGTTTACTTTTGCTCACAGATCTTTCCAATGTCTGAGGAACATAGGAAATGTTGGTGTTCTTTCAGAGAAAAACTGCATGAGGAATTTTGAAAGAAGGGTCCTGGCATCTATGGTATTAATCTACAACCAGTGAATTAAGGCTGGAGAGTGGTTTCAGACAGCAGATGAACCTAATGTATCCATAGCCAGCCATGACCATGTAAAACATTTCTTTAAATTATGGCAGGTTGTTTCATTAGATTCATCTTGGAAGATAGTTACTAGAGGAGATGTCTTTGACTTGAGTGTTTTGTCTCAACTTGGTCACTTGACTCTGTTTTAGTGGAGTATGACAAGAATGATTCTGTTTTGCACATTGATTTTCACAACTAATTAGAAGAGATTGGGGTGCAAAGAAAACACAGACCTAGGGGTTAACTATAAAGACATAATAAGAAATTGGTATCTGTAAGTCAGGGAGAAAGAGCTTAGAGGAAATAAACCTAATAAAACCTTGATCATAGACTTCTAGACTCCAGTATTGTGAAAACAATTGTTGTACTTCAAGCCACATAGTGTGCTAATGCATTCTTTCTGAATCAATACCACAGATGTTCAGAAAATATTTGTCCACAGTAACATTTTTAAATGTAAGAAAAATATGTTTAAATCTTTGGCCTGACTGTAAAATGAGAAGAATATCTTCCCTTACCTCTCCTGTGCTCATGCTGGAATTTTCATTTCACTTGGCCATTGTTTTCACCTGCATATTTTCAAATGGCATTTCACCATGGAACTTTTGATTATTTTGGAATGACTGGCTTAAAGTCACTAAAGAAGTGAAGATTTATGTCTTATGTCTCTCTGAGCAAGGAAGATGTAGCTTACGGTCCACAACCAAGATATGTTCTAATTTCAATTTTCACTGAACTCTGTAAATTCTGCCTTCAAGAACCAAAACTTGCAATATAGAACTTTTAAAAAATATCTGTCAGGTCTCCAAACTAGACCCCCACTCATTTAGGAGAGAAAAACTCCACAAACAGATAAGTTTTTCATACCTGTGGAAGCATAGCACTCAACAGGAAGCCAGCAGCCTCCCCACAGCTCAATCTGAAGAGAGCTGATTCTGAAAAAAACATAACAGATTCTCCCAACATCCCCTGTACCTAACACTGCCCTGTATATCACTTAGACCCCTACTCAGAGACCTAAAATTTTGCACCCTATTTGGCAATGATCCCTTCTGCTAGGATTATTTCCAAAAGATGAAAAATATTTCCAAAAGATGAGAAGTATAAAATAAAAAGTGGCCTTTATTCTGAGAACACGGAGAGAGATGACCGGCACCCCCACCGCTGGTGTCCGGCAATCTCTCCGGCAGACACGTGGCGTGGGGGCCTGTAAATAGCCTCGGTTTGGGGTGAAACCTAAGGCGGGCATTAGAGATGCACAGGTAGCCCATTGGTCTTAGGTTTGGTGCCATATGTAAATTTCCAGGGGCGGGAAGATGGCATCACAGGTAACTTCCTAGGGGCAGGGGAGATGGGGCTTCCTGCTTCTGGTTGTGGCTTTCCTGGCTACAGTGTCCTATCTGGGCCAAAACCCTTTCATATCCCGTCTTACGATTATTATTATGAAAAGGGGCGAAGATTTCTCTCTTTAACTACTTCCTGCTGGCAGAGGGCACTGTACTGGAGCCTAGGGGAGTTGACCGGATGAAGGTTGATGCCCAGGTAGATGCTGGTGCCAGGTGTTTTACCCAGGACAGCTTCACTAGTGAATGCACGTATGTTAGACTGGAAAAACAAAGAGACAAAATGTTAGGAGGAGACATGGCACTGTCATATTTAAGGACCCAGGTGAGGTAGAAGAAAAGGTGCCTTTGATTTAGACATGTTCCACAGTAAGGCACAATTCTGAAAATTAAACATGGGATTAGGAGGAGTGGAGTTATGAGAGGTGCTTACTCCCCCATCTGAAAGCATAAAAGTTAAGATGGTAGGTGTATAAAACTTGTCTCTGGTCCAGGAGTTGAACTGGAAAAAATAGGGGGAGCAGGGAAGGTGGTGGCTGTACCAGTATAGGGAAGGTAAGGGCTTAGGCTTTCAGGGATGTTACATTTAACCAGACAGCTGAGGGTAGAAGGAACTGCAACTGTTATAATATAGAACATTATGAAGATTAATCTTACGCATGATGTGGGAGTCTTTAGGAAAGACTGTCAAGAGTCCTGCTGTAAAAATGATCATTAATAGAATATAAGAAATTAGGAACCAAAGTGGATAACAAAACATGCCTTAGCCTATTAACCGTGGCTGCGAGGCCTTTGTGAGACGGAGATGGGTAGGCGACAGAAGACGAGGTGACCACTCAGAATGATCAGATTTAGGGCTGGAAGGGCACCTCTTAGCCTGAGTGATGTGAAACCAGAATGGCAGTCTAGCAACTTTGATTTAGGCATGGGTCACTGTAACCTGGTTGTAGTCCTTGGAATGATTTGCTGTAACAGAACTTTAGCAAGTATGAGAAAGGCTTTTATGTATCCTGAAAAAGTATAAACCAAGTGAGAAGACAAAAATGTATCTGTGAGTCTTGACTAGGGTTACCTGAGAAATTGGTGAATAAATAGGAAGGGGGTGGTCTATATCACTGAGGAAGGGTCCACCAGCAACAACAGGTGGAAGCTGTTGAGGCCTCAGTGTGTCTAAGTCAGCCTGTATAAAAGGCATTTTAAGATTTAGGACTGGGACCTGCACAAAATAGGCCCTATTTGTAAATGGCATAGGTTGACCATCAATACCCTGTCATAGAGGTTGAGGACTTAATATAGCAGCCTTAATACTCAGGAAGAACTCTGTATGTATGGCCTCTATGTCCACAAATATAGAGAATGTCTTACCTGAGACTTTAGTGAGACTTGGAATCTGAGAGGGACACCTTAAAGGGGGCTGTTGTTGCCCTGAACCCCCTCAGTCTTCAGCAGCGATTTTCTGTCAGTGACAAATCTGGCAGTGTTGACATTTCCTGTGAGGGCTAGAACTTAGGATGACTTACCTACTCTCTGGTGGCTAGGACAGTCCAGTAGCCCTGGAGTAAGGTCTCAAAGAACGCTAGGATGGGGCACTTTGTTGCCCAATGTTTTCTGCTGCATTTGAGTGTGGTCCATGGAGGGGCCAGGCAGCTCCACCTTGTGTAGGTTTACCTGTCTCAGAACTCCAAGTGTCACAAGTGTTAAAAATATGAAAATCCATATTAAGATCTCTCTAAGGTTTGAAGATCAAGTTTTGCCTTTTTGTTTGGCATTTGGACTATAGTAGAATTAAGTAAGTATGTAGGAATTTAATATTGGCATTTTAGATTAGAGAGCAGGCTTTATCTGGATGGCATATTGCTTTTTTATAGGGTGACACATAGAATTAGCAAAAAAAGCTTTAGTCTGCCAAACAAGGCTTTAATGGAAACATTTTGCAGTAAAGGTTTAACAATCTTATGAATAAATCTATCAAAACTGATCTAAAACTGTCAAATTTGAACACATTTTAAAGTTTGTTATTTGCAGTAGTATGAACCAAGACAAATAAAATAAAACTTTGAAGAAAACCCCTGTCTTGAAATAGAGCCAGTGGTTCCCAGCAAAAAGAAATTTATAACCTTAGTTGCTAAACAGATTGGTGAAGGCTTTGATTGATAAACAAGGCTGGTAAAATTATCAGGTGGCCAGTAACCTTCATTAAATGGTTTGAGAATTGTAATAAAAAATAGCATCTCTTGAGTGGGGCCAAATTGTAAAAAAGCATACCTGAGCAGAGCTGCTGAGCTGCTGTTTTGCAGCGCTCTGGCAGAGCACACTCAGCGGGTGGGGCAAGCGCTGGGACGTAGCGCACAGGGGCGGGCTGGGACTGCCCCTGGAAACGTGTAAGATGGCAGTGACAATGACGACGGCACACAGGGGAGGGAGGGGCTGGATCGGCGCATGGGGGAGGGGCTGGGAGGTGGCCCAACACAGCACGCAAAGCTGGAACTGCTTGCGGGGTGCGAGGATTAGAAAGCCAATTTAGGAACACAGCTGGGTTTTTATTAGCCTCCTGGACCTGTTTTAAAAGTTTGTTATAGTTAGTATGCTTGACCTGCTCTGGCACAGATATAGGCCCAGGATCATTATCAGCAGTGTTTACCTTATGTCTGTGATCAGCTTTTTCTCGAACTGCTTGCCACAGCTGATTCTGTTCTTCTGAGCTGAGAGTGGTATTTAGAATCACATACATGTCCTTAAAATGTAAATCATAACAATTAGTAATAGCTTCCGGGAGAACATGGCGGACAGATAACAGCAACGACCGGAGGCTCTCTGAAAGACCCGGCTCAGAAGCCAGGAATGGTGCGGACTAAGGAGACATAAGCAGGTGGAGATATGCTCTGCTGACTCAGGAACGAACTGGGCTGAGAGAAGCCAACTTCCAATGCAGTCCTGGTGCTAAAACAGGAACAGAAAAGACTCGGTGTGGAGGCTGGAACCGCGCCATTGTAAGCTGCGATTTGGGTTTCCCGCCGCGCGGCGGCTGGCTGCCTCTACAGCGGCTCGGCAAGGAGAGAGACGCGCAGAAGCTCTGAGAATGGCAATCTGCGAATGGCAGGGAGGTGTGCACTGACTTGTGGTGAGGTGAGTGAGAGAAACTGACACTCTACCACAGTTTGACTCCAGCAGAGGACTTTCTGGGCCTGAGCAGTCCTGCGGGAGCAGGGCGCGGTGGCGACTCCAGCCACACATCCCCCTCTCGGGTGGGCTTGGTGAAAAGTGCCTGGCCTGCGTGATGCTGCCGGTGGACCTGATAGGCTGTCCCAACCCAGATCCCAGAGCCTGACGGTGGCTGGGAGGGGAGACGCGTAGGCTGCCTGGTCCGTAACTCCCTGGTGCACAGCGGTGAGCAGGAACACCTAACTGGCGCAATTCGATCAGGCTGTGGCTGACTGGGAGAGAAGCTGGGCCTCTTATATAAGCTTGCATATATAAGGAACAGAGAAGAAGAGGCAGCATGGGAAGAGGCAGCAACAAGAAAGGTTCCTCGGCCCCCAATTCTGAGAAACAGGCAATAGCAGACACTGCACCAATACACATAAGGCACCATATAGAGAGCCTCATAGACCAATTCAGGAATGAAGTTATCAACGACCTGAAGCTAGAAGTATGCAGAATAGTTAGAGAAATGCTAAGTACCACCCAAGAAAAAACAGGTGGTGGAATGGAAGAACAGAAAAAGAGGGGAGAATTGTTTGATGGAGAAAACAGAGAAAGCATAGAATACGTGAAGCAGGTTCAAAGGGACTACCAAGATACTAAGAAGTCTATAGAAGACTGGCATAACAGCTTGAAAGAAACTAAGGACAGACTATCTGAACTGGAGGGCAGACTTGTAATATGGGAGAATGAAATGAAAAACTTCTTAAAAATAACAAAGAAACAAACAGCAATAATACAAAGACAAGAAGATGATAAGAGGATCCATAACTTAAGGATTAAGAACATAAAAGAAGAAGTAGGGACACAAACAAGTGAACTACAAAAGCTACTCACAGAAATAATCCAGGAGAATTTTCCTAATTTAGCAAAAGGTAAAGATACTCAGATGTATGAGGCATACAGGACCCCAGCTACCTACAACCCAAACAGAGCAACACCCAGGCATATAATAATAAAAATTCCAGAAATTCAATACAAGAACAGAATATTAAAAGCTGTAAGAGACAAGAAACAGACCACTTACAAGGGAACACCCATCAGAATTACAGCAGATTTCTCTGCACAAACCATCAAATCACGAAGAGCGTGGGGGGAAATAATTCAAGCTTTGAAAGATAATAATCTCCAGCCAAGATTGAGATATCCTGCACAACTGTCCCTGGAAATTGATGGAAAAACAAGGTGCTTCCAGGATAAAGAGGAACTGGGGGAATTTGCAACCACCAATTCAACTCTACAGAGAGTATTGCAGGATATTCTAAAAAAAGAAAAATACAAAGAATCCAGAAATAATGGCAGAGAGGCCACAACGAATGGAGCAGAGAACAAAATGAAGAAGACAAACTGACAGCTACTGACAGAAAAAGAGCTCAACAGAAATGAGGCAGAGAAGATTGGATGATAGGAACAGCTATTTTGGAGAAAATGACATCTTAATAGGTAATACTGATTTAGTATCATCTTGTTTTGAAGTCTCATCTAGCTTTTGTCCTTCTGTCTCCAATGGTCTAAATAGGCTGTATCTTATTGGATTTTATTATGTACGATAGTATAAGCAAAAACCTTTTAAAGACAAGGAGATTATACAGAAACCATTGTTCATTTTCTGTTAGTCGATTCTGAATACTCTGTAATGCTGTCATTCTCTTGAATGGTTTTACATTGTTTTGATATACTTAATGCTACAGTATACGAAGTTGTACTCAAGGATTTCAAAGAAAGAAACAATATGGTAACTACTTTTAGGTTAGGATTATCTGGTGGTGAAACACTATTCTGCTTAAATGGTTATGTTTTGATCTGCGCTGTTTCGTTGTTATGCCCTCTTTTATCTCAATCTCCACTCCATTATTTACTTTTTTATCTTTATCCTTTTAATTAAAGGAAAAAAATAGCAGGATATATTATAGAACCCACTTTGATTTTTCATTACCTTGATTTAAAGCCCTGTATTACTCTCACCATCTGGTTTTTAACTGATGTTCCCCTATTCTGTTTTGATGGATAGTATCAGGTTCGAAAGTTTAGGCATCAGCTGTGAAGATAATGAGATTCATTATGACGCCCATTCTTGTTGACTTTTATCTACTTTTGAAGACCTACAATATCTCCAATATTTTGATTTTGTCGGTTTTATTCTTTACTGTTTTGTTCAATTGTATTATAACTAACGATACAGGCAATTCTATTAGAGATAGCGGGAGGCATTATGGTAACCATTGTTGATCACCTTGTATTATGTTTTTACATTATCTATTATGTCCACCCTTTTGACTTGACCGATTCTGTTCTGTTATGTCACATTTGGTTTTACTCTCTTCCAAAAAAGTAATAAGAACGGTGGGAGCAATGAAACCCAAAATGTGTAATAGTCATGGTACAAAAGAGAGGAAAAGAAAGTGCTCCAAAGTATATAACTGCATGTATATTTAAGTGTATAAGATAGAAAATGATATCACAGAGTTTTATTGGATCAATGAACAGAACTGATTGCAGTATCATTGATGGAATGTCCACTTTACAAGCTTTAATTTTGTGACTTGAACAATTATTTCTAAGATGACAATATGTAATCCATTAACTAGTGATTTCCTACTGTTCATTTTTTTTCTGTAAATCTGTATAACTTGTAAAAAAAAAAAACAATTAGTAATAAATTTAAATTGCCGGATATAATTCTGTGGGTCAACAGAGAGGCTACCTAATTTAAGGGTAACCTGGGATAGATCAGAAAGGGAAAAAGGCACATGGATGTTAACAAACCCCTCGGGGCCAGCTTGCTCCTGAAGCGGTAGCAGAGCCTGAGGAGATTCCGGAGCAGAGGGCCATTGAGCAGCCATCCTTCTGGTAGGCACATATGAGCAATCATCTGTAGAGTGGCTACAGAGCTGCTGCCGGTCACCCTGGGAAACACAGGCAGATGACATCTCACTGTGTGCCTTGCAGCAAGAGGACTGCTGTCAGCAGCACAATGAAGCATCATGTGCACCGCAACAGGGCGGCTGTTGCAGTTCACAAGAGGAGACACAAGGGGATGTCTGTTGACAGTGAGGGTCCTGGGAACATGGTGTTACCCTGTCACGTGACCCAGAACATGGCAGTGACCTGTCACCATGTGACCCTCCTGAACATGGCGGTGCCATGCCACGTGGCAGAGGGTTGCAACAGGGTGACTGTTCCCAGCACAAGCTGGAACAATCACACAGCCTGCTGGAAGGACATAGTGACTGGGACCTAGTATTGTGGGCGGGTGGTGAGAATGCTGTAGGGGATAGAGAATTCTCAGGAGAAGAAGTCGGAGACTGCAAGGAAGCGCTAACAGAGGGATTAAAGCTGCTGGGAGAGTTATGGGTCCCAGAAGGCAGAGAGGGAGATGATCGCACAGCGGGAGATATCTGTGACGGAGAGGGATTAGAGCTGCTGAGAGAATCAGGCATAGGGGAAGGGGAGATTGGTCCGGCGGGAGGTAACAGCAGGGAACAAGTTTGGTGGTAGGCAGGCGGTGGCCATGAAAACACCAGAGGAACGTCCTCAAGCGAATCCTGAGGGCAGGACGGAAAAGTTTGGGGCAGGGTAGAGTTAGCTAAAAGTATCTCAGCTGGAGCACAAGACTTAATGAGAGACTGGCGTGTTCTCAGAATAAGAAAGGCCTGGACATAAGGGAGTTCTAATAACTTGTAGCCAGCTTGACAAAAATCATACAAGTTCCTGAGAATGCAGGGGTCAAATGTTCCTTGTTTGGGCCAAGGCTTGCGATAAGCGGGTAGGTTGGCCAGACCTCCTGGCAGTAAAAAGTTAGTTGTTTAGTTTTTATGGTACCTTTAATTTTTAGAGTACGTAAATTGGAAATTAGGCATTGTAAAGCCCTCTTTTGGGAGTTAGAAAATACGTTCCCCATGACTGATTCAGGCAAGAAAAAAACCGGAGGTCCAGAACAAGTCCTCACTTATTTGTGGCACCACGTGGTGGATATGGTTCCAAAAACTCATAAATTCCAGTCGTCACTGAGAGATTTACGAATGGAGCCTGTGTGGGGTCAGTAACAGTTTTTCCTGTGAAAGTGCAAGGCTTTAAGGGAAGTGAAGCATTCTTTCAGTGTGGGCGGTCCCAAAAATCTCTGCTTTGGGCTATCCGAACCCAAAGAATGTGAGAGATTTTGTGGACACAGGTTTGCCCAGAAAGAACCCAGCCCTGGGCAGTCCTAAGGACGTGAAAATGCACAGACCCATGCAGACGGGGAGAACAGTCGACTGGGGCTGCCCAGTGCTAAAAGTTCCCTGGGGAGTGCTACCTGAAATCAATCTGGCCAATGCTGAGTGCAGGCGGCTCATGACAGGGAAGTCTCGGGAGAGGAAAAAGCTTGGGATTAATCCAGGATGTTATCTGTTTATCGGCTAGGGGACTCAACTGGGTGTGTGTCCCATGGGGTCAATCGCCTGGCGATCGAGTCACAGCACCAAATGCTAGGATTATTTCCAAAAGATGAGAAATATTTCCAAAAGATGAGAAGTATAAAATAAAAAGTAGCCTTTATTCTGAGAACACGGAGAGAGATGACTGGCACCCCCACCACTGGCGTCCGGCAATCTCTCCGGTAGACACATGGTGTGGGGGCCTGTAAATAGCCTCAGTTTGGGGTGGAACCTAAGGCAGGCATTAGAGATGCACAGGTAGCCCATTGGTCCTAGGTTTGGCGCCATATGTAAATTTCCAGGGGCGGGAAGATGGCGTCACAGGTAACTTCCTAGGGGCAGGGGAGATGGGGCTTCCTGCTTCCGGTTGAGGCTTTCATGGCTACAGTGTCCTATCTGGGCCAAAATCCTTTCACCTTCCCCTACCTAAACTCCCGTGTAAAACATGTTGTTTTTCCTTGCTAAGGGCCAAGAGTCTTTTCACCCATGATTCAACTGTACTTGATCTGCAATAAAGTTCTTGCCAATTATTTCAAATTTGCCTGCCTCAGTGATCTCAGTTGTTCTTCAGTTTAGCACAATGATATGTTATTTGATTTTTCTTATTTTACCAATGAAAAAGAACAATGATGAAGCTGTGTTTGAGGATATAGATGATCCTTGATGACTTGTAATGGTTAAATTTATGATTTTGTGACTTTCCAATGGTAGGAAAGTATACTCAGATACTTATTCTGGATTTACTTTCAATACAGGTTCCAAAAAT
This sequence comes from Cavia porcellus, assembly GCF_034190915.1. Classification (NCBI taxonomy): domain Eukaryota; kingdom Metazoa; phylum Chordata; class Mammalia; order Rodentia; family Caviidae; genus Cavia; species Cavia porcellus. The sequence goes on from NW_026947503.1 coordinate 127,870, forward strand.
TATGTGGGATATTCAATATTTTATTATAACATAAGTTTTACTGTATATTTGCCACCATAGGCAAATATATTTATGTATAGTTCCCTGGATAGGCTAAGCCATGATGCTCAGTACATTAAATGTACAAAACACATGTTTAACTTTCAGTATTTTGAATTTACATTGGTTTAATGGGTGTTATGGTTTAAAGATACACTATGTCAACTAGAAAAGTTTAGAAGTTTTAACTACATGACTCAGCAAGGGGCCAGTATGCTCACTTTGTAAACATCCTTATCTTGTGGTAGAGGAAGATACAAAGATATTTTGAGTGCTTCATGCACCTTGATGGGTGGGAGCCTGCTTACAATATAAGGGAGGAAAAGAGGCTGGAGATCCACTTTTTGCCTTGCTGTTTTTGCTGGCTGCTGCCACCTTAAAGTGTTGCCCTTCACCATATCATCCTGCCTAGGAGCTGGCCAATTATGGATGGAAAGCTCCTCAATCTGTGAGCTAAATAAACTTTTCATTCCTTAATTTTGGGCCTCAGCTATTTTGTTCTAGCAATGAGAAGAGAGTAACCAAGATACTGGGATTCAATCTTAACTCAAGGAGCATCTGGTTAATGGCTGAAAATTTTCTGAGAGTAGCTAAAGAATAAACTTCCAATTTCAAGAAAATCCTTTATCCCAAAAAAGATAAAATCCTGAAAGTTTATACCTTTTTAAGAGCAAGAAATATTTATTGGAGGAAAAAGGTTTCTAATAAAGATAGAAGAGGTCCCAGAAAGTGAATTACCCAGAGTGCACTTCTCAGGGAAAGCTTTATGGAGTCAAATCATGAGGTGGATATAGGTGGGACAAAACTATGGTCAACCGATAAGGTTAAAAGTATAGTCACTTAGGTAATACTGATCCAATGGAGGAATCACATCATGTAGCAAGTGTACATGGATGAACAAGGACTTTTCCTGGAAAAGGTGGGGCTGGGAGGTTTTAGTCCCAAACAAAAGTTGGTTGATGCCTATTTAGCATATCAATCAATTGTTGATCTTCAGCCTTGGGGAAGTATGTGAGTGCAGTAATTCTATCTTTTGTCTTTAGGTCTGGCCTTCAAGGAATATGCCTCCAGGAGCTGTACTGTATTCTAAATTAGTTGTCTATAATTCTCTCTCTCTCTCTCTCTCTCTCTCTCTCTCTCTCTCTCTCTCTCTCTCTCACACACACACACACACACATACACACACACACACACTTTCTCTCTCTCTCTCTTTCGCTTTCTCTGTCTCCTAATTTTATATTGTTTTTTGTCTTTTTGAAACAGAGTTTTACTATGCAATTCAGGCTGGCAGTGAATTTGTAGCTGTGCTTGAACTTGCAGCAATCCTTTTGCTTCAGACTCCCAAGTGCTAGAATTATAGGTGTGACCCACCATTGCTGGGATGAAACCATTCCTTTCTTTTCCCTTTTCTTCCATTTGGAAGGGCAATGTTGACTCTTTGCCTTTGTGTGTTGGAACTGTGGAACTTTCTTTTGATTTTTACAAGGGCTTATATCTAAGAGTTTGGTTTATACTTCAGAGGAGACTTTGTAGTCCAACTTTTCAGCAGTGCTGAAACTGTTGGGACATTGGCAACGTTTAAACTAATTGCATTTTTGCATAATGAGATATGCCCCAGTCTTTTGGGAGGCCAGGGTCATAATTTTATGACTGGTATTTACATGTTTTCCCAAAGCCCCACATGTTCACTGGTAGGGCACTGGGGACATGACTGTACCCTGTGGGCATGATACTCATCAGTGAATAAGTCCATGGTAGATTTCAGAGCTAAATGTGATAATGGGAGATAAAGCCCTGGATGGAGTAGCTGGGTCACTTGAGGTATGGTCTAGAAAGTGTATCATCCTCTCTCTGTGTCTCTGAATGTTTTCAATATATAATAATCATTTACTGAAAAAAATTCTAAACAATTAGCCATTCACTATAGAAGAGTGATGATTATAATGAGTAGATTTTCTATTACAAATCATGGGAGCAAGAAAAAAATGCAACAACATTTGGAAAGTGATGAAACACACAAACTGTCAACTCAGAGAACTCTATCTGGTAAAAACACACTTCAAGAATGAGAGTGAAGGCCAGATGTGCTGGCATACATCTAATCCAAGCATATTAGCAGGCTAAAGGAGGAGGATAAAATTTTCAATCCCACCCTGGGCACTTCAGTAACTTAGTGAGAACAAGTTCCCCCCAAAAAGGAATGAGAATATAATAAAAGACAGTCTCAGTTAAACAAAATTTAAAGAGTTTATTTTCAGTTGACAGAGGGTAGAAAAATTGTTTAAAAATTTCTCCACACAGCAGTGAAATAAGAATAGAAAGAAATATCTGGCAATATCAGGGAGAAAGAAGTGCAATGAAAAGAGAATATACCTGGGTAAATACAGTATATTGTGCTAAACACATCAATAAAGAGACACATATTTTCAGTACCAATAAATATAAATGCCTCAAATATATTTGAATATGCTCATTTCAAATATAATTATATACTTAGTTTAAAATACAAATGTGACCAGTTTTTTTTTACCATCAAAATACTAATCCAAAGCCTAGAGTAACTACATTTATATCTTACAAAATAGAAGGGCAAAGAAAATAACCAATTTGAATAAAAATGTTATGTAATCAGAGTATTAATTCATCAAGAAAATATAACAATCCCAAAACACCTAATAAGAACCTAATAAAAAAACTTCAAATTTTATGCTTACTTGTAGAAAAAATTATAGGAATACTTTGCAACATATTGTATGAGGCCATAAGTATACTACTATAATAACTAGATGACTTAATTCAGAAAAATAGACTAATACATTTCATGAGTACAGACCTGAAAATTTTCAGGAAAAATAATTATTAAATTGAATTTAAACATATGTTAAAATCATAGTAAAGTACAATCAAGGATCATTTCTAGAATGCAAGGTTGTGTAAATATTTAAAAATTGACAAATGTAATTAACTATTAAAATCAAAGAAAAATATGATCATGTCAATTCAGGCAGCTAAAGTTCAAAAATTAAACAATATATTCATGATGAAAATTCTCAGCATGGTAATAGAAAAGAACTTCCTCAGTCTGATAAACATATTCACAAAAAACAAAAGAAAATCATACAACCTAATCCATATATAAAGATAAAATCAAACACCTTGTGATATGATCAGAAAAAAGCAAAACTATCCACTCTCATCATTTTTATTCAAAATCTTATAATACATCATAATCAAGCACAGGAAATAATATTTGTATAGATTAGAAGCAAAATTGTCCTATTCTTAGACAACATGATTATCAATGGAAACATACAAGGAATCTAAACAGACATATGGTGAGTTTTAGTAATGCTTCAAGATACAGAATCAGCAGACATACATAATTTATATTTCTATCAACTCACAATATAAAAGTAGAAATAGAAATAAAAGGAAAATATTTGGCATAATAGCTGAAAAAGGAAATGTTTTTATATAAATATATCAAAATATTTTAACATTCTATTTGTTAAAATTACTTAATATTCAAGAAAAATAAAACACCATAATAGAGGATAGCAACATGTGCATGTATTGGACAACTCAATGTTAAAGTGATTATTCTGCACAAGCTGATGGATATATTTAATGAAATTCTGATACAAACTCAGAAGAATTTTACAAATACAAACAAGTTGACTAAAATTTATATGAAAAGGCATGGAAATTTGAATAATTAAATGGACTCCTGGAAAGGAAGAAATTGCAAGACACAACTGCTTGACTTTGATGTTTGTTAAAAATGATAGAAACATTGATGATTAAAACAAAATAGAGCTTCCAGAAACAAGCCCATGCTTGATGAGATGATTTTGAGAAAGCTGGAAAAAAACAGCTTAATAAAAAAAGGTTATCCATTAAACAAATGGTATTGAAACCGTTGGTTATGACATGAAAAATACAAATCTCATTCTACACCTAATACTTAAACACAAACTGAAGATGTGGCATATATATAAAAATATACATAAAAACGTAAAACTTAAAGAAAAAAATAAGGCAAAAAATGACTTGAACTAGAGATAGGCAAAGAATTCTGAGGACATTGCATCATGGCCAGCAAGATCCTGGCCTGTAAGAGGGAAGCTCAGAGAGAGTGCTCTCAGAAGCACAAGTACTTAGAGACAAGGAAGGCAAACAAACACAAACCTGAGAAGACAACGTACGGGAATAACTTACCAGATCAAGTACAATATTAAGGGCGGTTAGAAAGAGAAATTGAGCCACCGCTGGTTCATGGCACATGTTATATCCCATGACTGGGGATCACAAGCATCATGGGAAAGTCTTTAATGTCTTGAGGGGAAAAGCCAGTGACAAAGTAGCAGCCAGGATTCTAAAATAGGCTCTTAACCTGTCTTCTCTCCCCATTGGAAGAAGGGGTCCCAGAAGTCAGAGAGGGCACCAGAGAATCTAAAAAGAGGGCAGTGACTGAGCTAGCACCAACAGGCCCTTGGGCAAGTTGAAAACAGGGTTCAGTACTGACTATGTTCCTGGAATCAGTCACTGAGAACTCTGGCTCAAGAGGTGGTAGGTTTGGGCAGCATTTGTGATTGGGGAGGTGCTAGGGAGAGAAGGACTTTGAGCAGTGCCATAATAGACACTCTCTCAATATAACCCCAAGCATCATGGAATTCTATGACTAGGTTACATGACCACCATTCACCATTTGGTGCCTACATGGGAATCCCCCAAACCCTAACCAAGAGCTGAAAGGTGTCATCCCAAAGCACCACAGAATTTGTGACTGGATAGTGATACCTTATGGAGTGTAGACATGGAGAGCTGGAAAGAAGCAGCTTAGCCCAAATGCATGGCATGATGGGATAATGGAGATTTAAAGAAAAAAGAAGATGGAGATAGATATGAGGATTGTGGAGGAAAGGGAGCAGAGATCAAGAAGACTTTCAGAAACCAGTGAGACTGGGTACTACCCTGAACACAGTGCACTGTCCCCATCTCTGAACAATTGAAAGTCTCTGATTATGTGACAAATGCAAAAACCTCTGGTTAGTCATACTCTCCTAAGCACCACAGAAACCAACCAGAACATTTCCAGCATAAGAAAAAGTCAGGCCCAGCAGTACATACAGTCTACCCCTGACCATAAGTCAAAGCTTCTCAGTTTGGGAACAGGGAAAGAACACATTGGCAGAATTCAGTCTTTAATATTATTGTGCCAAAAAATACTTTGCTTTTGTGTTTTTGCCTTTTTGTGGTATTTCTTTCTAATTCTTATTGTTTATCTTCCTTTTCTTCTATTCATTCTAGTGTGTGTCTATGGAAGATATTTGTATTGTAAAAATTAAGATAAGAATTAACCATTTCTTCAACCTATGTAGTGTCTTTCTTGTGTATGTTAGGGTTACTCTCACCAAAAATTGTATCTACAGTGGATTCAAAAACAAGCTACCAGCATATTGACAGACAACATACTCTGTCCTTTTCACAACTTCCCTCAGTCTCTGATTACACTTAACATTTCACGTGTGGAGTTGGTGCTTGTACATAACCCTTCTCTCATACTCTTTTTCCTCCATTCCCTCCACTTCCCTACTAATAAAATGTTTTTAAGTTAATGCCTGTTAATTCTGAATGGTTGTTATATGTGAACTTATTATATTAGCCTAGACACATTTCCACATTACTTCAAAACATGGAAAATATATTTTGAGTATCTATTATAAATATCTATTATGAAATATCTATTGCAATCAAATTTCATGTTTATTTTACTTGCAATAATTTACAGTGTTTTACTGTAGGCGTTTATATAAATCCACATATATCTATATTACTGCAAATTGTTTAGATAGAAAAATATTCATATTATTCCATTCAATGTGATGCAATATAACATATACTGCATACGTAATTATTTTTAAAATTTAATTAAAAATACATATTTGTTTTAAAAAACTTCAAGTTGTTTTAAATAAAAGAATCATTGCAAATCATATCAACAAAATTTGAATTTTCTTTCATTTACTATTATTATTTTCTATGTTCAAATCTACTATGATTCTTTTCCTCTTCCTTTTGTCTTCCTTTATCCTCAAAATCCCAGCCTGTCTGTATTAATATATCACAATCTTTTGGGTGACTGAAAAGAGAGTGAAATTTCTAAGTCCTATCTGTAATGTACATGACTATAATGTATATCATTGATACATTATTGATTCTGTAAATGCTAGTATAACTGGCAGTGTTTCTATCCTTACAACTCAGATACTGGGACTAATTCTATTAGGCTGAGTAGGCTGAGTATAGAACTACCTACCAAAACCAACCAAACTCAAGATTGCATCAGAAGGAAACATTCAGTAACTAAAATGATTGCCACACTAACCACAAAGCTCTGTTCCAATTGACCTTCAAGCCTCAGCATAGGCACACACATGCACATAAAAACATGAAAAAATAAGCTAATAAGATGCCTCCAGAAAGTTTTTTTTTATTTTTAGGAGAAAAATGTAGATTAAGATGGTGGAACAGCTTGGCATGGTGGCTCACTCCTATAATCCCAGCACTCAGGAGGCTGAGGCAGGAAGATAGTTGAGAGTTTGAGACCATCCTGGGCTACAAAGTGAGCTCTAAGCCATCCTGAATTGCATAGAGTAATCCTGTCTCAAAGAGACAAAAAAAAGATGGTGGAACAGTAAGCAGCAGAGACAACAGCCTTTTTTTGGGTTGCTATCCAGACACTGAAATATAGCATTATGAGAAAGATGAAAATAGGGAAGTGTATCCAGTGGATCCAGGAATAATATGAACTGTAAATTGAAGCCCATGGAGAGAGAGAAGAAAGAAACTCCTATGAAGATGTAACTGGTGATGCCTTCTCCCTGAGATGGGACTCACTGCATAAGAGCAGTGGTTCAAACTTATGGACCTAGAGTGATGGTGACAGCTGGTGACCTTGGAGGCCTCTGCAGAAAGATGTGGTAGTGGAAGGGAACAGCAAATGTTAGGTACTACACTCGCTGGTGGTAAGCTCAGAGAATTTACCCCTCCCTCAGGAGAGAGCAACTAGCCAGAAGCCAAGTTGGAGATAGGATGGCTGAGTTCAAACCCAGTACTGCTGCTGGCTTCATCCAGGAGATTCTGGAAAGCAGGAGGCTCAATTTAGTGTTGTCTCATGGCAGGCCCACTAAGATTATCCACTACCCCACCAAAAAGCTACTGCTGACGTACTGGAATAGATCTGCACAAACTGTGATTCTGTCTCACACAGGTTGTTTACTAGTGAAACCAGAGAGAAACCTGGAAGTGGCTTTCTCTTTTTTTTCTCTTTCTCCTTCAGTGTTTGATCTTGTTTTTGTATGAGTGTGATTGCGTTTTCTAGCCTCTTTGTGGCTGTGGTTTTGTTCTGTTTTTCCTTTCATCTCTTCCTTCACTTTTTCTTCAGTCATCTGCACCAGATTCTCAAAGTTAGGGTGATTCCTCTTTGTCCTTCAATTGGTTTTATTGTTTTGTTTTGTTTTATTTTATTACATGTGATGATATGAACAACTATTTTAAAGAAAACAAGACATTATACTAACCATTGATGATTTTCTGGCATCTTGTTTTGAAACCCTATAATGCTTTTATTTTGACTGATTCTATTCTATTGCTCTTTATTTGGTTTTATTATGTGAAGGTAAAGACATCTATTTTGAAGAAAACAAGAGACCTTATGATGGCCATTGTTGATTTCCTATTGTCTTATTTTGAAGCCCTATAATGCTTTCAGTCTTTTGTTTTGATTGATTTTATACTATTTTATTGTTTCATTTTATTGTGTGTGAATATATGGAAAACTATTTCAAAAAAACCAAGAGACATTATGGTAAAATGAAAAAAAATTAATATAGTTGACAAAGCAGATTCAAGCAGATACCCAGGAGAATAAAAATTTCACTGAAAGTACTGGAAAAAGATTGGATCACTGTGAGGACAGGATCTCAGATATTGAATACAGGCTTGCAGTTAATGATCAGAAAACATAGAATTCTCAAAAATAGCGAGGGACCATGAGAAATCAATCCAGCTGCTTCTAGATGAGACAAAGAAGATTGATTTAAGATTAATTGTAGTCAATGAAAATGTAAGAGATACCACAAATGATATTAAAAATTGTTCAGAAATGTCATGGCAGAACACTTTCCTTACAGAAGAAAAGAATTTGACATAGAGATAAGTGAGGCATATAACCTCCAATGAGCCAGTCAAATTCTACAGCCAGTCATATCATAGTCAAGATTCCAGAAATTCAACACAAGAATAGAATCTTAGAAGCTGATCATCTCTGAAGGAACATCCATCAGGATCACAGCTGACTTCTCAACACAACTCTCAAATCAAGGAGAGCTTGGAGTAAAGTAATCCAAGTTCTAAAGTAAAACAACTTTCAACCCAGATTTATGTACCTTGCAAAAAGATCTTTCAAAACTAATGGAGAAATAAGATACTTTCATGACAAAAAAAATCTGAGGAAATTTATAACCGCCAAACTGGCACTCTAAAATACTCTTGAAAGACATTCTAGAAAGAGACAATAGGGGCTACAGCTCCATTAATTCCAACAGAAGGAATCCACCAGAAGGAATCAATCTCTTTAAGGCAAATACTTAAAGAGAGGGAGGAAATGGGGGGAGCTAACAACAGGAAAATAACATGACAAGGATAAATCAGTACACATCAGTCGTAACTAGCAATGTTAATGGTCTCAATTCACCAATCAAAAGATATAGACTGTCAGAACAATATGCTGCTTACAGGAAACAGATTTAATTCAAAAAGAAATTTACAGACTGAAAATCAAAGGATGGAAAAACAATATTCCATGCAGTGAGAACCCAGCAAAAGGAGGAGTAGAAGACAAAGTTAATTTCAAGCCAAGATTGATTAACAGAGATAAAAAGGTCATTATATCCTCATAAATGGAACAATCCAAGAGGAAAATATAACAACCATACGTATATATGGAACAAATACCAGAGCATCTAACTATATAAAACAACTAATAATAGACATGAAAAATCAAATAAGTCTTAATATAATTGTATTCGGAAGTCTCAATATCCAATATCTGTTGATATTGTATATATATTACATTTACTGATTTGTGTAAGTTGAACCACCCCTGCATTCCTAAGATGAATCTTAGATGATCATGGTTTGTAATCTTCTTGATAATTTGTTGCATTCTGTTTGACAGCACTTTGTTGAGGATTTTGTATGTATGTTCATTGGGGAGATTGGTCTACAATTCACGTTTTTGGGTTGGGTCTTTCTCTGGTTTTGGTATTAGCACAATATTTGTTTTAGAAATGAGTTAGGGAGACTTTCTTCCTTTTAAACAATTTGATGAGTGTTTATGTTTAGTCTTACCTAATTTCTTTTGTATTTGGTATCAAACTCATGATCTCTTGCTTGTCAGGTAGGCATACATGCCACTTAGCTAAATCCCCCTGTCTCTTACCTAAATCTCATGTAGAATTCAGTAGTAAATACATCAGGCCCTGGGCTTCTCTTTGTTGGTAAGGTTCTAATTACATTTTCAATTTCATTAATTGAAATTGGGTCATTCAGCAGCTTTAAATATTCTTGATCCAGCTTTCATAATTCATATATTTCTAGGAATCTGTCCATTTTTTCTGTGTTATCGAACTTATGAGAGTAAAGGTTTTCAAAGAAGGTAATGATGATTGTATTTCCACAGGGTCTATAGTGATTTCACCCTTTTAATTTCTTGTTGCATGGGTTTGAGATTTTTCTTTCCTCTTTTTTATAAGGTTGGCTAGGGATTTATACACTTTATTTATACTTTAAAGAACCAACTATTTGATTCATTTATTCTTTGTATTTTTTCTTAGTTTCAATTGTATTGATTTTTGCTCTGGGCTTTATAATTTCCCCCAGTTCTTAGGGCTTTGGGCTTGACTTGTTCTTCTTTTTCTATATTTTTCAGGTGCAGCACTATGTTGTTTATCTATGTTCATTCCATTCTCCTGACATGGGAATTTCCCACTATAAATTTCCCTCTGGGGACCGTTTTTTGTGTCCCATGGGTTCCAGTAAATTGTATTTGCATTTTTGTTCCATTGTAGATATTGTTTAATTTCTTCTTTAATTTCTTCTGTGACTTGTTAGTTGTTAATGAAAGTGTTATTTAATTTCCATGTGTTCGTAAAATTCCTATAGGGTTTTTTGTCATTAATATCCAACTTTATTGCTTCATGGTCATATAATATGCATGGAGTTCTGTCAGTTCTTTTGCATTTACTTAGGCAGGTTTGTGGGCTACTATATGGTCTGTTTTAGAGAGTGAGTCATGCACAGCTGAGAAGAATATATATTCTGATGTTTTATGGTGGAACACTGTACATATATACAAGGTTCATTTATTCACAAGTTTGATTCAGTTTTGTTATTTCTTTGCTGATTTTTTGTTTGATTCATCTGTCTCTTTGTCACAACGAGGTGTTAAGGTCCCTCATTATAATTGTATTATTGCTTATTTGATTTTTCATGTCTAATAAGATTTATCTTACATAGTTGGGTGCTCCCATAGTTAGTGCACATATATTTATGATTGTTATCTCTTCCTCTTGAAGTTTTCCCCTAACAAGTATGTAGTGACCTTATTTATATCTTTTGATAATTCTTGGTTTGAAGTCTACATTGTGTACAAACAGAATAGCTACACCCACTTTTCTTCTGGGTTTTTGTTGCATGGAGTATTGTTTTCCGCCCTTCGACTTTTAATCTTTGAATTTCCTTTTGAGTTAAATATGTTTCTTGTACATAGCATATTGTTAGATTTTGTTTCTTAATCCATTCGGCCAGCCTATTTCATTTGATTGATGAATTGAGAACATTTACATTGGCAGATATAACTGATAAGTACTGACTCATCTTTGCAATGTTATTTTTCTGTTGTTGGTTCTCTACCTTTTCTCTGCTTAATTCTCTCTGCTTAGTGATTTCCTCCTGCTGTTGTTCTTAGAATGATAGTCATCTTTATCTCTTTCTAGGATATCTTTCAGTACTCCTTGTAGTGTTGCTTTCGTGGTCATAAATTTCCTCTTTGTCAGGGATGTATCTTATTTCTCCATCAATTTTCAAAGATAGTTTTGTAGGATATGCCAACCTGGGTTGCAAATTGTTTTCTTCTGGGACTTGAAATATTTCACTCCAACCTCTTCTTGGCTTAAGGTTTGTGTTGAGAAGTTTTCCTTGATAGATGATCTGTTCCTTTTCTCTGACAGCTTTTACTATTCTTCTGCTGAATTTCTGGGACCTTAATTATTATATGCCTGTGAAGATTTATTTTCGTTATGACTAATTAGGGTACTATGTCTCACTAATCTGTGTATCAGATTCTTTTCCTGTGCTTGGAAATTTTTCTGGTATTATTTCTCTAAATAGTTTTCTTGTGTGATTTGTGCTGCCCCCCTGCTTTTTCATTGACACTTATCATTCTTTTATTGTTTCTCTCTGCATCATTTCAATGCTGTAGAATTGTAATTTCCTAGTTCCTTGTTATTTTTAAGAGATCTCTTTATTGATGTTAAGCTCCTCTCCTGTCTGCAAGATCTGAGAGTCCATTTTCAGCTTGATTCAAGCAGTTTTGCCAGCTTTCAATGGAATTTTCAATTTAATGAATATCCCTTTGAATGTATTTCGTGCATGCTAATTCTATTTTATATTGTTCATTCAAGGTTTCCATTATTTTCCTATGTTCTTCTATTTTTTATCTACATTTTCTTCAGATACATTCAACATTCCTTTCAGAATATTTGTCATTTGTTTTGTTTTTTGCCTAGAAGATGATTTCTGATTTGATTTTCTCTATAGCATCATGGAGTTCTTCCTTTATGTCAGTTGCTATCACTTCATAAAGTTCAGTTGTTCTATTTCCAATGTCTTGTATTTCTTTGTCTCCTGGGTATGTTCTCAGTGGGCTGAAGGATTGAAACTGCACCTTGCTCTTTTTTTTTTTTTTTGTCATTTTCCCCTGGGATCTGTGTGGCTGGCCACGCATCCTCCTGATGAATTGCATTGGGATACTGGACTGAGCAGAGCTTTGATTCTGCAATACTCAAGTGACTAGCCAGGGTTTACCCTTGAGCTATGGCACTGGAGCCTTGTGCTATGATGGGCAGAGCTCAAAATCTTCAGGGCCCATCAACTAGCTGGTGACTCCCTGCTGTATGGCTCTAGGGCTCTAAGCTAGGCAATGCTCAGTACATCTGGGAAATGTGAGGCTGATTGGGCATTCCCCAATGAATTGCTCTGGGACACTTGGCAGGGCAGAGCTCAGACCCTCAGGGACTTGTGTAGCTAGCAGGGATGCACCCTCAGGGTTTGATGCTGGGGCTTTATGCCTAACTGGGTGGAGTTAGAACCTCCAGAACCCAGGCAGCTAGCAAAGATGCACCTCTGGAGTGTGTCCCCGGGACCTTGCATGTGGCTGGCTGGAGTTCAAAGGCTCTTGGATCCACACAGCTAGCTAAGGTAAACCCCCAAAGTCTGGTGCCACAGTCTTGTTCCTGGCTGGGTGAAGTTCAGAACCTCCAGGACTATGGTACCTTGACTAGTACCATAGTTTGGGGGTGTGTTCTGGCTAGCTGCCCAGTCCACCTGGCTGGGTGGACTGAATGATGATGTTAAGGTTTATTGCTTATATTTGTATCTACTCTGGAGATAGATCTAGAGAAGTTATTAGCCATTTTTAAATTGAGTCATTTTGGTTGAGTTATATGACATCTAGATATTCTGAATATTCCATTAGATATGTGATATAATTTTTAAATATATCCTTCTCTCAGTCTGTCTGCTTTTACAGTCTGACTATACCATTTGATATACAAAGTTTTTAATTTTGATGAAGGCAAATTTATTCATTCTTTGTTTTGTTATTTGTATTTCTGGTGTCATAGGTAAAGTAATCATTGCTAAATTTAATAGCATGAAGAATTTTCCCTGTTTTCTTCTATGAATAATATAGTTTTAGCTCTAAAGCTTAGACTTTTGATGAATTATTAGTTGACCTTTGTGTAAGGTGCAAGGTAAGGATGCATCTACAATCTTTTTCATGTGGATAACCAATTTTTCCCAGAGATTGTATGTGTGTGTGTGTGTGTGTGTGTGTGTGTGTGTGTGTGTGTGTGAGTGTGTGTGTCAGGATTCAAACTCAGGACATTGTGCTTGCCAGGCTGGCACTGTGCCACTGAGCTATACCCTTGGCCCCAGTCCATGGACATTTGTTGAAAACAACTTTTCATTCTCCATTAAATGGTGTTGGCACCCTTCTCAAAATCAGTTTCCCATCTATTCAAGGTTTAATTTCTGAGCGTATTCTATTCCATTGGTCTATATATCTATCTTTATGCCAGGGCCATAATGTTGTTTTTGAGGGATTCTGGTAGATAAATAGATAGTAAGATAGATAGATAGATAGATAGATAGATAGATAGATAGATACATAGATACATAGATAGATAGATACATAGATAGATAGATAAACAGTTCAGATATATAGATATACATAGCATGTATGATATAGATAAATAGGTAGATGTTAGTTCTATTCAAATATTTTGCTTTCTCCCTTAAGAACTCCAATTTTATAAGATTTTTCTTTCACAGATTTTCTAATTCCTTTAAACTCTACTTTTTTGTTTTTCAATGTTCTAATTGCCTCAAGTACTCCAATTTTAAAACATTTTTTCTAATTTTTTAAACTTTATCTTTTTCTTTTTCAATGTGCCCATTTCTCTCTTTTGTGTCTGTCACTAGGTAGTATTAATATTCATTCATTCTTGTGCCTCATCTAACTTTGCTTTTCTTCCTCTGATCATTTGATCTTTGTTTTTTTCTTTTCCTGAGTTTTCTCATCTTTGCTACGTTATGGTTCATGTACTGTTTTCCTACATTATATTCTCTAAACTTTAGATCTCTTCACTATACTCACACTTGTCAGAGTGATTGTGTTTTTAAAAATTATCACTTTGTCAAAATTAGTAATTTTCCTAATACTTCATTACTCCTTACCAATCTTTACTTTATGCTTATGCTATCTATAATTTATAATTTCTCACTTTTAGATTATTTTTTCTTCTAATATTTGTGTGGAGGTCTTCCATTTCTTCTTTTATCATTATTAAAGGAGATTGTTTTTCTCTAATAACAACTGTGTGAATTTTGTGCGAGGGACATTCAAAAATTCCTAACAAGATAACTGTATTAGTTTTTGGTCTAGAATTTTGTTTCTTTATGTGATACTTTTTCCTAGCAAAACAGGTAAAAATTGCAGAGTTCCTTCAAGATAAAGATTCTTTACTCCCAACCTGTATAACAGACACTTTATATATATGTATGTGTATATATATATATATATATATATATATATATATATATATATATATGACATAGCCATGTGATACTGTATTGGGCCTATTTGTTGATCTAGCCAAATCAAACTTTGCCACTATCCTGAACATACCCTTACTTCTACTGGAATAGAGGTTTTTGACTTATGAGTATTCTACTCACCTTTGAAAAATAGCTTTTGCTGCCTCTTTCTAAGTATGTGGATATAAAATAAGGTCTTCCAATTTCAACTCATTGTCAACACTCATTTCCACCACATTTGGCAGTCCTTCTCAAGAAACATTTCATAATCCAGAGTTTTAGCTAATTCTGTTTCTCAAAACAGTCATTCAACTTAATTTTGCCCTGCAGCCTTTGACTGATTTATTCTATAGAAAGGGGGAAATGTTGATTTTATGCTGCAGTGTTAAGTCTTTATGTTTATTGTGGTAAACTTCTTGCACTAAATTTTCTTTAGCTTCTAGTACTTCTGAATTCCTACTTAATCCTGTGAGATGACAGGCCAGAACTGAAAGTACCCTTCATGCCAGAAACAAATTTGAGTCATGTTATTTTTTCATTGTAAACACTACTGGCCTAAAATTTCATTTCAGTCTTTGATATTGCTTTTATTAGAACCATCTCTAAACATCTAGAAAACAATTGATGATTAAAATTTTCCTTATATGTAAAGATATGGGAAATTTTAAGTTATACTTTAATAGGTCAATATGTTAACCTATTAAAATGCATTCATTTACATTTGATATCTTTCTAGTCAATAGTGATAACACTCCTTGTATGTGTGTCCTATGCAAATATTGGCATGCATACACATTGTGCATGTGTATAAATGTGGGACTGTGTATTGAAATGATCTTGTTTATAAGTATCTGTAAATGATTTAGCTCATTTAGGCTGCTGAAAATTTACACTGTGAGATGAAGGAGGAGACACTGAAAGCATAGGCTGATAAGCAGTGCAAATTAGTGATTCTTTAGCTCCTAGGATCCAAGGTTTACATTATCTGCTTCATGACTTTCTACTTAGCATTGTAAGATCATAATCATAATTCTTTATCAATCTTCTAGTTAAGTATTTCACTAACCAACACTTTAATGTTCCTTCATTGAGTGCTTACTCTGTAAAAGAAATTTTAATAAGTGCTATTGAATACTGAAAGGTGAGACAGTGCTTCTCAGTGCCCCCAGAGAGAACAGTGTCTCATGAGTCCCAATCCAGCAGCAGCAGCATCTCCTGGGAACTTGTCAAGAGCAAATTCTTAAGCCCCAATGAAACATATTATGCAGATCATGAGGTGAAGGGTTGTAATCTGTGCTTTAACAAGGCCTCCTGGTGATTTTAACACACGTGTATGAGAATCACTGATATCAGACATGTGTCTTCCTAAATGTTTTCCTCATAAAAAGATAGATCACTATGAGTATGAAGTGATCGTATTATGTAAAGATTACAAAGTATAATTTACTATAAAATTTTACGTATTTTGTCCAACATAAAAGAAAATAAGGTAAAATGAGAATCTCTAAGAATTCAATTGTCTTTCACACAGTTTGATAGGGCATCATGAATTATTCTTAACTGACCTGAAAACTACCAGTCAAGGACTGAGGCATTATTGTTACTAATCTGGAACAGCGTTTTCCTTTTTTGGTGTAGATTAAGAGAAAATACTTAAATATTTTTTGTATGGACTCTCATACAAAAGAGAGGAGGAATTCTTGGGCCTTAACTCATTACCTCTTCCTCACTAAAAGAGTAGACATGTTACTTTCCCTATTCTCTTTAACTCACAGTGTATGGAGTGAGCTCTTCCTTTATCTCTGGGCAGGGTAGATACCACATCCTATTATGTAGTAAGAGAAAAATTCCCTAAAACCTGAGGAAAATGTCTTTAAAATATTGTATTCAGGACCCTATGGAAAACTGCTAGACACTAGAATGTCCAATTGGCATTTTTAAAAGTGACTCCCATTCTTTGTTAAACAGCCAGCCTGATTTTCTCTGTGAGAGAATGGTCCTTAAGCATTTTCTCTCAAACTCAAACCACTTTCTCCTATTTCAAGGAAAGAGACACTATGGTAGCGACTGTTATATCAGGTTGTCTTTGTTGTAACTCCCTCCAAAAACGGCCCCCGAGATGAAAAACAGGGCAAGATGATGTCATTTTAAAAAGAAGCACTTTTATTTTAGCTGGCCCAGCGACACAGTGCACATAGAATTTGCAAAGCTGTGCAACTGAGTTATATGTCTGATTTACTTCAATAATTTCATGCTCTCAAGGTGTATCCAATTTCTTACAAATGTTTATCCTTCGGTACAGCAGAGTAGTACTGCAGTAGTAATGTCTCTATGCCATATTTGCCTTATCCATTCTTTTATTGATGAACATATGTGCTCTTTCCAACATTTAGTAATTAAGAATTGTGTGAGTACAAATATGGATAGGTCTTATTTCTTTTGGAAGATAACCAGAAGAGGAGTACCTCGGTCAAATGGAATGTCTACTTTAGTTATTTGAGGAATCTCCATATTGACTTCCATAGTAGTTACATTAGGTTATACTCCCATCAACAATGAAGAGTCTCCTTTTAACCCCAATTTGTGAGAACATGTTATTGTTTCCTTTCTTAATGGTAGCCATTTATTCTGAAGTATGATGGAATCTCAATGTTGTTGAAGCTTTCATTTCTCAAATGGCCAGTGAGATTGAAAGATTATTGGATATTTGTATTTTACCATTTGAGAATTTTCTGTTCATTTCAATTGCCCATTTTTTATTGAATTCTTTAAATTGGATTATTTATTTTTGAAGTTCTTTACATGGTCTTTATATTAGTGGTCTGAAGAGAAGCTAGTAAAAAATTCACAATGTTCAGATTATCTCCTCACTCTGATGGTGGCATATGTTGCTGTGCAAAGCTTTATAATTTCCTGTGATCTCATTTGATCTTTCTTGGTGGTATGTCTTGTACGACTAGGGTTTGGTTCAGTAAGTTTTTCCCACAGTTATGTATTCAAGTGTTTCACCTATTTTGTCTTCCTAGAAATTGGTCTTCTTTTGATGTTGAGATCTTTGATTAATTTTAATTATAATTTAGTACATGTTGAGAAATATAGGTGTAAGTTCAAGCAAGAAATATAGGTGTAAGTACAATCAGTGTTTCCAGCACCATTTAATAAAGAAGATATCTATCATCCAGTGAATGGTTTTGGTCTCTTGTCAAAGATAACAGAGCTGAATGTTCCTTTAGTTGTTATCTCATCTTTCCTTTTATTCCACTGGTCTACAAATATGGTTTTGCCAATTTTTGTATTGTTTTTATCACTAGCTCTGTAGAATGATTGACTTCTGGAATTGTGAGTTCCCTTGCCTTGTTCTTGCTCAGAATTGCAGGAACATAAATTTGATGAGGCGGAGTCTTAGGTAAACCAATTTGAAACATCTGCAGACCCATAATAATTCTACAGATGTATTTCTGGATGTGTCATAGATGT
Source organism: Cavia porcellus (assembly GCF_034190915.1). Lineage (NCBI taxonomy): Eukaryota > Metazoa > Chordata > Mammalia > Rodentia > Caviidae > Cavia > Cavia porcellus. The sequence continues at coordinate 145,828 of NW_026947503.1, forward strand.
TCCATTTAACATTATTTTCCTTATTTTCAGGTGTTTACATTTTCATGCATATCATTGTTACAATATAAAATGTGTATTATGTGTTGTTTAACAAAATATAAAATTGCATGGAGGTCAGATTTTCCAAAGATGGAATTAATTTCCTGTGTGTTTAATCTTATGAGTATATTCCCTGTAGTGTAAAAATATACAACCAGTTAGGTTTTTTTTCCAATTGAGTACTGAAAACAATAATTTTTGACATTTAGCAGTTGTGTCTCAGAAAAAAATGACACAAGCCTTCAAGTTCATCAGTGACCATCTGACCAATATGTACTAACACAAGAGGATGGCAAAGGAATTGTTCTGTAATCTTCTGAGACATTGATCTTTGTCAGGAGAAATTTAACCTCAAGTTCTTTTCTAGACCTTACTGCCTCCCCAAAACACAACCAGTAATGTTGTCCCATTTATGTCTCAGTTCCCCTAACATGAATATGAGGGGTGAACATGAACACAGAGTTCATAACTGATAATGTACTGGATGGTAACTTAATGGGTAGATTAACTCTTTATCATAAAATTCTCCATGATCTCCTTGAAAGCCTTTTGGAGCTCTACAGGTTTCCACAAGTAAGGAGGAGTGAAATGGGAAGATGAAATCAAGTCTCCATTGGTGACATTATGAGTTGCCTAAACAGAGTGGAAGATTGGTCCTTGTTAAAACACATCTTTACAAGTGTGTCATTTTAATACATAAGTACACAAAGACTTTATGGTTTGCTCACAATTTTTTTGTGTACAGCAAACAAAAGAAAATTAAAATATTTCCTAAAATTTTATCTCTGTTTAGTTGTTTTCTGAAAACCTTTTGTAAAGTAAGATAATTAGAAAGTCTTAATGAATAATACTTCCTTCTACCCTTTTCTGCTATTATTTATTATTCTCCAAGAATGAAGTGCAGTTTACGTCCCCTTTTCTTTATATTACTTCCAATTTGCTTTCCTTTTAGGTTATATTTGGTTCATTTAATCCTATTCCAAAAGACAATGAACAGTTTCCTTCTCTCTATCAGGTAGTCCTTAAGGACACATGTCTGTCTCTTGCTATGGTTTCCTTAACGCTTCATTTCAGATGGACCTGGGTGGGACTGGTAGTGCTCAGAAAGGTCTTCAGTTTCTCTCAGATGTGACATGGGAGACAAAAAGGAGCAAAGTCTCTCTAGCATTTGTGAAGATGGTGTCAACTTTACTTGTGTCACACATGGCACTTAAAAGCAACATATTATCTTGACCAATGAAACATAATGAATAAATGTAGTAATCATTTAGTGTGATGCTGATTTTCTAAATAATGTGAATTATAATCTAAATAGTTACTAACAGGCAAAGTATGAGTCACAAACTCACAATGGCACAGTGAAGTGACTGGGAAATTTTACATACTTAATTCATTACATGGAACTCTCATTTTCTCAGACCTATGTGAGAATATTTCTAGTTTCAAAAGCTTTGTCCAAGAGGTCAACTCTTCCAAATACCCAGAAAGCATTTATCTCATGAGATTTTGTTGGAAAATTTCCACTGCTCACTCCTTGATTCTGAGTTTGCTGAAGGACTGCCCATCCAGTGCTTCTCTGGTGTGGTTACCTGTGAATCATTTTGACCCAGCCATTACTGATTGGAACCACAAGATGTACAGTCATGTGTATGCTGTGGCCCACACCCTCTGTGAGATGCTTCTTCAACAAGCACAAAAGCCATTGAGGGGAAACAAGAACGTTATGGTGTTTTCTCCCTGGCAGGTAAATCTCCTTTTCTGTGATGGCATTCAAAGTGCATTTTAAGTTATTGAATTTGTACTTCACTATAGAAATTAGAACACTTTATACAAAATTATATGGGATTACACATGAACTTGTTATTAAGAAGGAAGATCATTCTCTATGTCTAAAGTATCTCAGTGCATGCCTAGAAAAATATATTTATTATGTATTTATATATATATATTATATTAACATTGTATATATATTATATATTTATTATAAACTGAATATTATTCATGATCTTCTAAAATGACAATGGAAGATCTTGTCAATCTTGAATTTAAATTTTGTGTAAATCTTTTCTGAGTACACCATCCTAAATTTCTGTTTATGCTGCCATATGAATTGCCATTACAACTTCAAAGTACATACTGTGGGATCATTGAGAGACAATATTAATAAAATATCTGATACAAAATTTTTCTAATCCCCATGAAAACTTCATTTATATAAGTTTAGATAAATGTTTTTTTTCAGAGAGTGATTGAAATTTTTAGGAAAAATATGATATTTTATTCTACATAAGATTTCATTTATCCTACTTCATTAAATCCCAGTGTAAAATTTGCATTATGAAATAAAGAGTAACATAATTGAGAGCATTTCCTTGTTCATTCATGTCTTAATCATGAAGCTTCATTCATCAGAGAATGGTATTACTTTTAGCTCCACCCCTTTCTGAAGAACATCAAATTTACCAGTGCTGCTGAAGATCATGTGAATTTGGGTGACAGAAAAAAATTTGGATGTAGACTATGACATTCTTTACTTTTGGAATTTTCTAGAAGACTTATACATAAGGTCAAATTTGGAACACTTACCCAACATGGTCTATGTGATTCACAATTGTCTTTATATGATATGATCAAATTGGTAACAGGAATTACAGACATATGTTACAGAGAACAACAGTGTACTTCTTTAGCAACAAATACCAAATATTTTATCAGATACCATAACTCAAATTTAGCTAATGGAAAGGGAAACTATGGCAACTAAAAATCACAATTTTTAATTTATCATTTTTCTCAATTTTGCTTTCCAATTAATTGCAACATAAAATATTTAACTCTATTTTGTAAATATTTATAAATTTGATATTGATAAACATAGAATTTACACATTTATATGGATAATATTAATTATATATGTATACTTTTTATAAACTAACCAATGTGTACTTTTTTCCTCAGATGCCCGCTCTGTATACATTGAGAGTTGTCACCTTGGATTTAGGAAAACCTTTCAGGAAGGAAAACTTGCATATTGTTTTGATTGCATCCCTTTCCCAGAGAATGAAGTCACCAATGCTACTGGTAAGAGTGTGTTTTAGCACTCAGCCACCTTATATTTGACAAAAGGGTTAACTATGTTAACTAGAAGAAGTACAGACTCTGCAATAAATGGTGTTTGAAAAATTGGCTTTCCACATGTCAAAGACTGAAACTAGACCCATGCCTGTCACTATACACTAAAGTAAAGTCAAAATAAATCAAAGTTCTAAATATTAAAACAGAAATACTAAGTCTATTGGAAAACAACATAGAAAACTTGGAGACATAGTCATAGGAAAGAATTCATGAAAAAAAAACACAAATTGCACAGGAGATACTTCAAAGAATCAACAATGGAGATCTCATCTTACTAAAAATTTTGCACTTCAAAAAAATCACCAGCAAAGTGAAAAGAAAATCCACAGAATGGGAAACAATTTTTGCCTACAATTCCTCAGACAAAGGAATTATATCCCAAAATATATAAAGAAATAAAAGCATCAAGTGACCAAATTCAAAGACTCTTTTCAAAAATGGGCATCAGAGATGGACACACATTTTTCAGATGAAAATATACAAATGGCAAATAAATACATGAAGAAATGTTCATCATCACAGATTATTTGAGAATTTCAATTTGAAACAGCACTGAGATTTCATCTCACTTCAGAAAGATTGGCTGCCACCAGGAAATCCACTGATAATTGAAAGGGTTGCTGGCCCAGGCTAGATACTGTAGCCGGTAAAGCCAAGGAGCTCCTATCTCCCCCCACCCTTAGAAATTACCTCTGGTGCCAAACTAAGACCAATGGGCTACCTGTGCATCCCTAATGCCCCTTAGGTTCTACCCCAGGCCGAGGCTACTTATGTGCCTCACTGCACGTGTTCCACGGAGAGATCGCCGGCCCCGGCGTGGAGATGCCATGCCGTAGGGAGTCGGGGGTGTCTCTCTCTGCATTCCCAAAATAAAGGTTACTTATATTTTATACTTCTTATCTTTTCAGCCACTGCCAGTCCTCCTCCTCTTCATCCCCTCCACAGTTCTATCAATAATAAATGTTGGCAAGGCTGTGGAGAAAAAGGAACATTTCTCTACTGTTGGTGGGAGTGTAGACTGGTGCAGCTGCTATGGAAATCAGTGTGGCGACTCCTCAACAAACTAAGATTAGGATTTCCATTGAACTCAGCTCTTTCTCTCCTTGGTGTTTTCCCCTGAAAATTGTAAAGAACATGCAACAGTGATATGTGTGCACCAATATGTGCAGCACAATTTGTAATAGCTAAATCTTGCAAACAAACAAAATGCCCATCAACTGTAGAGTGGATAAAAAAGTGATATATACTAGAATATTACTCAGCTATAAAAAATGATGATTGTTATTGTAAACCCAAATATCGAGTTCAGTCACCCAAGTATTGTAATCTTCTTTCTAGTCTTTTTACAATCCAAACAGTTATATTTGTAATTCCACTGAGATGTTATTGGAATTCCAGCCAGTGAATTCCAATCTACCACCACAAATGCAACCCATGTTGAGAGTAAAGACACCAAGACATGCTCCAAGTTAAGGGCAGCCAAGGGGACCCAAGTCCATTTCCTGTGAGGACATGTGAACAAAGTCCTCAATCCTAGGCCTCTCCCAGCATTTATTATCTTATGAAGTAAGGGGGGGGTTGCTTAAGGATGAGTGATAGTCAGGATGTTGGGGATTACTGAGTAACTTGAGCTGGCTGGCAGGTGCAAGGATGGCATCTCTGTAATTTGCAGAGATAAAGACATGCAGAAGGATCAATTTACATAACCTGATTAAGGTAGCAGTGGAAATGTTTTGGGAGGCTGTTGCTTCAGTTTTTGATATGCAAACTCTTGGGCCCTGGGGAGTCATAGCCTCTTTCCTTGCAGCTCCTTCCCAGTTGACATTCCAGGAGCTATCTGCTCTGCAGACTTGCAAGCTCAGTCCTATAATGGGGAGAGCACCATGCGAGGAAATTGGACTGTCTGATGGCCAGACTTTGCACACTAACACCTCGGGTAGCCTTATTTGCAATGCTTAGGGCCATTTGAAAAGAGCAGGAAATATCTGAGCCAGCCTTTCATGTATCAGTGTAAGGAGATGAGTCCCCAAGTAATCAAAGTCACAGCAATTGTTTTGGATCCAAAGGGAGTCACTGGAGTTGTCTCTCACATCTGTGATGGCTATAGATTTCCACACATTAGCACCTGGGCTAGCCTTGTTTGCCATGCCCAGGGTTAATTGAAGAGAAGGAAATACCTTAGCCATCCATTTACATATCAGTGTAATGAAACAAGTCTCCAAATATTCCAAGGCATAGTAATTGTCTTGGATTCAAAGGGAGACACTGGAGTTGTCTCCCACAGATCTTAAGGCTTTTATGTGTAAATGGAGGCAACTTGAGACTATCCTCATAAATGAAATAAATAATACTCACATTTGTAAATATCACATTGTCTCTCTATTGTAAAAAAAAATAATAAAAACTGAAAGAGTAACAAGATCCAAAATACATAATAGATATTGTAAAAATGAAAGGAAAGGAAAGTACTCTAAAGGACATACGTGTATGTATGTATAGGTGTGTGAGATAAATGACCATACTGCTAAATTTTTGTTGGATCATTGAACAGAATGTTTGTGTGTCTGTACACTTTTTATGCTTTGATTTTGTAACTTATACAACTATTTCTAAGAGGACAATATGTAACTTATCAACCAGTCATTTCTTACTGTTAATATTTTTCTTTGAAATTCTTTATTGAAAGGGTTGCTGGCCCAGACCAGACACTTTAGCCAGGAAAAGCCTCAGCTGGAATTAGGGAGCTCCTGCCTCCCCCACCCCTAGAGACTTACCTGTAACCCTATACCCCCACCCTTACAAACCTACCTCTGGCACCAAACTAAGACCAATGGAATACTTGTGCATCCCTAATAACCCCTAGGTTCCACCCCAGACCGAGGCTACTTATGTGCCTCACTCCACGTGTTCCAGAGAGTATTCCAGAGAGAGATCGCTGGCCCCGGGGTGAAGATGCTTGCACCCCAGGGGGCCGGGGGTCTCTCCCCACATTCCCAAAATAAAGGTTACTTATATTTTATACTTCTTATCTTTGCAGCTACCACCGCCAGCCTCTCCTTCCCCCTCTTCCTCTTCTCAGACCTAACATTTTTTACTTCTGAAAAAAAAGAGTATGTCTTAGGGAGACATTCTCCATGATCAATTTGTATTCACCCCACCCATCCAGGAAATGAAAATAAAAATTCTTGCAGATGATGATGGTGACAAAACTGTTCCTTCTGTCAGGTGTAAATTTATTTCTTCAACTCAATCCTATAATCCCTTGAATGACATATTTTCTGTCCTTTGTACCATACATACCTACATATTCAATGGTTTTATTTTTTTATGTTGTTGAGTATTGAACCAAGAGGTGTTCTTACCTTGTCTTTTTTGTGGTAAGCTATTTTTTTAAGAAAAATCTTGCTAGTTTTTCCCAGCATGTCTCAGATTCCTGAGGACTTGGATTACAGACACTCAACACTCTCCATAGCTATTTTGATTTTTTTGACCTACTGAACACATTGTTTTTGCATGAGAACACCTTTCACCCACCCAAAAGTCTCCAAGTATCATCTTCACCATAAATTTAAATGTAGCTTTATTATTATTATTATTATTATTATTATTATTATCTTGTACTTACCATTCAGGTTCTGAGCTGCTGAGTTATAACCTAACCCCTATATATAGCATTATTAAACAACAGCTATTCAATTTTTGAAACCTCATTTTGATTACACTGGAGATGAAGATCCAGCAGGTACTTATTTTTCAGGACCAGTCACTGTTTTTTACAGAAGTTGGATGCCTATACAGATTGACTTGAGACAGCAGTGTGTCTTTTGTGTTTGTCATATGTAGAGCACAGTATGACAACAGCTACTACCATGTTATCCTTGCTGTCCCAGAAGTCACACATCAGTAAGGGAAATAACATGCATTAGTTGTCACAGTTGTGCCACAGGGCTGTTGAATGATAAGCATTTAATCTATGGAATTTATGACTGATGATATCTATAATTGTTGAGAAAAATAAAGACATTTTTGGAGGGAAGAGCATTAGCATCTGGTCTTGTTTTTCTCAAAATATACCCCAAAATTTTCATGTATACTAAACATCATTACATTATGTGGGTATTGTAGACATCAGAGAGTTAATCGAATGATGAATTCATAGCTAAGTATGCAGGTAGGAGTGGATCTGTCTAGGATTCTCTCTATATCTATCTATCTATCTATCTATCTATCTATCTATCTATCTATTATCTATCTATCTCTATCTCTGTCTCTCTGTCTCAGTTTTTCTCTCTATCCCCTTTGCCCCCATGCGATAAACAGATGCTTTTCTCCATATCTTTATCAAGACCATTCCTCTTTTGTCTACTGACTATGGACTGAAATCCTGGGCCACAGTGCCAGTTTCCTCCATGTTTGATGTTTTGTTCCAGGGCTAAGAAATTGACTCATCCATCCTTATAATAAAATGAAATAGGGTACCATAAGTTCTTGTTTAGAATTAGTATAAGTATACAAAATGGGCAATTCATTATTTTGTATTATCCAAAAGGCTGAAAAAAAGATTCTATACACTTAAAACTTAGGTAATATAAGGCTAAGGTTTATGACACTGCATAGAAATGTCATATAATTCTTTTTTTAGTTTTTTTTTTCATTTAAAGAGAAAATAAAACAAAATAGTAAAAGGGTACAGGTAATACAGTATTTCAAAAAACTAAACAGTGAGGAATCACTAGTTAACAAATTATATACTGTCATCTTAGAAATAGTTGTTCCAGTTACAAAATTAAAGCATACAAAGTAAACATTCAAACAGTGAGACTGCAAAGAGTTGTGTTCAATGATCCAACAAAAACTTAGTAATATGATTTTCTATCTTACACACTTAAATATACATGCAGTTATATCCTTTAGAGCACTTTCTTTTCCTCTCTTTTTTAAAATAACAATTACACATTTTGGGTTTTACTACTCCCACAGTTCTTATTACTTAGAAATATCATATAATTCTAAAGCTGAACATTTTTGCATACTACAAGTATGAGTTTGGAAAATCCGGAATTGATGGTAAGTAAAACCTTGTAGAAACTGGATATTTTCTAATTTGATTTTGTAGTTGAGATATATTTCGATTTTTCAACATGTTTAATAGGTTTATGGATGCTTTAAACAATATCAAGACTCATGATGTACCTTATAGTTAATTTGCATAGAATTGAAGGATACATGACTTTTTAAAAAAATTTATTGTGGACATATATACAGAGAGCTGTGCATCCAGCAATATCAATTCACTTATGATTCTGGTTGATGAAAAATAATTTTCAACAATTTATTTGTTGTACAAATAGTTTGAAAAAGAAATTCACAAGCATTTGTAATTGAATGTAACAGTTATCCAATTTTGTGAATTGAATCAAAAAACTACTCTTAGAAATGTGTATTTTATTTTATATATTATATATATTTAACTGAATGTCTAATTACTGAAATGCTGGGGTTCTGCATTTGAAATAGTTTTACAAAATAAACAAGAATAAATGAAATAAAAAATGCTGGATATGAAAAATATCACAGCTATGCTTAAGAAATTCAAATACAATTTTTTTAAAAATGAGAGAAAGCAATACATTTGATGTAGATCAGAACAAGAAGTCTCAAAAACAATAATACCATAATTGAAAATTGTGTCATTTCTAAAGATATTTGGGAAATTTCTCTTATGAAAATATTATTTCTTTGAAGCCTTATAAAGTTTTCACTTATTAATTGGAATGGCTTTATTCTGGGCTTCTTGATGTGGAAATATTTGAAGCTATAGTATATGAAGTTATATTTAAATATTTCAAGGAAAAAGACAGACACTATGGTAACTACTATTAATTCGGGTTATTTGGTGGTGAAGCACGAGGTTGCTGAAACAGTCATGCTTTGACCTGTATTGTTGTGTTGCTATGTCCCTTTTTATCTCAATCTCTCCCTTATTCATTAAAAACTTATTTAGTTATTTTTATGGTTTTTTTAATTAAGGGGAAAAATTTAAAATTTAGCAGGATATATTATAGTAACTTTTTTGATTTCCTATTAACTTGATTTGAAGTCCTGTAATACTCCCTCTATCTTGTTTTGACTGATTAGAATCTGTTCCATTATGTATGATAATATCAAGTTTGATGGTATAGGCAACTACTTTGAAGGCAATAAGTTTCACTAAGATGCTCATTCTGGTTTGACTATTATCTTCTTTGGAAGTCCTGTAATGTTTACAATGTTTAAGTTTTATTGGTCTTGTTCTCTACTGTTTTGTTCAACTTTATAATACCTAATGAGATAGACAATTCTTTTTAAGGAAGCAAGAGGCATTATGGTAACCATTGTTGACAACCTTGTACTCTGTTTTTACATCATGTACTATGTCTACCCTTGGTTTTGACTGACAGCTTTGTTTTGCCATATTTGACTTTATTCTCTTCCAAAAAAAGTAATAAGAACTAAGGAGTAAAAAAAAAAAACCCAAAATGTGTAAATTTTGTTGTAAATAAGAGAGGGAAAAAAAGTGCTCTAAAGGATACAACTGCAAGTGTTTTTAGGGGTGTTAAGTAGCTGATTGTATTAATGTTTTTGGTTGGATCATTCAGCACAACTGTTTGCAGTCTCACTGTTTGAATGTCCATTTTGTATGCTTTGATACTGTGACATGAGCAACTATCTCTAAGATGATAATGTGTAATCTATTAACTGGTGATTTCTTACTGTCTTTTTTGTAGTTCTGTATTACTTGTACCCTTACACCACTTTGTTTTGTTTTGTTTTTTCTTTTTCCTTTTAAATAAAATTTTTAAAAAAGGAAAATATTATTTCCTCTAACTCAGCAATTTATTTCAATGTTTACTTGCAACTCACAAACTACAGGAAATGTTAGTTAAGGAGTGCTATGAAAAGATAAAATAGAGAATGATTAAACATGACAGGAGCAACATTGGTGCTGCTTAGAGAAAATCATCTAAATCACAGCTAGTTTTCAGAAATAGAGGGACACACATCTGGATGTCAAAACTCAGTCTGAAGAAAGAGGACTTGCACATCAAACTAAAGAGAGTCTTAGGACTTTACACCAGAAGAAATGGTCAGATATTTAGATTTGTATGAACTACCACAGCTAGATCAATATGATTTACAAATTCTAAATAAACCAATATCAGACAGTAAAACAAAACTCTAATATTAAAATTACCAAGAAATAAAGGCTCTGGTCCTGATGGGTTTATTGCTGAAACCTATAAGAAATTTAAACCAGGCATGGGGCCCCACACCCATAATTCCAGCACTCAGGAGGCTGAGGCAGGAGGATCATTGCAAATTCGAGACCAGCCTGGGCTACAAAGCGAGCTCAAGGCCTGCCTGAACTGCATAGTGAGTTCCAGCAACATTGCTTTGCTGTATGCTTATCGCCCTAGTAACCAAGCACCACCACACAGTTAGAGATTAACTGACCATGTCATCATGCTGTTCTGTATGTGTCATTCCACCCCACCCCAGTAACCTGTTTGCTGTGTCAACCATTGTTCCCTTTTATCAGAGACAAATGTTACTGGAATTGGCAGACCAAGGGCTATGAATTGGCTGACCATCCACTGTGAAATGCCTCTGACCTCAAGCAAAGTGGAACAAAGGCCCACCTTGTTTCTGTTTCTCATCACTATGTAATTAATGATCAATGAGCTAATCATAAATGAATTATAAATATCAGTCAAAATTTTAACTCAGTTGCACAGCTTTGCAAATTCCATCTGCACTGTGTCTCTGGGCCAGCTAACAATGGTTGTCAACTAGTTGACAACATTAATCACATAAGCCTCCAGACCTCCATTAATCTTACTTACTTGTAATCTTACTACTTACAATTGGCAGCCCTTCATCTGCCAATTCCAAGAACATTTATCTCTCATAAAAGGGAACAATGGTTGACACAGCATCATTTATCTCTTACAAAGGGAACAAAGGTTGACACAGCAAACAGGTTACTGGGATGGGGTGGAACAACACATATAGAACAGCATGACAACATGGTCAGTTAATCTCTAACTGTATGATTGGTGCTTGGTTACTAGGGTGATAAGCATAGATTTAACCATCATTCAAACCAATTCTGTTCAGCTCGTCTGGCTTGTTCTCATTTTTGTAGCCACCTTTTAAGACTAGCCATACTTTGTTGAATAACCGCAGAATAACTGGCATACAGCAACAATTTTTCCTAATGCCAGACAGAGGCCTCCTTCCTTTAGGAACAGGAGATCTAGACCCCACCAGTTCTGTAAAACCATCTCAGCCAGTGAACTTAAAGAATCGTCTAATTTGGAGACAGAGTCACTAAGGGATAATAAATCTTGGTCAATGAGTGCACTTAAGTGTCTATAATTTTGGTATCCAATTATTAGGCTGGATACTCATAAACCTATTGAATCTGCCATGCCAAGTAAGTAATTTCCAGTAATACAGGTAAGAGTACAGGATTTTTCTTCACTCAGAGTGGACTCTCTAAGTGAAAGCTAGGGAACAAGTGACTCTTACCATTATCTCTAGAGTAGCAATATACTTGGTGAAAGACATGGACTAATACGCAAAGCTCAGGGTGCTGGGTGAAGAGGTGATGCATGGAAAAAGGAGTTATACCAGAAGTACAGGCACACCAGGCTCCATTGGGAGCAACAAGGTGCTGATTAGCAGGATAAGAAAAAGTATAAATCAAAGCTCAAGAGGTAAGATTATAGAGTGCAGCATAAGGGAAAGTGTGCAAGGAGTAGGGGGCACAGTACCCTGTATATTGTCGAGTGTGAGCAGGGGCCTAGCACCCACCAACAAGTGGTGTCATCTGCACAGGAATTTAAAAGTTGATTTGCCATAAGCAATGTTCAGAGGCAAGAAGAGGTCTAGAGATGGTGCATAAATGACAGAGGGCAAAAAGGTCTCAGGATCAGGAAATCTAGTGCAGGAGAACAGAAGATAGGGTCTCCCAAGTGAGGAAAAGGTAAACCCCCTTTATTTCCCTGTCAAGAAGATATATATTCACAACCCCAATGTCTACAAAAATATTTTATCTCTACGGACTGTGAACACCTGTGATCAGAGGCTGGCTGTTGCTTTTGAGGGCAAAGATACCAGCCAGTGTACTGTAATCCCTTTTGACTAAGTAAGTCCCTCAAAGTCTTTATTAGCAACCAATCATGCAGCATGCCATATGGACTGAACAATATTCTCTTTTTTTCTAATTTTTGCTGGGATGTTATTTAATAGGGCACATAAATCTATATTAATTATCCCATGGACAGTAGCATTGGCTACCAATAATTTACCAGTGAAATAGTAATTTTCCAAGTTCCAAACAGTGGATTATGAGGTATCTCCTTGTGTCCATAAGGAAGAACACATAAGAGCAAGATTATTGGATACATTTGACAATTTTAAGTTTTAAATAATCCTTGGAGGGAACAGCAGCCCGCTTATCTGTAGGTTGATCATTGTTGGAGGCTTAAAGTGGCAATGATGAATCCAGGCAGGCTTTTGAGTGATTTTGATGGTGGTTGGAGTGCTGAGGACTATGGTGTAGGGGCCTTCCCAGCATGGTTTGAGAGACTCATGGTGATGTCTCTAGATGAGGACTAGTGTCCTAGGTTTCACTGCAGGATGTTCGTCCTCAGGATGGGCTGCAGGCAGAGGTTGTTTTTCTCGGAATAAGCAGTGGTGGAAGTCAGCTAGCTGAAGGGCCTGGAGGGACTTAATAAGATCTTGATTAGCCAGATCAGCTAATTTTTCCTCAGAAATCTTAGGAATAAGAGGAGGAGGTCTCCCATATAGAGCTTCAAAAGGGGAAACACCTGCAACATAGGATGTATAGCGTACACGCAAGAGGGCAGAAGGAAGGAGATTCACCCAGTTCTTGTCAGATTTCAATGCCATCTTTATTATTACCATTTTTAAGGTCTGTTTCATCCTTTATACTTGTCCTGAACTTTGAGCCTGGTAAGCACAATGGAGTTTCCAATCAATCTGCAAAGCTTGGGTTAGTTTTTGAGTTATCTGGGCTATAAAATCCAGTCCATTGTCAGACCCCATGGATAATGGGAGGCCAAATCAGGGAAACTGCTATCAGGGCTGAGTCAGAGTTAGTAGGAAAAGCTTCAACTCATCCAGTGAAATTATCTACCATTACTAATAAGTACTTATTCCCTTGAAGTCCAGACTTTCCCATTTCTGTGAAATCTATTTCCCAATGTTTTCTAGGCATAATCCCAGGATAATGAGTGGTTTCCATTTGTTGTGGTTGCTTTGGGTTCACCAACTGGCACTGAGGGCATCTAAGGCTCACAAACTGAGTAAGCTTTGATAACTGAGGTATAAAGAAATGATCTCAAAAAGAGCAGCTAGTTTTGATTCTCCCATGTGAGTGGACCGATGAGCTTTTTGGATGAGTTCTCATTCCAAGGCCTCAGAGAGGAGGACTCACTTATCAGGGAGTTGGTACCAGCCCCCAGGGATATCAGGCTTTGCCTGGAGTTGAGCTGCCAAATTCAAGTCTTTTTTAGAAAAGGGCTCTGACAGAATAGGTGGAATCAGCAGCAATGCCGAGGCTGTCTCAATCTCCACTGATTTTGTGGCTGCTTTTCGGGCAGCCACAGCTGCTAGATTATTTAATAGCCATCTTCCTTGACACCAAAATGACAGCTAACAAATCCAAAATTTGGGGAGTATTTTTGATCTTTTAGCCCCCTGAAGTCAATAAACCTTGTTACTGATAAATGATCCCATGAACATAGGCAGTAGCAAATGCATATCTGCTATCAGTCTGATAACTGGAGAGCCTCAATGAGAGCAATGAGTTCAGCCCATTGGGCCAATGCTCCTGACTCCAAGGTTTATTCCCATAGAATCTGAGAGTTTGTGATGGTGGCTTCCATGACCCGCTTACTTTAACAGATGTGACTGCTTCCATCAGAGAAGTACAATGGAACTCTGGACAGTGGCTCATCTCTCAAGTCTGGGTGAAGCCCCATGAGATGATCAGAGGGGCAAGGAGGGGTCATCCTCAGGCAGCAGAGTAGCTATGTTTAAAGTCACTGTCCCCTTGAAACTGATGGTAGTCGGATACAGAAGTAATGCCTAATAGTGCATGACTCGGGATTTAGGCAGCCATCGGTCTGGGGAGCTTTGATGATAGTCTCCAGTGAATGACATATATATTTACATTTTAACAAGAAAGAAAAATACCTTTAAAGGCCTGCCATGGTTGTACATAATCAGTTAAGGACTAAAACATTAAACAATGTGCCATAAAAGACAAGACCAACGTTAAAGACACAATCAAGGGTTTTCCTGTCTGCAGTTCAGCAACCTAAAGGGAAATGAATTTTCATTATGACCCTTAAGTTCAATAAGCTGCATGGAACCTGCAACAGTAGTTTAAGAGAAATAAAAGAAATCTGAATGTTAATACTGAGGTAACAGATTCAAACAAGCAAATGACTTCACAGAAAAAATATAGCAAGCACAAAATCAAATGGACAAAAATCCCAAATCGCAAATGGGCTAGAAGCCCTTTCCAGGAGGGTGTTCCACTCCAGTGCAAAAGGAGCCAGACAAGCTCATGTGCAACTTCAAATGTCCACACTCAAATTACAAAGAACAAAAGACCCAAATACTTACAGATGGTTCAAGCTGATTGATCAGTGAAAAAATATGTGGGGAGGAGTCCCTGTGTAACCCAAGACAAGCCCCCAAATGTTGTACTCCCCAAAAAAGGCCCCCCCCCGAAATGAAAAATGGGGCAAGACCTCCGAGATGAAAAATGGGGCAAGATGACATCTTTTTAATATTAGCACTTCTATTTTAGCTGGCCCAGTGACACGGTGCAGATGGAATTTGCAAAACTGTGCAACTGAGCTAGAATTTTGATTGATTTTTATAGTTCATTTATGACTGAATCATTGACCATTAAGTACATAGTGATGAGAAAAAGAAACAAGGTGGGCATTTGGTCCCCTTTGCTTGAGGTCAGAGGCATTTCACAGTGGGTGGTTAGCCACTTCATGGCCCTTGGTCTGCCAATTCCAGGAACATTTGTCTCTCATAAAGGGAACAATGGTTGGCACAGCATCATTTATCTCTTACAAGGGAAATAAAAGTTGGCACAGCAAACAGGTTACTGGGGTGGGGGTGGGGGACAGACACATACAGAACAGTATGGCGATGCCTCAGTTAATTTATAACTGTGTGGTTGGTGCTTGGTTACTAGGGCAATAAGCAAATAGCATGACAAAAAAGATTTGAAAGGCAAAAAATCATCAACAGAATTAAAGGATAAACCACAGAGTGAGAAAAATATATTTACTATCTGTTCCTCAGACACAAGATTATTATCTAAAACATATAAAGACTCAAGGAAACCATGACTCTCAAATTTAAAGACCCAATCCAAACATGGGCTTCTGAGATGAATATACATGTCTCAGATAAAGATATAGAAATTGCAAATAATTATATTAAAAAACGTTCAACAGCACTGGCCCTTTGAGAGATACAAATTAAAATAGTCCTTAGATTCCATCTGACTCCTTCCAAAATAACTACCGTTAGTTAATAACAAATGATAAATGCTTCTGGGCCTATGATGAAAAAGGAACCTTTCTGCACTGATGGGTGAAGTTAAAGACTGGTATAAGCACTGTGTGGAAAACAGTGTGAAGATTCCTCATTAATCTAGGACTGGTGGTTTCATTTGACCCAGCTCTTTGTCTTCTTGGTATCTTCCCAAAAAGTATTAAAAGCATGGGGGCTGGGAGTTTAGCTCAGTGGCATAAGTGACTGCCTGTACCAAAATTAAAAACTAGAAAAAGAATTAAAAGCATCATACCTCAATGATATATACACACCTATATTTAGTGCAACACAGTTTGTAAGAGCTATAATTTGGATACAGACCTAATGCCAGTCAACCCATGAATGGATAAAGTTGTGGTAGGTTTACACAATAGTGTATTACTCAGTCATAAAGAATGATAAACTTGAGGTACTTTTAGCTAAGTGGATGGAACTTGAGACCATACTCTTAAATCAAATGCATTAAATGCACATGTGTAAATATAAAATTGCCTTTCTGATGTGAGAAATTTAAAGCATAAATAAGAACCAAAATATATAAACCTCATGAAAAAATGAAGTTGCTCAAAGGAAAAGGGGAATTTGAAGTGGAGAGGGTAAAGAAGGAAAGAAAAAGAAACACATGCAATAATAAGGATAAAATGACAGGAAAGGTTTCTAAATAAAGAAAGTGGGATTCAAGTGAAGGAGGCAATGACAAAAGGCATCAAGATGCATCATGTGCACTTATAAATTCTACTTGGTGAATTGATGTGAAGGTAAATAAAAATGAAATACAAAATATTGAAAATGAAACATAAAATAAATTGATACAATGCTTTTGACTAAGAAATGAGTCCTTAGCTCAATATCCACCCAGAATTGTTATGTAGAGTGTTAAAAAACAAGCATCATATATTAAATTGTACCATTCATTCATAAAAGAATTAGCAGTGGATGCACTTTTAGGTTATAATGTTAAGTGAAGTAAGACTGTCCATGAGTTTATATATTGAGTAATTTCTCTTATATGAAACACTGAATATATAAGAAATTAAAATAAATGCTAATGAAGAAGAAAAAAATAAAATTATTGTTACCTATTATGGTCAAAATATAAAATGTGTTCTTGATTTTAGTATAGTTTTCTTATTTGTTTTATAATTTTGGGCTATTAGTCTGCTTGTCAATGTGTATATATAATTGACCATATATGTATTTGTAATACAAATTGAAAGGGTTTTGGCCCAGATAGGACACTGTAGCCAGGAAAGCCTCAGCCGGAAGCAGGAAGCCCCAATCTCGCCCACCCCTAGGAAGTTACCTGTGACACCATCTTCCCGCCCCTGGAAATTTACATATGGCGCCAAACCTAGGACCAATGGGCTACCTGTGCATTCCTAATGCCTGCCTTAGGTTCCACCCCAAACCGAGGCTATTTACAGGCCCCCATGCCACGAGTCTGCTGGAGAGATTGCCGGATGCCAGCAGTGGGGGTGCCGGTCATCTCTCTCCATGTTCTCAGAATAAAGGCCACTTTTTATTTTATACTTCTCATCTTTTGGAAATAATTTTCATCTTTTGGAAATAATCCTAGCACAAATAAATGAATCAGAAGCTGGCAAACTAAAAGGGGTGAGGAGGGAAGGGAACATTATTTAAGATATGTTATGTACATATATGAATTTTCCACAGTGAATATATTCATTAGGCACTACAAACATAAACAAGTTAGTACTTCTAAAAAGAGAGAAAATCTATTTTGTGTTACCCACAGATGACAATGACATTATAAGAAGCTAAGCTCACAAGTCACTTTTCTTGGGAACTGAATTGGCATATTTTATTTCAAACTGAGACTTCTATTTGAAAGAGGGAATCCATGCCCAAATTAAGCCTATGAGATATAATTTAGTGCACTACTTCTTTGAAAACCAAAACAATAGCAATGAATGAAGAATATATACAAAATCAAAATTCTTCCCATGATTTACAAATAAAAATGCAGCATTTAATAAATTAAAAATAAGAAGAAAATATGTATACCCCATGAATGACATTTAGAAGTCACTAAAGGAAACCACACATTTTGCAGTTAAATTTTAAAAAGAAAAATTATAGAATTTTACTTGTAACCTCTTTTACCTCACATTATGTTACATGTCCTTGCTGATACAACATATGCAGATACACATTTATAAGTAAAGTCTTATACCAGAACATTGTATATGAGATAATTTTTCTATGATGTTATTTTGATGTTAAATTAATAACTGAACATAGCAGAGATGAAACATAAACTAAGGTGAAAAGTAACTTATTTATACAACTCAGTCAACAACCATTCACAGATAAAACTATACAAATTAACATGAAGTATGAAATATCTAGAGATAAAATTAATCATCTTCCTGAAGGATATCATGTTTCAATGCAGATAACTTTATGGGATGAGAGAAGATATTCTAATGACATTGAAACATGTATATTTATCATATCCTTGGAACTTACTAAAGTATTTGAATTTCTCAAGTAGTAATTCATTGAATTACTAAAGTATTTGTATTTCTGAAGTAGTTATTCCTTGAATTACTTGCAGAGGATAATTATAAGTAGGCACATATTTTACTGTTTTGTGAAAGTGGAGAACTATAAAAATAGTATTCATTGGGATATACTGTAAATGCAATAGTATTTTGCTTGATGTAGAGGTTGATTGATTGTGTCAACTTGAGACATTTAGAAGTTTAACTAAATGGGTTTAGCAAGTCTACTCCCAAGGGTATAGAAGACACACCCTAGGGTGGCTCATCACCTGGAGGCCTATAAGGGAAAGAGGAAGGATGAATGCATTCCAATCTTTGGAGAAGCTCCAGTCTTTGCTTTTAGTTTGGAACTAGTCTCCTGGCTTCCAGTGTAGACTTTCAGCTTTCCAGCATTGACTCTTCAGCATTTCATCATACAGCCTTTAGCCTTCTGTTGCAGAACCCATCAGCCTGCTGGAGTGAACTTGTAGGAGACACTAGGGTGAACTCCAGACCTTGGATTGAATTCTTTCAGCCTCCAGTGTATAGGCACCCTCTGAAGAGCTGAGAATGTTGATGCAAACCTGAAATCCCAGCACACTTGGAGGATGGGGCTGAAAGGGGTTTGGCACAGACAGGACACTGTAGCCAGGAAAGCCTCAATCGGAAGCAGAAAACCCCTATCTCCCCTGCTCCTAGGAAGTTACTTGTGACGCCATCTTCCCACCCCTGAAAATTTACATATGGCGCCAAACCTAGGACCAATGGGCTACCTGTGCATCCCTAATTCCCGCCTTAGGTTCCACCCCAAACCGAGACTATTTACATGACCCCACACCACGTGTCCACCAGAGAGATCGCTGGACGCCAGCGGTGGGGGTGCGGTCATCTCTCTCAGTGTTATTAGAATAAAGGCCACTTTTTATTTTATACTTTTCATCTTTTGGAAATATTTTTCATCTTTTGGAAATAATCCTAGCAGGGGCAAAAATTAACAAATTTGAATACAGTGTGAACAATGTTTTTACTTTCAAAAAATGTTTTTACTTAGCAAGGTTCTTTTTCAAAAAATAAGTAGTTAAACAAAAGCATTGGGAATGTAGCTAAGTACAAAGTCCTAAATTCAATAATCAGGACTATAAATTGGAGTAAGAAATTCTAAATAAAAATTTTAAAAAATAGAAACAAAAATGACAATTTGGCTGAAGAAGTTTTATAAGCTCTGTACATGGGTGAACAACAGGATGAGAATAAATAAAATTGAACTAATGACCAGTTGAAATTCTCAGTAGACCAGGAGCAGTGAGAAAATTATCCTGCAAGACCAGTGTCTCCAAAAGTATGTGATTTTCTTGGCTCACGAAGACTCCATGGGGAAGGTTCTGGCTCTCATCACCCTGAATCTCACTGTATTCACAGCAGCTTTTCATGGGCTCTTTGGAAAGCACTGAGACACTCCCAACGTTAAGGGTAACAACCATGTTATGACCTGCATTCTGCTCATTTCCTTAACCTTCTGTTTTCTGTGCTTCTTGCTATTCATTGCCCATCCTAAAAAAGCCACCTGCATCCTCCAGCAGATCACATTTGCAGTTGTCTTCACTGTGGCTATTCCCACTGTGTTGGCCAAAATCATCCCTGTAGGTCTGGCCTTTAAGGTTACTTCTCCAGGCAGAAGGATGAGGCAGTTGATGGTATCAGGGACACTGAACTACATCATCCCCATCTGTTCCCTGATCCAACTCACTATCTGTACACTCTGGGTAGGCATCAACCCACTCTATATTAACATTCAGCCACTCCTAGTGCAGAGCTGACTGGTGAAAATTGCTTGGACTGAGTCCCATCCCTCAGTGGTCTGAGGGATGTGTGGTCTAATAACTAGTACCAAGGTTTTCCTAAAGCTATCTCTAACCAACCCCATCCACCCTTTAAGACAAACTTGATTAAGACTCCTTGTGGTTAACCAACTCGGGAGGGAGGGGCCAGCCTGCCACATCCAGACTTATATTCTAGTAGTCATCAGCAGATTGGAAAACACAGCAAACTGCAGAAATCCCTAGCCAACATGGTTAAAGATAATTATAAACATTTCAGGAAGTGCCTGGAACAACACTACCCAAATTTGAGGGGAAAAAATCAGAAACAAGATAAGAGGAAGAAGCAAAAGGCAGTTTCAGGCCTCCAGACCAAGCAGTACTGATCCAGGAGATAGGAACACAGAAGAGATTAAGAGGCACACACCTGCAGTTTCTGAAGTAATAGCAACTGATATAAAGGAGCAACTTCAAGAAAATATAAAAGAACTTAAAACAAAAATAATATTACAGGTAAAGGAAGATATAAGAAACATAATAAAATAATTATTAAGCACCTCTAAGGAAAACACAGATGGAAGAGTAGAAGAGCATAGAAAAAGGACAGAAACCATTAGTGAAAAATGTAAAAATATCTAGAATAAACGAAACAGATTCATAGAGATTACCAGGAAATTAAAGCTGACAAAACTGCTTGAAAGAAACTAAAGATAGACTGTCAAACTTTGAATACAGGTTTACAACTTGTGATAGTAAAAAGAAAGATATCTTAAAAATGACATGAACCAGGAAGTGACAATACAAAGCCTAGAAGATGACAAGAAGACCAATAACTTAAGAATAAAAAGGTAAATGAAGAAGCAGGAGTAAACACAAATGAAATACAAAGCCTATTTACAGACATAGTTTAAGTAAACTTCCCAAACACAGGAAAAAATAAATTATATTCAGATAAATAAGGCATTCAGAGCTCCAGCCAGCTATAACAAAAATAGATCTATACCCAGACATACAAAACCCAAGATCTCAGAAATTCAAAACAACAACAGAATATTAAAAGCAGTCAGAGAGAAGAAACAGATCACCAATAAAGGAAAACTCATTATAGTCACAACAGACTTCTCAGCACAAACCATCAAATCAAGAAGAGCTTCGAGTGAAGAATTCCAAGTCCTGAAAGAAAATAACCTCCAACCCAGATTAATATACACTGTTATCTCTCAAAATTAATGGAGAAACAAAATGCTTCCATGACAAAGAGGAACTGGGGTAGTTCATGACTACCTATATAAGCCTACAAAAAATACTGAAGGACATTCTAGAGAGAGAGAAAAAAGACCATGGTTTCAGGAACTGTGGCAGAGGGAGCTCACTGTATGGAGCAGACAATGGAAAAAGGGGAAAAATAGATGATCAATGACAGAAGAATATCATGGCAAAGATGAGACAGAAAAGGTTGGCCATAGTCACTAATATGGATCATCTTGATACACCAATAAAAGAAACACAGGCACAATGGATCAGAAGATAGGATCCATCAATATGCTGTATACAAGAACTACAATTAACCTGAAAGAGGGTTTATAGACTGAAAATCAAAGATGACAAAACAATACTCTATGTGACAGGGAAACAGAGAAGAGGGGATACCATGCCTGATAGCTGCAGATTGGTTGAAAGACATGACAGTTTTATACAGTGGACAACTACTCAGCTATAGGAAGGAAAATCTTGAGGCTCTTGTAGGTAAATTGATGCAACTCGAGATCATGCTCGGGGTAAAAATGCTCAGAATCACTTAGGTGAATAGTAGATTGCCTCTCTAATTTAAAAACTAAAGGTGTTAGTGGGATACAAAATGTACAATGCACCTTTTGAAAGTGAAAAAGGAAGAATTGTCTAAAAGGGGAATGCAGTGGTCATTGTTAATTTTGTGTTATGATTTGAAACCCATATTCTTTCCATCACTCAGTTTAGTTTGGTTTTATTCTGTTCCAGTTTTGGTTTTATTCTGTACAGATTTGATGGCAGGGACAGCTATTCCAAAGATAGCAGGATATAATGTGATAATCATTATTGATTTTTTATTAACTTAATTTGGAGCCCTGTGTTGTTTTCCCTGTCTTGTTTTGACTGATGTTATTTGAATCAATTTTGTTGGATCACTCTCTTGTTTTGACTGATTTTGTTTGAATCTGTTTTGTTTGATAGTATCAAGTCTAAGGGTGTAGACAACTACTTTCACTATGATACCCATTCTGATTTGACTATTATCTTCTTTTTAATTCCTGTAATTTCTCCAACATTTTGTTTTTATTGACTTTGTTCTGTACTGTTTTCTTCAATTTTATTATGCCTGATGATATGGGGAATTTTTTTTGAAGATAACAAGAAGCATTATGGTAGCCATTTTTGATCACCTTGTATTTTGGTTTTAGGTCATATACTATGTCCATGCTTTTGTTTTGACTGACTCTATTTTGTTTTGTTTCATTTGGTTTTATTCTTTTCAAAATAAAAAAATTCTGATTAAACATTACTTTGATTATCGGTTTTGTATATCATTCTTCATTCATGTCTGAAGCCTATTTAGACAGAATTTTCCTGTCTTATTAACTTTGGAGTCCTTGGATTGGCTTAATTCCATCTGATAACAAATTATTTTGAATTTTCAATGGCACTAAATTGAGTTTATGTTCTAAATAAAAGGATAATTATGTCCTATTAGACTTTTAATATCATTGGTTGATTAAATATTTATGTTTCTCTTACTTTTAAAAATAATTTTCTTTGAGAGATGTGTAACTATGTTTGCATTTGCTTTGTATTAATAATATAAATATTCTATGCAACATTTTTCTTCTCTGGTTTATTCTTTCTGTATTTAGGATCTGTTGATAAGGTGAGAAATTTTATTTATAATATATTGTGTACTAAAATTTTCAAAATAAAACAGAGGTGGGGAAATCTTATTTATTTCCTTTGGAAATTTGTGTGTGAACTGCTTTTCTGCAGTTTTTGAGTTTTACTATATTTTCAAAAAAATAATATGAAATTATTTATATTTTCATAGAGATTTTTTTCTATATTTGTAAAAATCCATTTCTATGTTTGGTATTCTATGTATTTGTGATATTTCTCTTTTCCCTTGATTAATATTGTTTTTTATTTCATTGGTATAATTTAGGTAAACATGATTATCACATTCGTCATAGGAGATATGTGCATGTTATATCTTAACTCCTATTCCCTTCATTTCCTTTCAAATCCTCTTTCCCTCATTATTGACAAAACAGAGTTTTAATTTTATCCTTTTTTCTCAATTTTTACCTGCCTTCCATACCCAGTCATCTTTCCTTTTGAACAATTACTTCCTATTTCACCATATCTATATTTTGATTTTTGTTTACACTTTCAATTTTCATAGCAGAGATGTAATGCAATATTTACATGTGTGTTAAATTCACTTCTCTTAAGGGAATGGTTGAAAGATCCATCCACTTAGGTTATTTAGGATCATCTAAACTTATCTACAAGAATAAATAGTATTTTTAAACTTAAAAGTATTTGATAAGCAATATTTTTAAATTAATACTTGATTTTAATCTTTTCCATATTTTCCAAGTTAAAGAAAGTTATTTCTTAAAACATTAAATTACACACTTCTATTTCCGAGTATATTTTTTCTATATGTAAATACAAATCATTTATATTAAAGTATAATCTATCCAGTTTACAGGAAGAAGACATCCCATATTTCAATACACAATACACTGCATAATTACTGTCACTATGTTTATGGTAGAGAAGAAGCCATGTTGATTATCCTGTGAACTTTCATGCATTTGCCACAGAACACATCCAAATACTTACAGAAAAGGATTCATAGTGTACCATGGTTTTATAACATACAATTAAAGTATTTCCAAAGTGGTAATTATTGTATATGAAAATTGAAGTCTCAGTTTTGTGTTTCCCCTCTGCCTCAGGTCTACATTTTGAAATTTAATAACATTTAATTTTATTAATTGAATATTTCAATATTACATGGCAGCAGTGTGTCACACTGTCTATTGTTCCACTCACATCCAAAGAATACTGGACAAATTCTATGGGTTCTTTGACAAGTGAATGATATCTTACCAAGGATATATAATAGAATGCAGTTTTATGTCACTGACTTTCATTTATGTTATTGTATTTTGTCTTCCTGGTTCTTATGACTTCTGGAAAAGTAGGACAAGAAATTTACTCACTGAGATTACACTTTACTCACATCTGGTTGTACATGAAAGTCACAAATATTCCCTAAAGCAAACCTAAAATTGGTTCCTGACCTATATCAAGAACAGTATGGAACCAAAAATTAAAGATATGTGAAATCTATGTCTTTAATGTGACCAACTATAGTGCCAGAACTCATGTAAGGTGCTTAATAATAATCTATGATAAAATCCATGATGGACATTGAAATATGAAAATGGAGGTGTGGGTTTTACTTTTTGGAAAATATCATTTTTAGTTGTTCTGTAAAAAATCTAATACCATATTTAAAAGTAAATACCATTTATTTCAGTAAATGTGAAAAATATTAAATTAGTACCTGGATAATGATGATATCTTTGTCCTCACTTTATGGTGTTTTCCACTTCCAGGATGAATAGAAAAAAATATGAGAATTTGTTCACATACATGCACTTACCTGCATAGTTGAAAATGTTATTCCCTGGGCAAAGGGTGCAATCAAAGCAATAGGCAGGCATTCCCTCCTGAGAAGTTTTCCTAAATCCAGAATGACAATTTTTACTAGCTACTAGAAAGTCTGAGGAAAATAAGATGTATATCAATAATTTTTTTGTAGTTTTCATAATGTTTTTGTAAACTCAGGGAAATTTTTTATATGTTTACATGCACAAGTTCAGTTTTTTGAAGAATACCATGTATTGGATGGTGCAAAATACACTAACTTTTAAAAGGTATGATTTTAAATTTATATGCCTTTACATTTCATCACAAAATTGGTTTAAAAATAATTTCTTAAAATCAGAGAATAAATTGTTATATTTTCGTATGTGATCATTTAGAAACATGGCTAATAATATAGAAGACACAAAATGATTTTGTTTTTTTAAAATGTTTAAAAATTCAGATCATCGAGGATTCAATTAATATGGCAGCTTGCTAGTAGATCGTGCGAAGAGTCTCTCTGGAGAAATCATACTAGAAGCTAGAATATGACAACATGGAGAGGGCCAGAAAAATTGATAGCAATTCTTATTAACCAAGACAGTGCAGCTGGAGGATTTAAAGTCATGTTGAGACCGTGAATGCTGATAACGGGAGGCTGCAAATCCCATGCCTTTAAATCAACAAACTGACCCATGGACCCAGCAGGAAAAGCTTTGTTGCTTTTGGTGACTGCGGGAAACTGAGACCCAGGACTCTGAGTAGCAGCCAGGACTGCACCGCTGCACCAGAGGAGATCGTACAAGGCTCTGGAGTTAAAAATCTAAACGGTGTGCAGATATCTGATCATTCCACGCTGTGCCGGGAGTGCATGCTGTGCAGCGTTCCACGCTGTGCCGGGAGTGCAGGAAAGGTGGGCAGCTTGGTGTGCGGTGGACCTGGAATGAGGGAATGAGGGCCTGCACCGGACTCTGGTGAGTACTGGGAACCCTGCGGCTGCTGGGGTTGGCCAGAGAACATCTTGGAACTGGACAGTGCCCACCACCACGGGGAAATCAATAACACAGAGTCTGGCGGCAGACATTTTACTGTTGGGCAGAAACTACAGCTCGGTGACATCACCAGGTCCCCCTGTAGGGAGGGCTGGTGGAAGACATCTTGAAATCTGGCAGAGCCTGATTACGTGCTGGCTTCAGCTCCATACAGAGAACTTAGTGGGAGACATCTTGGTTTTGGGCAGATCTGCTGTTCTGGTGCTCCTGTCACAGAGAGGTTTGGAAGAGAACAGCTGGGATTTGGGCAGAACCCTGTGCCATAGTGACATTACTCAGCTGCTTCTGGTACAAAGAGAACTGGCAGGAGCTACTGGGGCTAAACCAAGCCTCTGCTTGGGGCCCAATAAGCAGATACAAAATAGTAACAACTCAGTGACATCCAGAAAGTACAGCCTAATTTATGGATTAACTGGCACAGAGGCTAGAGACTAGCCTATTCCGCCCCTGCATCCCAGCCTACCGCAAATAACAGTAAATTGGGGAGGACAGCAAAAACTCAAGTCAGCATGCTTCTGAAAGGCCCTAAGCAATTTGGAGAGGGCCAGATAACCCCAGGATAGTCTGAAAGAAACCAGAAACATGACAAGAGATAAAAATAAAAAAATCTCCAGCTGCCCAACAAGAGAAAATAAGCCCAGGAGAAGTAAACACTGAAGAGAACAAACACAGTAACCATCCATTACTCGACACAGAATCAGCCGAAATTAAAAAGTACCTACATGATCTCATAGAGGAATTTAAAGCTGTACTCCTGATCCAAGTGAGGCAAGATATAAAGAGATTAATTAAAGAAATGACAAGCCCCGCCCAAGAGAACACAGATGTAAGAACTGAGGAAATCAGAAAAGAAAGAGAAACTTCTGAAGAAGAATTTAAACATAACTTAGAATACATGAAACAGATCCAAAGAGAATATCAGGAAACTAAAAACTCCATTGAACACTGGCAAAATGCCTTGACAGAAACTAAAGACAGCCTTCTGAAACTCAAAGAGAGATTTAGGGCATATGATCATGATAGAAAAAGCCTCTTAAAAATAACAAGGAACCAGAAAGAAGCAATTCAAACCTGGAGGATGACAAAAAGATACAGAACCTAAGAATAAAGAATGTGAGTGAGGAAGCAGGAGCAACCAAAAATGAAATACAAAAAATATTCACAGGTATATTAAAGCAAAATTTCCCATGTATAGCAAAAAGAAATGATATCCAGAAAAAAGAGGCATACAGAACACCAGCTACCTGCAACCAAAACAGATCTACGCCTAGACATATAATAATCAAGATTCCAGAAATCCACCAAAAGAACAGAATATTAAAAGCAGCCAGAGAAAAGATGCAGATTACCTATAACAGGAAAACTATCAAAATAACAGCAGACTTATCAACACAAACTCTTAAGTCAAGAAGGGAGTGGGGAGAAATATTCCAAGTCCTGAAAGAAAAAAATATGCAACCAAAGTTCATATACCCATCAAAACTCTCTCTAAAAATTAATGAAGAAATAAGATACTTTCAAGACAAGGAGGAACTGTGGGAGTTCATGGCCACCAATCCAACCCTACAGAGAGTGCTGAAGGACATTACAGAGAAAGAGAGGAAGAGATACCAGGATTCCAGCAACAGTGGCAGAGAGGTCTCAGTGAACGGGGCAGACAATGGAATGAGGGAATAAGGTGGACAAATTATAGCAGAAAAGTGGAGTAGCAGACATGAGGCAGAGACGGTAAGCTATAGTCTTTAGTATAGACAGCTCTGAAACTATATTTAAAAAAAGCAGAGGTCATTGTTAATGGTGTATAATGATTTAAAAGACACAGTAGTCCTAGTGCCATATTTAGTTTGAATTTAATTTTTTCTGGTCTGTCCACTCATGTCAGATTTGAGGGCACAGACCTCTAGAACCAAAAATAGCAGGTTATACCATGGTAACTATCCTTACTTTACTATTAACTTAAACTGAAATCCTGTATTACTTACATTGTCTTACTATGACTGATCTTAATTGAATCTGAATCATGAGACTATTGGTTGGCCTTGGCTGATTTTATTTGAAATTGGTATGCTTGTTAGCATCAACCCTAAAAGTAGAGGCAACTACTCTGAGCATGACAAGTTGTAAAGGTTATCCATAATGGTATTAATTAGTAACAGCTCTCAAATCCTACAATGCTGTCAAAGTTAAGTTTTTATAAAGATAGGTGATACTATGTTTAACTATAATAAGCCAGTGTTGTGGACAAATCTATTGAAAATAACAAGAGAAAACATAGTAGCTATGGAAGATCATTTATATTGTAGTCTTATATGTCTTATCCATTGCATGTTTTTCTAGGAAATTGTTTTGCTGTCTTGCTATGACTTGGTTTTCCCTATAATACAGAGAGGATAGATATATATGTAGAAATTCACACATGCGTTTTTTTTAATTATTTACGGGAACAGATTATATAATGCAAGATGTAAGGAACAGATACTCTGAGAAAGAGACGCTGAGAAACCCGAGGCTTATTTTGTAGCATTATAATATAAATTCTAGCAATCTATTGTTCACTGATTAGAATGACATTGGACTGGTTTCTTGAGTTCAACTTCAGCATATGTAGAGATGGGGACGGCTATCACAAAGAGAATGAGAGATGTGATGGTAGTTACTATTGTCTTCCCTAATTTGGAACTTGAGGACCTAAAAAGACTTCATCATCCTGTTATGATTTGATTAGTTCTATAATATGCAATAAGTATATAAAGTGGGTGAAGACAGGGACAACTATTTGTAAGAAACTAGAAACAGTTAGATAATGAAGATCTCCAGTGGACTTGCTTTGAAATCTGTATTTCTTTAAATTGTTTTTTTTAAATGTTCTGTTCTGTTTTGATATGTTTAATCTTACCCTCTTTGAGATGTAAAATAAATGTGTAGGACTGATAATCATATTACTGAGCTTTTGATCGATCATAGAGCAGAATGGTTTGTAGGGTCACTTTTTGAATGTCATTCTAAATACTTTAATTCTATAACCTGAACAGCTATTTCTAAGATGACAATGTGTAACATATCAACTGGCAATTTCTTACCGTTTGTTTGTCTGTAATTTTGTATTATTTCTACCTTTTTTTATCTCCATGTATTTTTTTTTGTTTCCTTTTCTTTAAATAAAAAAAAATTCAGATCATCATTCAGGCCATCATTCTTGTGGCCCATTCTATGCTATTTTCTGATAAACACAATTGTTGACCATATGGAGAATATTTTCTTTCTTTTGTCCTTAGTCTAAGACCTTCTGAAAAATTCCAAAAATTGTGAATCCAATTTTCTATACTTAATCATCATTCACTTGGTCTCTAGCAGGATTGTTGAATTGAATGTTCCTCATAAAGTGATGCCAATAGGAAAGATAAGCCAACCTATTGAGAATGGATCCCAAGGTTAAGAAAAAATGCTTAAATTAAGGAAAGCCCTGATTTTCTTTAATGTATGCTTTGTCATGTAGCATTAACACTGTACATGTCTGAGCTCATAGAGAGCTAACAGGTCACAGTCTCACAAAGATTAGTCATTTGCAAGAGAAAATTCTTCCACTAAACTCATCTCATTAAAGAGTATTTTGGAGTCAGAAGTACTTTATGGAGTCAAAGATTTCCAAATATATTTTCTCTCTTTTGTTTTCTTAAATATCTGCATAATAAGGTTATTAGTAACAAAAGTGTTTGTGGAATTAAATGAGATTATTTGTACAACACATTCATTTTACTGCTTAGTATCATTTACCTATAGAAAACAGTATAACTTTTCTTATTTTCCTTTTATAACTCTTTTACAAAAGTTTAGATATCTCTCTATTAAAAGAAGCTGGTGGCTATAGATTTGCATCATTTGAAAAACACAGTCTTCACCTCCACTCATATAATTTATTTATTGTGAAAAATTTCTTCATCTAGAGGGTCATTCCTACCCAGGCTGACATTTACCTCCTCAACAATAAAACCATCATGTGTATTTTTGGAGAAAATACATGAAATGACTTTTGTGGATCCCCTGTAGAAGTCCTGAAGAATGAAACATTGATAAAGCTGAAAGAGACATTACCTGCCAAGGAGAGAACAGCATTGTTTCTCCATTTCTCGCTGATCAGCTTTCAACTTGCTATGGAAACACCACATAGAGAGTGTAGGACACTGCACACACAGTATTATATATATATTATAACTCCCGTCAGTCCTCCTTGTGTCAATAACATAAAGACAACTGTACCATAGCTTCTTGGGGGAACAGTTCTTCAATGCACAGTGAAATACAGAATGAACAATCAAAAAATTTCGTTCAGTATATTGTATGATAAAAATCTTCTGGTTATTTGTAGATGATAGCTTTCTGTATAAAAAAATTTTTTTTTTATTTAAGAGGAAAAAGAGAAAAACACAAAAGAAACCAAAGCGGTGTAAGGGTACACATAATACAGAACTACAAAAAAACAAAACAAAACAAAACAAAAACAAACAAACAAACAAAAAAAACATAACAGTAAGAAATCATTAGAGAAATGCAAATTAAAACCACACTGAGATACCATCTCACTCCTGAAAGAATGGCCAGGATCAAGAAAACCGACAACAAATGCTGGAGAGGCTGTGGGGAAAAAGGAACTCTCCTGCACTGCTGGTGGGAGTGTAGACTGGTACAGCCTTTGTGGAGATCTGTCTGGAGATTTCTCAAAAAGTTGGGACTGGAAATCCCATTTATTCCAGCTATTCCACTTCTAGGCATATTCCCAGAAGAACTGAAAGCATCATACCACAGTGATATATGTGCACCTATGTTTATAGCAGCACAATTTGTAATCGCCAGATCTTGGAAACAACCCAAGTGTCCATCAACTGAGGAATGGATAAAAAAGATGTGGTATTTCTATACAATGGAGTATTATTCAGCTATAAAGAAGGATCACATTGAGATATTTATCAATAAATGGGCGCAGCTTGAGACCATACTCAT
Source organism: Cavia porcellus (assembly GCF_034190915.1). Taxonomy (NCBI): domain Eukaryota; kingdom Metazoa; phylum Chordata; class Mammalia; order Rodentia; family Caviidae; genus Cavia; species Cavia porcellus. The sequence continues at coordinate 176,713 of NW_026947503.1, forward strand.
AAGTGAAATAAATCAATCTCGCATGTGTGAATACCGAATAGTTTCCCTAATGTAAGTAATGATTCAAATATATACAAATATGTGGTAATCATGATTCCCCATTAGGTGGCCTTGGAGCCTTATAAAGTTTTCACTCATTAATTAGAAAGGCTTTATTCTGGGCTTCTTGATATGAAAATATTTGAAGCTAGAGTATATGAAGTTTTATCCAAATATTTCAAGGAAAAACACACTATGGTAACTACTATTAAGTCAGGTTATAAGGTGGTGAAGTACTAGGTTATTGAAACAGTCATGCTGTGACCTCTATTGTTATATTGTTATGTCCTGTTTTATCTCAATCTCCCCCTTATTGTTTCAAAAAAAATTATTTAGTCATTTCTTATGTTTGTCTTAATTAAAGAAAAAATTCAAAAAAAATTAGGATATATAAATAGTAACTCTTTTCGATTTCCTATTAACTTGTTTTGAAGTCCTGTAGTACTCCCACGATCTTGTTTTGACTGATTAGACTCTGTTCCATTCTATATGATAGTATCAAGTTTGAAGACATAGGCAACTACTTTGAAGACAATAAGATTCACTAAGATACCCATTCTGGTTTGACTATTGTCTTCTTTGGAAGTCCTGTAATGTTTACAATGCCTAAGTTTTATTGGTCTTGTTCTCTACTGTTTTGTCCAACTTTATAATATCTAATAAGATAGACAATTCTTTTTAAGGAAACAAGGGACAACGTTGATAACCATTGTTGATAAACTTGTACTCTGTTCTACACCATGTGCTATGTCTATCCTTGGTATTGACTGACAGCTTTGTTTTGCCATATTTGACTGTATTCTTCCCCCCCCCCCAAGAAAGTAATAAGCACTAAGGAGTAATAAAATCCAAGATGTGTAAATTTTGTTGTAAAAAAGAGAGGGAAAAAAAAAAAAAAAGAAAAAGAGCTCTAACGGATATAACAGCAAGTGTGTTTGGGGGTGTTAAATAGCTGACTTTATCAATGTTTTTGGAACATTGAACACAGCTGTTTGCAGTCTCCCTGTTTGAATGTCCACCTTGTGTTCTTTGATACTGTGATTTGAGGAACTATTTTCAAGAAAATAGTGTGTAATCTACTAGCAGGTAATTTCTTACTGTTATGGTTTTTTGTTTTGTTTTGTTTTGTTTTGTTTTGTTTTGTAGTTCTGTATTGCGTGTACCCTTACGCCACTTTGGTTTGTTTTGTGTTTTTCTCTTTTTCCTCTTAAATAAAAAAAAAAAAAAAACAAAAAAAACAAAAACGCAAAACTTGACCTTCAAACCTTATAGAGATCTTAATATGGTTTTTCATATTTTTAACACTTGTGACACTTGGAGTTCTGAGACAGGTAAACCTACACAAGGTGGAGCTGCCTGCCCCCTCCATGGACCACGCTCAAATGCAGCAGAAGATACTGGGCAAGAAAATGCCCCATCCTGGCGTTCTTTGAGACCTTACTCCAGGGCTACTGGACTGTCCTAGCCACCAGAGAGTGGGTAAGTCATCCTAAGTAATAGCCCTCACAGGAAATGTCAACACTGCCAGATTCATCACCGACAGAAAATCGCTGCTGAAGACTGAGAAGACTCAGGGCCAGCAGCTCCCTTTGTGGGTGTCTGTCTCGGATTCCAAGTCGCACTAAAGTCTCAGGTAAGACATTCTCTATATTTGTGGACATAGAGGCCATATATACAGAGTTCTTCCTGAGTATTCAGGTTGCTATATTAAATCAATCTCTATGACATAGTATTGATGGTCAACCTATGCCATTTACAAACAGGGCCTATTTTGTGCAGGTCCCAGTCCTAAATCTTAAAATGCCTTTTATACAGGCTGACTTAGACACACTGAGGCCTCAACAGCTTCCACCTGTTGTTTCTGGTGGACCCTTCCTCAGTGATATAGACCACCCCCTTCCTATCTTATTCACCAATTTCTCAGGTAACCCTAGTCAAGACTCACAGATACATTTTTGTCTTCTCACTTGGTTTATACTTTTTCAGGATACATAAAAGCCTTTCTCATACTTGCTAAAGTTCTGTTACAGCAAATCATTCCAAGGACTACAACCAGGTTACAGCGACCCATGCCTAAATCAAAGTTGCTAGACTGCCATTCTGGTTTCACATCACTCAGGCTAAGAGGTGCCCTTCCAGCCCTAAATCTGATCATTCTCAGTGGTCATCTCATCTTCTGTTGCCTACCTGTCTCCGTCTCACAAAGGCCTCACAGCCACAGTTAACAGGCTAAGTCATGTTTTTTTTATCCACTTTGGTTCCTAATTTCTTACATTCTATTAATGATCATTTTTACAGCAGGACTCTTTTAATAGTATTGCCTACAGACTCCAACATCATGCATACCAGAGACAAGCCTTACTAACCTACCGTCTTAACTTTTACGCTTTCAGATGGGGGAGTAAGCATCTCTCATAACTCCACTCCTCCTAACCCCATGTTTAATTTTCAGAATTCTGCCTAACCATGGAAATGTTTCTACCTCAACATAGTCCTGATAGAATGATATGTCTAAATCAAAGGCACCTTTCCTTCTACCTCACCTGGGTCCTTAAATATGACAGTGCCATGTCTCCTCATAACATCTTGTCTCTTTGTTTTTCCAGTCTGACATACGTGCATTCACCAGTGAAGTTGTCCTGGCCAAAACACCTGGCACCAGCAGTCTACCTGGGCATCAACCTTTATCCCGTCGACTCCCCTAGGCTCCAGTACAGCGCCCTTTGCCAGCAGGAAGTAGTTAAAGAGAGAAATCTTCACCCCTTTTCATAATAATAATCATAAGATGGGATATGAAAGGGTTTTGGCCCAGACAGGACTCTGTAGCCAGGAAAGCCACAACCGGAAGCAGGAAGCCCCATCTCGCCCACCCCTAGGAAGTTACCTGTGACGCCATCTTCTCGCCCCTGGGAATTTACATATGGCGCCAAACCTAGGACCAATGGGCTACCTGTGTATCCGTAATGCCCGCCTTAGGTTCCACCCCAAACCAAGGCTATTTACAGGCCCCCATGCCATGTGTCCGACGGAGAGATTGCCGGACACCAGCGGTGGGGGTGCCGGTCATCTCTCTCCGTGTTCTCAGAATAAAGGCCGCTTTTTATTTTATATTTCTCATCTTTTGTTAATATTTTTCATCTTTTGGAAATAACTCTATCACTTTGCATTTCAGAAAAGTTTAACCTTGTTTCATTTGTACAGGGGATAACAGTTATGAGTTTACCATAGATCTTGGAGGAGACTTGGAACTTGGTCTTTTCAGCAATGCTGAAATTTGTAGGACTTTGGCAACTCTTGGAGGTGGACTAAATATCTTTTGTATAAAGGATGTACATGAGTCCTGGGGTCCAGGGGTGGAATGTCATGGTTTATGTCTGTGTCCTCCAGGCCTCATGAGTTTGCATTGTGCATTTGTGATGGTTCATTGTCTAGTGCTTGAATTGATGGTGTCAGTGCTACACCCACATAGGAGTGGAGACAGGATGTAATGTAATGGCAGGAAGAAGGTGTGTTTTGCTCTTTTGCTGGTTCCTGCTTGATGTTTGCAGCTGCCATGAACTGTGGTCCAGCCATGCCTTGGAGCCAACTGAGTGTGGACTGAAACCTCCCAAAACTGTAAGAAATAAATATTTCCTTTCCCAACTTGGGCTTCAGGTATTTTGTCTCAACAATGAGTAAAAAATAACTAAGACAATGATGTAATAAAATTATCTATCTCTTACTTAAAAATAAATAACATGTGTGTTCCTTACCAAATTATGGATAGGAGAAAAGTCTCTAAATGCCAAAAAATGGTAATTATAGTATCCTATTCATTCATACTTCACAACATAGGTCTTATTTTTGAAGTCAACAATGAAATAAGAATTTTCTGTGTCCCACTTCTGCCAGCCATTATAGCCAATATCATGGTGAAAAACAATGAATTTAAGAAAACACACAAAAGTAAAAATGCATTGGAATGGAAGAAATAGAACAAAATAAGATTTCCAGTGGTATTAGTTTGCAAGTATAAAATCCACTTTTATTAATAAATTGATATTGAGTTTCCTAGTAATGGAATACCAGAGATTATTTAAAAACCACACATCTATTTTCATTCACTTGACATTAAAATATTACTTGATATGTAATTCCTTGGGACTTAGCAAAGAATGTGAGTTTCCTAATGTGCAATTACACATTAATTGAATGTGTGGATAAACACATATACAGACTTCATTTAGATAAGTAGGTCCTTTATAAATTTTTAAAAGTAGAGAAATGTTTTTTAGGTTATGTGAGAAATAAAAGAAGACTACATAGCAATAGCTAACTCTCTCAGAACGGCTTTCATTGCATCCCACAGATTCCGGTAAGTTGTATCTGCATTTTCATTTTCTTTTAGGTATTGTTTAATTTCTTCTTTAATTTCTTCTGTGACCCACTGATTACTCAAGAGTGTGTTATTTAGTTTCCATGTGTTTGCGGAATTTTTGCAGTATCCTTTGTCATTAATTTCTAATTTCAGAGCGCTATGATCCGATAATATGCAAGGGATGATTTCAACTCTTTTGCATTTGCTTAAATATGTTCTGTGAGCTAATATATGGTCTATTTTAGAAAATGATCCATGTACTGCTGAGAAGAATGTGTATTCTGATGTTGTTGGGTGGAACATTCTGTATATGTCTGTCAAACCCATTTGTTCACAGGTGTGATTCAGTTCTGTTATTTCTTTGCTCATTTTCTGTCTGGTTGATCTGTCCCTTGGTGTCAGTGGTGTATTAAGGTCTCCTGTTACAATTGTGTTACTGATAATTTGAGTTTTCATTTCTGTTAATAATTGTTTTATATAACTGGGTGCTCTGGAGTTTGGTGCGTATATATTTAAGATAGTTATCTCTTCCTCTTGGAGTTTTCCCCTTACGAGTATGTAGTGACCTTCTTTGTCCTTTATGGTCATTGTTGGTTTAAAGTTCACGTTGTCTGCAAACAGAATGGCTACTCCTGCCTTTTTTTGGATTCCTGCTGCATGAAGAATTGTTTTCCATCCTTTGACTTTCAGTCTGTGAGTATCTTTCTGGGTTAGATGGGTTTCCTGTAAACAGCATATTGTTGGATTTTGTTTCTTGATCCATTCTGCTAGTCTGTTTCTTTTGATTGGTGCATTGAGACCATTTACATTAATGGTTATTACTGTTAAATGCTGGTTAATTGTAGGAATGTTATCTCTCTGCTGTTGCATCTTTATCTTTCGGTTCTGTTTAATTATTTGCTTTGCTTAGTGGTTTTTTCCTTTGTGTATCTAAACTGTCTTTCAATATTTTTTGCAGGGTTGGTTTGGTGTTCATGAAGTTCTTCAGCTGTTCTTTGTCATGGAAGTATCGTATTGCACCATCTATTTTGAATGATAGTTTTGCAGGATATATCAGTCTTGGTTGGAAATCATTTTGCTTTAGGATATGGAATACTTCACTCCATGCTCTTCTTGACTTTATCGTTTGTGCTGAGAAGTCTGCTGTGATTCTGATAGGTTTTCCTTTATAAGTGATTTGTCTTTTCTCTCTGACAGCTTTTAATAATCTATTCTTGTGTTGGATTTCTGGGATGGTGACTATTATATGTCTGGGTGTAGTTTTATTTTGGTTATGACTGTTTGGAGTTCTATATGCTTCACTGATCCTGATGTCAGTTTCTGATCTCATGCTTGGGAAATTTTCAGCTATTACTTCTCTAAATATCCTCCTGACATCCTTCATGTTGTCTCCCTCTCTTTCATTAATCCCTATCATCCTTATGTTATTCTTCTTTGCATCGTCTTGCAGTTGTTGAATTGTTGTTTCCTGGTTCCTTGTTATTTTCAAAAGATCTTTCCTTTCCTGTTCACTAGCTGCAATCCTGTCTTCAAGGTCTGAAATTCTATCTTCACTTTCATTAAGGCGGTTTTTACAACTTTCAGTGGAGTTTTTTATTTCCTGTATATCTCTGTGCATCTGCATTATGTATTCTGTTTGTTTCTTATATTGCTCGTCTAGGGATTCTATCTTTTTGTTTAGTTCCTCCAATTTTTTATCTGTGTTTTCTTTAGATATATTTAGAATCTCTTTCATTTCTTTTATCATTTCTTCTTTTATCTGGGAGATTATTTCGAGTTTGAATTTCTTTAAAGCTTCCTGGAGTTGCTTGTCAATTTCAGTGGCTATTGTGTCCGATATATGAGGTGGATGGGATATATTTTCTTCTATATACATCGCTCCTAGGGTTTCTTGAGATGGGCTCGAGGTTTGAGGTTGTAATTTGGTCTTTCGTTTTGTCATTTTCCTATATTTCTGTGTTTCAAGTGTTATTTGAAAGCTTCCTCAGGATCTGTTGAAAATCCCCTTCTATGTTTGGAGCTACTGGGACTCTGGCGCCACGCTACTCCAAGCCATTAGGCCTACAGAACCAGTGGCCCTCCTCTGCCTGCTCAGAACTCCGCAGTTCCAGACAAGCTGGGCCTCAGGGACACTGTGCGCCCACCTGCCCCTTGGAAACTCCACAGTTCTTCAATCGCAGCCGGGTTAGGGTACTCACCACAGGCCGCAGTGCTTCAGGAACCTGTGGACCCTCCCTGGTTGCAGAGATATCCACAGTCCTCCAGACACGCAGAGAGGCCAGTGAGGGCACCCCAGATCTGCCCAGCTCCTCCTCTGCAGACCTATGGCCAGGCACGGCAGCTAAACAGGCTGGGCTAGGCTGGTAGTGTGGGCCAGCCCACCTATCGGGAGCTCAGCAGGTCTCCAAATGAAGCCGGGAATGGGGAGGCTGATGTGGAAGCCTCAAACCCACCTCTCTCCTTCACTGCACCTGGAAGCCTGAGGGAACTCCAGCAGTCTGGGCGCAGAAATCCAGAGTCCTCCAGACACGCAGAGAGGCCAGTGAGGGAACCCCAGATCTGCCCAGCTCCTCCTCTGCAGACCTATGGCCAGGCGCGGCTGCTAAACAGGCTGGGCTAGGCTGGTAGTGTGGGCCAGCCCACCTATCGGAAGCTCAGCAGGTCTCCAAATGAAGCCGGGAATGGGGAGGCTGATGTGGAAGCCTCAAACCCACCTCTCTCCTTCACTGCACCTGGAAGCCTGAGGGAACTCCAGCAGTCTGGGCGCAGAAAATCCAGAGTCCTCCAGACACGCAGAGAGGCCAGTGAGGGCACCCCAGATCTGCCCAGCTCCTCCTCTGCAGACCTGTGGCCAGGCGTGGCAGCTAAACAGGCTGGGCTAGGCTGGTAGTGTGGGCCAGCCCACCTATCGGGAGCTCAGCAGGTCTCCAAATGAAGCCGGGAATGGGGAGGCTGATGTGGAAGCCTCAAACCCACCTCTCTCCTTCACTGCACCTGGAAGCCTGAGGGAACTCCAGCAGTCTGGGCGCAGAAATCCAGAGTCCTCCAGACATGCAGAGAGGCCAGTGAGGGCACCCCAGATCTAAGTTTTGCGTTTTTGTTTGGGATTTGGACTGTAGTAGAATTAAGTAAGTATGCAGGACTTTAATATTGGCATTTTGGATCAGAGAGCAGGCTTTATCTGGATGGCACATAAAGTTGTTATTTGCAGTAGTATGGACCAAGACAAATAAACTTTGAAGAAAACCCTTGTCTTGAAATAGAGCTAGTGGTTCCCAGCAAAAAGGAATTTATAACCTTAGTTGTTAAACAGGAGATTGGTGAAGGCTTTGATTGATAAACAAGGCTGGTAAAATTATCAGGTGGCCAATAACCTTGATTAAATGGTTTGAGAATTGTAATAAAAAAGCATCTTTTGAGCGGAGCCAAATTGTAAAAAAAAGCATGCCTGAGCCGAGCCGCTGAGCTGCTGTTTTGCAGCGCTCTGGCAGAGCACACCCAGCGGGTGGGGCAAGCGCTGGGATGTAGCACGCAGGGGCGGGCTCAGACTGCCCCCGGAAACGTGTAAGGTGGCAGCGGCGAAGAAGGCACGTGGGGGAGGGAGGGGCTGGCACGGCGCATGGGGGAGGGGCTGGGAGGTGGCCCGACACAGAGCGTGAAGCTGGAACTACTTGCAGGGCACGAGGATTAGAAAGCCAATTTAGGAACACAGCTGGGTTGTGATCAGCTTCTTTTTGAGCTGCTTGCCACAGCTGATTCCATTCTTGTGAGCTGAGAGTGGTATTTAGAATCCCATAAACATCCTTAAAATGTAAATCATAACAATTAGTAATAAATTTAAATTGCTAGATATAATTTTGTGGGTTAACAGAGAGGCTACCTAATTTAAGGGTAATCTGGGATAGATCAGAAAGGGAAAAAGGCACATGGATGTTAACAAGTCCCTCAGGGCCAGCTTGCTCCCGAAGAGGTAGCAGAGCCTGAGGAGATTCTGGAGCAGAAGGCCATTGAGCAGCCATCCTTCCGGTAGGCGCATGTGAGCAATCATCTGTAGAGCGGCTACAGAGCTGTTGCCGATCACCCTGGGAAACACGAGCAGATGGCGTCTCACTGTGTGCCTTGCAGCTAGAGGACTGCTGTCGGCAGCACAATGAAGCGTCATGTGCACTGCAACAGGGCGGCTGTTGTAGTTCACAAGAGGAGCCACAAGGAGACGCCTGTTGACAGTGAGGGCCCTGGAAACATGGCGGCACCCTGTCACGTGACCCAAAACATGGCGGCACCTGGGAACATGGCGGCGCCCTGTCACGTGGCCCGAAACATGGCAGCACCCTCTCGCCATGTGGCCCTCCTGAACATGGCGGCGCCATGCCATGTGGCAGAGGGTTGCAACATGGCGACTGTTCCTGGCACAAGCTGGAACAATCACGCGGCCTGCTGGAAGGACGTAGTGACCGGGACCTAGTATTGTGGGCGGGTGGTGAGAATGCTGTAGGGGATACAGAATTATCAGGAGAGGAAGTCAGAGACTGCAAGGTAGTGCTAACAGAGGGATTAAAGCTGCTGGAAGAGTTATGGGTCCCGGAAGGCAGAGAGGGAGACGATCGCACAGCGGGAGGTATCTGCAACAGAGAGGGATTAGAGCTGCTGAGAGAATCAGGCATAGGGGGAGGGGAAAGTGGTCCAGCGGGAGGTAACGGCAGGAAATGAGTTTGGTGGTAGGCAGGCGGTGGCCGGGAAAACGGAGGGCAGGACGGAAAAGTTTGCAGCGCGGTACAGTTAGCTAAAAGTATCTCAGCGGGAGCACAGGACTTAATGAGAGATGGGCGTGTTCTCAGAATAAGAAAGGCTTGGACATAAGGGACTTCTAATAACTTGTTGCCAGCTTGACAAAAATCGTACAAGTTCCTGAGAATGCAGGGGTCAAATGTTCCTTTTTTGGGCCAAGGCTTGCCAATAAGCAAATAGGTTGGCCAGACCTCCTGGCAGTAAAAAGTTAGTTGTTTAGTTTTTATGGTACCTTTAATTTTTAGAGTACGTAAATTGGAAATTAGGCATTTTAAAGGCGTCTTTTGGGAGTTAGAAAATACGTTCCCCATGACTGATTCAGGCAAGAAAAAAAACCGGAGGTCCAGAAAAAGTCGTCACTTATTTGTGGTACTACGCGGCGGCTACGGTTCCAAAAACTCGTAAACTCCAGTCGTCACTGAGAGATTTACGAATGGAGTCTACGTGGGGTCAGTAACAGTTTTTCCCATGAAAGCGCAAGGCTTTAAGGGAAGTGAGGTGTTCTTTCAGTATGGGCGGTCCCAAAGATCCCTGCTTTGGGCTATCCGAACCCAAAGAACATGAGAGATTCTGTGGACGCAGGTTTGCCCAGAAAGAACCCTGCCCTGGGCGGTCCTAAGGACGTGAAAATGCACAGACCCACGCAGACGGGGAGAACATTCCACTGGGGCTGCCCAGTGCGAAAAGTTCCCCGGGGAGTGCTCACCTGAAATCAGTCTGGCCGATGTGGAGTGCAGGCGGCTGGCGACAGGAATGTCTTGGGAGAAGAAAAAGCTCAGGATTAATCCAGGATGTTATCTGGTTATCGGCTAGGAGACTCTGGGTATGTGGCCCAAGAGTCAGTTGCCTGCCGATCCAGTCACAGCACCAAATGATAGAGTTATTTCCAAAAGATGAAAAATATTAACAAAAGATGAGAAATATAAAATAAAAAGCGGCCTTTATTCTCAGAACACGGAGAGAGATGACCGGCACCCCCACCGCTGGCGTCCGGCAATCTCTCCGTTGGACATGTGGCGTGGGGGCCTGTAAATAGCCTCGGTTTGGGGTGGAACCTAAGGCAGGCATTACGGATACACAGGTAGCCCATTGGTCCTAGGTTTGGCGCCATATGTAAATTCCCAGGGGCGGGAAGATGGCGTCACAGGTAACTTCCTAGGGGCGGGCAAGATGGGGCTTCCTGCTTCCGGTTGTGGCTTTCCTGGCTACAGAGTCCTGTCTGGGCCAAAGCCCTTTCACAAAGGCACAAGATAAGCATTACCATTCCAAAAGTTACAAACAGGAGAATATAAAACATTGGAAACAAAGCAAGTCCAACATCCAGCAGGACAAACATTAAGTCCTAGAGTTCCATGCTCAGCATCTGTAGCAATCTGGTTAAAAGCACCAAAAGGGTTGGGTGATTCCACCCCCATGGCACTTCCAGGGATATCAGCTCCTGAATGTTTTCTCTTAAATATTTTCTGCTCACTTTTTTCAGCTTTCCTTGGATCATCCACATTCCTGGTTTTTCCAAACTTCTGAGGTCTTCACTGTACCTTTGGCTTCACCCTTACATCTTCACAAATGGCCCTCTCAGGGGCACACTGCTTGGCCTCCCAGGCTCTTTGCAAGTGAGGTGGAAGCTGTCTTACCCTCAGACTTTGTGCATTTCTTTTGCACCTAAAATCAGCCACTTGTGGATGCCACCAAGGTCTGCTGCCAGCTGAAGCAGTAGCCAGGCTTTACTCTCTCTTGGCTGTAGGGGTCAGTTGCCTGGATCACAGGACACTGTTTACCTGATTGTGAAGAGAAGTTTATTTACGTTGCTGCCATTCTGATACCTCATGTGGCTTCTGTCACCATTCTAGAACCTCATATGACCTCTGTCGCCATTCTGGAGTGTGGTGCTCTGAAGCTTTTCCCTCTGAGAAAATTCTTTCACTTTTGCAGTGAGGCTACAAAGGGTGGGGACCTGCTTCCTGGGATGCCCTGGGGCCATCTTTCTTATCTCTCTGTTTCTCCTCAGCAATCAAAATTTCAACTCTGTCTTTACAATCCAAAGCCTTCCTGGAATTTTCTTTCTGGCCTAACTCACAGTATTGCAAATTATACTGATGGGCTCTTTGATGTTTATTTGCAATATAAAGCTGGCTAAAAGCCCCCAACAATATCCATGCCACAGCCTCAATATTTGATTGCTTTTAAATTTCTGTTTTGAGATTAATCAGTCCATTACCCTTTGTCTCAGTCTCAGGCATATTCCGGGAATGAGCAAAATGCAGACAAACTTTCTGCCAACCCATAACACCCATCATGGGGAGTCCAACAACCAATGCAGTCCTTCGCAGGAAAAACCTCCTAAGCCTGGTTTTTACCATCAGGCTTTCTATCAGCCTTCTGGTTTCCTGAGCTCTGACCAAAATCTCCTCCACAGAACAGCCGAAGGTGCTCCAGCTCTATGAATCCAGGTGACAAGTCTGTACCTTTCCAAACTCTGCCCACAAGCCATTTCCAAAGCCTCTTGAGAAGCATGGTCAGGTATAGTCACAGAAAATGACCCTACTCCTTGGTATCAAATTCTGTCTTAGTTACTTTTTACTCATCACTGAGACAAAATACCTGAAGTCCAAGTTGGGAAAGGAAAGATTTATTTCTTACAGTTTTGGGAGGTTTCAGTCCACACTCAGTTGGCTCCAAGGCATGGCTGGACCACAGTTCATGGCAGCTGCAAACATCAAGCAGGAAACAGCAAAAGAGCAAAGCACACCTTCTTCCTGCCATTACAATACATCCTGGCCCCACCCCTATGTGGGTGTAGCACTGACACCATCAATCCAAGCACTAGACAATGAACCATCACAAATGCACACAAAGTCATGAGGCCTGGGGGATACAGACATAAACCATGACAATTATCTTTATTAACATTATTTTGCATTTCCCAGTGACTACTGCATTTATAGACATTTTATAAGCTGTGTTTGTCCATGGTAGGCTCTCCTTGAAATATGTTAATGTAGTTAAAAAAGGAAAATGGATTTTGAACATTATTTCTTCTTAATGTATTTTCAGGTTTGAATAATACAAATTAGGTCCTGTTTTAATTGAACAGAACTTCTTTTATTTAACTCAGAAAAAATAAGGTCACTTTTAATACATTTTTGAATGCTAATATATTTCACAATTAATATTAGTTATCAAGAATATTTGGAATGAAGCATGACATTATGGTTTCCTGTCAGTTAATATACATGGTACTGTGGTGATATGGGTACTAGGGAGATTTTTAAATTTTTTTTTTAATATTGTTTTGCTGAATTGTCCTGTGATTGCAAACATTTCAAATAATTACTGATATTTTTATATGAAAATTTTCTATATAACTGCATTAATAGACAAATTTCTATCATGATATTTTAGTAGCTTTCATTTTTTTCTTTTTTTCTTAATCAGTTATAATGTTGTCAGGTTTTATTATCAAAATCATGTTTAGTTGTTCATTTTCTTTTCTTTTTTTTTTTTCATTTTTATCAGTACCAGGGATCGAACTCATGACTGCCTGCTTACAAGGCAGGCACTTATGCCACCGAGCTAAATCCCCAGCCCCTAGTTCCCTCCCTCCAACATAGAAATGATAGAAATAGATGTTAAGACTCCTGCATGTGTAAAATGTATAAAGAATTTATGAAAACTGATCTTATGACACATGATGAAATGAACAAATACTTTGAGAAAAAGAAACACTAAAGCACCCAGTGCTGATACTGGAGTGTCATAGTGTGAAACCCAGCAATAGTAGTATTCTTTGTTCAGAGTGATATTAGCCTGCTTGGGTTTGTTAAATCTCAACATGATTAAAGATATAGATAATCACATGTATGTTTAAATGTATAGGATTGATAACCATATTTCTAAGTTTTATTGGACAGTTGAACAGAACTGGTTACAGTCTCACTGTTTGAATCCCCACTTTGTATGCTCCACTTTAGTATCGAATAACTATTTGTAAGAGGACAATCTGTAATCATCAACTAGTGATTTCTTACTATTTTGTTTTTTTCTTAAAGTATGTATTGTTTCTACCCATTTTCTTTTTTGTTTAGCCTTTCTTTGAATAAACTTTAAAAAGAAAAAAAGACACTACAGTACCAGTGCTGATCCCGGAGTGTCATGATGTGAAATCTAGCAATACTATTATTCTTTGTTCAGAGTGACTTTAGCGTGCTTTTGTTTGTTTAATCTCAACATAAATGAAGATATGGAAAACTGCATGTATGCTTAAGTGTATAGGATTGATAACCATATTACTAAGTTTTTGTTGAATAGTTGAACAGAACTGTTTGCATTCTTGCTGTTTGAATTCCCACTTTGTATGTTCCACTTTTGTATCATGAACAACTATTTGTAAGAGGACAGCATGTAACCATCAACTAGTTATTTCTTACTGTTTGTTTTTTCATTGAATGCCTGTATTATTTCTACTCATTTTCTATTTTGTTTAGCCTTTCTTTAAATGAAATTTAAAAAGAAATGATCTCTTAAAATTAACAAGGAAGCAGGAGATAACATTTCAACAGTTGCAAGAGGATCCAAAGAATAACAGTAAAAACTTGGGAGGGTCAATGCAAAAGGAATCAACACAAAGGAAATAAAAGTGACTATTTGCCAATGTGATGCAAAAAAAATTTCCCAAACATGATAAAAGATTCAGACAAAGAGAAATGTGAGATATATGGAACTCCATTTAGCCATAACCAAAATAAAACTAAACCTCCATACATGATAATCAAAGATTCCAGAAATTCAGCATAAGAAGATAATATTAAAAGTCTCGATATAGGAAACTGATAAACTATAAAGGAAAGCCTGTCAGAATTGTAGCAGTCTCCTCAAGACTGGCTGTGAATGTGGCAGGCTTTGGTGGCCGATGATGGGAGCTTCCAGATTTTACTGAACCTGAACCATATTTGGACCTGGAGCAACGGGAAAGCAAACTACCCCTTCCACACATGAGCAGCTGTGAGCCTTCCTGCATGCAGGCTGAGAAACAAACATCACATCCCCCCCTCCATTAGCAAGTGAGAGCCAGTGATCTGGACATCCCTAAAGAGGATGACCATAGGCAGTGTTGCAAATAGGGGGCAATTCTTTCTATCACCTCTTTGAAGGCAAATACTTTATCCCTGTTTTTCTTTGTTTTAATTAATGGTTTTATTTTAGCCTGTTTTGTTTTGTTGAACTTCAATATACATGAAAGTATGGATAGTTATTTTGAAGAGAACAAGAGACTCTATGATAGCCATTAGTGACTTCCCTAATGTCTGGTTTTGAAGACCTAAAATGCCTTCCATTTTCTATTCAGATCCGTTTTATACTATGTTGTTTCATATGAATTCTCTATATGTGAAGTCATGGACAACTATTTGGAAGAAAATAAGAGACAATATGATAGATAGTGAAGATCTCAGGTCATCCAGCTTTGAGATTTATATATCTTACATTTTTTTCTTATGTCCTATTTGTTCTGTTCTGTTGGGCTTAATTTTACCGCCTTTAAAATAAAAACGTTTAAAAACATAAAAACAACAAAACTTCAAGCAATAACAACCCAGCAGCTTCAAGATAATGTGAGGAACAACAATATAAGACTAATAGCCACCAGTGGAGATGCAGGAGTCAACGCAAATGACATAACTAAACTATTCACAGAAGTAATAGCAGAAAATATCCAAAACATGGGAAAAATCTGAAACACAAATAAGAGGCATATAGATGTTAAACAGTCAAAATCAACAAGACTCTTCAGTCATGTATAATAATTAAGATCCCAGACATGCAGCATAAAAAAATACTAATAGCTGCTAGTGAAAAGACACAACTCAGCAATCAAGGAAAGTCTATTAGAATCACAACAGACTTTTCATCACAAACATTCAGGTTAAGATGAACTTGGAGTGAAGTATTTCAAGCCCTAAAAGAAAACAAATTTCAACCTAGACTGATATACCTAGAAAAACTGACTTTCAAATTTAATGAAGAAAGAAGATACTTCCATGACAAAGAAAACCTGAAGAAATTTATCTCCACAAAACTAACCTAGAAACAGTACTGAAATACATGCTAGATAGAGATAAAAATGATCACAATCTCTAGAAAAACACAAACAGTTGTCACTACACTAGACAAGAAAGTAAACAATGGACAAAAGCAGGAAATCAACAACAGGAACACAACATGGCAAAATCAAGCCAGTAAATATCAGTGATCTTCATAGAGGGGTCTGAAATCACCTATCAAAAGAAATGGGTTGACAAAATGGATCAAGAAATGGGATCCCACAATATACTGAATACAAAAATCACATTTGACTCAAAAAGAAATTCATAGATTAAAAACCAAAGGATGGAAAACTGTACTCTATTCATCAGGAACCCAACAAAAAGCAGGGGTAGCTATTCAGTTTGTAGACAAAATGAACTTCAAACCTAAAATGATTAAAATAAATAAAGAACGTCACTACATACTTGTAAGTGGAAAACTACAAGAGTAAGAACTAACAATTTTAAATATATATGTACCAAAAACAGGAACACCCAACTATATAAGACAAATACTAATGCACGTGAAAAAGTAGCACATAAGAACACAATTGTAATAAGAGACCTTTACACCCTATGTCACAAAGTGATAGATTAACTGGACAAAAACTTAGCAAAAAAAATGACATAACTTAATAATACCTGTGAGCAACTGGATCTAGTGGATGTTTACAGAGGGGTGCACCCTACCACATCAGAATATACATTCTTCTAAGCTTCACTTGGGACATTCTCCAAAATAGACCATATATTAACCATAAACCATTCTTAATTAAATGCCAAGGAAGTGAAATTATCTCATGCATAATATCTTAACATAGCATAATAAAATTGGAAGTAAATCACAAAAAACATGCAAAACCTATATAAATATATGGAAATTAAATAACAACATTGTGAGCAACCAATGGGTAACAGATGAAAATAAAGAAGGAATAGAACAATATCTACAATATAATGAAAATGCAGATACAATATAATGTAACTTATGGGATACAATGAAAACAGTTATAAGAGGGAAATATACAGCAATAAATAGTCACATCAATAAAGTGGAATGAGCACAAATAAATATCCTAATGCTATATATCAAGCTTCTATAAAAGGAAGAGCAAATCAAGCACAAAGCTCATCAAAGAGAGGAAATTGTAAAATCCGAGCATAAACTAATGAATTGAAATAAAAAACACAAAAAATTAACAAATCAAAGAGCTGGTTTTCTGACAGAATAAAAAAATGGTAAACTTCTAGGCAACCTTATCAAGAAATTGAAAGAAAAAATTTATTCCCACAATAGGACTGAAAATAGGGAAATCACTACAGACCCCATGGAAATTCAACACATCATTAACACCTACTTTGAAAATTTTAGTCACAAAGGGTGGAAAACACAGGGGAAATGAACAGATTCCTAGAAACATATGAACTATAAAGCTCAACCAAGAAAATATAACAATCTTGAATATCCCAATTTGATCAGCTACTGAAATTGAAAACATGATTAAAAACTTACCAACAAAGAAAAGCCCATGTCCTGATTGATTCATGGCTGAATTCTACAAGAAATTTAGAGAAGATTTAATGCCAACACCCCTTAAAATCTTCAATGAAAATAAATGAGAAGCAGTCTTCCCTAAATCATTTTGGGAGTCAAGCATTTCACTGATACTAAAATCAGAGAAAGATGCAACAAAAAAGAGAACTACAGACCAATCTCACTAATGAACATTGATGCAAAGATTCTCAATAAAATACTGGCAGATATAATGTAGCAAAGAAGATTATACACCATGACCAAGTTGAGTTTATTCTAGGAATTCAGGGATGGTTCAACATGCACAAATCAATGAATATAATATGCCACATCAACAGAGCCAAAAATGAAAATTACATGATTATCTCAGTAGACACAGAAAAAGCATTTGATAAAGTCTAACACCTGTTCATGATAAAAAAAAAACCTAAAGAAACTCAGAATAGATAGTACAAACCTCAATCTCATAAAGGCCATTTATGACAAACAGCCAACATTATACTAACTCAACAAAAACTGAAAGGCTTCACTCTAAAATTGGGAACAAGACAAGAATATCCACTATCACCACTCTTATTCAATATAGTCTGGAAATATTACCCAGAGAAGTCAGACAAAAAGGAGAAATAAAAAGAATAAAAA
This sequence comes from Cavia porcellus, assembly GCF_034190915.1. Classification (NCBI taxonomy): domain Eukaryota; kingdom Metazoa; phylum Chordata; class Mammalia; order Rodentia; family Caviidae; genus Cavia; species Cavia porcellus. The sequence continues at coordinate 194,153 of NW_026947503.1, forward strand.
ATGGAAAAGAAGTTAAACTATCATTATTTGCAGATAACATGATACTATATAGAAGACCCCCAAAACTCCATTTAAAAACTACTAGAGGTAATAAACAAATTCAGTAGCACAGCTCCGTGTAAAGTCAATGTTCAACCAAACAATAGCATTCCTGTACACAAACAGAACCTCCATGAGAGAGAAATTATGGAAATATCACCTTTTAGAATAACATCTAGAAAATTGAAATACTTAGGAATCAACCTAACCAAGAGTGTAAAAGATCTATATGCTGAAAATGATACTACTCTAAAAAAGGAGATTGAAGAGAATATTAGAAAATGGGAGGATATTCATTGCCCTTAGTTAGGAAGAACCAACATTGTGAAAATGGCCATACTCCCAAAACTGTTACACATATTCAATGCAATCCCAATCAAAATACTATTAACATACCTTACACATCTAGACAAAATATTCCTAAAATTCATTTGGAAACAGAAGAAACCCACAATCTCAAAGGTGATTCTGAGCAACAGAGGCAAGACAGAAAGCATCTCAATTCCTGACTTGAAACTATAGTACACAGCCACAGTAATAAAATCAGCATCGTACCAGCAAAGAAATAGACCTGAGGATCAATGAAACAGATTAAAAGATATGAACACTACTATACAGACACTCAGCCACCTTATATCTGACAAAGGGGTTAATCATGTTCATGAAAAGATAGAACCTCTTTAATAAGTGGTTATGGAAAAATTGGCTTTCCACATGCCAAAGGCTGAAAATAGACCCATGCCTATCACTCAACACTAAAGTCAAAACGGCTCAAGGATCTAAATGTTAAAACAGAAACACTAAATCTACTGGATAACAAGATAGGTAGAAATCTTGGAGACATAGGGGTAGGCAAGGAATTCATGAATAGAATGCAAACTGCACAGGGAATATTTATAAGAATCAACAACTGGGATCTCATATTACTAAAAAGACTTTGCATTTCAAAAGAAATAATAAACAAAGAAAACTCATAGAATGGGGATGAATTTTAATTGGCAACCTCACAGACAAAGGACTTATATCCAGAATGTATAAAAAAGTATTGTAAAATGGCAAGAAATTTTTCCAAAGGAAAGAGGAGCGAGAGTGGAGGAAAGGCAAATGGAGAAAGGTGGGGATGGAAAAGAAAAAAATAATACAAGATGGTTATGCTAGTAATCTCTCTTAGTTCATTTAAAAGAAAGTTTTGTGCTAATATGGTTTGGAAAACTTTTATGCCCATGTCTTGTGCTCTGAGTAAGTACTTTGAAAATAACAATGCAAAATGTATTATTATTCTCCTGCTGTTTTGTTTTGAAATTTTGTTTTACATTTTCCCATTAAATAAAAAACAATGAAAAAACAAAGATCACCTTCACATTGGGTTTTGTGGATTTTGTCATCAAGTACTAAGACAATTCTACACATTAACATCGCTGAAATGTGCAGTTCACCTGTAGGGAGAGTTGCATGGGCCATTTGTGCAGTCTATACAGTGTCTACCCCATCCTATCCCACCCATATTGGGCATTGTGGGCCCAAGGAGACATGAGAGGCTGAAAGAAGTCCCCATGGGAGGGAGTCATTGATTAATTGTATCACACCTCTGCTTTCTTCAGAGAAGAGTGAAACAGTGTCTCCATGACCCTCCCCATTGCAGGTCAGCTTGGTGAACACAGATACTGGTATCTGCTGTGTCCTTGCATACAAGGGCTCAGAGCTGCTGCTTTCTTTACATCTGAGAAGTGAGACATCAGTCAGTGTCTGTCCCGCCTCTCTGAAGTCTCTAGCTCAGGCAGTGATGTGTTTCCCAGTTCTCTGCCTCGATAGAACTCCTTGTGCATGGTCTGTATGCACATCTAGGGAAGCTGAAACCTGAAACAGTTCCTTTGAGGTGAGACATATCCGGTCTGCTGCCAAGCAAGAATTTGTAGCCTCCAAATAACATTGAAACTCAAAAGAGCAGTGGTTGCACCTGCTCTGCTTACAGGATCATAGTCAAAACCAAGAAAAGTGTCTGCACAGAGTGTGTGTTCATGTACATTTGTGTGTTGATGACACCTATCTCTTATTCCATGACATCTGACATCAATGGATGCTTTGACATACTCACCCAAGATTTCATGCTTTAAACACACCCTGAATCCTGAAGAGTAATTCTCCAATCTCCTTTTCAATGAACAGAACAGCTTCCCCCAAGTGAGGTCAGTGAGAGGTTGGAAAGTCATCCTCGGGAATCAGAACTTCCTCTGAGGCAGGTCTTCACAGGGTCAAAGCCACAGCTAACCACTTGTTGTGCAGCCCCTATTTAACCTTCATTGACCCTGCAGTGTGGATCTTCTCACCTCCCCACTGTTCAAAACTGTAAACTGGGGCTGAGAGATGCACTTTCACATGGCCAGGACCTGAATCTGCAGGTGGCCGAGTCCCACAGGATTGCTAAGGTTAAAAACTCATCTTCCCAGCACCTGGCCCTGTGGAGTGGAAATGTTGGCCTTTAAAAAGTCCATAGAGGAGGGTCCAGTCCTGGGACAGCTGTCCAGGAAATCCAACTCCAGAGACTCCTTGAGGCTGTGAGGCCCATCTGCCTGCACTATTTTTGCTGTACTGAACTCTGCCAGGTTCTCTGCTGGCTGACTTCTGATCTGTGATGAGACAGTGGGAAGACATGGAATTGCTGTCTTGCACATGGCTTCTCAGGAGGGTTTGGGGCTGAAGTAAAGCCCACTCTCCAAATGGTTTACAGAGGCTTGTGCTACAGGGATCACAGGGGGAAAAGAAGAAAAGGGATTCTCATATTAAATGTTACATTTCATAGGGACTCTTAAAGTACCTGCATGCTAAGAAGAGCTCAAAATAAGAGAGGCGGAATAGAACTCTATGTAGTAATAACACCTAGGAGTCCTAAGACGGCCTCTGAGTTAGAGATGAGAAAAGGTGGTTCATTCCAGGTATTCAGGTCCATTAATGGGTCCCTCAGAATGTTCCCCAGGTTTCTGATGAAAAGTCCCCAGAAAGGAATTAAGTTCCTCTTCCATAGCTATGGAAGGTGAGCAGCTGTGTTCACTCATCTATTCTGAAATTCATTTAGCCCAGAGGGTACTGCAGTAGTCACTGAGATGCATGGAAAAATTCTGTGAGGCAAGTGCCAGAGAATGGACAGAGTAGCATGGGCCTGATACTTGAGGTGGGAACGTCTCTGGTGAGGTCACAATGAGTAACTGTGGAAAGACACCAGCTAATGATCCATGGACACCAGTCCCAGAATTGACAGTGAAGTGAAGAGTGGCATAATTAAATCATGACTGGAAATGGAGTCACTTTGTGTCTATGTCCCCATTCTCCTGCTCCCAACAATTTGTGAACAGTGACCTTGCCTGTAACAATGTAGTGACTGAGTAGAGAGGAAATGGCGGTTGAGGATTTGGAGTCCAGATTTCTTGGGAGCAGGACCATTGGCCAGTGTTTGACCAGGCCTAGAGGGAGGTGCTGAAAGTGTAACCTGACCTGAAGATCATCTCTGTCATCTGAGGATCTCTGCAGTCCTTTTATTCCCACACACCTTGCACCTGAGCTAGCACCTGCTGTGGGTCCCAAAGTCTGAAGCATGGACATGGCACACTGGGCTCAGCAACCAGCTCCAGATCTATGTCCTATGTGCAGCTCTTTTAGGGAAGATCCCAGCACCTAGCAGGAAGCCAGAGGCTCTGAGACATGACAGGTTTCTCATTGTGAACCCAGATAACCTTATATTCCTCTAAGACAGACAGCTCTGTCCCATATTTCTACCCAGGAAAAAAGAAGATGACTCTGGAGGCTGTGAATAAACGTGGTCACTGCCCTTCTCTTCCTGCCAACCCTGTCCTGGGTGGTAATGTGACTGTGGCCCTGGTTCACAGCTTCCCAGTATCTGCTCCAGAAGGACCTCCCCCCAGTACCTGTTCTAGGACACCCTCAGATGGAGGGTGTCCTAGAAATGGAGTCACTTTGTGTCTATGTCCCCATTCTCCTGCTCCCAACAATTTGTGAACAGTGACCTTGCCTGTAACAATGTAGTGACTGAGTAGAGAGGAAATGGCGGTTGAGGATTTGGAGTCCAGATTCCTTGGGAGCAGGACCATTGGCCAGTGTTTGACCAGGCCAAACTTAGGAGAGGATGAGGATGACTTAGGAGGGGAATTGTATAGGGTGACTCACAGTGATGGCCAGGCCTTAATGTACCTGTAGTAGACTCAGTGTCTCTGAGTGGCTGTCGGCTGAGCCTAGCAACACCTGTCCTGGGCACTTCTCCCTCTTGTCTCTGGGTGTCTGATGGATGGGGACAGTGAACCCTGTCCTTTGCTTTAGATGTTTGCCAGCAATCATTCTGAAGCATCTGGGAAGAGTGGACTCTCTCTTTAGCAGTTCTCACATGGTACCCTGAGGTGGGGTGCTGAGGTTGGGGACTTGAGTCTTGCAAAAGCAGCATGACATCTTACCTGTTCACTCACTCAGGCCAACTTTCTGTGAGGGCCACCTGTCACCAGACCAAGGTGTCTGGTGAACTGAGCCTTCAGAGCTCTGTTTGGACCTGTTGCCAGAAATAGAGGTCATGAACTGGGATCCACAATTGGGCTACCCTCTCTGATTCCCCCTTTCTTTTTATTGTGGAACTAATCTGTTTCCTCCTTAGAAACAGTAACTTAAAAACTAGAAATCTCAGTATGGTTTTAGAATTTGCTGCATTTTGAAGATTTTAATGCAACAACCATGTAGATGTTCAAATGTGGCAGGCTGGGTGCCAAGCACACATTTCTGTTCAAAGGGTCCATTGTCACTGAATCTGAGGGACTCAGTCTATTCACTATGAGATCTGTCATATTTTTTGGTGACTTTGTTTCCTGGGCTTATGTGAGTTCCATTTCAATTCCATTTGTGGTATAGAGATGTTCTGAAAATATCCTTAATAATGTTCCTTGAATGTTTCATGCTATATGATAGAACTGTGGAGGGGAGGAAGAGGAGGAGGACTGGTGGCGGCTGAAAAGATAAGAAGTATAAAATATAAGTAACCTTTATTTTGGGAATGTGGGGAGAGACACCCCTGACCCCCTGGGGTGTGGCATCTCCACGCTGGGGCCGGCGATCTCTCCGTGGAACACGTGGAGTGAGGCACATAAGTAGCCTCGGCCTGAGGTGGAACCTAAGGGGGCATTAGGGATGCACAGGTAGCCCATTGGTCTTAGTTTGGCACCAGAGGTAATTCCTAAGGGTGGGGGGAGATAGGAGCTCCTTGGCTTTACCAGCTATAGTATCCGGCCTGGGCCAGCAACCCTTTCATAATATCCCGTCTCATGATTATTAGGAAAAGGGGTGAAGATTTTTCTCTTTAACTACTTCCTGCTGGCTGAGGGCTCTGTACTGGGGTCTAGGAGAGTTGACAGGATGACGGTTGATGTTTAGGTAGAAGCTGGTGCCAGGAGTTTTAGCCAGGACAACTTGACTGGTGAATGCACATATGATAGACTGAAAAAAAACAAAGAGACAAGATGTTATGAGGAGACATGGCACTGTCATATTTATGGACCCAAGTGAGGTAGAGGGAAAGGTGTCTTTGATTTAGACATGCTATTCTATCAGGATGACATTGAGGTAGGAACATTTTTATGGCAAGGCAGAATTCTGAAAAATTAAACGTGGGATTAGGAGGAGTGAAGTTATGAGAGGTGCTTATTCTCCCATATGAAAGCATAAAAGTTAAAAGGTAGGTAGGTAGGGCTTGTCTCAGGTATATATGACATTGGAGTCTGTAGGCAATCCTGTTAGAGAGTCCTGGTGTAAAAATGATCATTAATAGAATGTAAGAAATTAAGAACCAAACTGGATAACAAAACATGACAACCTGTGAGTCATAAGGCAGAGATGAGTACCAAAAAGATGGTTAGAACAGGTGTCGGAGGAAGGAGAGGACTGGGACATGCACAAAAATAGGCCCTGTTTGTAACTGGCATAGGTTGACCTTTAATACTCCGTGAGACATTGAGGATTTATTAGCCTAAAAACCCAGTAAGAACTCTTTATATGTGGCCTCTTATGTCCACGAATATAGATAATGTCTCACCTTGAGTTTTAATGTGACTTGGACTCTGAGATAGACACCCACAAAGGTGGTTGGCCCCTGTTAGTCTCCGGCAGCAATTTTTGTCAGTGATGAATCTGACAGTGACCTGTGAGGGCTAGAAGTTAGGATGGCCCAGCCACTCTTTGGTGGCCAGGATAGCCCAACAGCCTTGGAGTAAGGTCTCAAAGAATGCCAGGATGGGGCATTTTGTTGTCTAATTTCTTCTGCTGCATTTGAGTGTGGCCCATGGCGGGGCGGGGCAGGTAACTTTACTTTGTGTAGATTTGTCTGTCTCAGAACTGTAAGTGTTATTTAAAATATGAAAAACCATATCAAGGTCTCTGTGGAGCTTGAAGGTCAAGTTCTGCCTTGTTGTTTGAGATCTGGACTATAGTAAAAGTTATCTGTAGAATTAAGTAAGTATGTAGGAGCCTAATATTGGCATTTAAGATTATAAGGCAGGCTTTATCTGGATGTTATATTGCTTTTTATAGAGTGTCACGTGGAATTAACAAAACAAGCTTTAATGGGAACATTTTGCAGTAATCATTTTGTATTTATCAATCTTATGAATAAATTTATATTACCTAGTTGTTAAACAGGAGATTGGTGACAACACAGTACAGTAGGAGCAATGAATTTGACAGAGAACATTACTGGTGGTGGACAACATTAGAATTTTTTTAACAAAACTTTGTCTTGGAACAGAGCTAGTGGTTTTCAGAAAAAAGGAATTGATAAATATTTGTTCATTTTAGTGGTCAAAACAGGATTAGTGTAGACTTTGATTAATAAGCAAGGCTGGTAAAATTATCAGGTGGCCAGTAATATTGAATAAATGGTAGAAAAATTGTAAGAAAAAATAGCCTCCCTTGAGTGGAACTGAATTGTAAAAAAAATGTTTGAGCAGAGCCATGAGATGTTGGAAATGCACAGTGTTTAAGGCAGCTTGAAACTCTGAGATAGATAGCACCTGTAGGGAGAGAGCAGAGTTGTGCTTGGGGCGGGATGAGTACCACCACACAGTGCGCAGGGGCGGGCTGACATGGAACACACAGAGTAGCGTGCAGGGGCGGGCAGAGATCCTACCTAAAAGCTGCTATGACGGCGCTAAGATGGCACAGAGAAATAATGTATTTCAGCTGCGACCGCGAATGGGGGGGTGGGGCTTGGAGGCCTGTAGTGATGGCGAGAGGAGGGGGTTGCAGCCAGCGCCACTGAGGGTGCTGGTAGCATGGAGCGGCAGCGGCAGCAGCACGTGCCCAGCACCATGGAGGGGCGGCGGCAGCAGCGCGTGCCCGGCGCAAAGGGCTGTGGGGGCAGGGGAAGGAGCTGCAGCAGTGTTGGGGCTTGGAGGCACATAGCCTGTGGTCAAGTGGGCTGTGCTCCCAGAGATGCAAGACTGGCAGCTGGCGAGCGGCAACCTGTAGGAGCTGGTGCGTTTGCGAAGGACGCATGGCCCAGGACGCTGCACCAAAAGCTGAACCCTTGGTGTGGACAGTCTTGCACGTATCGCTCAGTGGTGGAATGGGCCAGCACCAGCATGAATGAGCTGGCGCGGCATGGAACGGGTTGGATGTGGAGCTGAAACTGTGGGGCCCTTAGAATTGGAGCGTGATGTGAGAGCGAAAAGAAAAAAAGCTGTTTAAAATCTAAAGCAGTTTTATGTGAATCTCTTATCATCTGGTCTCATTTTAATCTCGGTGGTGGGGGATGGGTTGGCGTGCATGGAAACAAAAGGAAGCTGGCAGCCCGGTGCGAGGGAGAGGAAGCGTGCACTGGGAAACAAAGAGACACTGGCAGCGTGGTTGGGGGTTCGCGGGAGAAAAGGAGGCACTGAGAAAAACTCCTAAAGACTGCAAGGGAAGAGCTGTTATCTCTTCAGGGAGTTCAGGGAGGGGGAGGGATCATGGAGGAGACAAAGGGACAGGGAAGCTGGCGGGAAAGGGGCATATTTCCAAAGCAAAGATAAGAGAGTTTTGCAAGCTTGTTTGCAGTGTAGTAAGCCATAAATAGTTATGGTTTCTGGGGGGGAGGGGACAGGAAGTAGTCCCCGAGATAAAATCTGGTGTGGGGTCTAGCCCATGGGGCTACAATCAGATGAGGCAATGGGCCATGGTCTGTCAGGATTTAGAGTCATCACACTGTCCCCCAGACCGACGGATTGGCTATATAAAAAGCTTTAAAGTGAGTGTCTCTCAGTATGGGCTGTCCAGAGTGGACATCAGCTTGCCCAGAAAGCCCCAAAAGCTCTGGAAAAAAACGTGAGGGCCTAGGTTTGGGCTGTCTAAAAGACGTGAAAGGGTCACAAACCCATGCAAAGAGGGGAGAAAATTCACATGAGCCTGGCTCAGTGGCTGTCTCTGGGGAGTTGTTCACCTGTGGTAAATTAGTGGGTGTTGTTTGAGAAGCAGCAGTCAAGCTTATAATTTCTGAGTGTAGAAGTGAGGAATAACAGGATGTAGTCCGGTGGGTCTTGAACAGCAGGGAACTCAAAACTGGGAACCAGCCCCAGGAATCTCTCACCTGCTGTTCCCAGTCACGGCACCATCTGATAGAACTGTGGAGGGGAGGAAGAGGAGGAGGACTGGCGGTGGCTGAAAAGATAAGGAGTATAAAATACAAGTAATCTTTATTTTGGGAATGCGGGGAGAGACACCCCCGACTACCTGGGGGGTGGGATCTCCATGCCGGGGCCGGCAATCTCTCCATGGAACACGTGGAGTGAGGCACATAAGTAGCCTCGGCCTGGGGTGGAACCTAAGGGGGCATTAGGGATGCACAGGTACCCCATTGGTCTTAGTTTGGTGCCAGAGGTAATTCCTAAGGGTGGGGGGAGATAAGAGCTCCTTGGCTTTACCAGCTATAGTATCCAGCCGGGGCCAGCAATCCTTTCACTATATCCCCTGTATGTTCAGGGGCGCAGTATTCCCAGCAAGTTTTACTTTCACGTGCCTATTAATGATTACTTATTTATCCTTAAGGGTTTGACTCAGCCACACACTATAGAGCTCCATACTGTGACATTCTGTGATGGGGGACAGCAGGTGGTGAGTGTAAGGGAAGGCTTTGCAAGGCCATGGACATCATCACCCTGAGCTGATAGAGGACATGTGCACATCACCCTCGGGAACTTCTCTCCTAGCCACTGCTATCACTTCCTGTGTTCCCATCCTAAACAGTCCATAGGTTTTGTGTCCCTGCTTGCTAGTTTGCCTTTCCTAGAGCTGACAGTGCTGAGCCTGTTCTGTTGTGATGCTCTTTGGTTGGTCTCTTTCAAGCAGTGTCTCCATTTTGGTCTGTCCCTGTGCTGCCACTACAGGTTATCATTGCGCTGATCCAACCAGGTGAGACTTGTTCATGCACCTATCACACATCTGCTTATGGCCATTTGTTCTGTTACCGGGGTCAAGCCTTGAAAGTGAGCTGCCACAGCCATTCTTATGCATGTGTGTGTGTGTGTGTGTATATATATATATATATATATATATATATATATATATATATAGTATTTTACTTCAAAGAAAAAGTACTTAGATGTGAAATTCCTGGATCATATTGCTGGTTTATGGCTAACTTAGAAATTTTTAAATTTTCTTTGGAACTAGTTGTTTAAAGTAGAGTTAAACAGTTGCTTTTTATTATTATTATGCTATATTATGGTATGCTATATTTGTTACGTTATGTTATGTGTCGGTGAGAGTTTTGAAACTCCTTCAGTGTGTTCTCAGTGATTTCTGATTTGATTTTCTATAATCTGCCTGACAAAATATAAGAATATCACATAACTCTGTGTAGTTTTGTTTTGGAGAAAATTTAAAAAAGAAAACACATTTAAGGATGTTGGTGCACACCTGTCATTCCAGTACTCAAAATTCTGAGGCAGGAGGATTATTGTGAGTTTGAGGTCATCCTGGGAAAGAAGGTAAGATAAAAGCCAGCTTGAATTGCATAGCACAACCCTTTCTGGAATAAAGGACAAAAGAAAGGATGAGAAACAAAAAGATATAAGACAAAAATGAAAAGTCAGAAATCACCTGTCAATTGTGAAATCGAATGTTTGCAAGTTTTTCTTGTGAATGTACTTTAGTCAACACAACTAGCTTAAGGTTTACCATCAGGTAGACATTGATCTACAGCCAAGTTTGCATTGTTTAAATTTTTTGAACATTTTACCGGAATGACTGCAGACATGCTACTGAATATACCCTCTCTAGGACCTGGGGTAACTCATAATGAAGATAATTTGATCATTGTGAATTTTTTTTCTGTTCTTAATTTACATTTAGAACAGAATTTAATTAAGGGCTTACTATTTTTTTGAAATAGTAAGAACCATATAAAGGTTCTCTTTTGAAATCTATAAAAAAGGTGAAAATAATAATAGATTAATAATAGTTAATGTACCTTGCATAGTGATTTCTGGGATTTATTAATGATCAATATTTTATTGCATTTGTAGAATTTTTGTTTTTTTAAAAATTATAATACATGGTCTCACCAATTTTCTAAGTTTCTCAGGCAAGGCTTGAACCTTTTCTCATTCTTCCTCACCCTTAAAGAGTGCTGGGATTGCAGGTATACATTTTCCTTAGTTGGCAATTGGACACAATGTTGTGTGTTCACATAATAAAATGTTCGCCTCTGCTCTTTAGACACTTTATAGAAAGAGTCAATCTAGTTAAGCAATCTACCACCTTCCTAGAGTGCAGTTTCTTTCACCATGACTAGGACTCAAAATCCCATTAATACTGTTGGTGGATTCTCGGCTTTTTAACTGTGGTCAGCACACACTTCACAAGATCAAACCAAATGCCTTGTGCACTGGAACTGAGGCTTCGTGTCCTTGAAGCACATTCTTTTCTTCTCTAATCCCTTATGGAAATAGATGATTGTTGAAGTTAAATCCAAAGAAATGTGTGAACATTAAAGCTACTTGGGGTACACTGCCCTCTGAAGGCCAGGCCATTGTAAAACATTATGAACAATCCTGGTATCCATTGCAAGGTTTTGTTTTTATTTTTGTGGTTTTTTTCCTGTTTTTTGTTCAATTTCTAGGGCTTTGAATACAGAGCTTTGCATTGGCTACTTTGTCTGCACACTTTAAAATTCTTCTTATTTTGAGCCAGGGTTCTTAGTAAGTGGCTAAATTGCTCAGGCTCTCCAGGAATTTGTGATCTTGCTGAATTAGCCTTCCAGACTGCTGGGATTAAAAGCAACAAAACAAGACCTGCTTTCTTCCAAAGAGATGTTAAAACCTCATTAGTGGAACAAGGAATACTGAAAATGCCTGCAATGACTGCATTCAAGAGACTGAGGCAGCAGGATTCCTGTGAGTTCCAGACAAGCCTGCAACACACTCTGAGTTCAGCTCAGGCCACAATGACACACGGAGACCCTGACCACAAAAAGTAAAACAAAAGAATGGAAGAAACAGTAAAGAGAACGGAAAGGAAAGTTAAGGAAACAAGAAATAAAATAAAATTCCTGGTGACTCTGTGACTTGGGTTTTATCTGGGCTAGCTGTTTTAATCTGTAGTCATTTTCTTCCAGTGTAAAACACTTTTGACTGCTGTCACTTTGTAATAAACCTGGAAATCAGATTTTTTGATGCTTCTGCTTCTAATGTCTTTCTATGGCATAGGATGACTCTTTGTACTTGTTGGTAATTTTCATATTTTTTGTATTTCTAGGAAAATGGCACTGACATTTTGACAGGAATCGCACTGAAACACCTGATTGCCATGGGTAGCATGTACATTACAGCAACATGAATTCTTTCCGTCTCTCATAACGGTATGGCTTTTGTTCTGTTAGTGCTCTTCTACTTATTGCATTAGTTTCTTCAATTTTCCAAAAAGAGGTGAGTTTGCTTAAATTTGAACTAATTATTGATTCTTTTCAATAAATTATGAAATGAATTGTATTCTTTGTATTTGGGGCTACAGTTTGTTTGTAGGACATAGAAATGAATTGATTAGGGCATGTTGATCTAATATCCTGCAACTTAAGTGCTTTGTGAATTTGTTCTATAAGGTTTTCAATGGAGTTTAAGTTTCTTTTATAAAATTTTGCATCCTCAGAAAAATAAAGACAACCCTTAATTCTTTCTTTCTAATTTGGTAAGCTTTGGTTTGTTATTCTTGATTAAATTCTATGGCAAGGACTTCAAGTACTGTATGTTGAAAAGAGTTGCAGGCCTTGTCTGGTTCCTGATCCTAGAAGAAAATCTTGCAGCTTGTCAGCCTCTGTGCATAACGTCAGGGATGGGCTTTTCATGCATAAGGTTGTCATGCTGTGCTGATGTCCATTCCTCTTACATAAGCTCTGTCTTTGTTACTTTTTACTCTTCGCTGACATAAAATAATTGAAGCCCAAAGTTGGGAAAGGAAAGGTTTATTTCTTACCTTTTTTTGGAGGTTTTAGTCCACACTCAGTTGATTTCAAGGCAGGCAGGCATGGCTGGGCTTTATGGTGGCTGCAAACAGCAAAGAGGAACCGGCAAAGAGCAAGACACAGCTTCTTCCTGCCATTACATCACATCCTGGCTCCACCCCTATGTGGTTGGAACACTGACACCATCAATCCAAGCACTAGACAATGAACCAATCACAAATGCACAATGCAAACTCATGAGGCCTGGGGGACACAGACATAAACCATGACATTCCACCCCTGGCCATTAGGACTCATATACATCCTTTATAGAAAAGACATTTAGTCCACCTCCAAGATTTGCCAAAGTCCTAAGTTTCAGCATTGCTGAACAGTCTCAAGTCCCAAGTCTCCCCCAAGATATATGGCAAACTCTTAACTGTAACCCCCTTTACAAATTAAACAAGCTTAAACATTGCTGAAATGCAAAGGCACAAGATAAGCGTTACCATTCCAAAAGTTACAAACAGGGGAATATAAAGTATTGGAAACAAAGCAAGTCCAACATCCAGCAGGACAAACATTAAGTCCTAGAGTTCCACACTCAACATCTGAAGCAATCTGGTTGCAAGCTCCAAAAGGCTTGGGTGATTCCACCCTAAGGGCACCTCTGATGATTTCAACTCCCATAGCTTTTCTCTTAAATCTTCTCTGCCCACTTTTTGCAGCTTCCCTTCAATCATCCACATTCCTGACTTTTCCCAACTTTTGGGGTCTCCACTGCACCTTCAGCTTCACACTTATATCTTCACAAATTGCCCTCTCAGGGACACACTGCTTGGCCAGCCAGGCTGTTTGCAATTGAGGTGGAAGCCATCTTACCCTCAGAATTTGTGCATTTTCCTTGCACCTAAAATCAGCACCTTGTGGATGCCACCAAGGTTTGCTGCTAGCTGAAGCAGTAGCCAGGCTTTTCTCTCTCTTGTCTGTAGGGGTCAGTTGCCTGGATTGCAGGGCTCTTTTTATCTGATTGTGAGAAAAAGCTTCTCTATGTTGCTACCATTCTGGAACCTCATATGTCCATGGTCACTATTCTGGAAAATGGCACTCTGCAGCTTTTCCCTCTGAGAAAATTTTTTTCACCTTGGCTGTGAGGCTGCACAGGGTGGGGACTCGCTTCCTGGGATGCTCTGGGGCCATTTTTTTGTCTCTCTGTTTCTCTTCAGGAATCAAAATCTCAACTCTGTCTTTGCAATCCACAGCCCTCCTGGAATTTTCCTCCTGGCCAAACTCACAGCATTGTGAATTATCTTGCTGGGCTCTTTGCTCTTGATTTGAAACATATGGCTGGCTGAAAACCCCCAACAATAGCCATGCCACAGCCTCACTGTTCAATTGCTTTTTAATTTCTTTTTCAAGATTAATCAGTCCATTGCCCTTTGTCTCAGTGTCAGGCAAAATCTCTGGGCAGGAGCAAAATGCAGACAAACTTTCTGCCAAGCCATAACACAAATCACATGGAGTCCAACAACCAATACATTCCTTCTTCCCAGCAGAAACCTCCCAAGCCTGGTCTTTACCATCAGGCTTTCTATCAGCCTTCTGGTCTCTGGAGCTCTGACCCAAATCTCCTCTACAGAACAGCCTAAGCTGCTCCAGCTCTATGCATCCAGGAGACGTGTCCGAACCTTTCCAAATTCTGTCCACAATCCATTTCCAAAGCCTCTCAAGAAACATGGTTCTGGTATAGTCACAGCAAACGGCCCCACTCCTCAGTACCAAATTCTGTCTTAGTTACTTTATGCTTGTTGCTGAGACAAAATAATTGAAGCCCAAAGTTGAAAAAGGAAAGGTTTATTTCTTACAGTTTTTGGAGGTGTCAGTCCACACTCAGTTGGCTCCAAGGCAGGCGGGCATGGCTGGGCCGCAGTCCATGGTGGCTGCACACAGCAAGCCATAATCTGCAAAGAACAAGACATACCTCCTTCCTGCCATTACATCACATCCTGGCTCCACCTCTATGTGGGTGGAGCACTGACACCATCAGTCCAAGCACTAGACAATGAACCAATCACAAATGCACAATGCAAACTCATGAGGCCTGGGGGACACAGACATAAACCATGACAAGCTCTATGATTGATTTTTATCATAAAAAACTGGTGAACTTTGGTGTTTTTCAAAGCTAATTTTCCAAATCTAGAGGGGTTATCTGTGTCTTATGCTGGGAATGTGGCAAATGATGCTGAACAGTTTGTTCCAGGGGAACCATTCTTGTAACACTGAGATTGAGCCCAGTGTTGGTCATATTGGTCAATTTTTGAATTATGCTGGTGAATTAACCTGGCAGGCATTTAGCTGAACACCTTTGTGTATGTTCATTAGGAATATTGGCTGATAGAGTGTTTTCATTTATTTTATTTTTAACACATCATTGTCTGGCTCCATTCTCAGGATTACTTTGTCATATAAAAGAATTTATTGGTGGTTTATTCCTTCAACTTTCTGGAAGAATTGAAAAATGATTAGTATTTATTCTTTCTTATATACTGGATACAAATCAGCAGGGCACTTATTCTCTACTGGCTTTGCTGTTATTGTTAACAGTTGTGAAGTTTACCCATTGCCTGTGCTCCTCATTGCTCTGTTTCATCAGCCTGTTTCCTCCTGACATGTGTGTTTTGGGGAAATCAAAGGACAGCACATATCCATTAACGGTTACATGTCATTTTACTGAGGGATGCCTCAATTTACTTTTGTATCTTCAAACTATTTTTTATAATATATAATTTTGTGAGTAACTCTTTTCAGTTACAGAGTGTTTTAATAGACACTTTTGTGGGGTGTGGTTCCTTCTGGAGGAACTGGGGCTGGTGAGGGCCCAGTCTCTTATTTCAGGTTTCAATCCCTGACCAGCCTGAAGTGTCCCCATCTCCTGACCTGCTCCCTGTAAACCCCTGTCCTGCTCCACAGCTGTGGTGAGTCCACATGCAGCAGTTGAGATCTGCACCTGGGTGCAAGACATTCAGTCAAGTTGGGCTCTGTAATGGGCTGTCCTTCTCATACAGAGTGCCCCTGAGTGAGACAAGGAGCCTCAGGCCTGCAGGAAGAAGCTGTGGCAGCAGGGCCATACCAGCCCTCGCCTGTCCACCTTGCAGCATATGATGCTTTCCTGAGAAGCAGACTGACGGATCAGGAACCTGGGCCTTTCTTGCCCATGGAACACTACTTGGTGCCATGGTGTCCTGCACCTCTGTGTGGTCCAACTTCCCTGACTTCAGATCTCAACAGAGATCTGAGCAACCTCAGGCTTCTTCTTCCAGGCTCCAACTCTATGCTGAGGCTTCAGGTGAAAAATATGCGACCCTCATATTCATCTTATATGCATTTAACCTGGAAATTCCTCTTCTGAAGGTTCATTATAAAAAATGAGATTGATAGACACCCGTATTCTCTTCTTAATCAGTTAAGGTGTGAAAAGTTAGAAACCATGAATGTGCCACAGCAGAGTTGCTGAGTTAATTACAAATTACAGCCACTGAAAATGCTGAAAGAATTCCATGCCCCAGGCCATATCACTGGTCTGTCCTGAGATTCAAGAGAGCTTGTGTCCTGGCCATCTCTACCCAGCAGTAAAGAAAGACAGGCCTACACAGCAGGTGAGAAAAGGAGAGAGGAGCTGGTCAATAGCAGACCTCTCATCTTGGGAGGTATATCATTGTGGATTTTCTATTTTATTTTCCATTGCATTATTTATAATGCTCCATTCAATATTATTTCTCTTCTGTTCAATTTATTTAACAATAAGTAGTGGGTATTTTCTTGAATATGTGAGTGGAAATGGATGATTTAATTTTCTTTTATGTGTATTATAGGATATGCACATAATAGAACTTTCAAGCATCATTTTTTTTTCTGTAATGGGGATCAAACTCAAGACCTTATGCTTGCCAGGCAGGCACTTACGCCACTGAGCTAAATCCCCAACCACTTCAAGCATTACTTTATAAATATATAAAATAAGGATTCAGAAAAGCAACACATCCTTTATGACTAACTGTTAAAGCCCCAACACATAAAGCCAAGCAAATCCCACTCTGGTGGTTGTCCTGCCCTCCCTACCTGAGAATTCACAGTGCTTATCTTTGTCTGCTAGAGGTCAGCAAGAGTTTTTCTTCATAGTCTAGTTTTACAGTGAGGAGCACCTCAATCTTCCTGCTCTCAGGCCGACTTGGGAGTGTGCAATGTGCAAAGGAGCCTGGCACTCCTTGCATTACACTCCTTTCCCCATCGCATCCATGTTGCAGCCCTGCAGGTCCAGGAAGGCAGAGCCTCCAGGATGCAGCAAAGACTCTGCTACCTCAGCCCCAAGGGCCTCAGTGATTGGGTCTTGTCCTCAGCCTCCATCACGTTCCAGCTGCCATGGGTCAGGCTTACCTAGTGGGTCAGACACACCTTCAGGCCTTGGAGCTAAGTCGATTTATCAGAGTGACCCTTCCATTCTGCAAATTTTGATCCTCTCATTTCTGAATGAGGCTGAGGCATTGAAAGAAAAAACCCCGCAACATTAGCATTACTTTTTGTTTTTCTTTCTTTTCCCTTCCTCCTCCTCCTCCTCCTCCTCCTCCTCCTTCTCCTTCTTCTTTCCCTCTTTGTCTTCCTCTTCCTCTTTGTTTTTGTCTTCATCTTCATCTTCATCTTCTTTGTCTTCTTCTTGGTTTCTTTATTGCTTTAAGCATATATTTAGAGGTGCATTTTGCCAAAAAGCTTTCCTTTTCACTCCCAGTTAACTGAAGTTTTTACAGATTTCTACTGAAGTTCATATCGTATGTGTTTGAATGCTCGAAATCCATTCTGCAGCTTGGTAGAATGAGGCAAGGAAAGCAGAAACTGAACATGGGGAAATTTTTGTGCCATCCAGCATCTTGTACAGCAACCCCTGACTTATGTCTTTTATCTCAAAAATATAGGCTTCAGTAGCAACTGAGTCTGCCACAAACAAAATGAGTTTCCTGCATTTATTTCAAACAATCTCATTTTCCCTCTACTGGTGAAGCACATTGTATAAGGTTTCTTATTGCCAAACTTAAAGAATTATTTCCAGTATATGAGAAGCTGCTACTGGTCCTGAAATCATGATGGAACTTAAACACATAGTCTGATCCACACCCTGGCAGACAGAAGAGAGGCAGAGAAGGCTGGCACAGAAAGAAACAACTCAAAATTATCAAACACCTGCAGTAACAAGCAGGAAACAAGTTGTTGAGCCTTCACAGGTGAGTGATGGAATCGTGTGGTGGGTTTGGGCTGAGTTTACTGAGGCAGCTCGGTAAATCTAGGTTGTTGCCTGAATCCCACTTCTTGCAGTGCAATATAAACAGGAAGTCATGTACATGCATCATTCATTTGCAGTTTTTCTATTTTAATTATGAAACTGGTATGCATGAGTCCACACTTCTGCCATTGCAAAACCACTCATGGGCATTATTTCATTGTCTTGTAAAGGGTCAGTCTAATTACTCAAAAAGCAGGTTGCCATTCTCAGTCTTGCTTTTCCCAGACTTGTGCATTCAGTCATTTAAACGATTCAGTTTGAGTAAAGCCTCAAGTGTGTTGCCCTGATTCTGTGTGATGTCCTTGATGCCAGACCTGAAGAAGGAAGTGAATCAAACCTGTTGGAGGTTTAGCTCCAGAGGGACACACTTTGTACAGCTGTGTTAGGCAAGGCTGCCTCTCACCTCTATGTCCATGCTGGCATCCAAATGCCCTTGCCTGGTGCTGTCCCATGGCACTGGATTGCAGTGAAGAGGCACAGTGCACTGGATGGCCCTGGGGAAACATTTTGTGCCATGAGTTTGTCATCCTTAGACCCACACATCTATTGCCCTGGGGTCAGGGCAGGGTTCCCTCCAGCAGCAGTGAATAGCATCCTCCAGACAGCTCTCCTGTGCATGCTCTATGTGGAGGCCAGGGAGTGTCCCAGTTCCCTCCTGCTTCAAACAGTACTGTGAATCAAACTCTAGAAAATTTGTGCAGCATTCTGTGTGGGAGAAAACTCTATTCTTATTCCTAACGAGTTCTTGGGAAGGCTGTGTAGAGTGCTGATGGGAGCTGCAAGACAGGAATGTGCTTTGGCTCCCATGTTCTCCCCATTGTTGTTCAGCACCTGTCTTAAAATGTGCCATTGGATGGGGACACAGCACATCTCAGGGATGTGTCTCTGCGCAAATCAGGTTTGGGATGCTCAGTGTTCTCTGTGCTTGTTTGCCATGTGGTTATTCCCTTTGAGTTAGAAGTATTTGTCATTTCTCTTACAAAGTGGCCTCATGAGACCTCTTTTCCACTTGTAATACAAACCATCTATCTGACTATTATTTGTAAAGAATTTGGTTTTTGCATTATTCTTGTTTTTCAAATGCAATGAATCATCCCTTTATAGCTCCCTTTCTATCACTGAAATCATGTAAAACCTTTTCCGACATGAAAAGATGTATAGATGCACAATGGTCTCTACATTTTCCTTGTAGACTTTGTCTATCTCTTCTATCAAAGAGCAATAGCAGCCAGTCTCCTCCAGTAATGTTTGGCTAAACAGAATCTGATGCACTTATATGAAAGACCCAGGGTAGTAAATCACAGTGAGAGAAAGGTGAGAGGTGGGTGTGGACTAGCAGGAGAGTACAGGAGTATGGATGGGTCCAACACTGAGCAGAAATCTGGAACTCAACAGATGTGAAGATTTTACCAATTGACCATTTGCTTACATGTGACTGAACAGGTTGAAAGTAATAAAATCTTAACTTAGAATTAAAACTACCTTAGAATTTAATGTTTCAAAGAACTATATGGACCTAAGAGTAGAAATGAAAACTAAAAGGAATAGAAAAGGTAAAGAGAGGGGGAAGTGAAGGGCAGGTGCTTTGCAGGACTTGAGCCCTAAGTGGAGCTCAGAATGCCTGCCATGGAGTCAGCGACAGCTCATGCCTTGGAATTCCACAAGACAGGGTACCTGGACTTAGTTTTCAGGTTGATCCCAGAGCTGGTGAGGTCAGTGGAGGTGGAGCTGGCACAAGATCTGTAAGTAGTCCTTGAGCTCAGTCAGGTACCATTCCTGCCTTAGAAAAATCCATGTTCCTTGCAGACCCCAAAACCTCCCAAGGCCTGTCAGAGACAGCTCTGTGCATAAATCCACCTCAGTAAAGCTTCCCAATCTGCTTCATCCCACTCACTTTGGCATGCCTCAGTGTTGAAGGAGGCCCCAATTCTGAGAATTTTTCTCCCTCTAAAGTGCCCCGTGTCCTCCTTGGAAATCAACATACCCAGACCAAACCCTGTTCACTGTAGTGGTAATTTACAGTAAGCTTGGATAGGCCCAGCTCAACCAGCTTAGGTTGAGCTGAGTGTCTCACCATGCTCAGCAGCACCTACCCGGAGCCAAGAAGGGAAACTCTAATCCAAGGAGGACAGGTGTAAGCAACAGTACAGGTCTGGCCTCTGTCCCAAACTGTTCTTCCAGTGTATCCTCTGTCTTAACCATAACCAGCCCTCTGCTGATAGAGGTCCCTGGACAGTGCTGCGATCACCTGTCCTCCACTCTAAAACAAGCCTGAAATGCATCTCTTTTTCACACCCTCGTGGTGTGTTGCCTCTGTGAGAAAGAAAGTGGAGTCTTCAGTGTCACTCTACTCATGGGTGCTCTACAGGTTGCTGTTGTATAACTATCGAATTAGTTAGCAGACAATGGGAGTGCATCCTGCCTTTTCTTTCTCCACCTTCATTTCATATGCTGATACATCACCCCATTCTGTGTGCCTTTGCGGGACTCCCTTCACCCTATTTTATGTCCATGTGTACAGAGGCCAGAAAGTTAGGAACAATCATCATAATGTGGGTAGTACTTGGTCTGCTCTCCCGGGTGACTGTGTGGACTTCATAACATGAAAGCACAAGAAAACAGTGGTTGCATCTGCTCTGGTCATTGCATCATGGTCAGCACCTGGTGCACTAATGATTTAAGGCACCACAAGCTCCCTATATGATGTTTGTGTGGACCTGGGTCTCCTGGTATCCCCCAAAAATTCCTGCAAAAATCTCCTGGTATCTCCCAAAAAGTCCGTGGAATGACTCTCCAATGTCCTTCACAATGAAGAGAACATCTTCACCCAAGTGATGGTTCCTTGGCAGAAGACAAAGCTTCCCCATGGGAAAGAAAAAACTGCAATGAAGCCAGGGTCCTCAGTCTGAGAAGACTAGTTTTAGACCCAACTCCTCCTTCCTACTTCCTATGTCAATGTAGACAAGATACCACACCTCTCAGGTTCTTTCCAGTGTGTCCTGAACTATGGATGTCATCCTGGCATCTGCTTCTTAGAGACAGCATCAGAGGTGTGAAATGACATTTTTAAAGCCTGTGGCCTGGTGTTGTGGGTACACGGTGTACAGAATTAGAGGTGAAATCCAGGACAGGGTGGGATGGAGGTAAATACAGTCTACAAAGGCCTGGCTCCTGCAGAAATAAATGAATTGACACTCACCCCCTGGATTTTTTTCCCTAGTGGAATCTTTAGGAGGTAGGAGTTCATCAGTTCATCCATCCATAGGTTCCCTAAGCATCTCAATTTCTTCTATGTTATTGGTGCTGTGGCCTCAAGTCAGGATCTCACACAGGATAGACAAGCACTATGGATGGAGATACACCGCCAAATCTACTGGCCTTGTGTCTACATTCAAACATGTGTGAATCACCACACCCATGGCTTGGGCCCCTGCTCAACCACTGATATATTACTCACCTTTTGATGGCCACATCCTGACTAGCTCATTCCCTTGAGTGTGGGTCACATAGTGTTGGGAGCCGTGGCACTGTCAAGTCATCAGACGCGGTGATTGCGAGGCCTGTGGGAAAGTACAAAAGCCTGAGCTAGATTACCCCTCTCATCGAGCCCGCCTGTGTGGCACCTGTTTCTTATCACCCCACTAAGTTCCCGCCTCACAGGGTAGTCTGCCTAGCTATTAATCCTATATATAGCCAGTGCCTCCACCTTCGGGAGAGAGACTGAAGCACGGGAGGAGCCGCGGGGAGCGGACCGGTAGAGGCTTCGGGGGAGACTGAAGCACAAAAGGAGCCGCGGGGAGCGGACCGGTAGAGGCTTCGGGGCAGACTGAAGCACGGAAGGAGCCGCGGAGAGCGGACCGGTAGAGGCTTCGGGGCAGACTGTATAAGGAGAGAATAAAGAAAAGCCTGACCACCGCCAGACCTTGTCGTGTGTCTTTCCTGCCGGCCGGGAGTGACATCGACAACATAGTGACCCTTTTGTTTGGGTTTGTATTTGACAGGGTGAAATTCAGCCCAGATTCTCATGCATGGTAGGAAACTGCCCTACCCTGACTTATTGTTAATAACAGAAAATGGAAGACATCATGGGATGCGACTATCTAGGTTCACACATAAAATAATTATGATCCATCTTCTTCTCTCTCCCTCCTCTGTTCTTTCTTCCTTTCTCTCTGTTTTGTTTTCTCTTCCTCTCTAGATCTCTGGCTTTGGGAAAGCAACTGCTATCTCTGCAGCCTCCCTGAGGAGAGGCTGATGAGTCTTTAAAGATAAAAAGTAAAACAGACAGAGGAGACATCAGAACTCCGTGCTAACTGAGTTCCTGCCTCTTAGCAAGGGACAAGGCCTGACAGCAGATTCTGCCACCACCACAATGCTTCCGCTGAGCCTCCAGCCTGGTAGGGAGAAACTATGGTGGATCCCCAGCAGGACCTCCTGAATTCCTGATTCACAGAACCTGAGAGAACAAAAGTTCACCTGCTATGCCTGAGTTTGTAGCCACGCATCCATCAGTGGTCACTGATGTGCTATAGCAGATGTACATTCTGTTCGTGCACATGTCCCTCCCCACTCCTCCCCTCCTTTATTCTCCCCAGTCCCTCTGTCCTTGCTTCTCACCTCTTTCTTGACTAAAAACAATTTTGACTTTGAATCTCCAGATTGTTGATTCCCTGTCTTCTGCCTCACTGACTCAGCTTTGTGCAGGACTAGGGCCCACCTCTCTCAACTTCAGGCATCAATGCCAGCTCAGCAAAGCTGTTCAGATGCCCCCATGCAGTGACCTGGGCCCTCTGTGTGTCCTTGATTAATTGGGATATAGTGCTGGGTCTTCTCTTCCACTACATTCTGCAGTGCTTTGTCCTTCTCCTCCAGCCTTCCAGCTGCGGGGTGCCTAGTGACATATTGGCCCTTTCTGTGCATGTCCCATCCTAGTTCAGGAATAAGGTGAGAATTTGAGGAATGTAGATTAAATAAATCAGATCACTTTTCCTTTAAGCAATGCAGTGGGTGCCATGGCATCAATGTGTGTTCATGTGTGTCTGTGTGTTTGTGCATGTGCGTGTGTGTGTGTGTGTGCATGTGTGTGTGTGCACCTGTGTGTGTATCCCTTGGGTGCTGCTGGACATCAGTCTCATATGTTTAGGCTGAGGTACCAGGATCTTCAGGGCTGAGTTTCTAATTCCTTTGGGAGTGTGCTGAGTCCTGTGCTAGGAGACATTTCTCCTTTGGACTTCTCCATTGTCCTCTTCATTCTGTCCATGTGCTGTGCCTTGTGCCTGGCATTGCCCCTCTCTGGGTGTTGGTTCCCAAATGTTCATCGGGAGTGTAATAGCACCCATAGTCCTTTACTGTAGAGATTCTATTATGCTGGAGGAGAGGCACTAGAGGGTCACATGGGGTTTTCTCCACCTCAGCACTGTCCCCATCCACATCTGCTTCCAATTTGATACCATCCCTCCTAAGGCCATCATGTTCCTGTAACCTCACACCACCTTTGTCACCTGCAGCTCATTTGTTAGGGCAATGCCTGGACTTAGACCTCACCACTCACTGTCACTGCTGCCTTGCCCCAAGCCTGTGCCACTTAATAGATCCACTTGGTTCAAAGATCATGGGAAATCTTTATACCATCCATCAAATCAGTAGCTTCACCTCAGCTTGCACTGGGGACCCCAAGTTCACAGCTATTTCTTTGTGGGAATCCCAGTGGCCCCTGAATCAGTGACCTAAACTATCCCACTGCCCAGCCACCCAGCAGCAGCACAGTGCAGTCAGGACTTTGGGTAATAACTTCTTCCTAGAGCATTTATAGCATGGAGCAACCAATCAGCTGGCCTCTGTGAAGGCTGCAGGGGATTTACACCATGGCACAGCAGATCTGTGAGTGAAGACACCACCCTAGCCCCAGACGTGTCATGGAGAGCTCTTGGGTCCCCAACACCTTCCCTAGCCTGGGTATGAGCCTGGTTTTTTACTTCCTGAGACCTGATGCCACTGCTGTTTCACAGTGCTCATTTCTCCCACTTGTTTGCCTCTGTGGTCATTATGTTTCTTTTATTATGTACACAAAGCCTCATTATATTTAATCTGCCTGTGTTCGTGTGTCTCGTTCTTTGAACTACTGGTGAAGAACTGTCACTTACAGGTGGTGAAGTGCTTAGCCAAACTTTAAGCAAATTTACTCTGTCCAGAGAAGAGAAATTAGGCAGCCATATTCATGACACTTCATGGAAAAAAACCACAGAAGAATTCAATGGACACCCTGTCTGCAGCACTACACTTTCTATTCTCGGCCGTAGACTTTCCTTGGGACACACGGTGCCTCATATTTTAATGGATGTTTAATACTTTACTTTTGTGATTTTTGTCCTGCTAAGCACTCATATATTAAAATTAATAATTGATCATTAAAAACATCTAAAATATAAACATGGATGTGACACTGTCATGGTTCTGCTCAGTAAGGAAAGTGAGTTATTCTCCTTCATAAAAAAATAGACATAAAATTACCTACATGTAATTAAACGTGGAGCAGTTTTCAAATGAATATGACTATAAAGCCAGGAACATCATTAAGTAAACAAAGAAACCTATGAATTACAAAAGACTCCTCAACACTTTTGCTATGCCCTACCAAGGGTTCATGAATAAGTGAATGAGAAATTGATGCAATATATCTGTATTTTCCCTTCTAAGACAGGGCAAGATTAAACAGCTATTTCCAACATGCTATGGCTGAGGAGAAACCTGACTGCGGTGATGTGGAAAAGGTAGGACAGGAAAATTACAAGAACATAGGATAAGTGGTGGCCAGGATCTAGTAGGAAGGGAAAAAAAAGAATCTTGTGTAGTGAATTGATGAAAATGTTCTGGAAAAGGACACTCTTGAAAGTTTCACAATATAGAGAATGCACTTAATTCTACCAAACTCGTTGACTGAAAAAAGACTAAAACCTTAAATTTTGTTTATAATGATTCTGTCACTGGCATATCTCTGGGAAATAATAGTAGCAATAAATAGAATAATAAGTAAATCTGGAACATAGGGGAATGTGGAACAACAGCTACTTGCAGGAAGAGCTCAAGATGTTACTCCTGCTGTGGAAGCAACAGGAGGTCCAGCTCTGCAGCTGCTGGAGAAGGGAATTCAGGGGCCTGCTCTTGCTGTGGGTTCACAGCAGTTGAGCGAGCTTCACAGGAAGCTGGCACAAGCTCTGTAGATGCAACTTCTACATGGAATGGAACTGGCTCTGAAAATGTAGGAGAAGAAAAGATCACCAACTGTCCATGGACTTCTCAAGGCAAAACTGACCCACTGTCTGGCAGAGGCAGTCGTGTGCACAAACACAACCCCAGAAAAGACTCCCAGACTCATCCCCACACTCACTGCTGAGAGTCTCATGCTCCTGGGTCTCCCATCATCTGGGCACATTGCTGAGTTGCCCAGGGCAGTCTCTCCTGTCAATGCCACAGCCCACACTCCAGGGTTCCTTACACTGTGGTTCAGCATCAAGGGACTCAGAAGGCTCCAGCAGGTCCAAGAAAATCTCCACCTGGGTATCCACCTCAGAGTTTGGTTCCAGTTCAAGCACAGAACTGTTGGACTTGGGCCAGACAGTGAGACATCAGAGAGAGAGGTCTGGCCTTTCTTCTCATACTACCTACACAGGTTACCTTAAGGAGGGGCATATGGGCCTCTTGCCCAGCAAGTGCAGTGTCCACTCCCACCCTCTGCTACCCACAATAGGGCAGGTTGGGCCCAGGAAGCCTTGAAAGGCCGACAGAAGGCTTCATGAGAGTGAGTCCTTGCTAAGTGGAATGACACCACTGCCTTCTTCAGGGAGGTCTGACACAGTGTCTCCCTGCCCATCTGCCCTGCAGGTCAGCTTCTTGAAGACAGAGCCTGGTATCTGCAGTGCCCTTGCACTCCAAGGCTCGGGGCTGCCATGCCATAGATATCTAAGAAGTGATTGGTCAGTCAGTGTCTGTCCTGCCTCTCTGCAATTTCCAGCTCAGGCAGTGATGTGGTGCCCAGTTCTCTTTGCCTCTGTATACCTCTTCTTGCATGGTCTTTCCCCACATACAAGGCTGCAGTGGGTTAGAAACAACTGTCTTGTGGTGATCAATATCTGATCTGCTCCAAGAATGACATTGTGGACTCCAAAGAACATTGAAGCTCAAAAGAGCAGTGGTTGCACCTGATCTGCTTACAGGATCATGGTCAGTACCCAGAAAACTGCCTGCACACAGTGTGTCTTTATGTATTTGTCGGTTGATGACATCTTCCCACTTTTCCATTGAAACCTGAGGGCCATTGGTGCTTTGCCATCCCCAAGAATTCCTGCCCTGACATACCATGAGCCCCTTAGAGTGACTCTCCAACCTCATTTCCAATGAACAGAACAGCTTCCCCCAAGTGTTGGTCAGTGTTCCATCGGAATTAACACAGCTTCCGCAGGAGGTCTTCATGGGGCCAGGACCAGAAATAACCAGTTGGCATGGAGCCCCTATCTCATCATCAGTGACCCTACACTTTCCATCCACTCAGCACCCCAAAATTCAGTGTTGTAAACTGAGGCTGAGAGAGGCACTTGCACATGGACAGGGCCTGAATCCTCAAGTGGCCAAGTACCATGGAACTGCTCAGATAATAACTCACCTTCCCAGCATCTGAACTTGTCCTGGACTCAGTGTTTCTAAGTGGCTGTGGCCAAGTCTAAGGATACGTGTCCTGGGCTCCCTCTTGTCTCTGGGTGCTAGGACCTGAGGCTAGTCATCCCTGCCTGTGTTGTTCATGATGTTTGGGTGGTCCCCAGTGAGTGTTTTGAAGTGTCTGGGCCAAGTGAAACATGCTTTTACTGGTTCCCATGTGGTTTTCCTATGTAGGGTCCTGAGGCTGGGGCCTCAAAACCCGGGAAAGCAGCACAGCATGTTCGTTGTTCATTGTCTCAAGCCAACTGTCTGTAAAGGCCAATTGTCACCACCAAGGAGTCTGATGAGCTGAGCATTCAGAGTTCTGTTTGGACCTGTCACCAAGGAAGTGAGGTCACGTGCTGGGGCCTGTAGTTGGGCAGTCCTCTCTGATGCCCCTTTTGTTTTATTGTGGAACAAATGTGTGTCCTCTCTAGAAACAGCAAGTAAAAAACTGAGTACAGTTTTAGACTTTGCTGCACTTTGAACATTTTAATGCAACAAACCTGTAGATGCTTCAGATGCATCAGGCACAGTGTTAAGGGAACATTTCCACATCAAGAGTCCACTCTCTCTGAGGATGAGGGATTCAGTGTCTTCACTTAGGGATCTCTCAAAATGTATGGTGATGTTCTTTTCCAGGCTTATGTTAGTTTCATTTCAATTACATTTTGGAGCATGGAGATGTTCACAGAATGCCCATAATAATTTTCCTAAAGGACGTGAATGTTTCATGTTATAAACTTGCATGTCTGGGGCAGGAGAATCCATAGCAATTTTTACTCTCACATGCCTATGAATGATTACTTGTCCATCCTTAGATGTTTAACACAGCCACACACTGTAATGCCCCATACTATGACACCCTGTGAGAAGGGACAGCAAGTGGTGAGTACAAAGGGAGGCTTTGTAAGGCCGTGGACATCATCACCCCATGCTTATGAAGGGCACATGCACATCATTCCTAGGGAACTTGTCTGCTCCCCACTGTTGCTACTTCTTGTCCTCCCATCCTAAAAAGACCATGGACTTTGTGTACCCACTGGGTAGTTTGCCTTTCCTAGAGGTGATGGCACAGAGACTGTTCAGTCGCTAGGCTCTTATTTGGTCTCTTTCAAGGAGTGTCTCAATGCCGGGCTCTCCCTGTGATGCTTGTTATTGGTAACCGAGCCAGCACACACTATTCTGGAGCTGAATCACTGAACCACAACTTGTTCATGCACCTGTCATGCATTTACTTATGTCTGTTTTTTCTATTTCTGACGTCTGCTCTTGAAAGCCACCTGCCACAATCTTTCAGATACATGCACTTGAGTGGACATAGTGCAAAGAAAGCATACTTATATATGAAATTACTGGAGGACAATTCTTGTGTCTAGGTAACTTAAAACTTGTTAAAGCATCTTTGGAATCCATTGTTCAAAGCAGAGTTAATTAATTGTATTTTGTTTTGTTTAATTATTCTATGCTGAGCTATCTTACATTATGTTATGTGTTTGTGAGGATTTTGAATCCCCTTCAGGGTATTTTCATTGTTTTCTGATTTCATCTTGTACAATCAACCTGAGAAAATATAGGAATATTACATAACTTTAAGTAGTTTTGTTTTGGAGATAATTTTAAAAGGAAAAGCCTGCTAATCATGGTGGTGCACACCCATAATCCCAGGACTCAAAGGCTGAGGCAGGAGTATTGCTGTGAACTGGAGACATCCTGGGTCACAAGTTGAGTTTAAGGCCTGCCAGATCTGCATAGCAAAACACTGTCCCCTCCCAAAAAAAGAAAGATAAAATGAAAAGACAAATATCGCATATGTATTCACACATAAAATCTTTATATGTTTGTTTTGCTTGTGTACTTTAGTCAGCACACCTAGCATAAGATGTACCGTCATGGACACATTGAACTACTGACAGGTATTTTCATCCTTTGAATATTTTTTGACATTTTCACTGAGATGTCTGCAGATATGTACTGAATATGTCCTTGTAGGATTTGGCAAGTATGAAGAAAATTTGACCATTTTTCTTTTGCTGTTGTCCTAAATTCATATTTCAAATCAGAATTTGAATAAAAAATTCCTAGATTTTTGAGACATGTTCTTATTTGGTTTTATTTCTTTTATTTTATTTATTTTTCTTTTATTTTAAATCAAGTGCATATAGTAAGGAAAATAAAAAGATAATACTATTTTTAAGTCTATGGAAAGATAATTACATAGAAGAATAATAACAGAATAACAGTAGTCAATGTACTGTACACAATGATTTCTGTGATGTCGTAATAATCTATAATTTCATAAACTTGTAAAATTTGTTGTTTTTTAAAAAAATTTAAGACATAGCCTCACTAATTTTCTGAATTTCCCATGCTTGACTTAAATATTTCATAATCATTCCTCACATTCATGGGAGCTTGAGGTACAGCTGTGCATTATCCTTAGTTCATAATTGGCAGTAATTTTTTTATTCATGGAAAATTTTAATCTTTAGTCACTTTGTAGAAAGAGTCAATCTAGTTAAGATATCTACCACCTTACTAACCAACAGTTCTTTTTTCACAGTGGGTAGGACTAAAAATCCCTTTAACAATTTTGATAGATTCACTGCATTTTTCTTATTCATTTTATTTTAGTTTTCTAAAAAGCTAAACAGCAAAGTGATACAAATGATGCAGAATGTCAAAAAGGAAAAATGGTAGGGAATGTACCCCAGTTAATATACTGCATATTGTCATCTCAGAATTAGTTGTTGAGGTGACACCGTCTAGATACAAAGGTGATCAATTCAACAGTGACAGCACACACTATTCTTTTTGATAAACAAAGGGAATCTAGTAGCATATTTATCTATCTAGTGTACATATACACAAATAAATTTATAGATCTTTGATTTATTTCACTTATGAGTATGGTCTCAAGCTGTGCCCATTTATTTATAAATATCTCAGTGTGATCCTTCTTCTTAGCAGAGT
Organism: Cavia porcellus; assembly: GCF_034190915.1. Lineage (NCBI taxonomy): Eukaryota > Metazoa > Chordata > Mammalia > Rodentia > Caviidae > Cavia > Cavia porcellus. Next base: position 223,648 of record NW_026947503.1, read on the forward strand.
AGTACTCCATTGCATAAAAATACCACAACTTATTTGTCCATTCCTAAGTTGATGGACACTTAGGTTGTTTACAAGATCTGGCAATTGCTAATTGTGTTGCTATAAACATGGCTGCACATACATCACTGTGGTATGATGCTTTCAGTTCTTCTGGGAATATGCCTAGAAATGGGATATCTGGAAAAAATGGGAATGCCAATCCCAGGTTTTTGAGAAATCTCCAGACTGACCTCCACAATGGTTGCACCAGTCTACACTCCCACCAACAGTGCAGGAGAGTTCCTTTTCCCCACAGTCTCTCCAGCATTTGTTATTGATAGTTTTCTTGAACGTGGCCATTCTTTCTGGAGTGAGATGGAATCTCAGTGTGGTTTTAATTTGCATTTCTCTAATGACTAATGATGATGAACATTTTTTCATGTATTTATTTGCCATTTGCATTTCTTCATGTGAGAAGTGTATATTCATCTCAGATGCCCATATTTGGGTTAGATCTTTGAATTTTGGGCGTCTGACTTTTTTTTTAATTCTTTATATGTTTTAGACAAAAGTCTTTTGTCTGTGAGAGAGTTCACTAAGATTTTTTTCCCAGTTTGTGGGTGTTCTTTTCACTATGCTGGAGATTTCTGTTGACATGTAGAAATTTTTTGATAAGAGGTGGTCCCAGTTATTGATTCTGAAGTATGTGCGTTTTGGGTCCTATTCATGAATTCTCTACCTACCCCTATGTCTTGAAGCTTTCTACCCAATGTGTATTCCAATAGATTTAGTGTTTCTGTTTTAATATTCAGATCTTTGATCCATTTAGATTTTAATTTAGTACATGGTGATAGGCATGAATACCAAATAGTTTCCCTATTGTAAGAAATGATTCAAATATATAAAAGTATGTGGTAATCATGGCCCCCCATTATGTATCTTTGAAGCTTAATACAGTTTTCACTCATAAATTGGAATGGCTTTATTCTGGGCTGTTTGATATTATTGCATGGGATGATATGAACTTCTATTTTGAAGAAAACAAGACATCATAATAGCTAGTGCTGATTTAATATTACCTTGTTTTGATGTCCCATCAATCTGTTGTTCTTCTGTCTCCATTGGTTTTATCATGTTGTATCTTACTGGATTTTATTGTATGTGATAGTATAAACAAAAGTTTTTATAGGCAAAGAAGTAATATAGAAACCATTGTTCATTTTCCGTTTTCTGGTTCTAAATACCCTGTAATACTTTCATCCTCTAGAATGGTTTTACACTGCCTTGATATGTTTGAAGCCATAGTATACAAAGTTATATTCAAATATTTCTTTTTTTTAATTTTATTTAAGAAGAAAAAGAGAAAAACACAAAACAAAACAAAGCGGTGTAAGGGTACATGTAATACAGAACTACAAAAGAAAAAAAAACATAACAGTAAGAAATCACCTGTTAATAGACTACATATTATCATCTTGGAAATAGTTGCTCAAATCACAGTATCAAAGAATACAAAGTGGACATTCAAACAGAGAGACTGCAAACAGCTGCGTTCAATGATCCAAAAACATTAATATAGTCAGCCATTTAACACCCCCAAACACACTTGCTGTTATATCCGTTAGAGCTTTTTTTTCCCCTCTCTTTTTTACAACAAAATTTTGGATTTTATTACTCCTTAGTTCTTATTACTTTTTTTGGGGGGGGGGAGAGAATAAAGTCAAATATGGCAAAACAAAGCTGTCAGTCATAACCAAGGATAGACATAGCACATGATGTAGAACAGAGTACAAGGTTATCAACAATGGTTATCAACGTTGTCTCTTGTTTCCTTAAAAAAATTGTCTATCTCATTAGATATTATAAAGTTGGATAAAACAGTAGAGAACAAGACCAATAAAACTTAGGCATTGTAAACATTACAGGACTTCCAAAGGAGACAATAGTCAAACCAGAATGGGCATCTTAGTGAATCTTATTGCCTTCAAAGTAGTTGCCTATAACCTCAAACTTGATACTATCATACTATCAAATATTTCAAGGAAAGAGACACTATGTTAACTACTATTAAGTCGAGTTACCTTGTGGTGAAGCACTAGGTTGCTGAAATTGTTATGCTTTGACCAGTATTGTTACGTTGTTATGTCCTCTTTTATCTAGTCTCCCCCCTTTTTAAACAAAAATATTTATTTATTTTTATTATTTTTTAATTAAGGGAAAAATAAAAAAGTAGCAGGATATACTATAGTAACATTTTTGATTTCCTATTAACTTGATTTGAAGCCCTGGATTGCTCCCACCATCGTGTTTTGACTGATTTTACTCTGTTCTGTTCTGTTTGATAGTATCAAGTTTGAGGGAATAGGCAACTATTTTGCAGGCAATAAAATTCACTATGATTCTGGTTTGACTCTCATCTTCTTTTGAAGTCCTGTAATGTTTCCAATGGTTAGGTTTTATTGGTCTTGTTCGTACTGTTTTGTTCAATTTTATTACACCTAATGATATAGGTAGTCCTTTTTAAGGTAGCAAGATGCATTATGGTAACCATTATTGATTACTTTGTATTCTGGTTTTACATTATGTGCTATGTCTACCTTTGTTTTGATTGACTGCTTTGTCATATTTGGTTTCATTCTCTTCGAAAAAATAATAAGAACTATGGGAGTAATAAAACCCAAAATGTGTAAATGTTGTTGTAAAAAAGAGAGGGAAAAAAAGTGCACTAACTGATACAACTGCAAGTGTGTTTAGGTATGTTAAGATAGATGGCCATATTACTAAGTATTTATTGAATTACTGAATGTAACAGTTTGCAGTCTCACTGTTTGTCCACTTTTTATGCTTTAATCCTATAATTTGAACAACTATCTCTAAGATGACAATAGATAATCTATTAACTAGTGATTTCTTACTGTTTTTTTTGAAAAGCTGTATTACTTGTACCCTTATGTTGTTTGTTTTTATTTTTCCTTTAAATAAATATATATATATATATATATATATATATATATATATATAGGTCTTAATCAACATACACATAATACTTTACTTTCTTTCTTTTCTTCTTTCTGTTTTCCTGGTCAATCTGGTGCTTTGAGTACTTTCTCACTCTTTATTATGCTATGTGTTGCACACTTTGGATCTTATTACACTTTCAGTTTGCTTTTTAATTCTGGTCATCACCCACTTCAGAAGATCACTCCAGATGCCTTTTGCACTGGGACAGAGGTTTGGTGTCCTTAAAGCACATTTTCTTTTTCTCTGATCCCTCATAGAATATGATGATTATTTGAAGTCAAACCCCAACAAATGTATGAAGATTAAAGTTATTTGGGGCACATTGACCTCCAGAAGGCAGGGCCAATGTATAATATTATTTACCCTCCAGTTCTACTTTCTAAGGATTTGCTTTTGTTTTTCATTCAATTCAAGGGATTGATTACAGAGCTTTGCACTTAGCTCCATGACCTTCCACTCTTAAAATTCTTCTTATTTTGTTCAGGCTCTTGATAAATGGCTAAATTGCTAAGGCTATCCTCGAATTTGAATCCTTCCATCCTGCTTGGGTTACAAGCCACACCACCAAAACTGGTTTTGTCATAATGTTGTTAAAAATTTATAGACTGGCCTCAATACTGCCCTAGGAGCGGAAGGTGCACAAGGTGATTCTCACAGCATGGAGGAGGCTTTCAAGCATTGTTCCCAGCCAGTAAGACCCCATGAAGTATCCCAAATCACTAGAGAATGCAAGGGAGTTCCCCACAGGCCTAACTGGGACATGCTCAGAGACCTCCATTTCATCTCAGGAGCTGATGGTAGCTAAGGTGATTCCCAGTGCATGGTGGAAGCTTTGGAACATTTCTCCCAGCTGCTAAGACCCCACTCAGCAACCTAAATCACCCTAGGACACACGGGAGGTCCCCAAAGGCTTAACTGGGTCATGCCAAGTGACATACAATCTGCTAGTAGTTGCCTGCATTCTGTCCCCCAGGAGTTACATTGTCTGAGGTGACTCCCAGCACATGGGGAAGCATTGGAACTTTGCTCAAAATCCAGGGAATACAGGAAAATGACAAAATGCAAGACCAAAAAGCAATATCAAATGTAAAGCCCCATTCAAGCAAGCCTAGGAGACATGGACATAGAAGAAAAGGTAAGCTATAAACCTGAAATTCCTGAAATGATAACATAAATAAAGAAACAACTCCAGGAAGCTATAAAATAATGCAGATCAAAAATACACTCCCAGGTAAAAGAAGAAATGCTAAATGTAATGAAAGAAATGCTGAAAACATCTAAAGAGGAGTAGTTAAAAAATGAGAGGAACAATGCAAAAAAGATAGAAACCCTGGATGAACAATATAAGAAACAATGACTGCATGAAGCAGATTCTAAGAGATATACAAGAAATCAAAATTCCTTCAAAGTTGGCAAAGCCACCTCATCGAAATTGAAGATAGAATTTCAGACCTCAAAGACAAGATTGCAGCTAGTGTACAGGCAAGGAAAAATCTTTTAAAAATAAAAAGAAATCATGAAATAACAATTCAACAACTGCAAGATGATGCAAAGTAAATCAACATAAGATTGATAGGGATAAGTGCAAAAGAAGACAACACAAATGATATGAAGTAGTTATTTACAGACATAATAGCTGAAAATTTCCCAAACATGAGAATGGAAACTGACATACAGATCAGGGAAGCATATGGAACTCCAAATAACCATAACTATAATAAAACTACACCCAGATATATAATAATCAGCATCTGAGATATCCAATGTAAGAACAGAATATTAAAAGCTATTGGAATAGACAGATCACCTATAAAGGAAAGCCTATCAGAATCACAGTAGACAACACAAACAATGAAGTCAAGAAGAACATGGAGTGAAGTATTTAAGATCCTAAAGGAAAACAACTTCCAACCCAGAATGATGTACCCTGAAAAACTGTCCTTCAAAATGGATGGAGTAATAAGATACTTCCACAACAATTAACAGCTGAAGAACTATATGACTAACAAACCTGCAAAGTCAATCCTTCAAAGAATACTGAAAGCCATTCTAGATAGATATAGGAGAAAACCACTAAGCAAAGCAGGCAATAAAACAGAGAGGAAAGGTAAAGAATCAATAGCAGAACAATAATATGTTAAAAATAAACCAACATATATCAGTTATAACCATTTATGTAAATGGCCTCAATTCACCTATTAAAAGAAGCAGACTGTCAGAATGGATAAAGAAACAACATCCAATGGATAAAGAAACAACATCTTATGATGTCCACATGAAACCTATCTAACCCAAAAGGAAACACATAGACTGAAAGTCAAAAGCAAAAAGAACACTCCAGAAAAGCAGGGGTATCTATTCTGTTTGCAAACAATGTGAACTTCAAACCAAGAATGACCCAAAGAGATAAAGATGGTCACTACCTACTAGTTAAGTAAAAACTTCAAGAGGAAGAGATAACAATCTAAAAAATACATGCACCAAATTTGGGAGCACCAGGCTATACAAAATAAACATTAACAAAGATGAATATCAAATAAACAATAACAAACTATAGCAGGAGACCTTAACATGCCATTGACTCAAAGAGACAGGTCAGCTAGTCAGAAAATTAGCAAAGAAATAACAGAACCAAATCATACTTGTAAACAAATGGACTTTGTGGATGTATGCAATGTGTTGAACCTGACACCATCAGGATATACTTTCTTCTCAGCAGCACATAGAAATGTTCTCAAAAGTAGTCCATATATTAGCCCACAGAACATGCTAAAGTAAATGCAATGTAATTGAAATTATCCCATGCATGTTATCGGATCATAGCACCATGAAACTATAAATTAATGACAAAAGAATCTGCAAAAACCCCACAAACATATGGAAATTGAAGAATATACTCTGAGCAATCAGTGGGTCCCAGAGGGAATTAAAGAATTAAACAATATCTACAAGCAAGTGAAAATAAAATACATCTCACCAGAACCTGTGGGATGCAATGACAGTAATCTTCAGAGGAAAAATTTTTGCAGTGAATTCCCACCAGGAAAACAGAATAAACACAAATAAAAACCTGATGCTACACCTCAAACATCTAGAATGAAAAGAGCAAGTCAAGTACAAATCCAAAATAAAGGAGAAAATTATAACATTCAGAGCAGAAATCAATGCAATAGAGATTAAGAAAACAATCAAAAGAATCAATGAGTAAAAGAATTGTTTCTTGGAAATAATAAATAAGATTGATTGATATGCCACTAACCAACGTTATTTAAAATGGAAAGAAAGAGCTCGAATTTATGCAATAAGGAATGAAAAGGGTGAAATTACTACAGACCCTGTGGTAATACCGAAAATCATCAACAGGTATTTTAAAAGCCTCTATTCTCATATGCGCAAAAACACCAAAGAAATGGACTGATCCCTATAAACATATGAATTACCAAAGCTGGGTCAAGAGATGTAAAACTACTGAATATCCCAATTTCCATTAACAAAATTAAAAATGTAATTAAATCCTTACCAACAACAAGAACAACAACAACAAAACCCAGGTCCAGACAGGTAAATTGCAGATTTCTACAAGAAATTCAAAGACAATGCTGACAGTCCAATGAAATTGAAAGGGAAGCAATTCTCTGTAATGCATTCCTGAAAGCAAATATTACTCCAGTACCAAAACCTGAGAAAAATCCCACTATAACAGAGAACGACAACTCAATCTCCCTAATGAACATACATGCAAAAATTCTCAATAAAATATTGGCAAACAGAATGTAGCAAGTCATCAAGAAGATTACACACCACTACCAAGTAGGATTCATTCCAGGAATGCAGGGATGGTTTGACATATGTAAATCAATAAATGTTACCCACCATATCAATAGAGCCAAAAATAAGAATGACATCATCATTTCTATAGATACATAAAAAGCATTTGATAAGATCCAATACTTATTCATGGTAAGAATCTTACAGAAAATTGGAATAGATTGTCTTTATCTCCACATAATAAAAGCCATCTATAGCAAACCAACAGCCAGCATCATGTTGAATAGCCAAAAACTGGAAACCTTTACCCTAAAATCAGGCACAAGACAAAGATGTCCATTATCACCACTCCTATTCAAGATAGTGCTGGAAATACTAGCCTGAGAAATTACACAAGAAAGAGAAATAAAAGGAGTAATGATAGGAATAGAAGAAGTTAAATTGTCATTATTTGCAGATGAAATGATGGTCTACATAGAAGACCTCCAAAACTCCATTGAAAGACTCCTAGGTATAATAAATAAACTCAGTAGTGTAGCTGGATGCAAAGTCAGCACTCAAAAAATCAATGCCATTCCTGTACACAAACAAGAAATTCTCTGAGAGAGAAATAAGAGAAGCCACAACCTTCACAATAGCATCCAAAAAATGAAATAATTAGGAATAAATCTAACAAAAGAAGAAAAAGATCATTCAGTGAAAGTTATAATACCCTGAAAAAAGACATTGAAGAAGACTTCAGAAAATGAAAAGACATCCCTTGTTCATGGATAGGAAGAACAAATATTTTGAAAATGGCCATTCTCCCAAAATTGTTATGCAGATTTCATGCAAACCCAATCAAAATACCACTAGCTCACCTCACAGATCAAGAGAAATTACTCCTAAAATTCATCTAGAACCAGAAGATACCTAGAATAGCAAAGGCAATTCTAAGCAGCAAACACAAGGCAGGAGACATCATGATCCATGACCAGAACTTATACTACAAAGCTACTGTAGTAAAATCAAAATGGGGCCAAACACATTATCTGGAGGAAAGTGTCTTTAATAAATGGTGCTGGAAAAATTGGCTCTCCATAGTATGTATATTAAAACTAGATCCATGCCTATCATCATGTGCTAAACTAAAGTCTATATGGATCAAAATCTAAATATTAAAACAGAAACACTAAATCTGTTGGAAGACAAAGGAGCTAGAAATCTTGAAGTCATAAGGGTAGGTAGAGAATTTATCAACAGCAATCAAACTGCAGAGGAAATACTTCACTGAATCAATAACTAGGGTCAGGTTTTATTAAACAGGTTTTGCATGTCGAAAGAAACCTCCAGTATAATGTAAATAAAACCCACAAATTGGGAAAAAATCTTAGCGAACTGTCCCTCAGACAAAGGATTTGTGTCTAGGATTTATAAAGTATTAAACAATATCAGACTCCCAAAATTCAAAGACCCAATGCAACAATGGGTATCTGAGATGAATATGCAGTTCACAGATGAAGAAATACAAATGCCAAATAAATACATGAAAAAATGTTTATCACCATTAGTTATTAGAGAAATGCAAATTAAAACAACACTGAGATTCCATCTCACTCCAGAAGGAATGGCCAGGATCAAGAAAACTACCAACAACAAATGCTGGAGAGGCTGTGGGGTGAAAAAGGAACTGCTCTGCAGTGTTGGTGGGAGTGTAGACTGGTGCAGTCACTGCAGAGGTCAGTCTGGAGTCAACTTAATGATAAGTTGAGATTGGAATTCCCATTAGTCCCAGCTATTCCACTTCTGGGCATATTCCCAAAAGAACTGAACAAATCATATTACAGTCATATATGTACACCCATATTTATAGCAGCACAATTTGTAATAGCCAGCTCTTGAAAACAACCTTAATGCCCATCAACTGAGAAATCCATAAAAAAGATGCGGTAGTTTTATACAATAGAGTACTATCTGCTAAAAAATGATCACTAATGTGTGGACAGTGACCAGCACCTGGCGAACTTAGCAGCTGACATGAGAGGATTGGTGATTGAAGACTTAGATCCCAGATTCCTTGAGGGCAGGACCATAGGCCAGTTGTTTACTATGCTCTGGAAGGAGGTGCTGAAGGTGTAATCTGACCCTGAAGATCCTCTCTGTCCTCCAAGATCCTTAGTACAGAGCCCTTCTGCTCACACTCTCCCTTTGCTGGTATCTGCTGTTATTGCGAGGCTACACTGTGGTAGAGGCATGTGGATTACAGCCCAGCAATGACCTGCTCCAGGCAGATGTCTGAGGCATCTCTGTTGGTGCCTAGAAGTGGGCAAGAAGCACCTGAGCTCTCATTCAAGTACAGAAGGGGGCCATCAGGACTCCCCTAAGGTGTCCCAGATATCTGCGTACAGCGCAGAGACCTGGCAGCTTCTGGAAGCACAGGCTGCACATGGAACTGCGGGGTTTGTCTGCACAGTGATCTGGGAGTGGCCATGCCCTGTCTCAATCCTGCTCCTCAATACTAGGGATGGGAGGGACACCTAGGCCCACAGAGCAGGTTGCCACTAAGTGTTTTTCATGGCCAAATAGGATCCAGTACGCTCGCAAAGTCACAAAGCATCCAGGACAGAAGTTTAAGTCTCACCTTGTCTCCTTTGGGATTGCCTAAGTGGGAAAAGATTCTCCTTTTATTGCCAACACAGAGGCCACCAGCCATGTGATGAACCATGTCCTTTACTCCAGTTCCCCATGGAAGTCTTTCAGACAGGACATGGGGCTTGCTGGCCTGGTGGGGAAGCAGGCTGGGTCATTCAGGAAGCTGATATTGCCCACTCAGGATACCAGAGCAGCAAGTAATGAAGGCTCCGACAGGGGAGGGATGGGCCAGCCCCAAAAGAGAGAGACATCTGTGGAAGCTGTGCTGGGTGGGAACTGTGACGCAAGACACTAGATTTTATCACCTGAAGCATGAACCCCATATCAGACAGTGTGTGGTGGCTCCCAGGTCAAGGAACTACAGATCTCAGTATGTGGTCAAGGTTTGGAAGGAAGTTAGAGTGTCTGCCCAAGGAGGGTACTCTGTACCCTTTGACTTGCTGCCAGGCTCCCAATGTTAGGCAAGTGACCTGGAAAATGTGAGTGATCCTGCTGTTATGTTCTGACACAGACATGGAAGCAGCTGCATCTTCTGCCCCATGCTCTTCCAGAGGGCACTGATTTCGTGGATTGGTGGCTAAGTGACCTCATGATTGATAAGTGTTTGAATGAGAGCAGAGTCTTGCAGGGAACATCAGTCTAGGTTGGAAATCATTTTGCTTTAGGATCTGGAATACTTCACTCCATGCTCTTCTTGACTTTATTGTTTGTGCTGAGAAGTCTGCTGTGATTCTGATAGGTTTTCCTTTGTAAGTGATCTGTCTTTTCTCTCTGACAGCTTTTATTAATCTATTCTTGTGTTGGATTTTTGGGATGGTGATTATTGTATGTCTGGGTGTAGTTTGATTTTGATTATGACTATTTGGAGTGCTATAGGCTTCACTGGACCTGATATCAGTTTCTGTTCTCATGTTTGGGAAATTTTCAGCTATTACTTCTCTAAATATCCTCTAGATGTCCTTTATGTTGTCCCCTTATTTTTAATTAATCCTTATCAGTTTTATTGTTTTTCTTTGGGTCATCTTGCATTTGTTGAATTGTTATTTCCTGATTCCTTGTTATTTTTAAAAGATTTTCCTTTCCTATTCACTAGCTACAATTCTGTCTTCAAGGTTTGAAATTCTATCTTCACTTTCATTGAGGCGGTTTTTCAGCTTTTAGTGGAGTTTTTTATTTCCCGTTTATCTCTGTGCATCTGCTTTATGCATTATGTTTCTTATATTGCTCATCTAGGAATTCTATCTTTGTGTTTAGTTTCTATAATATTTAACTATGTTTTCTTTAGATATATTCAGCATCTCTTTCATTTATTTTATCATTTCTTCTTTTACCCAGGAGATTATTTCAAGTTTGAATTCCTTTAAAGCTTCCCGGATTTGCTTGTTTATTTCAGTAACTATTATGTGCAATATTTGAGGTGTATGACATATATTTTCTTCTATATACATCACTCTTAAGGTTTCTTGAGAAGGGCTGGATGTTTGAGGTTGTAATTTGTCTTTTGTTTTGTCATTTTCGTATATTTGGCTGGCATCTGCCTGCACCTTCAGGCTGCCAGTTGCCTGTCTTGCATCCCAACATCCACCTGATTAGGTCATTTTCCTCAGCCTGAGAGGCAAGATGATGGCTGGCTTGTCTCTCAGATGAGTCTTGGTAATCCTGATAAACCGTCAGGATCCCATCATATCTCTACTCCTTTGTTTTCCTGACACTGTTACACAACTACTAAAGGAACAGAGTTGGGGGCACACGCAGCAGAGTTCAATGCCAATAATATACACTGCCAGAGAATAGCAGAGTGAAAACAGATTTGTAACTATTGGCAAATGAAGAGAATTCCTTGGGTAACTGTCAAAACTACCTCCCCCCAAAAAAGGGCAGCTGGATTGTACTGTAAAGACCTATCACACCCGTATGGGGAAGACTGGTCCTCACCTCTAGAGGAAGACACTTTCCTGATCTCATGGAATCACATTTCAGATCAAGCTGCATTGTGCACTGTGTTGTCAAAACTGGTGGATTAGGTTCCTCAGTTCTTTGAACTCATGCACCCCATGCTTGAGTGTATTCTGTGTCTCCCTCTAATAAATCTTTCAGATGCCTGTTTTTTTTAAATAGTGGAAGCCAGACATTGTGGCACACACATGTAATCACAGTACTCATAAGGCTGTGGCAGGATCTCAGCAAGTTTGAGACCAACCTAGTCTACAAAGTTAGTTCAAATCCACCGTGAACTGCATGGTGAGGCCTTGTCACAAAAGGACCAAACTAAACTGAACTAACAAAAAATGGTGGATGAGAACACTTCCCAGTAGAGTACAGAATTTGCCATTATGATGTGTGCATAGCTTCTTTGTGTTTTCTTTCTTTTTTCTCTGTCTGTCTGTCTGTCTGTCTCTCTCTCTCTCTCTCTCTCTCTCTCTCTCTCTCTCTCTCTTGCTCTCTCTCTCTCTCCCTCTCTCTCTTTCTCTGTGTCTCTGAATTCTGCAACCTAGGCTTGAACTTCTGATTTTTATTCCTACAGTGTGGGAATTGCAGTTGTGCACAACCATGCCAATTTCACAGGGTGATTATAGCAGACACTGTTTTACTCTGGATGATGTATAAGAGTGTGTGCCTGTGCTCTTTTGGTTGTTTTAAAGTAATTTCTAGGTTTTTGTTTTTTGTTTTTTGGTTTTTTTTTTTTTTTTTGGTACAGTGGATCAAAACTCACAACCTTGCATTTGCTAGGCAAGTGCTTATGCTGCTGAGATGAGTCCCCAGCCTAAAGCAATGTCTAGTGGTTCTTGTTACCTTTAGGATATCATCTGAAATAAATAAACAATTTAATGGGGTGTTAGCAGTTAGTAATTGTATTTTCCTTAATCCAGCCTTCCCAATGAAAGACTGCTAACCCTACCACCTCCTGCATAGCAACTAACTACTTTGGGACGTCTCCTGCTGGGCCACCAGTAGGCTGGGAGGACTGGACAGTTGTTTTTGACTCAATTGTCCATGGAGGCAACTTCATCCTCTTTGGCTGTTGTTACCAATTACCTGCAAGAACTATCATACCTCAGACACAGTGAACAAACTCAAAGGCTTTGTGCCCTGATCCAAGGCACTGATGACTTCCTAAATCCCAAATTCCTGGTGGGCACAGCTTTAGTGAAGAAACTGCCTGGCATCATTTCCCAAGCCCAATGGACATTTGCCTCACTTCTATCCAGCCTCTATGCCCCGTAAGTTACTGAGGGTCTCAGCTGACCTGAACTGGACTGGAACATGGTTCTCCAAGCAGAAGACGTGCAGCTCCCCAGTTTGCTGCTCTGACCACAGTCTGAGTGGTATCATCTCCGTGGATGAAGGCCCAGGGCAATAGTGTCTCTTGGCCCCACTTTCACATGTGGCAGCCATGTAACTGGGAATGTGGCATCCCTTACTCCCTGAACCTAAGGGAGTCACTTGAAATGGTACCGTGTCATGGCAAGCAGAAGCACAGGATCAGTGGCAGGCAGCATGGAAAAATCCATGCCCCTGTGTGTGGTGACATGTGGGAGCTGAGCATCATGAGGAATAGTGCAGTAAAAGGGCAGGGAAGATTCTATGGAACCCCCACAGGTGGGCAGCCCTTCTCTGAAGTGTGGGCCCAGTGCATGTGAAGGCAACTCGATGGCCCTCTTGCCTTGAGCTAGGAAGATCCCTATCTGGTGTTGCTGGGTCCGGGTAGCAATGGACACTGACTCTGTCTGGCAGTTAGTTTGCACAACACAGACTGTGTGACTGCCTGACCTCGCCTACCCAGGCCTTCCTTGTCCACCCCAATCTTCCCACTGTGAAACCAGAAGAAAAGACGCTGCATGTGTAGCTGCCCACAACCCAGCTGGTGCTGTTTGGTGCTATCACCCAGCAGTTATAGAGGGTCAGGGGGCATCTACAGCTCTTACTGTTAGACCCATTTCTGAGCCTGTATCCTAAGCCGGAGAGGAGACAGTGGTTTTGATCCTAACCCCCCACTTTGCTGGAAATCAGGGGTCTGAGCAGAGCTACAAATGCAGGGCTTGGCAGCCAGACTGAGGGCTCCTCCAGAAGATTTGTCTGCATTTGGTTTTCACTTTCTGTTCCATGAATCAGTCATCAACAGCTATTGGCAGTATGGGTTCCCTTGTCTCCCCAAGAGTGAGCTGCTTCTGGGGATCTCAGGGACTCAGCACCCAGTGAGATCCCTATGTGTCTCTGTTAGGTTGTGCATAGAGAAAAGTATAAAAGTGCATGTTACTATGGTGGAAAGATTGGCCCCAGAAACTCCATTAGTGAGGTCTTAGTTTGAGGACAGCTGATGATTTGTTCTTGAGCCTACATCTGCCTGAAGGACCCCTTGCCTGATGCCTGGAGGGTGTTCTTCCTGTGTGAGATTTATCATTAGTTGCTCTTTTTTTCACCCCAAGTAAGAAGTAGAATTTCTTTCTGTGTATTTTGTTTGTAATTTATGATATATATTTTTTACTAGAACTTCTATGCAGTGTGAATTGATTACACTGATGATAGGCATATGGTTTATTTAATATGCAGAAAATAAAATAGACCCTATGTGGTTTATTATAGTGCACCCCATCAACACAAGACTGTTTTCAAAATTTTTGCATTCATCACCCAGTTCCAGTACCCTGATATTGCCAGCCCAAGGCCCTTCTCTTTCTGGACTGTCCTTTTTTATGGTCAATGCAGTTGGTAGTGATGCACAATTTGGTAGCACAGCAGCATTTTGCAAGGGGAGGGTGTTTGTGTGTGGTCATGGAGGAAGCCCAGGTAAGCCTGGAGGAGGCCATGAGCTCAGGCTGTTGGTGCATACAGATCAGATAGTTCCCGAAGTGTTGATGGTCACATACTCATCACTGGGAGAAGTCTGCAGCCCCAAACCCTCGTGCATGCTATTTGGGAAAGGAGGCAGCAGGGCTTAATGTGATGGGTTTACTGTGCCTCACCTTCCCAGCTCAACTTGATGAAAGGTGGCAAAATATGTGGGGTGTCTAACTCTCAGGGTCCAGTGAAGTTGGGACCTCCGTGCAGAGCCTGTGTCACATAGACAGATAGGTGGCATTGAAAGAAAGTTCTTTCAATTGACACAAGTGCAGAAAATTATCGACCTCTCATAGAATGAGCCCTGGGTAGATCCTGGAGAGAGAGACCAATCAACAATGTTCTAAAAGTGGTCCCAGATCATAGCAGTAGATCTGGAGTCGCTTTTTAAAAAATTGCCTAGTGAAACCGGTTGAGGTTTGGAGTCTCTGTCTCCCTACACATACACCCCACTCACCAGCTTAAACATTCAGGCTATCCCTAAGATGACATAGAAGGAAGAGCACCTGGGAGGAAGGCCACTGTTGCTGTGTGGAACAAAAGTCACTATGTCGTTTCTTTTATTATTCACTCATGATGTATTGCATATTTAAGTGTAAGATATATTTCTGGTGCAAGAAAAAGTCTGGTTAATTTGAAAGATTAATCAAGGACATTTATCTAACATTGTGCTTTCCAAAAAAAAAAAAAAACGAAAGAAGATTAAACAGTTACATCCAGCATCCTCTGGTCGATGAGAAATTTGATTGCATTGATGTGGAAAATGCAGCAGTTGTAAATCATGAGGACATAAGATGAATGGTGGTTGGGATGTGGCAGGAAGGGAAAGAAAACAAAACTCCTTTCTGTATAAAATTGAGGAAAATGTGGTAGAACTGGACAGTGGTGAAATCTGCAAAACATTGAGCATACACTGAATGCAACAAAGCTTATTGTTTTAAACAAGACTAAAAACTTGCACCTTATTTACATTGATTCCATCACTGGCATATCTCGGGAAATAAGGGTAGCAGTGAATACAATAATAAGTAAATCTGGAAGAGAGGGAAATGGCAGTTGTGGGTCAAGAGCAGCCTGCAGGTAGAGGTCAAGAGTTGACTCCTCCTCCAACAGGAGGTCAAGCTCTGCAGCTGGTGGACAAGGGCATCCAGGTGCTGGCTCTTGCTGTGGGTTGAGAGCTAGTGAAAGAGCTGCAGGTGGAGCTGACATGAGCGTGGTGGGTGCAACCTCTACATGGGCTAAAACTTGCCCTGTAATTGCAGGAGGAGAAAAGATCACCAACTGTCCATGTACTTCTCGGAGCAAAACATTCCAATACCTGTCAGAGGCAGCCCTGTGCATCAAAATGGCCTATCAAAGCATCGAAGACTGCATCCCCACACTGACTGCTGAGGGTCTCATGCTCTGGGGTCACTGAGCATCTGGGCACTTTACTGAGTTCCAGGCCCATCCCTGCCCCAGAAGCCCACAGGCCACAACTCA
This sequence comes from Cavia porcellus, assembly GCF_034190915.1. Lineage (NCBI taxonomy): Eukaryota > Metazoa > Chordata > Mammalia > Rodentia > Caviidae > Cavia > Cavia porcellus. The sequence goes on from NW_026947503.1 coordinate 239,368, forward strand.
GGGCCCCTTACCATTGGACTCAGGCTCAGTGGCCTCATGAGGCTCCAGATGGTCCAGGCAATGCTCATCCTGGGTTCACCAAGGGAGTAGACTTCCCATGCAGAGTCAAGCACAGAAGATGTAGACATGGAGCAAAGAGAGAGGGAACTGAGTGAGAGGCCTGTCATTTCCTCTCACATTACCTGAGCAGCTCACCTGTGGGGAGAGGTACATGGACCTCATGCCCAGTCGGTACAGCATCCATCATCATCCTCTCCGACCCACAGTGGGGCAGTGTGGGTCCAGGAGCCCTGAAAGGCTGAGAGAAGTGTCCATGGGAGGGAATCCTTGCTTAGTTGTATCACACCTCTGCCTTCTTCACGGAAGCCTGACACAGTGTCTCCCTGCCCCTCACCAGTGCAGGTCAGCTTGGTGAAGGCAGAGAGTGGTATGTATCATGTCCTTGAAAGGGCTCAGGTCTGCCACTCCATGAATATCTGAGATCTGAGGCGTCAGTAAGTGCTTGTCCTGCCTCTCTGCAGTCTCAATCTCAGGCAGCAATGTATTGCCGAGTTCTCTTTGCCTCTGTAGAACTCCTGCTGCTTGGTCTGTACCCACATCTAGGGAGCCCTGGGGTCTTAAGGAACTGCCTGGGGGTGAGCCATATCTATTATTCTGCCAAGGATGACTCTCTGGCCTCTAAAGTACATCGAAACTCAAAAGAACAGTGGTTTCACTTGCTCTGCTTACAGGATCATGGTCAACACCCCAAAAAATGTCGGCACACAGTGTGTCCTCATGTACACTTGTGGGTTGATGATATCCATATGTCCTTCTGTGACATCTGACAGCCATGGAGACTTTGCCATACCAAATATTTCCTGTCTTGAACAAACTCTGAAGCCCACAAGGTGACTCTCCAATCTCCTTTCCAAAGAACAGAACAGATACCCCCAAGTGTGGGTCATTGAGATAGTGGAAGGTCATGTATGGGAATGAACACAGGTGCTACAGCAGGTCTTCATGGGGCCACAGCAAAAGTTAACAACTTGCCATGGAGCCCCCATTTCTTCCACTGTGACCATGCAGCCTGGATCCATTCAGCACCCCAACATTTAGCACTGAATACTGAAGCTGAGAGAGGTGCCTGCACATGGCCAAAAAAGGAATCCACAGGTGCCCATGTCCCATGGGGGTGTTAATGTAAAAACTCACCTTCCCTGGATATGGGCCTGTGGGGTGGAGATTTTGGCCTGGAAGAATCAAGAGAGGATGGGTTGGGCCTGGGACAACTGTCCAGGAAAGCCAGTTCCAGAGGCTCCTTAAGACTGTGAGGCTCATGTGCCAGGACCGTGCTTGCTGTAAAGCCTTCTGCCAGGTTCTCTGCTGGCTGGCATCTGATCTTTGAATAGACAGTGGGGACACATGGGATTGGTGTCCTGCATGTGGCATCTCAGGAGGATTTGTGGCTGAAGCAAAGCCCACACTCCAAGTAGTCCACATAGTCCTGTGGTAAAAGGGTCACAGGGATCAACAGAAAAACGATATCTTATTAAAATTTACATTTAACAGGTACACTAAGGAATACTAGCATGCTCAGAAGAGCTCCATAGAGGAAAGATTAAATAGAACTCTATGTAGGAACAAAACCTATGAGTCCAAAGAAAGCTTCCCAATTAAAAGATGAGAAATTGGAAGTTCATTCTGGATGTCAATGTTCATTAATGTGATCCCACAGAATGTTCTCTGGTTTCCGATGAAAAATTCCCAGGAAGGAATTAAGTTCCTCTTTCACAACCAAGGAAGTTGAGCTGCTGTGTTCACTGCCCTCTTCTGGAATTCACTTAACACAGAGGGTCCTGAAATAACAACTCAGATGCATGGAAAAATTCTGTTAGACAAATGACAGAAAATGAACTAAGTAGCTCTGGCCTGACATTTGAGGTAAGCACATGTCTGGTGATGTGATGACGTGTAAGAGCTGGGGACAGAATGAAAGACCACCAGCCAATGGTCCATGGACCCTAGGACCACAACTGACAATGAAGTGAAGTGGCAGAATTAAATCATGAACAGAAAATGAGTCATTTTGTTTATGTCCCACTTCTCCTGCTCCCACCAATGTGTGGACAGTGACCTTCCTGAGAAAAGATAGTGGTTGAGTAGAGAGGTTACAGCTATTGAGCATCTGGAGTCCAGACTCCTTGGATGCATTACCATGGGCCCAGTGTTTGCCAAGCCCTGGAGGGAGGTGCTCTAAATATAATCTAACCCGAAGATCCTTTCTGTTATCTGTGGACCTCCACAGTCCTTTCTGCATACCCACAGTGAACCTGAGCCAGCACCTGTTGTGATTCTCAGAATCTGGAGCATGGCCATGCCACACAGGGCCCAGTGACAAGCTCCAGACTGGTGTCGTATGTGCCTGTCAGCTAGGGCAAAGCACAGTTTCTGGAAGGAAGACAGAGGCTCTGAAGCTCTGAGCAAATACAGGTTTCACTTTGTGAAAGAAGATAACCTTATGTTCCTCTAGGATTGACAACTCTGTCCCATATTTCTACCCAGGACGAAAGAAGATTACTCTGGAGGTTGTGGATAAACTTGGGCACTGCCCTTCTCTTGCTGCCAGCCCTGTCCTGGTTGGGAACCTTGCAGTGGCCCAGGCTCACAGCTTCCCAGTACCTGCTCCTGCCCAGGAGGATATGACCTAAGTGCCTATCCTCATAGCCCCACACACTGATGATGTTAGGCAGGAGTTGAGAAGGGTGACTCACAATGTTGACCAGGCCTAAATGTACCTGTCTTGGCTCCCTATGCCTAAGTGGCTGGTGGCTGAGCCTAGCGACACATGAAATGGGCTCCTTCTTGCCTCTGGGCACCTGAGGAATAAGGAGAGTGATCCCTGTCCTTTGGTGCCCTGGTCAGTTGGACGTTTGCCAACAATCATCCTGAAGCCTCTGAGACAAGTGAATCATTTTTTCAGTCTTTCCCACGAGGTCCCCCTATGCTGCATCCTGAGGCTGGGGCCTTGAGGCCTGAGAAAGCAGCATAATATATTCCCTGTTCACTCTCTTGAGCCAGCAGTATTTGAGGACCAATTGTCGCCAGACCAAGGTGTCTGGTGAACTCATCCTGTTTAGACCTGTTACCAAGGAAGTGAGGTCATGCGCTGATGTCCACAGTTAGGCTAATTTTCTTATTCCCCCTTTCATTTTATTGTGGAATAAATCTGTGTCCTCCTTAGAAACAGCATGTGAAAACCCCAGGAAACTAGGTGCGCTTTTAGACTTCATTGCACTTTGAAATTTTTAATGTAATAAACCTGTAGATGCTTCAAATGTGGCAAGCAGTTTGCCAAACACATATTTCTATCCAAAGAGTCCATTGTGTCTGAGGAAAAGCACTCATTGTCTTCTCATAGAGCTCTGTCAGATTTTAGGATAACTTTCTTTTCTGGGCTTATGTTAATTTCATTTCAATTCCATTAAGGAACATGGGGATGTTACCAGAATACCCATAATAATTTTCCTAAAGAATGTGAATATTTCATGTTATAGCCCCCGTATGTTCAAGGGAGGAGGATTCATAGCAAATCTTACACTTAACTGCCTGTGCTTGATTACTTATTTATCCTTAGATGTTTAACTCAGCCACACACTGTAGTGCTCTGCATTCTGACATCCTGTGAGGAGGTGCAGCAAGTGGCGAGTGGAAAGGAAGGCTTTTCATGGCCGTGGACATCATCACCCCACACTGATAAATGACATGAGTGCACTACACAGGGGAATTTGTCTCCTTGACAATGTTATCACTTCCTGTCCTCCCATCCTAAACAGAACATGGGCTTCTTGCCTCTGATGGTTAGTTTTCCTTTCCTAGAGCTAATGGTGCTGAGCCTGTTCAGCTGCGATGCACTTTGGTTGGTCTCCTTCAAGCAGTGTCTCCATGCTATACTCCTCCTGTGCTGCCACCCCCTGCTATTATGGGGCTGAACCAACCAAGTGTGACTTTTCATGCGCCTGCCACCCATCTTGTGATCACCATTTGTTATGTTTCCGGGTTGGACCTCGAAAACGAGCTGCAGCAGCCATTCTTGTATGTGTTCTTTAGTGGCTACCAATTTTATTTCAAAGAAAATGTACTTAAATGTGAAATTACTGGATCATACTGCTGGTTATGTATAACTTAGAAATTCTTACTGTATCTTTTGGAAGTAGATGTATAAGGGGAGTTATGTGGTTGATTTTTTATTCTGTTACTTGTTATTACACTATACTATGCTATGCGATGTTCTATCACATTATGTCATATGTCAGTGAGGATTTTGAAATTCCTTCAGAGTGCTTTTAGTGATTTCTGATTTCATTTTTGATAACCAACATGATGAAATATAAGAATATGGCATAACTCTAAGAAGTTTGAAGTTAAAAAGGAAAATATTGTCTGGGATGTTGGTGCACACCTGTCATTCCAGTACTCAGAAGGCTGAGGCAGGAGAATTGTTGTGAATTTGAGGTCATCCCAGGCAACTAAGATCAAGGCCACGCTGACCTGTGTAGCAAAAACCCTGTCAAACTAATGAAAGGAAGAAAAAAGGAAGAAAAATCCAGAAAAAAAAAACAAGATAAAAATGAAAAGTTAGAAAACACATGTCAATTGTGAAATCAAAATTTTTGAGGTTTTCTTGCATACATAGTTTAGTCAACACAACCAATATAAGCTTTACTATCATGAAAATATTGATGTTCTGCCTAGTGTTTGCACTGTTTCAATTTTTAAAACTTTTTACTGAGATGACACCAGACATGCGGTTGAACATACCATCTTAGGATTTAAATAGCTTAGTATGAAAAGAAGTGTATCATTCTGTTAATTTTTGTCCTAAATTTATATTTAGAAGCAGAATTTTTCAAGGTGTTACTATTATTTGAAACCTAATAAGAACCTAATGAAAAACTATATAGCTCTTTTTAAGTCTACAAACATAGAAATATTTGTAGACTAATAGTTGTTAATGTACCCTGTGCAGTGACTTCTGGGATTACTTAATGATCGATATTTTCATAAATTTTTAATTTTTTTTGGTTTATTCTTTTCAATTTGTAACACATGGCCTTACTAATTCCCTAAGTTTCCCAGGCTGGGTTTAAATCTTTCCTCATCATTCCTCATTCTCACAGAGTGCTTGGATGACAGATGTACATTATTATTAGCGGGAAATTTTTGCAATGTTGTATATTGGAACACTATAAGTGGAAAATTTGTTCAGCTTTGATCTTTAGACACTTTGTAGAAGGAGTCGATCTATTTAAACTATCTGCCACCATACTAGCCTGCAGTTTCTTTAACAGCGAGTAGGATTGATAATCCCATGAACAATGCTGGTAGATTCTTTGCTTTTAACTGTATTCAGCATGAGCTTCCGAAGTTCACTCCAAATGCCTTGTGCAATGGGACTGAGGCTTGGTGTCCTTGAAGCACATTCTCTTTTTCTCTAATCCCTGATGGAGTTGATGATTGTTTGACGTCAAATCCCAAGAAGGTGTGAAGGTTAAAACTACTTGGTCAACACTGCCCTCCAGAGGTCCAGGCCAGTGTAAAATGTTATTTACCCTCCTGATATATGTTCCAAGATTTTGCAATTTGTGCTCTTGTTGTTGTTGTTTCTATTTTTTATTCATCTTCAAGTGGTTTAAACTCAAACATTGTACTTGGCTCATTAGTCTTGCCACTTTAAAACTCTTCTTGTTTTGAGCAAGGCTCCTAATAAATGACTAAATTGCATAGGCTCTCCTTGAATTTGTTGATGTTGACTCAGCCTTCAAGACTGCTCAGATTACACTCCACACCACCAGACCTGGTTTCATCATAATGTTGTTAAAATGTCATTGGCTGAGCAAGCAATAGTGAAAATGCCTGCAATGCGTGCACTCAGGAGGCTGAGACAGCAGGATTCCTGGGAGGTCCAGACAAGACTATAATGCACTGTGAGTTCAATCAGTCCAAAGCAACACAAGGAGCCAATGACTAGAAATAGACAGAAACACATAGGAAAGGATAGGCAAGGAAAGAAGAAAGAAAACAATATTCCTGGTGATGGTATGAGTTAGTCTGTCTCTGGGCTAGACCTTTTAATCTGCTGTCCTTTTCTTTCACTAAAAACCATTTTGATGGCTGTTCCTTTATAATATACTAGATGTTTTGTTGCTTGTAACTTTGATATTCTTTTCATGGCTATCAGAAGACTCTTTGTAATCCTTGTGAATTTTTATATCACATTTTTTATTCATAGGAAAATATCAGTGATATTTTGACAGGATTCCATAGAAAAAGTTGGTTGCTCTATGCAGCACGTACATTAAAACTACATGAATACTTCTCATCCACCATCATGGTCTGTCTTTTCTTCTGTTAGTGTCATTACAGTCATTTAATCAGTTTCTACAATTTTTAAACACAGGTGAGATGTTTAAATTTTACCTTAGCATTAATTCTTTTCCATGAATTATGAATTGAACTGTATTCCTTGTTTGGGGATGAAGTTTGTTTGAAACACATAGAAATGAATTGATTCAGACATGTGGATCTTGTACCCTGAAACTTAAGTGATTTGGTATTTGTTTAAATGGTTTTCAGAGGAGTTTTAAGTTTCTTACATGCAAGGATGCTCCTTTAGGCATCAGAGTCAAGCCTTAATACTTCCTTTTTCCTCCTGCCATCCCTGTCTTGGGTGGGAACCTTACAGTGGCCCAGGCTCACAGCATCCCAGTAACTGCTTCTGCCCAGGATGATCCGTACTAAGTGCCTGTCCTCGTAGCCCCTCACACTGCCAATGTAGGGCAGGAGTTGTGTAGAGTGACTCACAGTGGTGGTGAGGCCTAAAAGTACTTGTCCTGGGCTATTTATGTCTAAGTGGCTGGTGGCTGAGCCTAGCAACACCTCTCTGGGCTCCCACTTGCCTCCACAAAAAATATGACTAGGTGTTTAATTGAGTAAGAATGCACTACAGGCAATAAGCAGGAGTGAATAGAAATGTAACAAAGAATTAGACACATAGAGGGATTATCGAGAGCAAGAACAGGAGTGAAAGGGGGTGCCACAGAGCATCAGAGAGAGAGAGAGAGAGAGAGAGAGAGAGAGAGAGAGAGAGATCAGGAATGATAAAGAGTGAGAATTCAAAATCGTGAGATAAATGAAAAGCTTTTACTCTAGAGGGCACCAAGGTATATGCCTGAGAGTTGTGAGCCTGAGGCCAGAGGCTTGCATGTTCAATAGCAGCATGGGCTATGGTGGGAGCAGCTTATCAAAGGATGAGAAGCATAGAATGAACCTCGTCATGTCAGTTCTACCAAAAGCAAGAAATTTTTGTAAGGATTCAGGCATGCCAAGAGCATAATGTGCCTGGAATATTTATAATGTTGTTGTTTTATTTTCGTGGTACAGGCACCAAGTCCATGTGTCTTGCAGGCTGGCCTCCAACCACTGTGTATTCCAGAGTGTGGTTGAATTCATGACAAACTTCTTTCTCACCTTTGGGGTGTCATGATTATGGGCAAGGGCTTCTACTAAGTCCTGGAACATCTCTATCTGATCTTGAATCAATAAATGGAAGAACAATGGAAGGATTCTTAATACTCTTTTTTGGACTGTGGTCTTTAGTGAATCCCTGATGGGCTTCAGGCATCATGATGCTTCAGGAAAATACATAGGAGGATGAAAATTCCCCTTCTGTGAGCAAGGGGTGATCACGCACTTGCCTCTGACCTGAGAGCACAAGCATGTCAAAAACAAGAGTTCTCTGCATGGTTTCTTCAATCACTGCAGAAAGAATATGACAACTTCTCTGGCTGAACAGGTGTACAGAGCTCCATGGAAGAGGCGTGGGAAGAACACAAAACACAGGGAGGCAGTGCTGCCCTGTTGTGGCCACCTCCACTCCCAGTTCTCCGCACCAATTACCTCCTGTCTGTCACCACCGTATACAGCCAGACACCTGCCTTCTGAACCATCTCACAGACAGGACCCACAAGACAGCTCCCACTTTGAGGGACCTACATAGTACAAGGTCTTTTGGAATTGGAAAAGGACGTGTGAGACCTGCTGATGCCTCCATGTTTGAATTCTAATTAGAAGCCTGAATCAAATGCCATTTCACGTCCTCCTCTATGTGTCAGTGTTCATGCATTTACTTTGGAGTGCTGAGACATTGTGTCAATTGTTGCCTTGTGGCTTGACTTGACTTCCTGACATATGCCAGGCTGGCTGAAACCACCAGCAGTTCATCTGAACCAACTTCCCAAAGGTAGAGATTTAAGGCAGGACCTCCAATCCTGGCATTTTTGAATAGTACTGCATCTTTTTGGAAATTTGGATGGAACTAGAGATTTAGTTTACAGAATATTTGGAACGGGGGTGCAGAGTCCTTGCAAGACACAGGATCTAATGGGAAATGCCAGAGAGCAGTTGCACAGGAGCAGTGGAAATTGCATTAGATGAGTGATGTGGAAAGTCCAAAGACAGATTTAAACAGAGAGTACTTCTCTTCTGCCCACGGATTCCCAGTAACTGTGAAGGCCCCATTGCCTAAAGGGAACTCTTGAGTGCTGACATGGCAGGTATCTGCAGTAGGTGAGGCTAGGAAGCTAAGCTGCTGCTGCTGCGTGAAGTAAGTTGCCCCAGGCCCTGCAGAGGGACCTGCCTTCAGTAGGCATGGCCAACATCTGGCTGTAATCTTGGGATCCTCCCACTGCTTCTGAAAACTTGTAAAAGCCCTGCACTATTCCTCCTGAAATTGAGAGGTCTTCTGCCAGCCTCGCAGGGCTACTTTCTCTTTTGAAGCTTCCAAGCTAAGTGCAGCTGTCTGCAATCCCCATTCCACTTGGAAAGAGGCCTGGGTGTCACCATTTCTGGGAGTCTCAAGCATCAAACATGTGGCCCACAGGTGCAGTGCCCAAAGCTGCTGGAGCAGAAAGGCCTTAGTTTAGATGATGGGATATATAGCAGGGGCTTTCACCAAGCAGTAGGATGAGGTAAAGGTGCTACCTTTCTTGGAAAGAGGCCTGGGTGTCACCATTTCTGGGAGTCTCAAGCATCAAACATGTGGCCCACAGGTGCAGTGCCCAAAGCTGCTGGAGCAGAAAGGCCTTAGTTTAGATGATGGGATATATAGCAGGGGCTTTCACCAAGCAGTAGGATGAGGTAAAGGTGCTACCTTTCTTCCAGGTGCATTTTACTGGTTGAATTTTCAAGAGAAGTGAACAAAAACTTCTATGTGCATGAAGCAAACTTACCATCCTCCTGCATGAGTCTGCCTAGGGGTGCTAAATTGGGGTTGGTATGTTCCCAGTGGCCTGAGTTTTTAATTCCAAGGATAACACACATGCAGAATCACAAAGAGGAGTAAAGCATATACATAAATATATGGACCTATTTACATATATATATATATATATATATATATATATATATATACATGTATAACTTATACAAGCCTTTATATCTATACTTTTCTCTTATATACCCCATTATTGGCATGTATGAACAAAAGATACATATGATAATTTACATAACATGATTAACTTGTACTCCTTTTCTCTTTTTGAATTCTCTCCTCGGATGTTTTTGCTGGCCCTTCTGCCACATGCTTTAAAGTCTATTTGTGCTGCAAATTCCTGATCTTGGAGAGTTAGCCTGATGGCTTCCAAGCCTCATTAAAATCTACTGAAAAATTTCACATTTAGCTATGCTCTTGGGCATCAAAAACATTTCAGATATCACAATTTGGGTTATATTCGCCTAAAGGATTTTCTAGCTTCCCTGGTGAATTCTTTTTGGATCTTGATCCAGCTGGTGTCTAGATCTTTCCAGGAAAGCCCTCGGTCTTCAATGCTGGGCCTTTCTTTGGAAGATGCACTGATGGAAAGGGTAGAAGGTTGAGATAGGTTCCTGGGCGTAATGCTGTGATGTAGTGTACTAAGATAAGTGGTGTGAGTTTTATATTATTTCAGTAGTGTTGTTCATATAGAAGTGGTAGCATGAGTTATGGTCCTGCATTGCTTTTTGGCACTGGTAGTTTTTCCCACCATGGACTTTGTCTCCTCTGCAATGCCTGTGTGCCATTCCATGGTGCTTTGAAGAAATCCATGGAGAAATTGAATCTCTAGAAACTCTAAATGAAAGAAAATATTTGTTCTTTCACTGTGTGTGTGACAGGCACGATTTATTGCAATCCTAATGACAGTCACAGATTCACAGGCAGAAACAGAGACACAAAAAGAGAGAGACACATTGAAGTAGCAAAACCTAAGTAAGAAACACACATACCACATATACACACACAGTGAGGGAAAGAGAGAGAGAAACAGAGAGAGAGAGAGAGAGAGAGAGAGAGAGAGAGAGAGAAACAGAGACTTAGAGAGACAGAGAGAGGGAGAGAGACAGAGAAAAAGACAGAGAGAGACCAAGAAAGAAAGAGAGAAAGACAGAGACAGAGAAAGAAGACACAGAGAATGTGAGACATCATTATGTTTCCATGACAAGGAACCTGTTGAATATTGAAGATTTACAGAGAGATCCACAGACTGATTCCAAGGCCAAATGGCTGCTGAATGCTTGGGTTTTGGGGTTGTGATTAAAGTTCGAGATTCCCTTGTGGGTTCTTCGTTGGAATGTCTTCAGTGGATGCAAATCTGTGAAAGATTTAGAGACATATATGTCCAGCTTCTGATAAGACCTTTCTCCCTTACCATGTCTTTCTAGCTTTCTGAAATTTGTTTTGTCCCATTTGCAACTGCTGGGAAATGCTGGGAAGGGGGCAGTATGCTTGCAATGCCAGCAGTCAGGAGACTGAGGCAAGGGGAAAGGCCTCTAGTTGCAAGGCATTGTGAATGAGCTAGCAAAAACCTGTGTGAGAAATGCAAGAAATTGATGCATGGGGATCCTTGCATCTGTTGTAATGGCTGGCATTGCATGAGACCAAGATTGAAAGGACACTCTTTGGAGAGAGATGCTTGTGAGATGCTTGTATGTGCGGAACAGTACATCCTTTCAAAGTGTTGGGCAGGAGCTCTGTGCAGGCAAGACAGGGCACCTGTACTTCCTGTGCAGGTTTGACATGCCTGGTAGAGTGTCATATGGGCAGCATGATAAGGCAGAGAAGTCCCGCTAGGTGTGGAAGGTGTGCAGACCCAGTGTAAAGGTGTGGCCGTCATGTAGGCCAGGGAGGAGCCTGAGTGGACCAGGATAGCCTGGGTGGGATGGAGAGAAATGTGTGTCCACTTAGACTTGGAGCTGGGATGGAATCTCCGTCTTGTCTCTTTCCTTGTAGGATCACACAGCTGCACATTGACTGGAGTCTCCAGGCCATAGTAAGATGAACACCTACTTTGAGACATTGAAAGAAATCTATGACTTCCTGTGTTACTTCTCTGATCCTTACAGCTAGCATGGTAAAGCCCAGTGCATCCCTGAGCCACAACTTTTCATGCCTCACACAGATGCTGGTGAAAGCAGCCAGCAGGGCTCAAGCCAGAACCAAGTCATGCTACCTCCAGGTACCCAGAGATGATCAGTGGCTCCTCTGATACCCTGGGAGTATGCACAGTGCATCCTTGAGCCACAACTTTTCGTGCCTCACACAGCTGCTGGTGAAAGCAGCCAGCAGGGCTCAAGCCAGAACCAAGTCATGCTACCTCCAGGTGCCCAGAGATGATTGGTGGCTCCTCTGATATCCTGGGAGTGTGCATACCCAATATGCAGCTGTCTTTTCACCAGCTGTCTTCTTCTTTCTTCCTGTCCTCCACACCTTGCTTCTTGTTCTTCCAGCACATCTTGTCCTACAACTCTTCCTATTTCCTGGCTTTTAGTCTCCTCCACCTTGTCTCTCCCTCTCCTAGTTAGCCTTTCCCTGGTTCTTTTCCAAATGACTGGATCTCCGTCCAGCAAGACTGACAAGCATCTGTTGCTCGCTCTCTCTCTCTCTCTCTCTCTCTCTCTCTCTCTCTCTCTCTCTCTCTCTCTCTCTCTCTCTCACCCAGGCCAGAAGCACTATGCATGCAATGTACAAGGATGTGAGTGGAGATTAAACCACTCAGATGACCTGAAGTGACACATGATAAGGCACAGTGGGCAGCGACACTCTAAAAGAAAGAAAATATTTGTTCTTTCACATCTGCCAGAAGAAGTTTCAGAGGTCCAATCACATAACACAGAATCAGAGTGTCCACAACTGAACTCTCTGACAACTGGCATCCAGCAGTCTACCAGGAACGCTGCATACATTGGATATTCCCATGAGCCTTTGCTCTTGCTTTCTACCCACCCTACTACCAAGGCCTAATAAATAGCTTGCACCTGCCAGCTCTCTTCACTTTTCATTATTTGGTCAAGAAAGGGAAAAAGACTTGTGTGTCTTTGTCTGTAGTGACCTAACACTGTTCACATTCAGAGTTACAGAAGCACACTTGTTTCATCTCCCTCTATAGTGCAATGAAGCCCCTGGGCTGTGCATCCCAGGATTTGCCATCTAGAGGCAGTATTTGTCTAATACATTTGATCCACATTTCTGCCAAAGGAATTTTTTTTTTGAAAAGGGGTCTGGCTATACAGTTCAGGCTGTCATTGAGCTCACTTTGTAGCCCAGGCTAGTCTCAAACTCACAATGATCCTCCCAACTCAGCCTCCCAAATGCTGGGATTACAGGCATGAGCCACCATGCCCAGCTGTCCAAGTGATGTTATCAGTTGGACTATTTCCTGTAAATTTTTCTATCCCACCTCTGGTGGGAAAAGTGCAAGACTCTTTTCCTTGGCCTCTGCTGAGCATGATGGCATGCAATTGTGTTGACAGCTAACTGAGGTGCTGAGTCAGGAAGTCTGCAAACCCCAGGACAATCTGAGTAAATCCTTTGTTTCTATCCTCTGTGGCTTTCACATGGGGTCACCATGCAGTTGAGGAAGAGCTCTAAGTTATAGCCGTCATCTTGCATCCACCTGTCAAGGAGATATGTGTGTATGAGTATGTGATCCACCAAAGGCACTTAGCCTGGCAATTTGTCAAGATGCTCTGACAGCACAACTCAAAATTTGGTGATGAATTCCTTCAGCTGTAGAGGAGCCCTGGGTCTGATACGTAAAATCAAGGAGATATTTCCCTTGCACTAAACTCTTAGGATAGCAGGCAATGGGCAAGCAGTAATGGGGAAAGATTCGTTGGCATAATGGTTTGTTCTGTTTGTGTGGTAACTGATCAACCTCATGTCTTTAGGGCCTATGGCTCAGCAATGGCCATACCAAGGGTGGGTGTGCGAGGAATGCCTCAGCAGAGGACTGAGAGTCAAATGGAGGACACAAGGTGCTTGGGTAGCATAGCGGTGTTAAATGGGCTCTGGATAAGGCCTTGTTTCCTTGCTCAAGGATCCACCTTCTAAGGACCCCATCCCCTCCCAACAGCAGCCTGCAATTTGTACCATCATTTCAATGTGTGCAAATGACAATGACCTTTAGAACACAAGCTAGACTTGCTCTGGACATCAACATTTTTCTTAGCCCCTCCACCACTCCAAATCGGTTTTCTGTGGCCTGAAAACAGCAAGGGTGGAAATGTGAGGCTAAGAGCACCAAGAGGGCACTTGGCCTTCCCTTAAGACCAGCAAGTGCGCTAAGTCTCTATCCCCTTCTGTGTCCATCCAGATCTGCATTATGGGACATGCATCTATAGGCGAGGATCTGTGACTCAGAAACACAAGGAGACAAATTCTGATGTAGACTCAACACATCGAGAGACTCAAACCCTTTCCCTTAATTGTCTAGGAAACAATAAAGCATGTATTAAAGGGTTTCACCTGCCATAAATTGTGACTGCCCTGAATGACACATTTGAGAAAAACCCTATTATATTCATTTGCACACCATTTTGAGTGCGATATACCAAGATACTCTTCAACTTTAAATGCTAAATACCATATCCTTCCCCATCCCAAGACACATTCTGATTCAATTTGTTTCTATCTAGTCAATAGACAGTGCCATTTGGTCATTGCAGTTCATGCCTCTGCCTTCAGAATATGGGAGCCTGGACCAAGAGAATCAAATGTTGAATTTTAGGAAGGGAAAATGACAGAATTAGCAAGATTTTAACTGGGAACCCTCAAAAAATAGGACTAGGTATTTAATTAAGTAAGAATGAACTACAAGCAATAAGCAGAATAAAAAAGAAATCTAACAAAGAAACAGACACAGAAATTGACAAAGCCATGAGGAGAAAATAGAGGGATTATTGAGAGCAAGAGCAGGAGTGAAAGGGGTGCCATAGAGCATCAGAGAGAGAGAGAGAGAGAGAGAGAGAGAGAGAGAGAGAGAGAGAGATATGAGCAAGAGATACACACACAGACACAGAGGGAGAGGGAGAGACAGACAGAGAGACAGAGAGATGGAGACAGAGAGAGACAGAGAGAGTGGAAATGTTAATGAGAAAGAATACAAAATCGTGAGATAAATGAAAAGCTTTTACTCTACAGGGTACCAAGGTATATGCATGGTAGTTGTGGGCTTGAGACCTGAGGCTTGTGTGTTCAAGAGCAGCATGGGCCATGGTGGGAGCAGCTTGTCAAAGGATGAGAAGCAAAAAATGAACCTAGTCCTGTCAGTGCTACCAAAACCGAAATATTTGTAAGGCTTCAGGCATGCCAGGAGCCTAGTGTGCCCTAGAATGTTTATATTGTTGTTGTTTTATTTTCATTTGCAGGTACCATGTCCCTGTGTCTCCAACTCACTGTGTATTCATAATGTGTTTGAATTCATGACAAAAATTTCTGTCTCACCTTTCTGGTGCCATGATTTTGGGCAAGGGCTTCCACCAAGTCCTGGCTCATTGGTAGCTGATCTTGAATGGAAAAATGGAAGAAAAATCAAAGGATTCTTACTACTCTTTTTTGGATGGTGGTCTTGAGTGGATCCATGATGGGTTTTGGCCACCATGATGCTTTATGAAAATACATAGGAGGAAGAAAATCCACCTTCTGTGGGCAACGAGTGAGCACGCACTTGCCTCTGACCTGAGAGCACAAGCATGCCAATGTCAACAGTGCTCTGCATGGTTTCTGCAAAATCTGCACAAAGAATATGACATCTGCTCTTGTTTAGCTGGTGTCCCGGGCTCCATGGAAGAGGTGTGGGAAGAACACAGAACCCAGGAAGGCAGTGCTGTCCTGTTGTGGCCACCTCCACTCTCAGATCTCCCCACCAATTACCTCCTGTCTGTCACCACCCTATGCAGCCAAGCCACCTGCCTTCTAAACCATCTCACAGAGAGGAACCAAAGGACAGCTCCCAGCTTGAGGGACGTACACAGTACAACATCGTTTTGAATTGGAAAAGGAAATGAGAAACCTGCTGCTTCCCCCAGGCTTGAATTCCAATAAAAAGCATGAATAAAATGCCATTTCATCTCCTCCTCTATGTGTCAGTGTTCATGCATTTAATTTGGAGTGTTGAGACATTGTGTCACTGTTGCCTTGTGGCTAGCCTTGACTTCTCAACATATGCCAGGTTGAAACCAACAGCATTTCTTATGAACCAACTTCCTAAAGGATGAGATTTAAGGCAGGGCCTCCAAACCTGGCATTTTTCATAGGATGGTACCTGACTGGAGATTTGGATGGAACTAGATATTTAGGGCACAGAACATGTGGTATGGGGTGCAGAGTCCTTGCAAGACACAGGATCCAATGGCAAATGCTAGAGATAAGTTGCACAGGAGCAGTGGAAATTGCATTAGATGAGAGTTGAGGAAAAGTCCAAAGAGAGAGTAGAACAGTGAGTCCTTCCCTTCTGCCCTAGGATTTCTGGTACCTGTGATGGCCACAGTGCTTAATGGAACCCTTGACGGATGACATGGCAGGTATCTTCAGCAGGTTAGGCTAGGAAGCTAAGCTGCTGCTGGGTGGAGAAAGCTGCCTCAGGCCATGGATGGGGCCTCTGCCCCGTGTAGGCCTGGCCAACAGCTGGCTGGAATCCTCAGATCCTCACACTGTACCTGAGGGCCTTTAAAAGCCCTGCACTACTCCTCCTGAAATTGAAAGTTCTTCTGGCCTTCCCCACTGTGCTTCCTTGGAAGCTCTGTTGAAACTTCCAAGCTGAATGCAGCTGTCTGCCATCACCACTGGACTTGGAAAGAAGCTTGGATTTCCCCACTTCTGGGAGCACACTCTGGTGAGTCTCCACCACCAAAAGTGTGGCCCACAGGTCCTTTGCCCATAGCTGTCTAAGTTTAGACAATGGGATCTATAGCAGGCGCTTGGTCCAAGCAGTAGGATGAGGTAAAGTGCTATCTTTCTTCCAGGTGCATTTTCCTGGTTGAATGTTCAAGTGATGTGAGCACAAACTTCTATGTACATGAAGCAAACTTGCCATCCTCCTGAATGAGTCTGTCTAGGGCTGCTATATCCGAGTTGGTATGTTCCCAGTGATCTGATTTTTTTCTTTCAAAGGATACATACTTGCAAAATCACAAGGAGGAGTACAGAATATACACACACACACACACATATATATATATATATATATATATAATGTATACAAGTCTTTATATCTATACTTTTCTATTTATATACCCCAATGTTGGCATGTATGAACGAAAGATGCATAAGATTTATCAAATAATGTGATTGACTTGTACTCCCTTTCTCTTTTTGAAGTCTCTGCTCAGATGTGTTTGCCTGCTGTTCTGCCACAGGATTTAAAATCTATTTGTGCTTCAAGTTCCTGATCTTGGAGAGTTTTTCTGATGACTTGCAAGCCTCATTAAAATCTACTGATAAATTTCACATTTCACAAAGCTCTAGGGCATCAGAAACATTTCAGATATCACAATTTGGGTTATATTCACCTAAAGGATTTTCTAGCTTTCATGGTGATTTCATCTTGGATCTTGGGCCAGGTGGTGTCTAGATGTTTCCTGGAAAGACTTCGGTCTTCAACTCTGGGCCTTTCTTTGGAAGATTCCATGATGGAGAGTGTGGAAGGCTGTGATAGCTTCCTGGGGTAATGCCAAGGTGCAGCTTACTAAGATGAAGGATGTGAGTTTTATATTCCTGTACTGGTCAGGGTTTTACTATAGAGAACAGATATAACCCAGAATATACAGAAACAACAAGATCGGCTTACGATAGTCAGTCACAGAGTCCGATGAGGAAGCATGCAGAGGGTGTCTATGCACTGGAGGCCGAAGGATTCAATCCAAGATCTGGAGTTCACCCTAGTGTCTTGTGAAAGTCCACACCAGCAGGCTGATGGGTCCGCGACAGAAGGCCGAAGGCTCTGTGAAGAAAAGCTGAAGAGTCTACACTGGGAAGCTGTAGAGTCTGTACTGGAAGCCAGGAGGCGAGGTCCAAACTAAAGGCGAAGACTGGAGCTTCTCCCAAGAATGGCATAGATTTGTCCTTCCTCCTTTCCTTTTATACCTCAAGGTGATTACTCATCCTAGCGTGGGTCTTCTTCTACATCCTTGGGTGTAGAATTGCTAAACCCATTTAGTTAGCTTCTAACTGTCTCAAGTTGACACAATCAATCAACCCCTAGAGGTGGCATGGCACAGAGTCATGGCAGACAAAAATAATCCATGGCAGGGCAGGCAGGAAGCAGACAGCCTGCCTTCCCTCTTTCCTTTTATATTACATATAGGCCCCAAGCCTATGTGTGGTGACACCTTCACCCAGAAGGTGATTGGGGGATTCTGTATTTAGTATATGCATTCAGACACACCCAAAACTATGCAAAACAAATTCCTGGACTAATCTAGTGTCACAAACCTTTAATCTCAGTATCACAGTTCCTAAGCCAGCATTGTGCACCCATGACACAGCCACCTCTCAAAAGCCCCGCTTATGTTTGTATGAGGTTTGGGGAGTGCTGTGGAGAAATTGAATCAACAGCAGACAGTAGTTTGGGAAAAGAAATTTTATTTACTGCCAGCTTACCTGAGAGGAGGAGGCTCTAAAGACTGAGGTACTGATCACAAAAAGTGTGTCTCTTTTACAGGGTGGAAACAAGTTAAAAACAGCTAAGATAAGCATAACAAAGGAATGGTACAGTGGCTTTTGGCAGTGAACACAGCTGTATGCAGCAAAGCTGTTTTTAGCACATTTACATAGGTTCTAGTTTGATAATTACTCAATTGATTTAGCCAAGTTCAGGGGCAGAGAACAGAATGACTGCAGATTTATTGTCCAAAATGGCTGCAGTTAGGTCAGGATTTCTGCTTTAGAGGGACATCCAATAACAAGTCATCACAGCATCCTATTATGTGATGCAGGTGAAAATATTACCATACAAGGCAGGCTTGGTGACATAGGTGCATAAGCCCCACACTGTGGGGAATGGATGAGCGAAGCACAGGAGTGCATGTTCAAGGCCAGCTTGTGCAACTTTGAAACCTCAAATAGTTTCTAAAATGGTTTTGAGGGTAGGTCAGTATAGAAGCCCTAGTTTCATGCCTCAATACTGAAGAAAACCACCATGGAGATAGAGGTGTTTGTCATCACAGGAAGAGCATGAGAAATATAGGGTCCCTAGTAGTATTAGAGATTTTTATCTTCCCTGAGATGGGCAACTGGAATGTGTTTTTCAAAGACCAATGCAATCAAAATATGTATTTAGTAATGACTTAATTTGTGAGATAAAGTCTACATTCAAGAGCTGCACAAGGGTACCGATAGGGTTAGGGGGACAGCTAACTCTATTGAGAAGCATGAGAAGAACCCATATTGGCAGTGTATGTGGCCAGTGGGCTATCTGAAGATCTTCCTGAGACAGTGGATTAAGGAAGTGAGGGAAAGAATGAAACTGACTGAACAGGGGTTTGGGGCAAGGTCAACTGTACAGTGTTAACATGGATTATTATGTATCTGAAGCAAGACTAGATAGCAAATGTTGGATGGGTAATAAGTGTTGGGTGGATGTAGTAAATGTGAGCTATCAACTAGATAACCATGAGAAGGCACAGTGGACAGTCATAAGTAAGAGTCTGAAGTTTACAGCTGGTAATAGAATTTAAGATATTAATAGTAGACTTATCAGAGCACACAGTAGAAGTTAGTGTAAGAGATCACTGACAGACTAAATACTGATAGATAAGTGGCCTCTGCTGATTTTCTCTCTTCCTACTCCAAATCCAGGCTTCATACTTCTCTCAAATTCTTTTAGCCTGGGGAAGCTTCAGTGCTTGAGAACTTTATCAGCAGGGTCACAAGCCTACTAGCTTCACATGGATTGAGTGAGCACAAGGACTTGGTAGCAGACCAAAGAAGAGAGCTGTGATCAGCTGGAATTTTAAGGTAGGTAGTACTCCTTTGTCATGAGGGAAATCTTCCAACACTCTTGGGCAGCCTGTCAGAGTTGGAAGATAACTGTGATTAAAACAAATTGAAGTCCAAGGCTTATTATGATCTAAAGTGACTTTAGAACAAAAGGGAATTTGCTGTTCTTCATAACAATAAAGCCTTTTTAATGCAGAGTTTTAAACTAATAATTCAGTAATAATTGTGTTTGCAGGTCCCAGATCATGTGCCCTACTCTTGGGTGGTGTGCATTCCTCTGAAGTTTTGTTCCCTTTCCTAGACTATAGAGTTCTTATGAATATGCACGATTGCATATGCTGAGCAGTCTTCAACATGATGGACAAACAGGCTTGGTATATAGATGTATCCATTAAATCTTGGGATGCTTTTCATTCTCTGGTTAAAAAGCTCAGTTTGGATTCATATCTCTAATTTCACCAGTCTTACCTCTGAATAGCCATTTAATTCAGATGTCACCCCTTCTAAGAAATCTTCCCAGGACCACGGCAAAAGAAGAATTCTTTTTGGTTTTGCAATCACACATTTACCCAGATTTCGTATGTAAAAGAACAAACCAAAAATCATTAAAACAGAAAATCATAGAGTGGTTTTAGTCCGTTTCATGTTGTTTAATTTCAACATGCATGAAGGTATGCACAGATACTTTGAAGAGAACAAGAGACATTAGGGCAGCCATTGTTGATTTTCCTATTGTTTGATTTTGAAGCACTGTAATTCCATCATTACTCTGTTCTGATCAATTTTAAGCTATTTTGTTTTGCATAAATTCATTGTGTGTGAACATATAGACAACTGTTTAGAAGAAAACAAGACATATTATGTTAGCCACTGTAGATATTCTGTTGTCTTGCTTTGAAAACTGTGTCACTTACATCGTTTTCTTCTGATCTACTTTGTTCTGTTTTGTTCTGTTTAGTTTTCAATTTTAAAAATAGAACAGAAAATCAGGCCTCCTGCTGGTCATCACTACCGGGAGATTCCTTTCTGTGGTCAGACAGTGTGGGCAGAGAGAGGCAACAGACCCACCTCTGCCTTCTGGCCCTCTGAGAGTAGAAGGCTCAATTCCTGCAGGTAGCCAGTGGGAACAAGGACATTCAGCCAGGTAAAGCCTATGCCCCCTACCCACATGCCACCATTGGAGCCCCTTGCTACATTTGGGTAGTCATCACCCACTGGGAGAATCAGACAACAGACCCCTGTGATCCCACCACCATCACAGGAATCCTGGTGCAGACATACAGCCTGAGAGGAGCAGCACCACATCACACAACCCAGGCTTTTGGTGAAGCTCTAACATAGCTGCACAGCTCTGGATAAAACCACCCAGTGCCATGCTACATTCCTGTAAACCCAGGGTCCAAAGATCCCAGGGGCTTGTCCAATTCCCCTACACGATGCAGGGTCAGCCAACGGGGGAAGTTCCTAGAGCACCACAATCTGCTTCTTGAAAGGAACCTAGGAGAATCTCAAGATGAAGGAGCAAAAGGGAATCTCAGACCTCTAGCTCACATAGAATAACTCTAGAAATCATACAAATGAAAGAAATTGGAAGTTGCATACCAGAAATTTCTGAAAGGACAGCAACTAAAGAAACAATCAGATCAGAAATATTATCTCATGTAAAAGGACAAATTTCAAACACAACGAAAGAAATGCTAAGCATATGTAAAGAAGACATAGATTAAAAATAAGATCATAGGAAAATGCTAGAATCCTTGAATGAACAATACAGGAAAGAACTATAATGCATATAGAAGATAAAAAGAGATATCTAGGCAATTAAAAACTGAAAGCTGACAAAACCGCATGATAGATACCAATGATAGACTTTCATACCTTGAAGACATGATTGCAGCTAGGGATCATTAAAGGAACCAAAAAATAACCATTCAAGGGCTGTGAAATGATACAAAGGAAAATAAGCTAAGACAGATAGGTGTCAGAAAAAAGGCAGGGATCAGCACAAACAATCTAAAAAGACTGTTTACATAAGTAATAGTAGGAAAGTTTCCAAGTATCAGAAAAGGACTTTAGGTAAAATAAGTGAAGCATATAGAACTCCAGCTAGGCATAACCAAAATAAATCTATACCAAGACACATAATAAGGAAGATAACATAAATATAGCACAATAACAGAATTGAGAGGAAAAAAACAGATCACCGTTAAGATCAGATAAGATCAGAATCATGGCAGACTCAACACAAACTACCAAATCAAGAAAAGCACAGAGTACAGTGCTTCAACTCCTGAAAGGAAACAACTTCCAACCCAGATTGATGTACCCTGCAGAACTGTTTTTTAAAACTGAGATGTAAGGTACTTCCATGATAAAGAATAACTGAAGGAATTCACAGTAGGGAGCTGTTGAAACTGATGATTGATCACATGTGTGGGGCAAAAGCAAGAACAGCCCTGAAAACACAGAGAGATCAAAACAATCCCCATAAACCAGCTGTACCAAGCTCCAAGAGGGCAAGTAGCCCAGGGCAATCAGGAAAATAATGGGGTTGAAATTGACACTCTTCTTTGGAATGTATGGAATATATAAATAGTCATGCTCCAGTGATTGAGCATTAGGAGAGTAAAGGCTCAAACTGAACCTAGCTTTGTCTCTTCTCTATTTTCTGATCCTCTCACAATCCACCCCAAGATTCTCAAGAGCCACACTGGTCATGGAAATTCATGACCACAAAACCAACCTTATACAGTGCTGATGGATATCCTAGAGAGAGAGAAAGATGACCACAGTTCCAGAAACAGTAGAGAGGGGAATCGCCACCAGGGCAGGCAACTGAATGGAGGAGTATAGTGCTGAACCAATAGAATGAGGATACCATGATATGTGCCAGTGAGTGTTAGTTGTAACCATTATTCAAGATGGCCTCAAGTCACCAATAAAAAGCAACACAGGCAGAGTGGTTGGCAGACAGGATCCATCAATATGATGTAAACAAGAAACACATGTGACTCAAAAGGAAACTCATGGAATGAAGAACACAGAAGACAAGGCAATGCTTCCTTCAATGTAGCCCACAAGAAGGAGTTGCTTGCCTATTAATCACTGAATGGATGAAGAAGATGTGGTATTTTATACAATGGAAACTTCTCAGCTATAACAAAGGATAATCTCAAGGCTCTTGTAGGTAAATGGATGCAACTGTGATGTCATGTTCACAGATGCAATATTTTAGAATCACATGGGTGAACATTGGGTTGTTATCTTTCATTAAAAAAACTGAAGCAGTTAGAGAGACACAAAATATACAGTAGACACTGCAAAAGTAAAAGAAGAGGAAAGAGCCAAAATAGAAGTAGCATCCATTTTTAATTTCCTATTAATTTCTTTTGAAGTCCTGTATAATTTTCATTATTTTTTTGTTTTGGTTTCATTCTGTTTTGTTTTATTTGATTCTACTGCATCTGATAGCATTGGTCGTTATCTTGAAGATAACAAAATATATTGTGATATCCAGTGTTAATCTCCTACTTTGTTTTGAAGTTCTGTATCACATTCACTTTTTCTTTGGATTGGTTTTAATTTATTGTTTTGATTAAATTATGCCTGATGAAATGGCAGCTATTTTGAAGATAAGATGCAGTAAACAGCCAGTGTTGATTTCCTGTTATTTTTTATTGATGTCCTCTATTACTTTCCATGTTTTGTTTTGTTTGGCTTTATTCTGCTTTATTTTGTTCAGATTTATTCCCTTTAAAATAAAATAAATAAATAAAAGAAAATGAGAGGGTGTGGAAATGACACTGCTGTAGAACCTCTGGGAAATTTCAAGCATCATTTAAAGGTATGAAGACAATGTTTTCTTAAAATACCACCACAATATGTTTGTGCATGTACTTAAATGTGGGTTTCTTATATTTGTTAACAATCTTTTATGACTGTAAAGTCTGCCCTGAGTGAATAACCTTTTATTCCAAGTGTGATTATTGTTTTCAGGCGTTTAAGCTTCAAAACAAATTTCAATGTTTTCTACTCTAAGTGGCTGCCAAGTATACCTTTGTGCTCATGGACACTAAACAGAACTTCAGTGAAAGAAATCTGAATTACAGACAATTACTTGATTCTTCCCTCTTTTCTCAAAAACATGTTGCCTAATCTTTGAACTGTGGTCCAAGCCAGCTTCACGTGGCCCCTGTTGAATCCACTTTTACCACTTCATTCTTGCTTTAGCATCATGGTGTCATTATACCTTACTGTAGCAATATCATGAAACACAGAGCTGTATTTTCTATAAGTATATAAAGATACTTTATGAGCAGCCAAGAGGAATATTTCTCCCATATGTTCCATAAATATAATTTTTGTGAGATCTTCACTGTCTATCATAATGTCTCTTGTTTTCTTCCAAATAGTTGTGTCTTCGTATACATAGAATTCATACAAAACAATACAATACTGATCTGAACAGTATGAGGAAGGCAATTTAGGTCTTCAAAACCAGACAGCAGAGAAATCACTAATGGCTCTCATAGGGTCTCTAATACTCTTTTTAAAAATAGCTGTCCTTACTTTGATGTATATTGAAGTTCAACAAAATAAAGCAGGCAGGGGTGAAGGGGTTGCTCGGTTTCCCAGTGCTCCAGGTCCCAGCATGGCATGGGTTCCAATAAACATCAGTGGTTCCCACCCTGGACTGCTGTAGCCTGCCACAGTGAAGGCTGCTCACCAGGGGAGGAGGCAATGCATGGTTTCCCAAGGCTGCAGATCCCAGCATGGCACAGGTCCAGTAAACGCCAGTGGCTCACTTCTTGGGCCACCACAACATGACATGCTCACAGCTGCTCACTGGGGGGAAGGCTTGCTTGGCTTCCAAGCTCTCCAGGTCCCAGCATGGTGTGGGTCCCAGTAAACACCGGTGGCTCACTTACTGGCCACCTGAGCCTGCCACACTCACAGCTGCTCACCAGTGGGGGAGGGACTACTTGGTTTCTTGGCCCTCCCAATCCCAGCATGGCTTGGGTCCCAGTAAATGCCAGTGGCTCCTGTCCTGAGCCTCCAGAGCCTGCCTCAATCAGGAGTATGAACATTTGATGCATTTAGACTGTTTTTCATCTGTACAAAAGAATTCTATCCTGTCATTTGCAGTAATGTGGAGGGAACTCATGAAAAGCAAAAGAAGTATAGAAAGTCAAATACTGCACATTTTCACTCTTTCATAGTACCTGCAAATTTCTAGCTCATAGGAGAAAAGAGTATATCAGTGACCACAAGAGAATGAGGAGATGAGGGGAGATGGACAATGAAAAGAGGTAGACAATGGATAGCAAACTAACCGAATGGAAGAATTATTTCTGGTGCTCAAGAGCAAAGTATGGTAACTACATTATTTATGATTCATTTCAAAATAATTAAAAGAATCTAAATGTACCCAACAGAGAAATGATACATGTTTAGGAAGATAAAATTATTCATTACTATTATTTGATTATCATACACTGAATGGATGGATTAGCTTATTATTCTCTACCCTTATGGATAAATCTTGCACTATTTGATTTTTAAGTTCATGAAAACTTCAGTTTCTTTGCCTAACATTTTGTCATTTCACATTAGGCTCTTGAAATCCAAGAGGTAAATTCATATTCTAGGACTTCAAGTTTAATTATCCTGTTTAAATCTCTTATGGTACTTGTCTACTTCTGTAAGTTAACATCACCTTAAACTCTGATTCCTACTTGTTAGTTCTTATTACTTTTTTGGGGGGGAGAGAATAAAGTCAATTTCCTTTGCTCGCTTTATATTATGCATATGCATTTTAGCATCTATGCTACCAGCATCATTGAGCACATTAATAAGAAAACCTGAATATTTTATTCATCCTCTACCTGAAATTGACACTAGACAGAATTATTTCTGGAATGAAACTCTGGTTCATCATCTGGAAAACACTGCTTTATTCCAGTTCATTACCATGTCATTTTTAATACATTGATATACTTAAACAGTCCTTTCATGAGTCCATGCATTAGCTGCCTTCAGATGGTTTTAATTTCTAAAAGTATATTCCACTTACATGTCCCACTATGCCAAAGCAGCAACACACTGCTAGAAGGGAGGTAAGTTCTCCTATTTATCTGTATGGCTATATATGTGTGGAATTCTATTCTTTATCTCTTTTGAAGTTATCTAAATATTGCCTATTTGAATCAATGACAGAATTAATTTTTAGCCCATATTTTTAGTTGATTATGTCAATTTTATTGATGTTGCTTTTTATACTTTCATATTTGCTCATGACTCCATTTGTTTGTCATTTTTAATGACATTTCCCCATGGAAATAAAATATTGAAAATTAGAGTATTTATTTTATAAAGAAACATTCTTTTCCTTTTTGCCCCCAAAATATGTTGAATATGTATTTTCAACATTTTCAAGGCATGTGACATTTAAATTTTCATTCATCACCTTATTTTGGGGGGGTTTAATTACAAAATTTCAGTTTTTTCTATTAAACTTTTGGCTATAGAACAACATGTATTTTTAAGAGTACTGAAAGTATTGGTACTCTGTTGCATTTGAAACATGCTTTTATTGTGAAGGTCAGCACAAGAACATGGTAGAGGACAATTCTTCAAGGCATGACAAATAGGAATCAGATAATCTTCAGAGAAGAGCTGGAAAGAAAGATTAATATTTGTGTAATCCAACAATTATATGCCTCTTGTAATACTTGCTTAAGAGCAAGTCAAATGTAAAATGCTGCAATCCACTCACCTTTTCAACATATGATTGCATGAGATTTATTGGGGGTACCTAATCATAAACCATAACAGTGTCTCCTGACTCCCAAAAGATTTGTCTGTATTTTTTTATGTAAAATGCAGTTACTCCATCTCTTGGAGTTGTTAAAGTCTTAACAGTTTTAATGTTGTTGGAAAGTTCACATCTATTAAACTAATGCACACTGTAGTTATGAGACTCTCTAAACATTAAAAAAGTTCTAAAATACTTTTGACACATGATGGAACTTGGTAATCATTTCCATTCCAAAAGGAAGAAAAATGGAGATTTACAACCAGCGGGACAAAAGCAGACTAAAATCCAGCAGGGAAAACATGAAATTCTATAAGTCCATGTCTATTACCTGGAGCAAGTAGTTACAAGGGGCTCCAGAAACCCAAACACTGAGGTTACAATACTTAGAGGATGGTATTGCCTTTGGACAGCTGGAACCTGAGACTCACAAAGAGGTACTTTTATCAAAATGAAAGAGCTAGAAAGAAACAGAGCTAGGCTTTAAACCTAAACTAGTAGGATTTCTTACTCTGGCTTCCATTCCACTGATCCTTCAAAGTGCCCTACAGAGAATATTTGGAACCAAAGGAAGCCCCAGCATGATAGCCTAGAAGGTGGTAGATATGGGCAAAAATCTCCCTCAGTAGTCAGCTGTGCTGAGCAGAGCCCTGGACATGCTGAGCATCTCTGCAGCTGCTCCAGAGGGAGGGAATTATGATCTATGCCACATCTCCTGTCCACCATTTCCCTGCGGCCCACAACACTCTGTGGTGTGGCCTACTTGACCCATCAGGTGAAAGGCCTCTCTCCTGTGTTATGGGCACATCCTGGTACCAAAGGTTCCAGCCTTTTCCCTGGTATTGATAAGTTGAGCAGCCTTGCAGTTCCCATAGTTCCAAGGGGCAAAGGTTGGGGCCTGTGCTAAGTATAGAAACTGTCCTCCTAAGCATTCCAGAGGGTCAGCAAGTGCTGTTTCTTCTCATCTTCAGGAGACAGGAAGCTAGGTGAAGAGAGCAGCCCTGTAAGCAGGCACAGGGTTTGACATAGGGATGGCAGCCACATCCAAAGTGCAAGCCTGGTTCTTGGAGCTATCACACATCCAAAATATATTTGTTCAATGAATGAAGGAACAGGCATATCTGTAGTCTCACAGCTTGGTAGGTAAGATAAGCCAGGAAGATTTGGAATCCAAGACCGAACTGGACTACATAGTGAGATCTTCTCTCAGAAAAAAGAAAAAGTGAAGTATGGAGGGCCACTGGAGTCGGACCTTAGAAAGAAGACAATTTGCCTCTTTAGGGGCTCACCTTTGCCATACTTCTGTGTAATGAAATACAGAGCTGGTTAGGAAATTATTCCTCAACTGGCTTTAAGCAACATAAGTGGGTGTAGCCAAGGTGCTGATATGTAGCCTTTGAAGCAATGGGACAGAACAATGATGCCCCGCCTATACTTCCCTACCACTAAGCCTGAACTAGGCTAAGAGATGTTGGGCTGAGCACTGAGACTAAGCTTTGAGAAAGAGACCATGAAATCCGAGGGCAGAAAGGCCAAAAATCATGCCTGAAACAGCTGACCCAAACCACAAGATCCTCCCTCAAACTGTGTTATAGAGATTCCTCCAGACTTAGAAATTACCTGTTACCAGAACCTGTAACTCTTTCTGCATACTTCTCTCTGCATATTGTAGAAGTACCACAGTGTCTCCAAGCTCACAGTACTGCACAGCTCACAGCACTCAGCATTCTCATGGTCACTCAATCCTGAGCCACTCTCTGCCAGGTGCCGCGGCCAGCGCGGGGAAGGAGTCAGGCGAGAGACTGAAGACACAGGGAGACCAGTTGCTCAGGAGGCAAAAGGCGATTTATTGAAAGACTACAGAGTTTTTATAATGTTTTAAAACAAAGAGCAGTACAAGTCACTTTAGGACACTTTCTTGTGCACACAGCAAAGGTAAACATGCTCCTGGGCCCGTGAGAAACTTCTATGTTGTGTATCCCAGGAGGTAAACATGTTCTTGGGCCCATGAGAAACTTTTATTGTTTATGTTATGAAGCTTTTCCCAGGTTAATATCAGCGCGATGCTTTGTCTAGAAGGCTGAGGTCACTGTAGGATGAGGAACTGATTGAGGTCCAGCTTTAGTGTGTGGTTTTCCACACCCGTTCCCTGCCGGACCCCTGGCTCCTGCTCCCAACAACTCTCCTTTTCAAGAATGAATAAAAGTCTAGCTTGTGAACCTTGCTCTGGTTAGCCATTGTTGGACAGCACCTAGGACCCACTTTGTTCCCCACAAGTGAAGAAATTTGTTTTCTCTTTATTCTTCCCCTGCCTTGCACTGGGAGTGCTAGATTGGAATTTAATTATTTTCAATAAGTTAATTCTAATAACTTTTCCCTGGAATTAAAATTATAAACTACTCTGGACCTTGCTGAGGCCCAGGTGGGCCCCTTTTGGAGAAGGATGAAAAGGGAAAGGAAAAATAAGAAATGTGGAGAAGGGAGGAACATCTAGCTTACAACTTATAAAGGGTCCTCTGCTTCAGAGCCACATGAGCTGAGGCTGTCAATGTGCCCATAAGCAAATGCCATGAGAATTTGCCTCTTATTTCCCAGCAACAGCTGTTTCCCAGGGGCTTGGTGACAGATTGCTGGATTCATCAGCTCAAAAGCTCTCAGAGCAGATAAACAGACTCAGGCCACAAAGCATTCTCCTCCTGTCTCTTCAAACATCCCAAGGACTTTTCTCCCTTCCCTCAACAGCACATGGCTTTGTGTCCTTTCCATTAGCAAGACACAAATTCAGAGGTGACTCCACACACTCCTTTAGCCACCACATGTGCCCCGCATAAGAACTTCTGGCCCACTCTCTGACTGCCATCCTGCCCCTGCCTTGTCACTGACAGCCCACCCCCAATCCATCAGTTCTATGTTTCTGTGCTATCTTTCTCCTGACACCTCTCGAGTAGCTTAAAAAAATACTCTGGCATTTTTCACCTCACTTAAAAATAAAAACAAAAATAAAATTCAGCAGGGTATAATGGTGCCCACTGTAATTCCATCCGTTAGGGTGTTGGAGGGAAAAAAATGTGAGTTATTAAGTCCTGCCTGGGAAATAGCTAAGGAGTGGTATTAAAGCCCTTGCCCAGCACCCACGAAGCCCACATTTGGTCCCAGCATAAAGAAGGAGAACTGGAGAAGTAGCAATTTAATTGCATACCACTGAAAGAAAAGAAAATGAATCTCATGGTGATAGTCTTAGAAATGGGGAAATGAATGGCAGTGACCACTTCAAATGATAGATCCATACCTTTATTCTGAAAATTAGTGACGTTTTTACAATTTTTAATTTTTATTAATACCAGGTTGTAGCCCATGATGATCATATGCATCAAGGATCTACGTGCATAACGCATCTGTTTTACCCCCTTCTTTTCCCATAAAAGGTGATAACTAAAGAAAGGGGGAGGAGATATTCTGCTTTTCCTTGAGGAACAACTTTTCTTAATGATCCATTAATGTTGAGGATGGAAAAG
This sequence comes from Cavia porcellus, assembly GCF_034190915.1. NCBI lineage: Eukaryota > Metazoa > Chordata > Mammalia > Rodentia > Caviidae > Cavia > Cavia porcellus. The sequence goes on from NW_026947503.1 coordinate 268,988, forward strand.
TCTTCCTCCTGAATATTCGCAGGCAAAAGATGATGAAGGAATCAAGGAACTTGGTATCTCCATTTCATTAGTATTGAAATAAAACAGTTGATTCAGACAGCAAATATCAAAGGACAGTAAAACCATCAGGGGAAATGTTGCCAAATGAAGAAGTTATGAGATGCCAAAGTAACATCCATGGATCAATCTGTGGGCCATAAAAAGCAGAAGCAGAATGTGAGGGAGCAGATGTGATGTAGCATGAAGTGTGTGGCACTGTTCAGGTTACAAAGGTACCAAAAATTCTTCACTCTAGGGAGCAGGACCACAAAACCAGCCCATGAACATGGGGCTGGAGTTGGCACCATGCAAGGTCTGAGAGGAAAAACTGGCCAATAGGGACAGGCCAGGGAGCAGGATATGGACAGGAGAGCTTGTACTGCATCCTCAGGACTAAACCCATATTCCCTCCCCCATTAGACCAGGATTGAAACTGTGGCCCATTAGGGGGTAATGCCCTTGGTGGACACAGAATGGTCTCTTGTGATCTCAGAGAGGAATCCAGGGGACAGGCCTCAAAGATGCCACTCAGTCCTGCTACACGACCACAGATACATGGGCACTGCACAGAGAACGGGGAATTGTACTGGAGATCACTCACACGGCTTCCTGATACCCATATTATTACAGCATTTGCTCCAGAGGACCCTTTTAAAGCTCACAGATGACATGTCCCCAGAGAGCTGTAGGCAACAATCTTCCAGGTCCTCCAACTTCCCCTTGAACATCACCTGCTGCATGAACCCACTAAATGGAGCCAGAATGGCCCCTTCTTCCAATTCACCTCTCCTCAGTCCAGCAGGACAAACTCACTTACCTGCAGCTTTGAAGTGGCCTCATGATGGGGCTGCTGCCTTGCCTCAGAACCACACTCATCCTCCCTGCTGGGTCCGGTGCACTTCCTCTTGCTCTCAATCAAGGCTGCCGGGCAAGCCAGGCACTGGCACTGCTGCCCCTGCTATCTCAGCTGCAGGTGCAGCTAAGCGAGCTCTTGATGGACACTGGCAAATCCTCCACTAAAAATACTGCCTTCCAGAAACTGGGATGTAGTGAGGGGTTCTTAGGAAAAGCTGAAGCAAAGAGCAGAAAAAACTCTGTCTGCTGCTATCCATGGCTGTCCATGTCCTCAGGGATGTCCTATTGGTTCATGCTGGGCAAGCCTTTCCTCCCTTCCATCTTCTACTGGGGGTATCCAGCACAATCCCTAGTCACCCCCACAAGAGCAGTACCAGATCCCTCTACCCACCCCTCTCTGTCCCCTTGGGACAGGGTGAACAGCCCAATAATCTAAAGGTCTCTCTGTAACCAACAGATATCATTATGCTACACTCCACATCCAGGTTCTTCCACTCACATTCCAAGGCAGAGTGTGGAGGCTTAGCAGGAGCCAAATGACGCTTCTGCTGCTTGGTGGCTTCCAGATGTTGTGGTCAGAAGAATGTGAACCTGAGAAAGCACAAAAGTGGCCCGATCTCCAATGCAGGGAGGGGCCTGACTACAACAGATCCATCACCTGGGTTTCCTGCAGCTCCTGACCCTAACCCTAACCCTAACCCTAACCCTAACCCTAACCCTAACTTGTCCAGTGTCATCCTGCTTTGCATCTCCTCATGCTGCAGCTGTACCATTCTAGAACCTTGAGAGTGCCTGTTTTCCAAAGGTCAGCTGCTTCCAGGCCTCTGTATACTGGACAGGTGGGGCAGGAGCTGGTCTCACTGCTGCTAAAAACATTGTGCCACCCAGATCTTCAGTGTTGTATGTGAAATGCCCTGTGCTGAGGCTAAGGATGACTTGCTGTTTCTAAACTGAGGAGATAAATAGGGACAGGGGACACACAGACCATGGAGCATGTTTTGCACTGCCCTAATAGTGCATATTCACTCGCTTTAATCAATAGGTTGGGGCCACTGGGTGCACGATGGTTCTATTTAGAAGGAAATTTGCAAGGTGGTTAGTGGACTTCCATCAGAATCACCAAAGGGGAAGGTGAGCCAAGCTTCCTCTGACCAGTTTCCACCACCCCTGACCTCAGAGAAGATCCCTTTGGTGGTCTCCACATCATACTCTCCATGAAGAACACAGGGCTCCAGAACAAACTCCACCCAAGAGGAAAAGAGACTCTGTAGAGGGCACAGTTCTTTGGAAAGGTGGATAGGGTGAGCACAGGAGAAGATGACAGGCAAAAGATTAAGTGATGCCCCTAGGGATAGTTGCTCCCTGGAAAGGGACATGGTGTCAACAGGAAAAGGTGGTGCAGGAACAGTGTGGCCTTTGTTCACACACACAGAGGAAAGCAGGTTTACAGGGGCCATGAGAAAAAGAGGCCTAACTATCAGAGTCATAAGGGGACAGTGCAGGTAGGACAGTGTTTCTGTGGACAGAAGAGTCACACGTGCTTAAAGACACTGGAAATGTAGTTGAGGGTCACCCAGGTTCTTAAAGGCGAATATATTTCCGAGTCCAAAGATCAAAGCAGTGGCTGACAGCCTCCTTCACCCTGAGGATCTCATTCAACAAAAGACTGTTCAGACTGGGAACTGGGGTGGCCACAGCAGGCTGAAGGAAGGTGTGCAGAAGTGAAGATGGCTCTCTCCCGCCAGAGAGCCACTCTGTGTCACAATGACTCTGACCCTCATTTTTATTTTCAATGAGAAATTCCCTAGTAATAGATCAATGGGACACTTGGGCTTCAGCCAAAAATCAAGTTTGAGAGACACTGAGGTCCAGGGGAGAAAGTGATTTTCCAGATGTCACCCAGTAAGCTAATGGCAAAGAGGATTCCAACATCTTCTCCCAATCCTGGTACCTGGGGCTCCCCTCACATACCTTGGGGGGCTTTCAGAGAGCTTGAAGATGAGTGACTGTTCACACTGGTCTGTTTTCCTTAGCTGAGGAAAATCAAATAGCAACTTCCTCTTACAGAATGTTTCCATGGGGCGCTAGTGGACAGACATAAAAGCATTTCATTTGACCTTAAGGAGTGTAGGTAAAATTTTCCCTCTGCATCTCACCTCCCCTCCCTTTTTTCTCTTCCTTTTTTCTCCTCTTTCATGTTTCTATTTTTAAGGTTTTTTCCTGCTTTTCTCCTTTTCTCTGCTGTTTGTCTACTCTCCTTTCCTCCTCTGCCTCTGTATTTTTGGAGTGCTGGTGGTTCAAGGTCAGAGCTTGACACTAATTGTCAAGTGCCCAACCACTAATCTATAGCACCTATATATGCCAAATTAGTAGTACTTAACAAGCACCTGACACTTTCCTCATCTGAACCATCACCATCTGCTACCATTTGAGCTCCCAACCCCAGAAGCCTGACCACCCAAAACTCACTTCCTCCGATGAGGGATAATCACAGCATTGCTTGGCCTAGGGCGACTGCAGTTTTTAATCTTTTTCTTCTGAACCACTGCATATCACCAAGGCTGTCCTTTACTCACAACTCGGTCAACTGTAGAAAGAAAGAGGAGTGATGCTCATGAAAATGGTAAGTCCTTGTGTTCCCATCTTCCCAAATAGCTTTTGCAAACTACCTGTGTGCACATTATTTGGTACAGTGCCACCCACAATCCTACAAGCTGTTGTACTGATCAGTAAATGACAGAGGAAATGGCTACAAAAGCATAAAATAGTTAAACAAACAAATAAAAGTAAATAACCAAAGGAAAAAAAGAAGAAAGAAAGAAAGAAAGAAAGAAAGAAAGAAAGAAAGAAAGAAAGAAAGAAAGAAAGAAAGAGAGAAAGAAAGAAAGAAAAGTCAAGTTTTTACAATGATATATGTCACTACTAGTGACCCTACCACTAGTACCTCCCTGGGATAAGGTGTGGCTCAGTCATAGGATGTTTGCACAGCATGTGAAAGCCCTGAACTCAATCAAAATTCACACACACACACACACACACACACACACACACACACACACAGAATTAAAATGTGAAATCTAGAACTTTGTAACAAGTTTGGATATCTCTGGAGAGTAGAAATCTGGGAGCAAACACTGCAGACCTGCTCTCCAATTGCTATTCAGAGACACTTCCAACACTATGCTCCCTGGTGAAGTCTTTACACTGTCAGTGTCTAAGTTCATGAGTAATAGAGCCCAGTTCCGCTCTGCACTTCTTTCCATGTGTGCCTCCACCAGAGAAATCAGGAAAGGAGTAAAGATGCTCTAGCGGAACATGAGGGAAAATCAAAGACCCGTTGGAGATACTAATGACAGTATCCAGGGAGTGTGGGACTAACCACATTCTACTACTGTCTCCCCTTTCCAGAATCTTTCTGTGTGCTGACCTCTCCATTCCAACAACAGCAGGGACTGAGGTCCTCCGACCTGGGGCTCAGGGGGGTTTCATGTGTGGTCCCACAAGGAGAGGAAAGAATCCCAAGAGGGAATCCAGGAGTGACTTCTAGAGCCACCCAAGCCATTGGAGTGGGGCATGGCCAGTGAGAACAGGGACAGTGAGGGGCCCTGGTGGAGCAGTAAGAATTTATCCACATGGGTGGCACACACACTGATCATGCAGCAGTAATCTTTAAGAAACTTGGTCTGTGTGTAGGGGCTGCAACATGGAATGATTTACCTTTCTGAAGAGCTTGACTAGGATGGGTGCTGTAACATCCTTAACGGTACTGCAGAATTCAGCAATCAATCTATCCCATTGTGCAGTATTTTGAGTTGATGGATTCTTTATTACTGTCTCAATTTTATTGCTTCTGGTTGGTTGTAAAGCATTTTTGTGTCTTCTTGGGTTGGCTTTGGTAATTTGCATCGTTCTAAGAATATGTCTTTTTCTTCAAAGTTTTCTGCTTTATTGGGATAGGGTTTTTCCTAACAATTATTATCTTCTGGATTGCAATAGCCTGCATTGTGATTTCACATCTAATTCCACTGAAGTCTTTTCTCTGTCTAGGTAAGGTGGGCTAATGGTTTATCTGTTTTGCTTATTCTTCTTTAGAAATGGCTCTTCAGTTTGTTGACTGTATTGTTTTAATCTCAATTTTCTTTATCTCCACTCTGAACACTACTATTTCCCTTCTTAAGGTTTAGTTGTAGGCTACGTTGTTATTTCTTGAGTATCTTAAGGTTTATCATAAGGCCATTTATTGGAATCTGATGTTTTCTGTGTTTTGTTTGTGCTTTATAGAAAAAAAGTAAAACAAACTTTCATACCAAAAAACAGAAGAAAAGAATTCTAATACATTGCATAGTGTTATCTTTAAAGAAATTACTCATAAGTATTAATGATGAGGAACTTCCCTCTTAGGACTGCTTTCTTACTGTCCGAGATGCTGTGGTATTATCCTTAACTTCTAGTAATATTCTGATGAAATCTCAGTATTGTATTAATTTTCTCCATGAACAGTGATGTTGAATATTTTTTCATATATTTATTTTCCATTTCTACCTCATCTTCATTTAAGATGCCTATCTTTTTATGGAGTCTTTAAATTTGGGTGAGTTTGATTTTTGTGTTTTATTTTTTATATGCTCTAGATAGTAGTCCTTTGTCAGAACAGTTGGTAAATTTTTTTTCCAAGCTGTGGTTGGTCTCTTCAGTCTTCCACTGGTTTCTTTTGGTGTGAAAAAGCTTTTTAATAAGATGAGATCCCAGTTATTGATGCTTTGTTAGGTCTTCTATGCGATCAAGGATTTGTTCATATTGTCTTGGCCTACATAAATGGCTTCAAAAGTTCTTATTCTCTGTACCAGCAGATTTACTGTCTCTGTTTTAAAATTTCAATCTGTAATCCATTTTGATTTTATCTGAGTTCATAGTGAAACATATGGGTCTACTTTTAGTCTCCAGCATACTACTGGGACTTCATCTTTATTCCATTCTGCCAATATAATTCTTATGATTGAGCTGAAACCATTATCAACACTGATCTTTATAACTGATATGTATTGGCTTCAGATGCAGAGGGAAAGCCGATTGTTCCAGAACCATCTACTAAAGAGCCTGTATTTATTCCAGTGAAGGTGTTTGGGTCCTTTTATTGAAGGTAAGGTAGCTGAGTATGCTCAGAGTTCTTTTTACAGCTTCTAATCTCTTACACTGATAATCCAGATTTTTATGTGTTTTTTTGTTTGTTTTTGGTTGCTTTTTTTGTTTTTTTGTTTTTTTTTTTTTTTTTGCCAGTACCATGCAGTTTTTTCTCAATAATTTTGTAGTATACTTTCAAGTCAGGATTTGTGATGCTCTCTGCATTGCCTTTGTTATTTTTGTTCTCTTCTGGTTCTAAATGAAGTTTTGGATTGTCTTCTCTAATACTATGAGATATACTGTTGGAATTTTGAGAAGGATTGCATGAATTCTGTATAAGAATTTTGAAAGTTTGTCATTTTCACTATATTGTTTTGTCATACTTGGTGCAAGAAATATCTTTCCATTTTCTTATACTCTCTTTGGTCTTCTTTTTAAGACTAGGGTAATTTTCAATGTACAGGTCTTTTATTTTTTCATTAGATTGATTCTTAGCTATCTCATTTTTTGGATATTATTGTGAAGGATGTTTTTCCCTAATTTCTCTTTTGATGTGTTTGTTATTCACGTACAGAAAGGTCGTTGATTATTTAGTGCTGCTATGGTCTCTGGATAGCTGCTGAAGGTTGCTTGTTAATCTTTTGGTGAATTTTTCGGACTCTTCTGTGTAGAGTATCATGCTATCTACAAATAATAATTTAATTACATCTTTTTCTTTCTCTTGTCTAATTGCTCTAGCTAATATTTCAAAACTATATTGAGGAAGAGTAGTAGCAATGCATATCATTTTGTTGATCTGTATTTTAGAGTGATATCTTTCAGTTTCTGTTAGTTTAGCATTATGTTACATGATGGTTTGACATGTACAATTTTTATCTGATTGACATAAAAATGTTTATTCTGCTTCTCTGTAGCATTTATAAGCATGAGTGGCTGTTAGATCTTGTCAAATGTTTTTTTCTGCGTCTATTGAGATAATACTGTTTTTGCCTCTGGCTCTGTTAATATAGTCTCAATTCATTTATCCATTTACATATATTGAACCATCTCTGTGTCCCTGGGAACAATTTTACTTGGCTCTGGTGTTTAATCTTCTGGATGATTTGACTCATTCTGTTTGTCCCTATCTCATTGAGGATTTCTAAACTTATCTTCTTTTCTTAAGAGAGATCAGTCTGTAGCTCTTTTTTGGTTGGCAATCCTTGTCAGGATTGATATTAGGGTAATTTTTCCAGGAAGGAGTTTGTAGTATTGCTTCTCTTTCAATTTCATTAAATAGTTTGACAAATAGAGACTTTAAGGTTTTTTTAGATATCTTACAGAATTTAGCAGTGAATCTATGAGTGGACTTTTCTTTGTTTATACAATTTTTTCTTATTCAATTTAATAGACTGATATTTAGAATTTTTACATCTCATTGATTGAGTTTGGTAATCCATACATAATTTGTCCATTTCGTTTTATTTTTCCTCTTTTTACAAAACAATTATGTATTTATAATCTTCTGGGTTTATGCAAAATCTGTTGTTATTTCACCTTTTGAATGTCTAATGACTTCACTTTGGCTTTTTAGGTTTTTGTTTTTTCTTTTTTTGATAAGTGTAGCTAACAGTTTGTCAATTTTATTTTTCAGAGAGTATCTCTTTGATTTGTAGGTTCCTTTTATTGTTTTCTTACTCTCCATTGCATTACTTTCTGATCTGATCAGATAATTTCCTCCCTCATATGAACTTTTGCTTTGACTGCCTCTTCTTTTTTCGAAGATTGAGGTTCAACATTAGTCCGTAAATTTGAGCTTTCTTCTGTTTTGGTGATATGAAAATTCTCTTTCCCTTGTAGGGCTGCTTTCATAGTGTTCCACAAATTCCACTATGTTGTATTGCAATGATCACTAAATTGTAGAAAATGTCTAATTTCATTTCTAATCCACCGGTGGTTAAGGAAGGTGCTATTCATTTTACATGTGTTTATGAGTGTCTTGTGGTTTCTCTTCACATTAATTTGAAAATTCATTGCACTATGGTCTGCTAATACCCATCTTAATACTTCAATTCCATTGTATTTACTTGAACAAATTCTATGAGCTATATGGTCTATTTTGGAGAACAACCCATGTGCAGCTAAGAATGTGCACTCTTGATGTTTTTTGGTGGAACACTGTAGACATATACTTCATGTATTTGTTCAAAACTTTGGTTGAGTTCTAATATTTCTTTGTTGATTCTTTTTGCCTCCCTGATCTATTTGTTACAGCGCAGCATTGAGGTCCCCTATTACAATTTTTTCTTGTCCATTAATATTTGCATTTTATAATTTGGTGCACTGGCATTTCATGCCCATATATTTATGATTGTTATTTCTTCTTCTTATATTCTTCTCTCCTCAAGGATGTAGTAACCTTGTCTCTCTTCATCATTATTGGCTTGAAATTCATTTTTTTGCAAATAGAGTAGCTACATATACTTATTTCTGGATTTTTCTTGCAAGGAGTAGGTTTTATTTCCCTGCATCATACTACTGGGACTTCATCTTTATTCCATTCTGCCAATATAATTCTTATGATTGAGCTGAAACCATTATCAACACTGATCTTTATAACTGATATGTATTGGCTTATCATTGACATGTAAATTTCATGTTTTTGGATTCCTTCCTACCCTGTTTGCCTTGCCCTTTGAATTCATTTTATTTCATTTCATGTGTTTGTAATCCTTGTTATTTCTTCCTAAACTATCCTCCAGAACTCTTTGGGGCACTGGTTTGGTGGTCACGACCTTTCAGGTGTTCTTTTTCATGGAGTTACTTTATCTCTCCATCAATTTTAAAGATTATTTTGTAAGGTACATCAATATGGGTTAGAGTTCATTTATTTTAGGGCTTGAAATACTTCACATTCTGTTTGAATTGATTTTTGTGGAGACATCTTCTGTGATTCAGATGGTTTTTGCTTTACAGGTGATTTGTTTCTTTCCTGTAAGGCCTTTATCATGTTGCTCTACAATCTTGATTATTGTAAGCATTGCTATAGTTTTTCTGTTTGTTTTCTTGATTATGGCTAATTAGAGTTCTATATATCTCATGTGTGCATATGATTTTGTCATGCTTGAGAAGCTTTCTTCTTTCTCGTGTTAATAAATTTTTTATTTGTGCTCTCTTGCTTTTTCATTTACTCTCAAAATTTTTGTTACTTTTTGCATCATCTAGTAGCTTCTGAATGTTTTATCATGATTTTAAAGAAATTTTTTTCATGAACACTAACCAAAAACATGTGTGCCATAGGTGTAATTCTGACTTCACATTGGCTCATTCTGTTGTGCAATTTTTCAATGGAATTGTCAGTCCTCTGGTTATCTGTTTTTATCTGTTCTGTGGGGTGCATTTCACTCCTAGATGGGTGTACAGGTTTTCCATCATTTTCTTAGGTTCCTCTAATTTTTTCATTGGTATCTTCCCTAGAGTCACTAAGTATGTCTTTCCTTTTGGTCAACAGCTCTGTAATTGTTTGTGAAATTATTTCCACCATTACCATTATCACTTCAGAGAGCCCAGGTGAATGACTTTCAGATTGTTCCCCCTCATTTCTTCTGAGTTGCTTTTGATGAGCTGGAAGTCTGAGATTGCATATTTTTCCCCTAGGTTGGTGACGATAAATGTCCTATGGCAAGTTGCTTTAGTGCTACTATTTTGAAACCTTAGGAAATGACTGTTCTCACAGGTGTCTTCTGGGTATAATCTGCTTTTGGGTTTTAAGTCCTTTGTAAGATCTTACTTAAAGAGAAATTGGTTAATAGAGAAAGAGAGAAGGGAGAAATAAAAACTGAACAGATCACCAATAACAAAAAAATTACAAACCATGTTCATACTCATATAAAAACAAACAGTGAAGAGAAACAAAAAAAAAAGAAAAGAAAAGACAAATGAAAATGAGAAAAAATATCCACTTCAAGACATGTCTGTGCTGTCACTGGTAGAGTATGTAGACACACAGGGTTCAGATCCAGGTTGATTAATCCCAACACATTAGCCTTAGCTTTAAGATTGGGTGATGGACAATGCCAACCACACTGCACCTTAACATCCATTCAAGTTGAGATTGTCTTGTGGCTGTGAGGCAGAAACCAGATTTGTTCAGCATGCAGCAGTCTTGTTGGCTTGAACTTGACTCCTTGCCATTTAGAACTTAGCTTCCTAATCTGTCACTGATAGTCACTAGATGAAGCTCACAGCTTTTCTCAGTTCTGAGGTCAGTGGTCCCCTGTATGGCTGTCAGTCTGTTGCCCTCTACTGGGGGATGTCTGAATATGAATAACTGACCAGCCACTGCAAGCTGCTGCATCCAGTTTTCTTTTCCTCTGGCACATTTTTCTGTGGATGGCTCTGAGGTCACCAGGAGACCCAGTGTGTCTGCAGGGGTGAGCTGCCTCTCCTAAGAAGAAAATCAAGCCTCAAGGAGAGATAACCACCTGCTGCTTCCTTGTTCTTCATTGAGGACTCTCTTCACTCTCGCTGGTAACGGCAGTACTCACTTCTGATCTGTCCTGAATCACAGGAACTTACTTCTCTCCTTTTATTCCTCATGTTGCTACCTTTCAGTGTCTGGAAATTCAGCCTCTGAGCGGCTCTTTCTCTGCTGCTTACCATTCTGCCATCTTCGTGGATGTCTCCACTTCCAGAAACATTTTCATTTCATTCTCATGTTGCCTGTGATCCAGCATTTATTATTAATTTTCCATTTTCTCTATTTTCTTCTGTCATTGATTGTTAATTTCACTGCACAGTGATCTGAAAAGTGGTGACTTCAATACTTCTATATTTCATTTTTCAGTCTTGTGGACAGGAAAGTGATTTATTTCAGAGAAGTACACCATGATTTAGAAGAAAATGTGTCTTGTTGTAGTAGTGTGTGATATTCTGTAGACATCTGTTGAGTCCAGATGCTCAAGGATGTGGCTCAGCATTGCTATGTCTATATTGATTTGTTGGTTGAGCTACTGTCTGCAGAAGTTCAGTGTTTGGATCCCCCATTACGATGATATCAGTATTCACTGAATCTTTTTAATTCAACTGTTTAAGGAGTCACAACATGATGCACATCAATTACTGACCATTGTCTCTTGTTGGATTGTTCTCATAACTAGTAGTTAGTGACCTTCTTTGCCTCTTATAGTTAGCATTAGCTTGACATTTATCCTATGTGAAACTAAATTTGCCTATCCCTGTTTGTCTTGTCAATCCTGCTGCATGAAATATTGTTTTCTAGCCCTTGGTTTTCAGTCTACAATTATTTTCTTGATATAGGTAAGTTTCTTGAATGTAATAGGCTACTGGATTTATTTTTGATCAAATTTTGCAGTCTGTCTCATTTAACTGGGAACTTGAGTTCATTAACTCTAGCAGATATTACTGAGATGTGTTGATTACTTATGATCATTGCACTCTTCTTCTTGTGATGAGTCCTGTTTTCTTCTCCTGTCATGTTTTGTCTTGTTCATTCACTAACCTTGCTTCAGCTTCTCATTTCCTCTGAATTTGAACTTTGTTGGCATCAGTCTTTTGTCTCTGCTATTTTTCAGTATTTTCTGGAGTACTGGTTTCATACTCCTGTGTCTCTTTAGTTGGTCTTTTTCATGTAATGTTCTCATTTCTCCAACTAATTTGAAGGGAAGCTTTGCTGGGTAGATTGATTTACATAGAATTTATTTGCTTTCATGACGAAAGTACTTCACTCTGAGTCTTAAATGTTTTGAGGTTTATTTTGGGAATTCTGCTATAACTTAAATGGCTTTAACTTTAAGTATCACTTTTTCTCTGACTGCTTGTAAAATTTTATATGAATAATTTGTTATTTAATAAAGATGTGTCTCTTCATGTGGTAGTGCATAAATGTGTTCTCAGATCTTGGAATGTTGAAGCGATGATTGCCATGAATTTGACATTGGCCTGGGCCACATAGTAAATTCAAGGCCAGCCTGAACTTCATACTAACACCTGATTTCAAAAAGCAAATAATTCCTTGTATGTCAAGTGTTTGGAAGCTACTGTAAAGGGTATTATTTTCAATTTCCTTATCATTCTACTTTTTGCTAGAGTACATAAATATTAGTAACTTTTGCTTTTCTTAAGCAGAAATCCTGACCTAACTGTAGCCAATTTATTCAGTAATGTTGCAGTCATTCTGTTCTCCACCACTGAATTCAGTTAAATAATGATTTGATCAGATTGTAACTTCTCTGTGTGCTAAAAACTTTGTGACAAAAACTACATGCAACATAAGATATATGTTGTGCCATCACCTTCAGCAAAAGGTTATCTTGTTTTTCTAAATTCTGTTTGCCTCTTTATAAGTAGGAAAAACTGTTTGTAGTCAACACCTTAGACTTTGAAGTTTATAGTCTTTTGGCATCAGTACAATTTCCCTTCTTCTCCTGAGTTCTTGGGTACTGTTAACTCAGTTGTTCTCATGACATTTCTGATGCATTAGGTGGGGAAATGAAAAGACAGCTACAGCCCTTTGTGGCCCTCACTGTGGGTCGTGGGAATGGTACTCAACTGGAGGTATGCCCCTTTCTGACTAACTGATTTGTAAAGAACCCTGTACATCTTTCATGGCATGCACTAGGACATATACACTGTCATCACCAGCTATAATGGAGAATGACATGAAACCATCCAGACTTCTGAATCATAGTGCAATTCTCTGGTACTCATCCTGTCTCAAGGAAAGGAACTCATCACCTGATCAGCTCTGTTTTCTGGATAGGGGGTGTAATGTTCTACTTCTGAGTGAATGTGTGAGTGAATGTGTGACATGCCTGGAAAGTCCAGCATTATTGGACTGTCATTTATATAGCTCCTTCAAAGCTTTGGCCAAGGAGTTCAAGTGGGCTTATACTATGGTTCCACAGACTCTCATGTGGCTCAGAGGTGACTCAAATCTCTGTAAGCAGTCACAGACATGGCCTGGGAAAATACAGGTGCGACTTTGCTAAGACAGACTTTCATCCACAAAAGCACAGGGGCCAGGCAAGCATCTCATCCTCTAAGAAACAGAGAACCCCACATTTGTCTGTCTTGCATCACCAGACAGGAGAACAACATATACTCATTGGGAGTCAGAATGGGATCTAACTACTCAGAGTTTCCAATTCCAAATTGTATCCTAAAGAGTTTTTTTTTAAAAAATGTCTTTCCTGTTGATTACAGAATGAAAATGAACCTCATTCTGTGCCTGAAGAGACACTCAACTTGCTGAGGATCCCTCAGTGGCAGATTTATCATCTGTTATTGACCACTATAGCTGCTGTCAGGGCCTGCAATTCCACTGGACAGCTGTATTCCTTCTCCTACTCCTGACTCATCTACTTCCAGCCAGTTTTATGGATTCCAGCTCTTTTGTTGTGTCTGACTCTTCAGCTCCCAACCCCACCTCTTCTAGTTCTTAGGATAGCACATTGGTCTGCCTCTCCACTCTCAAATGCAAGGAGTCCACCCAGTCATTGCTTGCATGCAACCACAGACACTCATCCCCTAGAGCCTTCTGTTTTACAGATGTCACACACACCAATCATAAACAAATGTCATACATGCTTATCCTGGTCAGATGGCTTTCATCTAGCACTCACTTGGAATGATTATCAGCAACTCCTAGTGGTCTTTTCAAGACAGAAATGTCAGGGCATTGTGACTACGGCAAAAATCTGATTAAAGGAAGAAATCCATTAACTGACTATCAGCCCTGATGGATGTGTCACAATGGCCTTCCACAATGGTCACACCACCAAGGATTATAATATGCCATAAACAAGCAAAGCAGTCCCAAAATACAATCAAGCCTTTCTCAAAGTCATCAGAAATGTGGGGGGAAACCCATCAGTATGGAAATGTCACTACTGTAATCTAGAAGGCTGATAAAAGTTCTTCAGACTTTTATGTGAGACTCTGTGAAGCCTACAGTGCCTAGGCTCTTTTTGACCCTGAGACCCCACAAAAGTTACAGATGCTAGATGCAGCCTTCACTGCACAAGCATTACCTAATATTGGCAAGAAAATCCAGTCTGTACATGACCATACTATCTGGCCAAATTCCAGTGTGCAAGATATAAAGATTATGGAGGCTGGAAAAATAAATGCTCACTCTAAACTCAGACTAAAATATAAGGATTCTCAAATTCTTCAACATAGATCAGATGATAATCCATTCATAGGTCCAACAGGCTCAGACCAGCCAGACTGGGTTGCCTTCTTCAGCCAAGTCGCTGGAGGACCACAATCTGTTTCAATATTTTGCCAACCCTATGACTTTCTTGGTAGACCATTGAATTTAACACTCTATAGTTCCCAAAATTATTGCTCTTCTATCAGAGAAAAGTTTACCATCACTGGAGCAGCTGGAACTCGTGCCTCTGACCCCTCTGTCAAAACATCACATCACACAAGAGTACCTCTATTCACCAATTTGCAATCCCAGTCCTGCGGAGAGGCATCCTAACTAAGTAAGAGGCCACCATGATCTTTTCTCTGAGAATTTCTGCCTACCTGTCCCCTCCAGTCCCACAACCAAGTATACTGCTTACCATCACAGTTCCCTGAGAAAAACAGTGTGACTGATGAATACACACACAGATGAAATCAACACAGAAATCCTCAAGACTCTTTTCCTCAATTTGGGTGACCAAACACCTGCCTCTGATTATAAAATTCCATCTCAAGACAACTGCCACCAGCATCGAACATTACCTTATTCCACAAGAGGCTCGATATGAATTTATCTTCACATTTAGAAGCCTCAGAATTGTGTAGTAATTATAGACTGTTAAGCATCCTGAAATACACCTCTCCCGTCTGTTAAGATACTCAATAGGGAATATCATCCAGTTCACAATCTCCAAGCCACCAGTGCCACTGTATTAGTTCTCCTTGCTGCAGCGCCAAACTCTTATACACTCTTCAGTCTTTTGGCACTCATAGCCTACTAATAAATCTGCCTGGACATAAAGGATGCCTTCCTCTGGACTCAGGACTCAGGCAGTCCCTCTTTGCCTTTGAATAGTAGGACCTCAGTTCTGAACTCAAAATCAACTTTCCTGCATTTAGCACCTTTAAGGATTCAAAAACTCACCCTCTTTAGAAAAGCCCCCACCGCGGACATCACTCATTTCTCCAGCACATAATTTCTAACTGCATCCTCTTCCAATATATTGATGATCTCCTTCTAGGTAGGGACACCAAATCTGCCTGCTGGGAAGGCACAAAAGCTCTGCTGCAACATCTAATAGAAACTGGCTATATGGTATCTTGGAAAAAGGCAAAAGTTTTCATGCAAACATAAATTTGTTTTGTTTTTACTTGAGTCAGGAACAACATGCCCTTGGACAAAAAAGCAAAAAGGTCATCCACTCCAACCCAGGCCCAATCACAGAAAAAAACTCCCCAAATTCTGCCTTGCTGCCTTCTGTAGGACATGGATCTCCAAGTTCACCAAAAAAGCAAGTCTCCTGTATAATGCCTTGTCTGGAAAACTCTAAAACTTTCGAATGGATCCTAGAACAAGAAAAATCCTTCAATGACATTAAAAAGCTTCTCTCTACAGTCCCTGCCTTGGGAATTCCAGAGGTAAATCATGCATTCAACTTGTTTGTTGGTAATTGATGACTTGTTAGCCAGGCATGGTGGCTCACCCCTGTAATCACAGCATTCAGGAGGCTAAGGCAGGATGATAGTTCAAGATCAAGCCTGGGCTACAAAGTGAGCTCAAGGCCAGCCTCAACTGCATAGAGAGAGCCTGTCTCAAAAAGACAAAAAAAAAAATGATGACCTGTCACTTTAAAAATGTTTACACAAACTCTTGGCCCCTAGAAGGGACTAGTGACCTACTTGTGAAAGCATTTGAATCCTGTCACTAAGTGCCAGCCCATTTGCCTCCACACTCTATCAACCAATATACTCCTGATCAAGAAAAGTGACAGGCTCACCTGGCACCAAGGTGTAACCAATCGTACAGATGCCACATGCCTTACTGGACCTCCTGAAAACCATGGACTTCAATGCCTCTCCAACAGTGAAGTCACCCAGTGAGAAGGACTCTCCTCTCCTGACCCTTGTATTGATATGAACACTCATTCCTCCCATATTCATGCACACAAAGCAGGGTCCCCCAGACTATGACTACCTGGCACTAACCCACGAGATATTCTCAAACCAATCAGAGTTAAGATGAACTTCTTGACAAATGCTGAGTACTGCCTGTTTTTAGGTGAAAGTAAGTCTGTTGGGAATGGAGTTAGAAAAGTTAAATATGCTATGATCAACTAAGACAAAGTTATTATGGCCAAAGTTCTCCCATAAGGGATGTCTGCACAGAAAACTGAACCATGGACTCTCATTCAGGCCCTCAATTAGTTTGAAATCAAAAGAGTCAAGACAGACTCAAGATATGCCTTTGCACAAGTAATGTTTAGAAAATTAAATATACATATATTCCTCACAGTAAAAGTAAAAATCACTGAAAACAAAAATTTTGCTGCTATCTGGAAACCCCTCAATGTGGCAATCATTCACTTCCAGGGACATCAAAATTTTAAAGGTCTCATGACCATAGAAAACAAAAAAGCAGGTAAAATGAAAAAAGCAATCACTAAAGGAGCATCTTGAGACCAAAAACATCATACAAACAAATCTAGATCTTCTACTGAACCTTCCCCCAAACTCCCTGATGTTAATCAAAAGTCAACTAAGCAAGATAATAACTGGGCAAACAAGAGCTAGGTACCAAGAGACCCACCCCTGGTGCACACACCCAGATAGATAAATTGTCATCTAAGAAAAATTGCTGATGCCTAAGTTCAAAAATGCCAAAATGTAGCACATATGGAGACCCTAGGCTGCTAACATGACATCATACACCTGGCCAGCATCTGCTCCCCTAACCACAAATGGTGCCAAACAGCACTCAGGATAATCTGATTTAGAAGCTAAAGTTCCCTCTTGGCATCCAATTAGGGCAAAATCACATTTTGATGATATGAAAATAGACTTCACAGAAGTCAAACCAACAAAGGATGCAGACATATTCTGGTCTTAGTCTGTACTTTGTCTGGTTGAGTAAAACCTTTCCACACCCAAAAGAAAGTTCCTCCAAAGTCAATCAAGCATTGCTCCAAGAAATTATTCCCATAGATGTGCTCTCTCTGCCCATGGAAAGTCATGTGATGGCCTAGACTTTGTGGCAGAAATAATTCAAATCCACTCTAAACTGCTCCAAAAAAATGAAATCTGCGTACTGCACATCGGCCTCAGAGTTCTGGAAAGGTGATTCAGATAAACCAGATCATAAAGATAACTTTAACAAAATTCTGCCATGAAAACCAAGCCTTATGGCCTGGCTTTCTTCCCATGGCTCTTCAGGTTCAGGGCTTACCTGTGCCCACTGGATTCACCCACACAACTGATAAACTTGCAGAGATTCAGAAACAAGAATTGCCCTTCCCATGAACCAGTGGCACACATGGGTTGCAAAGGGAAACAGGAAGTTCTTGAGAGACAGTGATAACTGTGGTTTAGAGGAGATAGAAAAAAGCATGCTTTCCATGAGCCAGCTGTAACTGTGGGTCAGAAGCAGAAACAAGAAGCACCCTTCCTATGATCCAGCAGGTACATGGGCTAGGAGACAAGAAGAGCTGAGCCCCACCTCACCTCCATCAGCAACTGGTTGAATTAGAAGAACACACTCAGTTGATAACAACCGAGGTACTTAGACAACACAATGCTTGTACTATCTGATTGGTTTGCAGGCTTCAAGCCAGTAGTATGGCCATGTATTTAGAGGTTAATAAGAAACAATATAGCAACTGTGGGGGATTTTCTTCTCTCGTGTTTTGAAATCAAATATTGTTTACATTGTTTTGTTTTCCTCCACTTATGGATTTGTTTTATTCAATGTTTGTTTTGATTGGTTTTATTCTGTACTGTATTGTATAGTTGTATTATATGAAATGGTACAGACACCAATTTTGAAAATAACAAGAGGCATTACGGTAACAATTTTTCATTTCCTATTATCCTGTTTTGAAGTCTTCTATCACTGTACTTTTTGAGTGAATTTATTGTACTTTATTTTGTCTAGTTTTATTCTCTTAAAAAACAGTTGCAGAGATCTGACCTTGAATATGTCACACTTGCAACAAGATATTCCACCCTACCATCACTGAAGACAGGCAACATCTGATCCATATAATCCCTGCACTTCCAAAGATCTTCAGTCCTGCTCCTGTCACATCTAGAAACTGACATGTCTTTATAGGGCAGAATGCAAAGTTTGGAAAGTTTTACTGGCTATTCTCTTATTCCTAGAGCTCCTAAAATCCCTAAATTTTGCACTTTGTTATAGGAGTGTGGACTGTTGCATGCAATGACTGGGAAAACTAGAAGCAAGCACATTTTTACTGTTACACTTATTATGAGTCTAGGGATTGATTGTGCTCAGCTGTTTCCAGGGCAATAGGGTTAAGGGATGACTTGTATTATTATCTTATTTTCCAAACCTGAACCTTGGGTCATAAACCAGGCCTTTCAGAGTGTAGTTCTGCCCTTTCTGGTATCCTGCTGCCCACATCGACCTCCTCACTCAGTCAGGCAACCCACAAACCAGTAATTTAATGCATGCATCAGAGGAATCAAAACTCTGGTCACAATGTAGATGGCAATCCAGAATGTATATTGCCTAGAAAGCTCACTTACTTAGTCCTAATTCAGTCCATGGATCTCAATAATCTATGTGTAGATGTCTGTGGATTATGTAACAAATCTCTGTACTTGACCAACCAAATGGCTGGGATGAATCCTGTGCCCAATTCCAATTGGTTACTTGCTTTACAATTGCTCGGAATCAGTCTCTCCACATTATCCTCCCCATGAATCTAGAAATGCTGCTCAGTACATCAGCCCTAGGTTCCTTTGATTCTATTATCTGCATGTTTGCAATAGGGATACCACAATGGGCCTCAGTGAATTCAGAGCTTAAAGCCAAGTAGCTACAATATTTAGAAGTTCATATTTCAGGGAACCACTATCAACAAAATGTAGATTAGATGAACCAAGTTTACTATAATCAGCAAAGTTTTATAAATTATACTTGGATTGCTATTAAGAGAATAGCTAAACAACTCAAACCCACCAGCTTGATTGCCTGGAGAAACAGACTTGCTGTGGATATGATTCTCACAGATCTAGTGGTCTCTTGTGTTATGATATGAAGCCAATGCTGAACATTTATCTCAAACATCACTGACCCTGTTGGCACAATTTCCAAGGCCTGCCAAGACCTAACAAACCCATCACAAAAACTAGACAAAAACGCTGGAGATAATGATCCATTTTCTGCTTTTCTAAAACAATAATTTGACAAATAAAAGTGTGTAATGGTTTCCATACTCACTTCCCTGCCATTAACATTGGAATTTTCATTCTTACAGATTGCTCTATATTCTCTCACGCACACAGTTTAACTCAGAGATTGAAACTGTTCTCTAGAAGGAGAAACCCCCAGGATATCCAAGTTTGATGTGCTTAAGACCTGCCACCAGTCAACATTTTCTAATAGACTCAAATCATGACGCCTTCCAAAATCGCCAAGGGGCATCATGAGTGAGGAATGCAGCAGAAAAGTTGACCTAACTTCTGTTTAATAAAGTTGCAATCATTCTGTTCTTTGCCACCACACTCAGCTAATATGATTTAGGATCATATGATTTGTCATCAAATTGGAATTTCTGTGATTGTGCTAAAAACAACATTGACATATACAACTATGCCCCCCACAAAGTAGATATTGTATCATAACCTTCAGCTAAAGTCATATGTACTTCATATGACTTCTCTTTGCCACTTGATAAATAAGACATCTCTGTAGTCAACACCTTAGACTTTGGAGATGATTTGTCTGGCATACATTAGCATCAACAAAATTTTCTTTCTTTTGCTGAGCTCTATCTATTAATATCTTCTCATGATTTTTGTCTTTCCTCCTGTTTATGTGATATATTACATTTATATATTGAACCATCTTTGCATCACTGGGGTGAAACCTATTAGATCATGATGTGTCCTGGTGAGTGTTTTTGGGTATCTGTGTTTAGTATTCTTATAGCCTTGCTTGTTTGTATGTTGCATTCTTTTCTCACATCTACGAAGTTTTCTGCTACAATTTTGTAGGTATATTAACAATTCTGAATGTGTTATCTTCTAGCTTTTCTCTAATTCCACTGAGAGTCTTGTTTGTCTCTTCCATTTCACTGAGAATCTGTTGGGTTTCGTTCTCTCCTTTTTTGTGCTTCTCTTAGCACTTTTGGTTGTTTTGTTTTTTCTTTTGAGACAGGGTCTTGCTATGCAGTTCAGGCTGGCTTTGAGCTCACTTTGTAGCCCAAGCTGGTCTAGAACTCACAACAATCCTCCTGCCTCAGCCTCCCAAGTGCTGGCATTACAGGTGTGTGCCACCACACCCAGCTAACTTACAACTTCTGTATACCTGAACATTTTCTTCTGAATTTGAAACACAATGTCTTCAGGTTGGTGACTTCCGGAATTTTTGAATTCTACACACTTATTTTTACTTCAGTTTTTCTATCTGATAGCTTGTTGTGGATGACAAATCTTTGGTGAAGTTTTCATTCATGGTGTGTAAAAATTTGACCAACTCTTCTAATTTTTAACTTATTTCAACTGCATCTACTTTGGAAAGTTTGTGTGGTATATCAGTGAACTTTTGGTTCGTTTCTTTTTGAGGCTCATCTGTTTTTTTTTTTTTTTCATCTTTTCTACAAATACTTCATAGAGTTCTCCTCCTGATATTTTCATTCTTCTTCAGTTGTGTGCCCTTGATCAGACTTGGGGGATTTAGAATACTTTCAGGGTCATCTTGCCTTTCCATGTTCTTGTGCATGTATATCCAATTTGCATATTTTATTTTCACCAGGAAATCTAGATATTGGCATAAAAACATAAATGAATTGATGTTCACTACAATGTTAGCTTGGCTATAATTAAGTTCAGTAGCATCAATGCCATGAAACTTCAAGTGAATCTTTACCACCTAGAAATCACATTGAACAGCCCTTAACCAAAACAAGAGGTCTATGATTTTAGAGAAGGGTAATAAGTCATTCATCCAATAGCCTACACATTTTGGATAATCAATTTACACTGTATATAGATAGCAATGTCAGGGCTAAAAATGCCACTAAATCTATGATACTGAACTTTTAGGGACTGACTGAAGAATCTGCAATAAAAACCTACTTTGTAAGACATAGTTTCAACACTGGCCCTGCATGTGCTGTTGTCCCATGTTCAGCTGCTGTTGCAATGCTGGGGTGACCTCACACATCAACAGAGAGGGCTCTCCATCACTTCTCTGGAATGTAAGTCTTAGGTTAGTGACCACAGCATACAGTAGCTACCTTGTCTTTAGGATAAGCTACACTGAGGATTTCACCCTCCAAACCTAGCCTTCTTCAATATAAAACAGGGTCCATGAAATTCCTGGTTTTGTCCTGAGCCTCCCAAGGAATCCCAAGTGGTCACTATTTAGTAATCCCTCTTTCCAAGCCTAACTTTTAAGATGTTTTCTCACCTTGGTATTCTCTTATCTGATGTCTGGGGCACAGTAAGTCTTCAGCCATGAAGCAAAACTCTCTCCCTGGGTATTAGTCTGTTCTTCAATCAGGAGAGTCTGGTGACTGCCATCTATGTTGCCATGTGCTGAGGAGGTTCCAGGAGCAGGTTCCAGCAACATGGGCTGGGAGTGGGCTCATCAGTTCACTTGATCTGAGCTGCTCTTCCTTGCCAGGCCACATGGAGGCCTCTGATGGTGGCCATGGCTGATACACTCAGGCCTGTCTGTCCCACCTCGGGTGTTCCCTGGCCTGTTGTGCACAGGGTCCGGCCAGCAGTTTCAGAAATTGGAGGTGGGTCACCTCTATTTTAACCTTAAACCTAACTCTAATATGTTGTGACCCTAAACCCAAATCTAAGTGACACATAAAAAATACCCAAAACATAAACCTTATGCTAACAACGCAAACTAGTCCTTGCCTTAGCCTTTGCCCTAAGTATACTCTTTGTGCTTTTACTAACTTTATGCCAAAACCTAAATCTAAATATAGCCCTCACACTAGTTGAATGGTAACTTATAGACCTAATCATATCATTAAGCACTAGGTGTAGCCATATCTCTGACCTTAGCCATACCCGTATTCCTAAATGTAAACCTTAACAACTCTAATTCTAACAATGGTGGATCCTGAACTGTAAACATAAATCTAACAAACACATTGCTGAAAACCTAGTGCTACCATAGACAATACCCCATCATTAACCTAACATAAGGCCCACTCCTAGACCTAGCTCTAACCCTGAGCCTTCCATGACCAAAAAACACTAAGCTTTGTGGATCACTGGTCCTAACTGTAGTAGTACAACTAGACCTTAATCTAACAATAAAATTACTTTAAGTCTAACTGTGGTGAAGATCTAATGTTAAATCTAGACCTAACCATAACCTTCAGACTAACCATGGTTCAGGAATGGCTCAAGCCCATGTTTAAACTTAACATAAACTTGAGCCTGAGATTAAACCTAAACATAAGCCTAAATCAAAGCCTGCCCCTGGTGGAAACCTAAAATGGAACACTAACGCTATCTTTAACCTGAGGAAGAACCTTATCACTAGACATCGGCCTAGGCACAGACTGAGCCATAAAATTGACACTCGCAGTTTCTATGAGGAACTCTAACCTAATTCTAACCATAACTTCACCTAAACCTTTTCACAAACCCAGACAGAACTCTAGGCCTAGTTCTTGCATAGTCCTAACCACTAACCTTAACACATTCTTAAATTGAACCTCAACACACCCTTAAATTAGCACTAATCTTAACTTTAACCTTAGCCATGTGGAAACACTAACACTGTACTTCTGTCCAAACCTAGATCTAAACCTAACAATAACCCTCATAGAATCCTGCACATACTCCTAATCTAAAACCAAAATATAATCCTAGATATAAAATACCACTAGCTGTATCACCAAAACAAACCCTAGTCTAATCGTGGCAGAAAAGTAGACCTAGCTATAATCCAAACCCTAAATCTAATGCTGGTGACAACCTAGGCCTAATTTTCACAGTAACTCTTAACACTATTCCTAAACCAAAACCTGAGACCTAAATATGGTCCTCAACCTACCCAGAGTTCTGGAGCGAGACCAGTCACTAAACTGACAGTAGGCCGAACTATAATGGAACAATAAACCTGAACCTAAACATAAAATTTACATAATCCTTACTTTAACCATAAACCTAAAACTTCACCAGCTGAAGTGGAAACACAAACTTAACACGGACTCTGAATATAACACATTAGCTAACTGTATTCCTATCCTATGCACAGCGTGGTAGAACTGCAACGCTAACTATAATCAACACCTTGGTCTTCCCTGGCAGGGCACATTTAGCTGTGTAATGGTGGCGATGGCTGGTATATTCGGCCCTGTCTGTCCCAATTTGGGTGTTCCCTGACCTGCTGTGCACAGAATCCTGCTAGCACCAGCACCTGGAGGTGGGCCACCTCTGCTTTAACCCTAACCTTAACTGTAACATGTTGGAACACTAATACAAAGCCTCACCCTAAACCAAGGGCAATGATGGAAAAAATATTTAAGGAACAAATAACCAAACTGCAAGCTAAAATCCACTCAGATATCATAAAGTTCAAACATAGCAATAACGCCTGAGTACTAATATTTTAGTTTAGGGAAAAAATACATAAACAACTTTTTATTTTTTCTGGGGATCAAATTCATGGTCGGGTCTTGTCAAGCAGAGGTGTGTGCCACTGAGCTATATTCAAAGCCATTATATCATATTTTTTAAAACAAAAACAAATAACAGGCATGGTAAAGGTTCCTCATCTCTGATCTAGGGAGATATAATTTGACTCTAACCAAAACCATAACTGTAACTCTGTAAATTTCTAGCTGTACAGCTACCTCTAGCTCCAGCCCTAATTTCAGACTCAGCTGTAGGCCTAAACATAACCCGAAAAATAATCCTCATAGAACTATATTTCTAAAACTAAACCTAAGGATAAATCTGGTTGAACCCTAAACCTTGGACCAGTGCTAGTCTAGAAGTAGTCCTAACACTGACACCACACAAAACCCTGTGGAACTCTAACCCTAAACCTAAACAAAAAGCTAAACCTCAACTTAAATTTAAACTTCAGCCTAAACCTAAACCTGGTGAAATCCTGAACTGAATCCTAACTATACACCAAACTATATACATGGAGCAAAATAAATATTGGTCCTAATAGACACACTGCAGGCTGGATAGAGGCCTACTCTGCCCATTCCAAACAGGCTATTGAGGTTGTCTTGGTATTACTAACAGAAATCATTACAGAGTTTGGACTACCTAGTCCCTTCAGAGTAACAAAGGGCCTTCTTTTATCCCTGAAATAACTCAGTAGGAGGCTAATCATCTTGGAAAAAAACTACCAAATCCATTCTACATGGAGTCCTAAGGGGATTTTATTTAGGAAAGGTTGAAAGAGTCAACAAAACCCTAAAGTGAACTTTAGAAACCCTTTGCCAAGAAACATCTTGCCATCTTCTCTCTGATTATTGCCAACATTCTCCATTAAGATCTAAATCCAAGGGGCTGGGGATTTAGCTCAGCGGCATAAGCGCCTTCCTTGCAAGCAGGCAGCCGTGAGTTCGATCTCTGGTACCGATAAAAACGAAAAAGACCAAAAAAAAAAATCTAAATCCAAACATGGGGTTAATATACTTTTTTGAAATGCATGGGAGGCTTTTTCTGTCTTTTGAGACAGTAAATCAGAGACTACAAGATTTTCCCAATCTCTTCACAGCATCTTAATCATTTAGGCCAAGAACAACAGCCTGTCCAAAACATGGGCACAGATCCTTCCTAGCTCAGTTCCCATGGGGATACCTCATGCCTTCCCTGGAAACAAAGTGCACATTAAAACTTGGAAAGAAGGCATTCCCTCGGGGATAGCAAAATCCAAAATGGAAAGACTTTTTAGTGACATTTGCAACATCTGCTGCAGGAAAGCTGGTAGAAACTGATAACTGGATTCCACATTTTCCAGAATAAAGGCAGCACCACTTGAATGGTATGAAGAAAAAGGTAACTGACAAGTGCTTCTGGGAAGCCTTGCAATATGTTTTGAAAGAAAGACTCCAGCACTGCTCTGATTACAGATAAATAAATAGGAGTTTTGCCATTTCTCAAAAGCTGGTAGAGCCCTAATTGATACTAATCATAACATTACTATAAACAAAAACTAAACCAGGTGGAATACTGTAACAGTTAAATTCTTAATCCTAGCTCAGGAGTTAACTCTACATGTAGCATTGCCCCTATAGTAATTGAAACCTCAACACTAATTCTAAGTGGTAAACTAAACCTAAACATGAAGGCTCCTAAATGTTGTAGCCAGAAGTTCCCCTCAGGCTCCCACACTCGGGGCTTTACAGTTACCTTCATTACCATGTGAGTACCAGATTAGTCAACTAACTAGTGAAGTTTAGAAATTTAACTCAGACTCAGAAGAGAGCCTGGATCCTTCTTTGTAAATGTTCTCAGCCTGTACAAGAGGAGGGCACAGAGGTAGTGTGAGTACTATACCCTCCCTCGAGAGGAGGTGGCTTGCTTACAGGACAAAGGAGGAAAAGAGACTGGTTTCCCTGTTTGCTACTCCTGCTTTTGCTGGCGGCTATCTTGAAGTGTTGCCCCTCAGTCATGCCACTCTGCCTTGGAGTCAGCTGACTGTGCTCTCCATAAACCTTTCTGTTCTTCATTTTGGGTGTCTATTTTATCTTAGCAACAAGAAAAAATTATCCAAGACAACTAGACCAAACCCTATTAGCTTACATGTATGTTCAGACTTACGCTAACCATGCTGGTACAGTAAGTCCTCTCTGTACCCAGTCCACCACCCTGGCCTAATTGTGTCCTTAGATCTGTCATGAAACCTGACTTTACATCTACCTCTAACTTGGGTATTAAAACTAACGCTAGTTGTAACCCTACTGAAACTCTAGCCCTAGTCCATTACCTAATCCTAGCCCTAGCACTAAGCCAGGTGAAAATCTATCCTTATATCTATGCCTACCTATGCCTTGAAAGTAACATTATTCTTAACCATCTCATGATGCTATACCTAAACATAAAACCAACACCAACACTAACCTCAAAAGAAGTAACTCTAACAATAACCCTTAACCACCACTAAATATAAGCTTCAACCAGAGCAAAAGGCAGTGGTGGAAAACATTTTCATAAAAAGGAACCAAACTGTAACCTAAAAACCACTTATTTATTGCAAAATGCCAGCACTGCAATTAATACTGAATACTGTTTCTTGATCTTGGAGAAAATAACTGATGCATTAACATCTTTTGTCTCAATAGAAAAAGAGCTTGCATACCATAGGGGAAACTAATTCCACCCTAACCAAAACAATCACCATAAATTTTTAGATGACTAGCCATGGACTTAACTCTAGCTAAATAACTACCTCAAGCCACAGTGGGAGCCCTAACCAAAGAGCCGAATCTAATTCTCTTAAACCTTATGTTAAAACCTAAACCTAAGGGTAATTCTGGCTGAACTGCAACACTAAGTGTAAGTGCAGAACCATTCCAGCACTAACCATAAGACAAATCCAGGTAAAAAAAAAAGTTGAATTCTAATTCTAAACCTAAGCCTAAATCTTACTCTAATCCTAATGCTAAACTTAACCCTAAGGGAAACCAAAAGTATTGCTACATAGAATATAACCAAACACCTGACCCTCAACTTCAATCTAAACTTAAAAAAAAAAAAAATCCTAATCCTAAACGAGGTGAAACTGAAAAAAAAAAAAAAAAACCTAGTTGTAAATCTAACTAAAACCAGGTGGGAACCATAGATCTGCCTGTAACTGGAGACATGTCTCTAGCCTTTGCTCCAGCAATAAAAATTAGCCCTAAACCTAAATCTAATCCTAACCCTGTGACTAAGCCAGACTCTAGTTTAGATTTAACAATAAACTTTAATGCAATTCTGACTATTGAAGAACACTAATCCTAACTATAAAACCTAACCTTAATCCTAACACCAAACCTAACTCTAACCCTAAATCAAATCCTGCTGAAACCATGAACCTAAACCAAATTTAACCCTAGAAATAACGCTGATTCTACTCTTAACAGAACCCTAGCCTTAGCCCTAGCCCTGAGCCAGATATAAGAAAGCTCCAATCCCAGGCCTATGTCTAATTCCTAAAATTAACTCTAAACCTACTGGCAATAGTAAACTTAGTTGAAAACAAACCCTAAATCCAATTCTAAGCACCAAGCATAACACCAACTTTAATTCTATCCCTAAAGCTAAATTCCTACCCTAAATCTATTCTAGTTGAAACTCTAACACTAAATCCAATCCTAACTATAAACCAAAATTTAGCACTAAGCCTAAATTGAATCTTACTCCTACATCTATGCTTAAGGAACCTGGCAATAACACTACATCCACATGTCCAATTTTACCTTAAACATGATGGTAGACCCACCCTCTACCTAAAGACCACCTCTGGTTTGAAACTTAAACATAATCATGACAGGGTGATAAACCTAATACTAATTCTAACCTTAAACTAAGTTCTGTTCTGAAACCCAACCATAATCCTAACCCTAACCCAAATCCCAGTCCAAACACTGACAACACTCTAGTGTTATCTTTATTTCTAACCCTATCACGAGATGTAGTAATAATTGAGATATGGCCATAAACCATACCTTATGCCTAGGACTATCAAAGAACTAACACTAAACACAACGCTAACACTAATCTTGATGGAGTCCTAACTCTAATCATTAAATAAGTATCCACCGGCTGAATGCTCAACATAACAAAGTCTAACATAACTGTAAACTGTACTCACTCTAGCCTGAACACTGATAAATATACTAACCTTAAAGCTACATCTAACTCTATGACTAACAAAAAGCCTAAACCTGACCATAGCCCAAATGCTGGTCCTAGCCATAGCCCTATCACAGCCTGAGAACTTAGCCACTCTTATAAGCAATTTAGGTTCCAGACCTATGAAATCAGGCAGGACATCTAGGACCTACATAACCCCAAGTGGTGTACTTCATGAATGGAAGTAGCTTTGTCCAAGAAGGACATCAAAAGTTAGATTCTGCAGTAGTCAATCTGCAAAGGATCACTGAGGTCAAAATCGCTTTCAGAGGGATCTCTGTTCAAAATGCAGACACTGTAGTTCTTGCATCGGCATTGATATTAGAAAAAAGCAAACAAATACCTAGACTGACTACAGAAATGCTTTCTGATGCTATATGCCCATGTAGCACTCTGGAAAGAAAGAGGCTTGCAAACTAATAAACAACCTTCTGTAAAGGACAAAAAAGTAATGCTACTATTCCTAGAGGAAGATCCATCTTCCCAAGCAGGTTACTGTTATGCATTATCACAGACACCAAAAAACACATGTTTGAAGTGTCTCAGGCCAATGAAAAGGCTGATGGGGACGCAAAAAATCAGGCTTACACAGCCTCAAAACCTTAGCCTTTTCCCTATTCCTTAGAAACAGTTATAACAAGTCTATACTCCCCAGGAAGGAAAAATGACCTTAGGAAAATGAGGAATTTAAAAACTACTCTGATGGTATTTAGACAACAAACTGCTCCTTCCTCAAGGGATTCAGTAGAAAAACAAAGAAACAAACAATTATTCTTTCCACATGGGAAGAGATGGTAGAATGGAAATGGACACTCAAATGTTCATAGGATTAGGGTTGGCAGCAACCTCCTGACAGGTCTGAAAAGCTTGTCCACAATGTGCCTAATATAGCCAGACAAAGCCTGAAACACAAACTTTGTTAAAACAGGGACATGTCTTGCCGAATAATAGCAATTATACTTTGTGCTCATGGAACCATGTGAGGGATTTAGTTCATAGAGACACTTTACAGCCTTGACTGAGGCCTTCCCTATCCATTCAGAAGAGGCTCTTGAGGTAGCCAAGGTGCTCCTTAAAGTTTTAATTTCCCTATTTGGGCTACTCCACAACTTCAGAGTGCCAAATGGCCATTTTTTACCTCTCAGTTTACTCAGGGGAGGGGCTAAGGCTTCTGCAATAAACTTCCATCTCCATTGCACACGGAGCCCTTAGTCTTGGAAGGGATGAAAACCCTACCAAACCCTAAAGTGAGCTCCAGAAAAAGCTTGCCAAGTAACATCTGAGCCTTGTGTCTGAAAATTGCCATTAACCCTTATAAAGATCTAAACCTCAAACTTGGCTACACTTGATCTATCATCTGGTATGACAGTAATCTCTGAGCCTGCTCAACTTTTACAGTATCTTTACAACTTCATCATTTAGGCCAAGTAATACACGGTATCCAGCTGCATGGGAACAGTCTTGCCAGCTCTGTTCCCAGAGGGATACTCATGTCTGCCCTGGATACGAGCTGATTATTACAATTAGGAAAGAAGAGACTCCTACAGACCAATTAAAACTGTAATGAAACACTAACAATAAAAACTGAAATGAAGCACTAACAATAACACATACTGAGCCCCAGTCATGGATCTAGCCCCAGGCCTAATTCTAGCACTAGAGCTATTCCCAGACCTATCCTTAACCCTAATACAAAATTTGATATAACCAAAAATCTAAACCCTAACATTAATATTAAAACAAAATCTAAGTCTCCCTTCCATCCTCATCTAACTCAGCAATAAAAAATAAACCACAAAGTTAACCACAACCTAATGAAAATCTTAGAAATTGCAAGTATCCTGTCTATAACCCAGCCCTAGAACTTCTTATAACTTTAAACCTAAACATAGACCTAGCAATACATCTAGATCTAAAAATAATTGTAATCCTAACAGTAGCTCTAAGTTAACCCTAGACATACAACTAAAACTAACTTTAATCAAAATCCTTGCCCTTAAGTAGATCCCTAACCTTATAACAGCCTAGCCTTAATACTAACAATAAACCTAATCCTAAATACTATCGTAAATAGAACCCTAGGACTAGCCCTAATATGAACTATAAAGCTAGTTATTACTCTTATCTATAGATAGTTTAAACCATAGCACTATTCTAACCTATTACATGGTCCTTACTGTAAATCACATCCCATCCCCACCCTTAGTGTAGTCTGAAATCCATACAAACATCTATTGTTAATTTTTACACTATCCTAAATGGAGCATTATCACATGCCCTAAATGTATCCAACCCCTAACACGAACTTGAAACTTAACCCAAAAATTAACAATGGTACAAGGCAACCCTTTGCCTGTTTCTAGCCTTTCTGCTGGCCCTAGCCATAGCTCTAACATTAATGCAGGGGAGACCATAAGCATAGACATAGACCTTCCACAGGCACAAAAATAGCTTTGCCATAAACCTAGCACTAGCCTTTAACTAGAAATTAACGTGAACACTAGTCTATTATTAATCATATTCCTGTATGAAATGCTGTATGAAATGCAGCCCCACAACTTCAACTACCCCATCTCTAAACCTAAACCTCATTCTAAACCACACTTGCACCTTTACACTGGTAAAACCTGAAACTCAACTCTAAACTTAAACATACTCCCAGTTTAAACATCATTATGAACTTACCATAAGTGTAAAAATGATAGAAACTTAAATCTAACACTAACAAAGCCCAAAACTTAAACCTGGCTCAAGATCTACCAGTAACCCTAGACCCTAAATTCTGTGACTAATGAAAACCTAGCACGAATTCTGTATTTAACCCCAACCCTAAGCCTAAACCTACCTCTAATACTAACTATAAACTTAACCTAATCTTAAGTATCAAGTGCTGTGGATTATATTCAGATATTCCCCAGAGCCTCCAGCACTCATAAGGAGCATGTCAGAGGTGATGGGTCACAGACTATGGTACTGGATGAGTCAACTAATTGAATTAACATAGATCTGGGGCTGGGTAGGTGCATTTACTGAAGACAGAAACCTCTTCATGGATATAGGTGGCACCCAAAATAGGCTCATATCCTGGATAGAACATAAAGGGAAACAGAGGCTCACTGCTGTAGCTTCTTCTCTGCTATGTCATTGAAACTTTGCTGACTGCCATACCCCTCTTCCCTGCAGCCCAGCCTGTATCCAGCTGACAAACTGCAACAAAAATAAACATTTCTTCCTTTAATATGTACAGAGGGCATTTTTTGTCATCAGTAATGACTAAAACAGTGGAATCTTATTACTAGGCTCTAATATTCACCATTACATAAACTTAACACTGAACAGCTAGCTCTAACTCTAACACTGGTGAAATTCTAACCTGACACTGAAACCTACCACACACCCTACATCCTACCCATAATGAAACCCTAAGCAAAGCTAGCCCTGGTCATAAGCATTCCTCTAGCCTTAACCCTATTCATGTAATTTTATGCTAAACCTTACCCTATCCATGCTGGAGCCCAAAACTCTCACCCTGCCCTGTCCCCACTCCTGGACCTAGCCCTTGCCCTAGAACTATTGCTAGTCTGACTTCAAAACTGTCACTAACTCTGACATTAAAATCAGTAGTAGGTCTAATCTTGCTGAAATGTTAAAACTAGTCCTTTTTCATAGCCATAGTCCTAGCACTAAATAAGTTGGAGCGTATCCTTAATTTGAACTGTACCTAATCTTTGAAAATACCATTGTTTTTAATCATCTCAGAGAACAAAACCTAAACTTAAAGCCAACCTAAATATAAGCTGAATTGAAACATTATAGGTGGTCCACTAAGTAGCCTTAAAATAATCAACAGACCAAACATAGCACTAAATTTATATGTGTATCTATCCTTAATTCTTATACTAACCTAAATCTAACCCCTTCCTAATCTCTAAACCTGGAATTCTAACAAATTCTGATCTTAAAATTAACCCTAGTATTATCATAACCCTAATTCTAGCCCTAGTACTAAACCTCACCCCTACAATGTTGGGGGAATGCTAACACTAACACTAATACTAATTTTAAAACTAATCCAAAAATAAACAAACCCAAATATAAAACCTAGTTAAATATCAACCTCTTCTCCAAATAGTAAACTCATGGTAGAAATTATAGCATCCATTTCCCTAAATTTAACTCTAACCCCAGTCTAACCTTAACACTTGTGGAACCACAAATCAAATTATAACTCTACTAAGAACACTGGTGGAATACTAGTCCTAGACCTATTTATCATCTTATATTAGCCCAACCCTAACACTAGACTTTACCACAATTCTAAATCCAAACCCAGTCTAAAACTTTACCATAACACAAACTTAGAGGAACCCAAATTCTAACTTAAACACCTATAGGAACTTCTTTAAACATGTAATCAAGTGTTACCACTATCCCTAGGCAAAATCATAGCCTAAACTTTAAGCCTCACCTTAAAAGAAACCTGGTGGAACTTTATCCATAGAACTAAATGTAGCCATAACCCTAACCATAAACCTTACAATAACATTGATGGAAATGTAACATTAACCCTAATTCTACTGATGAGGAACCCTAAGCCCTAACCTTAACCCTAGCCCTAAACTAACCACAACATTAATTCTAACACTAAGGGTGGCATTACTTTAGTAGCATAGCAGGCACTATCCTATTTTAAGTCTTAGCAATAATACAATATGAACCTGAGCCAGACTCCAATGCAAACACTGATCCTAACCCTAATCTGAACCTTGAAGTAACTAGCCTATCCCAAGTCTGAACCACAACCCTGACTCCATACCTGGAGGGAACTTAAAACTGAATACTGAAAATAACATTAAAACTACCAGCATTGCTGGTGGTCCCTTAGGCATAGGCTTAACCCTGAACCAGGCCCTAAACTGTATCTTAAATTGAATTTTAAGCCTAATAGAAACCCTATTATTGTAGAAGAAAACAGTTACTCTTAACCCTAACACTATAGAATCATCCTGAGGAAAACTAATCTCAACTCTACAACTAAATGCAACCATAACCAGGTTGAGAAGATAAACTTAACATTATCTTAAACAGAAAACTTAATGCTTCTGAAACCTAAAACTAAACTTAATGCTTCTGAAACCTAAAACTAAACTAAAAATACCCTTAGCCATGACGGAATACTGAATACAAATTTAACAATAACCACTTCTGAAACCTAGACTAATTTTAACACTAACCTTAACTAACCCCTGGTATAATACTAACTGTAATCCTTTTTTTTTTTTTCACCAGGGATCAAACTCACCACCTCTTCTTTAACAGTAGGTGCTTATTGCAGTTTGCTAAGGCTCAAGCACTCTAAATTTAATCTTAACACTATCTATAAATATAAGACACACACTAATATAGCAGTATCCAAGAACTCTTCCGAATCTTAGTGCTTATCATAAAAATTCCAACCATATCCTGATACACAGCGCTGCTCTTATGCAAGCAATAGCCCTAAAAATCACCCAAACAGCAAGCCTATCCTTACTGAATCTTAAATTTAATGAAAATCAAAACCTTAGTTATGTTAGAGCCCCAAACTTAAGCCTAATAACCCTATTTCTATGAGAAAAATCATAATTCTAATTCTAACTCTGAACAAACCCAAATGCTAACGTTAGTCAAACTGAATCCTAAATTTAGCATTAGATAGATACTCTAACCCTACACTTATCCATACTTTAGTGTTATCCTAAGCTCCAGACCTAGAGCTTTATGCCTAGCCTTAGTCTTATGACTACTTCTAACCCTAAACCCTGTGATTATCATTAAGGATGCATGAAATCTAATGCAAGTCCTAATCCTAACTTTAACTCTAACATTAATATACAATGGTAGAACACAAGCTCTAGGCTTAGGCCTAGGCCTAGACCTAGCCCTAGATATAATCCAGACTATAGCCCTGACAAGAAAGATTACCTAACGTATCATAAAAATATGTCTGACTGTAATCTGACTCTGATCTTAATATTAACCATAGACTGAGATCTAGCCCTACTATTAGCTGTGTTCCTAACACTACATTTAACATAAACCTAGGCCTAACCCTATAACTAACACTACTCTGCTGAAATTTAACCCTAAACACTAGCCCTAAAGCACATTTAAAACCAAACACAAACCCTAAACTAAATTTAATTTAAACCAACAACTAACATTAAACCTACAGTTATCCCTAATCCTAATCATAAATCTAGTATTACTGTGGTATACATTAGCCATAACCTATCAGAAATCCCAAACAGTAGCTCAATTCCTAGTGCAGTCTTAAACCTAAGGGAAATGTAAATCTGTAATCCTGTTGGCACTTTAAACTTAATCCTAATATTAAAATAAACCTTAACTTGCATCTTTCCTATCTTTCCACCTAACTCTAGCCTTATTGTAAACATAAACTTAAACTTAAAACTAACCTCATGCTGGAGATGCCCTAAACACAACAGTATTCTTAACTGTAAGCCTGAGATTACATGTATCACTGACCTATCTATACATGGTGAATTTCTAACCCTAAGCATTATCCCAACTTTAGCCCAAAACCTAATGCTATATCTAAAGCAAGCCATAGCCCTAACACTAACACTAACCCAAGCACTAGCACTTTCTCTCAATCTAACCATAATACTAATACCAACCCTTAGCTCGATTTTACTCTGACCATGATGAAAACCTACATCTTTCCTTATCCTATGCCTAGCCTCACCTTTAACACTATTCCTAAATATAACCTTGGTAGAATCATTGTCCTAACACTAACCCTGACCCTAACACTAAACAAATGCTAAATCTAACTATAATGAGACAATAATTATATCCACTCATTTACACTTCCATAATACTGCCAGAACCCTAAGAACAACACTCGACCTACACCTAGCATTGGCTTTAGCCCTAGCCATAACACTAACCCAAAAGGGACTCTAAAAATAAGCTTGCCAAACACCAAACAGAAACGCCAAACTAATCTAATGGCAATGATAGAAAATATTTTAGGGACAAGTAGTAGAACTGCTAAATAAAACCTGTTTATTTATCGGAAAATGTGAACACTGAAATTAATACTGAATACTGAAACTTATTTTCAAAAAACAAGCCATGCATTAACATTTTTCATCTTAAAAGAAGAAGAGCATGCCTGTCACAGGCTTTCCAAATCCATTCAGGAGAGATTCAATTCTAATCTAGCTCAAATACAATCACAAATTTAAAGGTCAGTCGCTACAAAGCTACACCAAATTCTACATCAAACCAAACTCCTAGGTTAACATAACACTCGAACTAATCCTCACGGAACACTACATGTAAAGTTAAACCTAAGGCTAAATCTGGTTGAACCATGACACTACACTGAGCACACTACTGAACTAGCCCAAAAATCAACCCAATATAAAACAATACTGGAATCTTAAACCTAAAGGTAAGCACAGCCTTAACCAAAAGACATAACCCAAACCCTATCTGAAACTTTAACCTACACCTACACAGAAGTCAAAAGTTGACTATGTCAGAATTAAAAATAAAACAATAGTTCTAAAGATAACCATAAACATATTGGAACTGTTGACATGACCATTATCCTAACCAAATTTCTAGTCCTAGCCTTAGCCATAAAAACAGAAACCTAAAAAGAAACTTAGTCTTAACTCTTAACAGCAAACCTAATTCGAATCCTAACCCTAACACTGGTAGAACTGTAAACCTAATACAACATTATACGCCTAAATCTAACCATTACTGTAGCACTGACAGGAACCTGGAAGGATTACCAGCACTAGGTTAGGATCTAGTCCTAACTAAAACAATATCCCTATACCGAGGTAAAAACCTACCAATAGCATTAATACTAACAGTAAATTCAGTGGGACCCTAATCCTAACACCAATCAAAACCCTAAATCCATAAATGTAACTATGACCTTAATTCTTACTATAACATAAAACCTAAGTTTTCTCTAACTTCAATTAAGATGAAATTCTAACACTAAATCTAATCCTAACCCAAGACTTACCACTAAGCCTAACTCCAGATTTAACCCTATGAGTCTAACACTAGCCCTAGCAATACACCAAACTCTAACCTTATCACTAACATTAACCTCAAACATAACCCTATCTTAAATATGGAAGAAGACTACTAGTTCTACCTTAAATCTAACCTTACATTTAAAACAATCCATATCTCTAAGAAAACCACAAACATAACCTTCACAAAAACAGGTTTATCCTTGCCCTAGCCCTAGCCCTAGCCCTACTCAAAGCCCTATCTCCAAGCCCTAACCCAAATCATAACATATATATAACCATAAACCCAAACGTTAGTCTAGGCCTAAACATAACCTTCAACATTACCCTTACCCAAATTCTCCTAGAACTCTAGGCCTAACTTTGACCAGAACTCTAACCTTACCACTAACATTACTACTACACTAAACTTAAAACTAGTAGAACTCTAAGCTTCACCTTATTCCTAAGTCTAAAACTAAGGTTAAGCCTAAAACTGGTCTTAACTGGTCTTGGCTCTAAATCTAAACCTAAACCTAACATTGACACTAACACTACTCCTACACTGAATCGTACCATAAACATGGTGGGATTCTAGATGTATAACATACCAGTGAAGTGCATTAGCCCTAAACCTAAACTTAACAGTGACAGAATCATAACCCTATTATGAATCTTAAATTTAAATTATTTTATGAAAATACCAAAAATCCTAATGTGAATCCTAATATTTACACCAAGAACACTCTGGTATCATCCTTTTTGTTAACTCAATTCTAAATCACAACAATACACCAGGCCTAGCCCTAAACTTTAGGAATACCTTAACTCTCAGACTATCAACAACACTAACAGCATACCTAATGCTAAAACTAATCTTGCTGGAATCCTATCCCTTACCTTAACTCTAGCCCTAATGTTAAAAAACCATACAGCTCCTAGAATGCTAAACATAATAAAGAAAATGTTAATCTTAGCAATAACTTGTAGTCATTCTAACTTGAACACAGGAAAACCAATGATTATAAAGCTAACTTGAACCATAAACCTAAAAATAAGTCTAAAACTAAAGTTAGCCCAGACATTAACCCTAGCCCTATCACAGGCCCAGAAGTTATCCATCTCTTGTGAATGAGTTATCTCCCATATCTGTTTAAGCAGGCAAGATGTCCAGGAACTACTTTCCAAGAACCTGAAAAGGTGGGAGTTCACGAACCACTAGCTTTGTTCAAGAGAGACATGGAAAGGCAGGTTGTAAAGTTGTCACCCCAAAACAGGTCATCAAGGCCAAAATGCTTTCATGATGGATCTCTATTCAAATGGAAGACATTGTAGCTCTTAGGTGTGCATTGATATTAATAAAAATCCCCAAACTGAGTATCTATACAGACTTCAAATATGATTTTCTGGTGATACGTTCTCATGCAGTCCTCTGGAAAGAAAGGGGCTTGATAACTAATCACCATATACAAAGCAAACAAAAGGAAATTTTGATGTTTCTACTAGTAGTCTATTTTCCCAATCAGGTCACTGGTATGCACTGTAAGGGACACCAAAAAGACATGTTTAACATCTCTTTGAACAAATAAAAGACTGACAGAGAGGCAAAAGTTGAGTTTTACAAAACTTCAAAAATCATAGTTTTACTGTGAATTCTTTAGAAAACATTAAAACATGTCTATACACACTAGAAAGAGAGAGTAACATTAGGAAAGGGGCAACTATAAAGGTACTAGGATGGTATTTAAGTAACAAACTGATCCCAAAAACAAAAATCACCTTCATGATTTTGGTGACTCTTTCAAAATGGCAAGAGATGCTGGAGTAGAAATTCTCATTCAAATTTTCATAAGACTACAGTTAGCAACAATCACCTGACAGATCTTCAAAACATGCACATACTATGTTATCCTTACCCTTAGATCAACCCTAACACTAGGTTTAACCCAAACATAACACTAAACAAACCCAAACTGTAATCCTGATTGAATGTTAGTCTTCATCTAGACAAGTCTAACCTGAAGGTTAAAACACTAAATATCATAACTCAGATGGAAATCTCACAATAAAACTACAAACACTAGTTTAACCCTAGCCATAGACTAGATCAAACCTTACCCTAACCATAAGCAGAACCCTATCTCACAGCTCATCCTAATCCTGGTGAAACTGTATCCCAATCCATAGGGATAGTCCTGTCACTAGCCCTAACCTAAGCCTAACACTAACCTCAATCCCAATTCTGATGGAACCCAAGCTCAATCCTAATCAACCCTAGCCCTAACCAAAATGTAGATCTTAATTTTACACCTAAGCTTAAGGCTTCCAAATTCATAATATTTACACAAACTCTACTCCTAACTGTAACCATAACCCTGGTTGAATCATAAGGGTAAGCCCTGAGCAAGTGCCTAACACTAATAGAACACCTAACCCTAATCATAACACAGTTTGAACACTCGCGCTGCTCCTAGTTCTAGCTCTGAACATTACCTAGTTCTACCCCTAAACCTATCTCTAGTGGATCAGTACTCTACTAAATCTAGTCTTAGCACTATCCTTAGAAATAGACTTTACTATTGCCATAAACTATCATATGCCCTATTCTTACTACTAGACCTAACACTAACCCTAACATTATCCTAAATTTCAAATAATCATAACCCTAAACCTAACTTTCAGCCTCACGATCAAAATTCCCTATGATAAACCTAATATTAACCATAAACTTAACTTTAATTAAAATCCTAGTCCAAGCATGAGTCTAATTTCGAGCCCTAGCATAAGATCTACATAAGTGCAAACTTATCACTAAACCTGGCACGGGATCTAGACTTAACCCTAACCATAAACATAATGCTCAGTGGTTAGCTCTACACCTAACACTTAGCCCTAACATGAAGACATAAACCTGAGCCTAACACTAACCTTAATCCTAACTATGGTTTAATTCTAGCTATAGGCCTACAACTAACTCTTGTGCTAATCTTAATGCTAAACTTCACCCAAAACTTGGTGGATTCATAGCAACTACACTAACACTACTCCTAATTGCACCCTTAAATGTGGTAGAACCACAATGCTAAGCCTGCCCATGATTTGAACACAAACCCAAAACTTAATTCTAAGGATAACATATATTGGGTGTCACTCTTGGAACTAGAACTACCACAAGCCTAGCTCTAGCCTGCTTCATAATACTAGCACTAACCCTTATCTGGAAGTTCGATGTCGTCATAAACCTAAACCCAAACCTTAACATTAAATCTAAATCTAAGCCTCTCTTCCACTTTACCAAACATAATCTGAAAATCAGCCATAAAATTAACCAAACACTTAAATAAAACCTTAGACACAATAATGAGCCCTATTTTATCCCCAGTCATACATCTTTCTATAAATGTGAACTTCAACATAGAATTAGGAGTAGATACAGACCCACCAATAACAACGAACCATTACATGGAAGTGCAACACTATTCCTACACCTATATTTAACCCTAAGCATGCACCTAGCACAATTCCTAAAGAGAGCCCAACCATAGCCAGGCCTTAATATTCATGAACTTAATCCTAAAGAAATTCATAAACATATCCTTAGGACTAGCCTTAATGCTAACCACAAACTGAGCCCTAACTATTGATACACTGAGCCTAAACCAGTGCCCTAAACATAACCTTATGCCTGGCCCTTACTGAAGCCTTATTATGATCCTGATTGCTAGCAAAGCCACGTATCTGTGCATAGACGTGTCCTAATACTTACAGTACCCTAACTGTAGCCCTATACTATATCCTCATGCTAACCCTAGCCCTAACATTAGCCTAAAATTAACACAAAAAAAATAACAATGGTGGAAACTAAAGCCTATTCCTGCTTCTAGCCTTTTTGGTAGCCCTAGCCTTAGCACTAACCCTAAAATGAATATAGGGGAAACTCTAGCCCATAGTCACAGGCCTAGACTTATCCATCAAGCTACCAGTTTGACTTATTCAAATCCTAAACCTAACACTAGCTTTAACATTTGTTTCATCCTTTATATGAAATGCAGCCCAAGACATAAACTTACACCTAGCCATAAACCTAAGCTTCACCTGATATAGGACACTGGCAAAATCTGAAACCCAGCCATAAACTGAAACCTATCCTTAATTTAAATGTCACTGAGATTGAAGAAATCCTAAACTGAACCTTAACCCAGATTAAACTTACCCGTGGCTCAAGTATTAACCCTAGCTGTAACCCTAACCTGAGCACTATCATTAATCCTGTTTTTCTGAAACCTAACCAAAGCATCCTGCACAGATAGGCAGTTTCTCAGAGGATGCTGGATCACAGTGTATGGTACTGGATTAGTCAGTTAATTGATTTAACTTAGATCTGGCTCTGGGTGAATGGATTTACTAAAGAAAGAAAACTCTCAGTAGATACACGTGGCACTCCAAAATAGGGTTGTATCCCAGAAGGGATAAAA
Source organism: Cavia porcellus (assembly GCF_034190915.1). Taxonomy (NCBI): domain Eukaryota; kingdom Metazoa; phylum Chordata; class Mammalia; order Rodentia; family Caviidae; genus Cavia; species Cavia porcellus. The sequence continues at coordinate 309,570 of NW_026947503.1, forward strand.
ATGGAAATGGAGGCTCACTACTGTGGCTTCCTGTCTGCCCTACGATGGAATGTTTCTCTACTGACATGACACTCTACCACCTACCCTTCCTTGGAGCCAGCTAACTTTGGACCAAACATCCACAATCTACAAAATAATTTAAACCTGTGATCCTCAGTTTAAACCTAAAAGTAAACATAAAGATAAATCAGGTGAAAACTTAAATAAAACCCTAGATCAAAACCTAAACATAAACACGGTAGAAGTATTGCTCATAGGCTATCTCTAGCCATAACCCTAGCCCTAAAAAGTAGTCTTAACTGTAGCCCTAACCATAGTGTTAACACTAACCATACTACTAAACTAGGCTCAAGGATAGGTTCTAACCCTAAAACTTACCTTAATCCTAAACATTACCTTAACTCTAATATTGAATGCAAATCTAACAATGACTGTAAAAATAAATCTAACTTGAAACATAACTCTAACCTTAACCATAACCTTGGTGGAACAATAAAAATAATTTCATACCTTAAACCGAATGCTAACCATTAACCATAGCCCTGACACTGTCACCCAAAGCACTAGACACAATGATATCAAACTCAACTTTAAATAAAGTTCACATGTGAGACAATGCTGAACATAAAAAAGTCTAACCTAAACACTAACCTGTACTGTATCCAACCTGGACACTGATGAAAATAACTACCCTTAAAGCTAACTCAAACTGTAGGCCTAACAGTAAATCTAGATCTAGTCTGAGCCCAAACACTAACCTAAGACCTTTCACAGTCCCAGAAGTTAGCCACTCTTGCAAACAAGTTATCTCCCAGACATATGAAATCAGTGAGCACACCAAGGACCCACATTTCCAAGACCCTGAAGAGGTGTAATTCATGAATGGAAGTAGCTTTGTCCAAAAATGTCATCAAAAGCTACATTCTGAAGTTGTCTGCACACAAATTGTCATTGAGGCCAAACCACTCAGTGGAGGCTCTGTTCAAAAGGCAGCAAGTTTAGCTCTTTCTTGGGCACTGATATTACTAAAAAGCAAAAAATAAGTACATATTTTCACAAACCACAAATGTTCTTTTCTTCTGCTATATGCCCAAACAGCCCTTGGGAAAGAAAGGGATTTGCAAACTAATGGAAAATCATCTATAAAGGAAATTATATAATTTCTAGAGGAGGTCTATCTTCCCAAGCCAATTACTATTGTTCACACTAAAGACACATGTGTAAAGTCACTTTGGTCAATCAAAAGGCTGGCAGGGAGGCAAAAGATCAATATTATACAGCCTCAAATCTTTAACCAGATACTGCATTACACATAAACCATTAAATTAAGTATATATTACCCAATAAGAAAAGGGGACCTTAGGAAAAGGGAGAATTTAAAAAGTACTCTGATGATATTCAGCTAACTGATCCTTTCTCAAGGGACACAGTTGGGAAAAAAGGCAAGATAACTACAACCAAGCATTCTTTCAAACTCTTCAGGATTCTTCCATATGGGGAGACATGCTGGACTGGAAATGGTCATGCAAATTTTCATAGTGACCATGCCTAATGAAGTGAGAGGATTGCAAAACTTTTCCACACTGTGCCTACAGGAATCCTAGGAAACCACACAACCTTTGTTAGAACCAGGACACAGGAGTGGGGCATAGCCTGAAGAATACTAGCAATTAGACTTGGGGAATACAGTCCTAACAAACACTTTACAGCCTGAACTAAGGCCTTCCATGCCATTCAGAAAAGTTTATGGAGGTAGTCAGGGTGCTCCCCCAAGAAACAATTCCATGTTTGGACTACTCCATCCCTTCAGAATGACAATGGGTCTTTTTTACTTCTCAAATTCCCCAGGAATCTGGGAAGGCTTTTGGAATAAACTTTCATCTCCACTGTACATGGAGTGCCCAGTTGTTTGGAAAGCTCAAAGGAGCCACACAAATCTTAAAGTGAACTCTGAAAACATATTGCCAAGAATTATCTGAGTCTTGTCTCTGATTAATGCCAGTAGAACTCATGAAGTTATAAACTCAAATACTGGGCTACATATGAATCTGTTTGAAATTTTATGTGGAGGAATTTTTCTGTCTTGTGATATGACTGTAAACTCTCAAAAACAATGATTTTACACAGTCTTAATCATTTAGGCCAAGTACAACAGGGCATCCAACTGCAGGGAACCCTAATTTTGCCAGCTCTATTCCCAGAGGATCAGCCAATGTCTTCCCTGGAGATCAAGTGCTCATTAAAATTTGTAAATAAGTAGCTAATGCAGACAAATTAAAAACAAACTGAAGGGCCATTTTTAAAGTGACACTTTCGGAGGCTGAGGATTTAGCTCAGTGGCATAAGTGCCTGCCTTGCAAGCAGACAGTCGTTAATTCAATCACCAGTACCAGTACCGATAAAAAAGAAAAAGACAAAAAAAAAATAAAGTGACACTTTCCACATCTACTGCAGAAAATGTGTCAGATACAGAGAACTGCCAGCCCCAATTCAATCATAAGAAGAAAAAGTCATCTCAGAGGAACCCTGTGCAAAATCTGACAAGACTAATACTGCTCTGCGTACAAATAATTAAATGGGAGCTTGCCAAGGTCATGATTCTCAGGCTGTGAAGAATTATTAAGATATCATGCTTTTCCGTACTTTCTCCTCCAAAGGAAACATGGACTCTGACCTGTCCCTGGTATTTGGGTTCTACCCTCTCATCCTAATAGTAAAATTAGAGTCTTTTTCACATTAAACAGACAGCTGAGTGATCATGAATCCATTTTTCACTGTCTTCAGTCAAATTCAGTTTCCTACAAAATGTCATCCAACATAGTTGTCAAGCATGTAATCCCCAATGAGGACAGTTTACCAAAAGTACCCCCATGAAGATAAATACCTGCACTCCCTTGGCACCTCCTAAAGAATTATAGGAGCCTGAGTCTCTCAAGAAAAATTGAGGCAGGATGCTAGGGTGTGGAAAAGTATGGTTAGGAAAGCAGTCATAACCTGTTAAATAAAAAAATTTCAGAAGAGCATGAAAGATTAGGTGGGCCAAGGAGATCCCAGACACATGCTCAGAAGAGTTTCCAAAGCCCAGCATGTGAACTTCCAAGAAGGACCTAATGCCAGTATGCAAAACAGGAGGAGGAAGAGAAGGTGGAGTAGGAGAAGGAAAGACAATCTACAACTGAACTCTCATTACCGTGTCCCTTCATGGCAGCCCACTGCTGTCCCACAAAGTTCACTTATTGCTGTTCCCACTTTTACCTGACTGAACCTCCTTCTACACAGATTGTTTACCTAAACTTTTGATCTTTAATATTTGTAGGATATTGTTACCATTTGTGCTTTTCTTCACCAACATTTTCCTAAGGACCAAAAATTCTCAGAACTACCTCCAGAAGAAAACTAGAGCATGCCAAAGTCCAGAAACAGAAACATAACCCTCACTCTAACATTATCCATAATGCAACCCTAACCCAATGTCGCTCTGACCCTAGACCACACAATTAAACCTAAACCTATCTGTAACCCTGGAGGGATACTAATGCTAACCATAATGTAATCCTAATTTTCACAGTAAGTCCAAATGTAGTCCTGGTGAAACCTACCCTTAAACTAATCTAACCATAAAATTGAACAAACCCTGAACATAAACCCATCCTAAACCTAGTATGACTGTAATCCTAACCCTGGCCCTAGACAAAGAACTAAACCTACCCTTATCATATTCCTATGACTAATTTAATGCTAATTCTGATGGAAAATAACCATAACCATAACAATAAACCTTACCCTCCACAAAAGACCACCAGAATGCTATCCCTAGTCCTAGTTCTGGGCCCAAGTCAAACGTAAATCTAATGCTAAACTAACCTTAACTCTAATTCCTATGGAAGCCTCCAACTAGGCCTAGTCATAACCAAAAGAAATGATAATACTAAATATAATTATAATCTTGATGGATACCTAATGATAAAGTTAAACAAAGCACTAACCCTAACCAAACCCTTATGGACCTCTAAATTTAGGTTAGATTTAGTCACCTGATTCCTACACCATAAGCCTAACTTAAGCCTCACCATGACCCTGGTGAAACAGTATCCCAATCCCCAATCAAGTGCCTATCACTATCCTTAAATCTAAGCCCAACTCTGAACATAACCCTAACTGTAGTCTAACTAGCACTACATCTAACACTCATGCTGATCATAAGGTTAAATCTACCATAAGCCAAGTGGCATCATAATAGTAACACTAACAGTAGCCCTAACTGTAACTGTTATCCTGGAAAAAACATACTGCTAACCATTCCTACAGATTTAACACTAACCCTAATTTAAAACTAATCCTAAACCTCACTTTGATGATATTCTGCACCTAATCCTTTTACTAGCCATAATTGTAGCGTTAAATCAGGCAGAAACCTATCTTTATCCCTAGCCATAACTAATCCCTGAAAATAACTAAATACTTAAGCATCACAGAAGCCTGTGCCTAAACATGAAACCATACCCAATCCTAACTCTAAACCTAAGCAAGGCCTTACACCTTAACCTAATTTTATCAGCAATCATAGCTCAAAACCTGGGGAATGCCAGTCCTACCTAAACACTAGACTTAAACATAAAATTAGCACAAATCCTAAACACAACATTAATCCTAAAACACTAAAAGTAACCCAGGTGGAACACTAACAATATTTCTAACAGTAGACATAATCTGAGCCTTAAGTAAAACAGAAAGCCTAACCCAAACTCTAGCATAATTAAAAACAACAAAGGATCACAAACCTAACCATAGATCTAGTGCTAACCCTAAAACTAGCTCTAATCCTAACACTAGTCAAACTTAACCCTGAGTAGTAGACCTAGCAGCAGTTTTAGGCCTACCATATTTAAATAATCCTTAATCCTAACCGAGGTGGACACATAAACCTAACTCTAACTCCAAAATTAATCCTAACGCTAAGTCTGATCCTAAGCATAATTCAAACATGGCGCTTAGGACTTTCCTTGGTGGATCCACTTGCCTAAAAATAACCCTGGTAAAACCCTGGTCATAGTGCTGTTCTAGCTCACATCATAAAACTAGCCATTGATCTAGGCCTACACTTACCCTTATGCTCAACATTTGGGTTAGGGTTTGGGTTAGGGTTAGGGTTAGCTGTATTTCAATTGTCTAAAGAAAAAAAAGTCCCAGAAGAACCTCTAGACACTTTTCTTCTAAAAGCAACACTCCATTACTCCTCTGGGTACAGATAAGTAAAACGGAACTTGTGAAAGTCATGTCTCTCAGGCTGTTAATAATTATTATGACATCTTGGTTGTCATACTTTCTTCTCCAAAGGAAGCATAGAATCTGACCTGGCCATCATATTTGGGCAATGCATGTTCCGTGGAATACTAAAGGCACTTTCTTTTTCCACTGAACACATAGCTCAACAATCGTGAACTCTTTTTGTTTAATGTAATCAAGCCAAGCAGTTAAGATACAACACCCCAATGTTCTATGAGATACATAATCTCCAAGGGGTAGAACCTATAACCGTACCAACAGAAAGTATGTATAAAAAGATGAAGGCCACCATGACCTTGCCACACCATAAGGAATTATGACAGTATGTGCCTCTCAAGGAGAAATAAGGCAGCATCTACGCTGTGGCAAGGGATGGTTAGGAACATAGGGATGACCTGTTAAATGCAAAATCCCAGCAAGGCATGAAAAACTACCAGGGGAAATTCATCAGACATGCTAATTACTTTTTTTCCTACTTTGATAGCTCTAAAACATTATTACCATTTGTGTTTCTCAATCAATATTTTTGCACAGAATGTAAAACACCTGGAAGTCTTCAGAAGAAGACTTGGACATATAAAATCCAGTTACAAAACCATAAATGTTACTCTAAACTTATCCATGTACCCCACCCAAGCCAAACGTCTAGCACAATTAGAGAACTAGCCTTAGATTCAACCATACCCTTATACATAAACTAATGTGTAACCCTAGAAGAATGGTAATACTAACCACAATGTACCCCTTTAGTTTAATACTAAAGTCAAGCCTCATGCTGGGAAAAACCTACTACTAGCCTTAAAATAATCTAAGCATAAACCTGGAGAAATCCTAACTTTAAACTTCATCCTAACCCTAGCCATAATCCTTACTCTAGGCAAAGCCTTAGCCCAAGACATAGCTGTAACTGTATCTCTGTTCCAGCCTGTGGGTAAGTCCATGGAGACCTAGAAGGGGAGTGGGGATGAAGGGGGCAAGAGACACAAACAGTGGAGACAAGGTGAAGTCCTTCCATTCAAGTCTTGTTTATTCAAGGAAGGAGTATCAAAGATAGGGTATTGAGGAGGACAGAGTTGGGTTCTGAGACATCAGCAGGTAACTTAACACCAGTGGCAAAACCCAGGGTTATAGGTCAATTTAAATTTCCCGCCTGTGGGCTCACAAGGTGGGCTGATTAACATAATACCTGAATAGACCAAACAAGCTAAGTAGGCAAGGTGCTGATTAACCACCAAACTTAATGCCTAGAGGGAGTTAAGGTGGTGCAGCCTGCAGCTATTAAGGTGGTATGGCCTGCAGATATAAGGTGGCAGCCAATTACAGGGCTTCCCACATATCTCCAGCCCTACCCCTGTGTCTCACTTAACACTAACTGGTGGAAAAAGGAGCCTAATCCTAAAAATAAACCAAATACTGGACAAAAAAAGCAGCCTCAGTGTATTCCTAGTCCTATCCTTAGGCCTAGGACTATCCTAAATATAAGTTTAAACCTTACCTCTAAAACATATGGAACCCTAGAACAAAGCCTAGCCATAGCCCAAATCAAATGGTAACAAATACTACAATCATAATCTTGGTGGATACCATCTAATAAAACTAAAGTGGACCTTAATATTAACACTAGCCAAATCCTAACTAACTCTACCTTTAGGCTAGATCTAGCTCACTCTATCCCTGACCATAACACTAATTCAATGCATCACCTTACCTTTGGTGAAACTATATCCTGTAACCTATCACTAGCTATAAACATAAGCCTAATAGGAACAAAAACCCTAACTTTTGTTTAATAGTAGACCTAGAACTAAACCTAACTCTACTGCTAATTTTAATGTTAAACCTAACTAAAATCTAATGGATTCATAACAAATACACTAAAACAAGTCTTAAATGCAACACTAACCCTATTGAAAGCATAATGCTAAGCCTGACCATAATCTTCATACTAATTAAGAACTTAACACTAACAAAACACTAACAAAAAACAATGCTAGTCCTGGATGTAACCAAATTCGATTTGTGCCCTAGCTCTAGCCCTAACCCTAATCTGAAACTTGACATAAGCATGAATTTAAGCCCTAACTTTCACAATAACAACCCTTCCATTAACACTAACTGTCCCCAAAAGGACACTAATCTTACCCCTAGAATTCTCCTAAATATGACATTAACCACATTATAGCTTGACCTTAACACTAACCATAAACCTAATATTAAAAAATTTTAAACATAACCATAGTACTAGGCTAAACATAAACCAAAAATTTATCTTATTCTAGTCCATTATTCCCAGCTTACAATCTCCAGGCTCCACAAAGCCCTAAACTCATGAAGAAACCTATCGCTAACTCTTACTCTACCCTAACTGTAACCCTAATACAAAACTTGGTTCTAACCTAAACCCTAATCTAACTTAACACTAACCCTAAATCTAACCCAAAAAGTAACCCAAGTGGATCCAATCCCTATGCCTATTTCTGCCACATATGGACTGCTAACCCTAGCCCTAACCCTAGAACACCAATCAATGAAGAACTCTAACCCCAGACATAGACTTAGTCTTAACTATAAACCTAGCACCAAAATTTGTTAGGCCCTAGCCCTAACAGTAGCCTTAACATTAACTATATCCATAGTATGAAATATAATCCCAGGCCTAAACCTAACCACACTACAACTCATGTGATCTCTAACACTGGTACAATTCAAAACTCAGACAAAAAGCTAAACTTATCCCTAATTTAAATATAACTGTGAACCATAACTCTAAAACTGGTTAAATCCAAAACATATCCATAACCCAGCCTAAATCTTAAACCAACCTCAAATGTTAACACTAACTGCAGCTCTAGTCCTAGCTGTAGGCCTAACATTCTTAAAAGGAGCCTTAGCACTAATTCTAAGACTAAACCTAAACCTAACCATAAGCATGATGGCTGTGGTGGACTGCATCTAGATTTCCCCCACTGCTGCTAACATTTGTAGGGGCTTTTCAGAAGTTGCCAGATAAATGTTTGCAGTACTGGATTAGTCAATTAATTGATTTAACATAGATCTGTGTCTTCATGGATGAATTTACTGAAGGCAGAATCCTCTCGATATATAAACAAGGCAGAAAAACATAGGCTTCTAGCCCATAGAGAATATAATGAGAAATGGTGGCTCATTGCTGTGATTTCCTGTCTGTCCTACATTGGATGTTTCTCCTATGCCATGGCCCTCGCATCCTGCCCTGCCTTGGAGCCAGCTCACTATGAAATCAAACACGCACAAACCACAAAGTGAAACAAATCTTTCCTCCAATAACTTGGAGTGAATATTTTGTCTCAGCAATGAAAACAAAAAAACAAGACAGTAGAATCCAAGCACTAGCTCTACACCTAAACTTCACCATAACCCTAAACTTATCACTACCTCGGTCTAACTCTAATCCTGGTGGAACCCTAAACCTTATTTTAAACCAAAAGTGGACCCTAAATCCTAGCCATAATACATCCCCAAGCAAACCCAGCCCAGGCCATAAACTTTGTCTTATTTATTTACCCCTATGTTACACTTTACTGTAACCATGCTGGAATACTAAGTCATAGCCCTTTCCTAGCCAAACCTCTTACCTTAACCTGTCCTGGACCTGTCACTAAACCTGAGTATAAAGCTATCCTAACATTAAGGATCTTTCTAACCATCACCCTGATGAAAATCTACACTGAGTCATAATCCTAGCCCTATTCCCAGCACTAAACCAGGAGGAAATATATCCTTTACCGAGAGTCTGACTAATCACTTATAAAAGCCTTATTGCTAATGCAATCAGAACACTACACATAAACATAAATCTAACCCTCTAAAACTTAACTTGAAACCTAAATATAGCCATATGCCTAGACCTAAATGCCCATCATTCAAGGAATAGACAATGGTGAGGGACATTTACAGAATGGATAAATTTGAGGTATTTCTTGGTAAATTTTTTAATTTTTAATTTTAAAAAGAATAAACCTAAGAGTAAAACAAAATGAAACAGAACAAAGCAGATTAGAACAAAATGTTGCAATCAACACAGAAGTTCAAAACAAGACAACAGGAAATCAATATGGATTTCTGTAATGTCTCTTGTTTTCTTTGAAATCGTTTTGCATTTCTTCACACACAATATGAATTCAAATACGATAAAATAGTATAAAACCAAAACAGAAGAATGAAAGCATTACAGGCCTTCAAAACCAGACAATAGGAAGATCAACAATAGCTACCATAATGTCTCTTATGCTCTTCAAAACAGCTTTCCGGGGCTGGGGATTTAGCTCAGTGGCATAAGCACCTCCCTTGCAAGCAGGCAGTCGTGAGTTCCATCCCCAGTACCGATAAAAAGAAAAAAAGACAAAAAAAAAAACAGCTTTCCATACCTTCACACATATTGAAATCAAATAATATAAAATAGACTAAAACCAAATATAAAAAAGAATAAAAGCATCACTGGACTTCACAGTAAGATGGTAGTGGAGTGACGATTTTGTCTCAGTAACATGAAAACAAAACTACACCTAAATTTCACCAGAACCCCAAACCTATCACTAAACACTTAGCTCTAACTCTAATCCTGGTGGAACAAAAAACCTTATTTTAAATCTAACAGTAGACCGTAAATTCTAGCCATGATGTAACCCCAAGCAAAACAAGCCCAGGCCAAAAACCAGGTCATAAACCTTATTTAGCCATAAACAATGGCTAATATGAGGTCTCATTTTCTTTAAAGTAGCTATTCACACTATCAATTGTAACAAAATCAATCATTGTAAAGTCTTTAGGAGAAGTTCTAAGCATATACATGTACATCAACCCTTTCTGTTACATTACAGGGAAAAACAAATTTAAAAATCAAATTATGAGAAAAACAAGGAAAAAAAGAGACAGATAAATAACATTAACAAGGAACTCAAAACCATGACAATATAGGCTTTCAAAACAAGGTGATAGGAAAATACTAAAGTTGCTATTTGGCAGAGTTATCTTCAAAATAGTTACTCAAGATTACCAGCTATAAACACTCAAGACTGATCTAATCCTATGAATGTTAACTGTTTCATTCCAAGAAGTAATATAAATACTAGCACAATCAGGATTCACAAGTGTGTACATACAAATTTCTATCTTATGTTTTCTTTCTTTTGTTCTTTTCATTCGTTTCTTTGGCTTCCTTTTCTAGGTAAATTAAAGCAACTTGAGACCATATTGTTAAGAGAGATGAATTGGCATACCTGTGGAAACATTGCATTCTTTCACTGGTATGAGAAACTCAAAGACAAAATTAGGAACACACTAGAAATTAGACAATGTCAAATGGGAAGAAATTGTTCAAAATAAAGGGGAACTATGGTGACGGAAGGAAAAAGGGAAGGAAGAAGAAAAAAGGATTTTAAAATGGGAAGCAAAGCTGTATAAATAAGAAGGGATAAGGGGTTGAAGGGAACAAAGTGAATTTGGGGGGAAAAAGAGGAATCAAAATACAATATGTACAAATACAAGTTCCCTATGATGAGCATGATCATTACCTATCTAAAATGCATCAATAAATGTAATTTTACTAAAAAAATACTAAGGAAATTAAAAAAGAGAAATAACACTAACCCTAACTCTGAATGTGATGGAACACTCCCCATAAATCTTTTCCTAACCGTAATCCTAGCACCACACTAGGTGGCAATATAACCTTAATACTAACCCTCCCCAATCCTCCCCATTGTTCACAGTCCAGAAAACTTTCATCTAAACATAATACTAACCCTAACCACAATGCTAAAGTTAACCATTGTCTTGGGTGTAGATCTAACAGAAAAACCAGTCATAACGCTAACACTATGGAACTCTTGCCCTATCATAAGTACTAGCTGTAAATGATTTAGCACTTACATTAAACATAGTCATAATCTTAAACCTAACATTAAAAATAACCTTGGAGGGTCCCTAATAATTACCTTACACTAGACCTATTCTGAGCCTCAACCAGAACCAACATGAGAATCAGAATCAGGGCAAGAATCAGAAGCAAAAGAAAACATGGAAGAAAATTAAACCTATCCCTAAACTTAATCGTTATCTCTAGACTTAGATCTACCACAGGCACTAAACTGAGCTCTAACTATAAACATAAAACTAAGCCTATACTTAACCATAACTATGGCACTAGTGCACACCTAGCCCTAGTACTAGATCCAGCACTAGCTTTAGGCCTAGCACAGACACTAAATAATCCCTAACTCCATGTCTGGTGAAAACTAAACCCTAATCCTAACTCTAAAATTAATCCTACTTCCAACTCAGACATGAAGCAGAAGCAAAGCATAGGCCCAATACTTGCACAAACCCTTTCTTCAGATTATCATTTGCATTATCTCTAATCCTGGAGAAAACCTGGTCATAGTTCCAGAACAATGCCTAAAACTAGCCTTTGGCCTAATATTAGTCATAGTCATCGTAAGACCAGCCTTAACAATAACCTTATGCTTTACTGTGCTGGAAAATAAACACAAACAATAAAATTAACCCTTACCCTCACTGTGATGCAGCCATAGTTCTCTTACAAACTGAACTCTAACAGTAAGCTGGACCATAACAAAAACAATAGACATAGCCTTAAACCTACACTAATCTAACCTGATCCCTTACTGCATTAGAATACCAAATTTAAACCTGTTGGAAACCTAACAATAAACTTGATTCTACATTTAACCCTAACTTTACTCTAGAGGGACTAGATTGCTAATGCTAGCCCAAGTCCCAAAGAAAGAATTATTTAATGTCTTAAATCAAAATTTCTATCCTTGTGGAACCCTCACACTCACATTAATCCTACCACTAATCCTACCATCAAAACAAAGCCCAAAACTAAATCTGGTTGAATACCAGGACATAACCTAGCCAGGCACCTCATCCTAGAAATATCACCAACCATTGTCCTAAATTTAGCCTGAATATTAACCCTACAGGTAGCACTAACACTAGTGAATCCTTAACTTTAACATTATAGATAATTCAAATACTTTTTTTTTCTTTTCTTTGTACTAGGGATTGAACTCACGACCTAGAGCTAACCAGGCAGATGCTTATGCCACTGAGCTAATTCAAATACAAGCATTGATGGAAAAAATAGGCCTAGATCTAGCTCTCCATTTAACCATGTCCTACCCTAAACCTAGCTCTTACCATGAAGCTAAATGTAACCAATTTCTAATCCTTACGCTAAACTAAGTAAAACATAGAGGGGACCCTAACTCTAATGTTAACATAAATAGAAATTTCTTCTTCCTTAGTACCCAAGTACTAACACTAGCCCTAGATATAGTCACAGACTTAGTGCTAAACCTAAATGAATATGTATGATAAACAAAACCAGTAAAGAATACTAGAGGAACATTAGTATTCATAAAAGCCAACACAGAAACACTAAGCATAAGCCTAACACTAAGCCTAATGGAACAGTAAATCTCATTCTAATTCTAATCTAAGTGAAACCCAAAAACTAACACAAAATTTAGCCTCAACCCTAACACCATAGATGGAAGAAACCTACACTGCTCTGAGTCTTAGCATTAACACAACCTGAACCAGAGCCCCAACTCTAATAAAAACAATAACGCTAAGCCTAATGCTAATCCTAATCCTAAACTTAATCCTAATGCAAATCATAACCCTAAATTGTGGAGAGCTGGTCCTATTCTTATCTCTAGCACTAAAAATTTTCCCAATACCTATCTCTATCCTGAACCCTACCCTTAACCCTGTGCCCATCCCTAGGCTTATCCCTATCCCTAGCCATACCCAAATCCCTATTCCTATCCCTACCATCATGCCTATCCTGTTCCTACTCCCAACACTACACCACCCCTATACCTTTCCTTATCCCTATCACTAACCCTACCTCCATCCCTATCCTTATTTCTAACCCTAAGCCTATCTCCATAACTATCCTTATCCCTATCACTGGTCCTAATCCTACCTTCTACCCATGTCCATGTCCCTATCCCCATCTCTAGTATTAGCACTCTCCTTATCACTTACTCTGTACATATTCCAAGCTTCATAATATCTAAGTACAATAACCCTAACATAGCACCAAAGTTATTGGTTAATAACATAACACTAGTATTATTAGGTTAATGATTATTAATTAAGTTACTAAACCGATGCTGGCAGCACTCTATGCCTAGAAGAAACTATACTGTTAACCCTATATAGAACACTAAACCAAACTCCAACCCTGGATTAGTCCTAGCCATAAGTTTAAATTGAACCTTAATCCTAAAGTAAGTTGAAGACCTAAATATAATCCTGGTTGAATGCTAAAACTAGCTAGCAAAACCCCAAAACTCGTGGTAAAATTACCCTAACCCTAGCCCTAACCTTAGCCATATAAATAGACATAGACCTTGCTTTAGCCCTAACCCTACCCAAAGAGTAATCCTAATTCTCATTATTGATGAGCCCTTAGTCTTAGCCATAGTCCTACATCTACTCTTAAACCCAGCACTAGTCCTAGGCTTTACCTAACACAAACCCTAACCCCACTTTCATATCTTCTGGAAGTTTTAAACACTAAAAATAACACCATCATTCAATCTATTGCTGATAGAATCCTAGGTTTAACCCTGTACCTATCTCTAAATCTATTCTTAAACCTAACTCTAACCTTAGTGCCAATCCTGCCATGGTAGGAGAATAAACTTAAACCTAAACCTAACCTTAACTGTAAACCATACACATGAAGGCAATTAACTTTAATGATAAAATACTCCTATGACTAAATGTGATAAAATCATAACTTTAAGACATCTCAATGCTTTCTCAAACACAAAACATTCAATTTTGAAAACATATCACTAAACATATTTCTAACCCTGATAGAACTAAACATAAATTTAATAGTAACCATAGCATAATATATAGTAATCTATAAAATTAACCCTGTATTGAACCAATCTAAACAGTGAAGACATTTATCCAACTACAACTCTAATCCTAACTAAAACTAACCATTAACTTAACTTATCTTGGAGGAACCCTAATTCTAACACTGACTCTAAATATAAGCCACACTTTAGCTTAGGAGAAAATATGGCTCTAGCTCAAGCCCTAGACTTAACTTTGACCAAGAGATACCCCGTGCCCTAAAGCTTACCATAACTGTAAACATAATTGTGATACAGAGAGAACTCCAGCAATATCCCTAGATGTAGCCCTGCTCTTTTTCAAGCACTAACACTACAACTAATCCAAACATGCAATCTTATTTCTAGTGAATCTTAAACATAATGGAAATCCAAACCTTAAAAATCTGCTGGAGTCCTAACCTTAAACCTTATAATTCTTCCTATCTGTACACATAACCCTAACTCCAAGCCTAACTCAAAACAAACCCTAATGTTAACACTGGTGGAAAATGAATCCTAATCCTGCTATCACATCCTACACTGCGCCTCAGCATTATCCTTAGCCTTTATCTTAGCTTTAGCTCTAGCACTACCTCCAGGCATAGCTGTGGTCTGAAAATTACACATAACCCTGCATCTAAATGTAAAACTGTCTGAAATCTAGTGCTATCCTTTTCTCTTTTTTAATGATGAAAAGAACAAAAACAATTATACATAATTTCAAAACAAAATGATAGGAGATTTAAATTGTTTGATATATAGTATAATCCTAACAAACCCTGGTGGAATCTCAGCCCTAGCCCAGGGTGTACTAGTTATAAACCTAACATTAAACCTCATCCTAACAATAAGCATAAAATTAATTCCTTGTTGCAACCCAACTCTGACCTGAAAACCAACTGTAGACATGGATGAGCCTTAGACTTAGCACTACCACTAATCATAAAGCTATCAATAAGCCTGGCCATGGACCTACATCTAGGCCTAAGCCTTATGCCTAACCTTAAAGCTAACTCTACCATGCCAACATCATAAACCTAACACTAAAACTAAACCAAATCCTAAACCTAAAATTAAATTCAATCGACACCCAACACTAATACTATCCTTAGCCTTAACTCTAAATTTAAACTAATGTTTACATGGTGGAGACATAGACATAGTCCTAGATATCCCTGTCCATAGAACCACATCTGTAATCATACTTAGCCCTAGATCAAGGCATATTCCTGGTGATACATTAACGCTTTGCCTAGTGTAATCTGAAAATAAAGAAAACCAAACCATAATCCTACTGGAAAATTAAACTTAACCTGAAGATTAAAAATAACCTAAACATTTAATTTTTCCTATATTTAGAACACTAGTCTTAATTTTAAACCTAACATTAGTTGATTCCTATTACTGATTCTAATGGTAAACCTATGTCTGATTCTGGGAGTACTCTAATCATAATCCCAAACCAATTCATAGCCCTAACACTAGCCTTGTAGAACACTAAGCCCAGTCCTACACTCAAGTCATAATCATAGAGACGACTTTAGAAATGATTATGAACCTCAAATTAACCCTATATTGAACCAATCTAAACAGTGAAGACATTTATTTTAACCATAAAATAAATATCAGCCTAGGAGAAACTTAATCTAAGTCCTGATACTACATCTAGTCATGGTTCCAAATCGAATATTTGCATTGGAGAAATCCTAACCCAAAACCTATACCTAAATTCACCCTAATGCTAAAACGATACCTAAAATGCATTCCAACATAATAATAATGATAATACTAGTTAAACCCTAAGTATAGCGCTAGCCCTAGATATAATCCTATGCCTAAACTTAACCTTAACCTTCATCCTACTCGTAATACATAGCCTCATGGATCACTAACATTGACCTTATGTTTAGCCAAAGTTCTAGGACTAGACCTTATCCTATGCCCTTACCTAACCCTAACCATGAAGGAAACCCAGTCCCAGCACATCTGAATATTCCAATCCTTATTCCTCATCCCAAACCAAACACGAAAATCCTACCCCATCCTTGGACCTGCTGGCACAATAGTTCTAACCCTAGACCTAAGCTTAAACCCAGGTCTGATCATGAACCTATCACCAACAATGACCTTAACCCTAAAGCCTGTGTAATAATAACCCTAAACCACCACTACCCTAACACAAATCTAATTCACTCCTATCATTTAACCTAACCTTACTATAACCTTGGATCTAACCCAGCTCTAAGTGTAGCCATAGCTCTAACAATAAACATGAATCAAACAATATCCGTAAGCTTACCCTATTATGAGCCGTGAGACTAGATATAGGCTTATGTAAATCCTACTTTTAACTCTAGACATAGAAACCTGGAGTCTTAACCCTAGCATGGACTTAACTTTAGCTCTTACTCAGCCATAAACAGAACTTTAAATTTAACACTAAACCTAATATAGTTTTTCATCTAAATCTAAACCAAGATCTAACTCTAATCTACACATCAAAATAGCAATAGTCCTAGATCAAGATGTACCTGGAAATGTAACCCTAAACCTACCCATAAACTTAATCATAGCTCTAACTTATGCCTTATTATAACAAAAACCCCAAATCTAATTAACTGTATGGCTAGTCCCACTCATAAACTTATCTCTAGCCCTGGGTCTAAACCTAATCCCAAGTCTATATAGACTCCCACTCTAAATCTAACCACCTCTAGTCCTAGTCCCAGTTCTATTCTTAACATTAATCCTAAACCTAACCCAACTCAAATGTGAAGCTAACTTTAAACTTAACACTAAGTCTAACATGAAAGGTAAATCTAACCCTAAATCTAAAATGGTAGATCCCTAATATTAACACTAAAACTGACAGAGCCCAGACCTGGGCCTTATTGTAGTGTTCAGTCTCATTTGACCCATATTCCAGGTCTATCTGAACACTCATCCTGAATATATCTGTAATGATAAAACTAATTCTAATGCTCAGAATTAGTATTAGAAACCTCATTATTATCCTAAACTTATACCTAAACATAACACTGTCCCTCTCCCTTAGAATAACCACTAACCCTAACTATCCACTGAAACCTAAACCTAAACCTAACTATAGACCTAAACTTCACTGAACCCTAGACATACATTTAACTGTGCTCTAGAAATGGAAACAAAGTGTAAGGGGTTGTTAGGCTTGTAACTAAAGGACCTTCCAAAGCCTCATGCACTTATAGGCAAGGCTTTTCATGGGTGGGTGGATCTAAATCATTGGTGGCAAACTGATGGTATGTGTGTTGTTGTTCTTTGCTTTTAAGACAGAAGCTGTTAATGTATGAGGTGTTTTTCCTAAACAAAATCTCAGCCTTCAGATTTCATTGCAGCATTGGTACTTTGCACTTAACAAATTCATTTTGGTTTGCATTTGGGGCATGCATTTTTAAAAGATTTACCTTCAGTGACCTAAGGTGTCATACTGTGTCATACTGGGAATAAGTGTATACAGTACTTGATTAGAGCATTACTTTTTATCATAATGCTGAGCAGAGATGCAACCTGGATGTGGCTGGGGACAGCCAACAGGTTTGTAGCCAGGATGAGATAAAAGGGAAATGGCATGTTGTTGCTGCTTACTGCCTTCCTGCCTGACATGCCATGGCTGATTTTCCTCTGTGATGCCCCTCAGCAATCCCAACCTGCCCTGGAGACAGCTGATGGCAGACTATTGACACTTCTACAAACTGTAACCTGACTTAAACCTTCTCTCCTTTAACGTATGACTGCTGAGTATTTTGACTCAACAATATAAAACTAATATCAGGGTACAGGTGGCTGCCTGGGGAAGTGTACGGTAGACATTATCCTGCACTGACCCCTCAGCCTCTGAACTGCTCCCCAAGGTGGAGACAGTCACTTGAGTTCAGCCATGGTTGTAGCCACATGCAGAGTCAGAGTCCTGTTTAGAAAGAAACATAAGAGGCAGTGATTCAACATCCTGAGAGGAACACTCAGTTTGAAAGGAATTCAATCCAAATCTGAAAACCTGCCCAGACCTCAAGGAAAAGCCTCACTTAGCCTCCCCATTTTAGTCCCCAGGAAGAACACAGGGCTCCAGAAATCAAATTCCATGAGAGAGGAAAAGAGACTCTGGAGAGGGCACAGTTCTATGGGAAGGAGGATGGGGTGAACACAGGGGAAGACAGCAAGCAAAAGGGGAAAGGCACAAACCTCAAGTGATGCCACCAGTGACAGAAGCTCCTGGGGAAGGGACACCGCCAGGTGACATGGTGTCAACAGTAGAGGTAGTTCAGAAGCAGCATTGCCTTTGTAAGCTTGCACAGAAGAAAGCAGATTTCTGGGAGTTAATTAGGAGCCTTGATAGATTCACTGCTAAATTCTACAGGAAATTTAGAGAGGACCTAATACCACCAAGGCTGAAACTATTTAATGACACAGAAAGGGAACCAATACTTCTAAAATGATTCCTGGAAGCAAGTATTACCCTGAAATTAAAACAGAGCAAGATCCAGCCAAAAAAAGAAGCTACCAACTAATCTCCCTAATGAACACAGAAGCAAAAGTTCTTAATAAGATCCTGGCAAACAAAATGCAGCAAGTCACAAAGAAGATTGCATTCCATGACCAAGTAAGATTCATCCTAGAGATACAGTGATGATTCAACATACACAAATCAATAAACATAACACCTTATATTGGCAAAGCCAAAGGCAAAAGTTATCTGCTCATCCAAATACACACAGAAAAGTCAATATACAAAGTGCAAAACCCGCTCATGATAAATTCCCAACAGAAAACTGAAATAGATGGTGTTTACCTCAATCTGATAAAATCCCATTTAGAAGAAATCAACAGCCAGTACCATACTAAAAAGTAAAAACTAGAACCTTTCATTCCAGCATCTGTAATAAATCAAGCATGACCACAATCACCATTCCTGTTCGATACAGTTCTGGAAAGATTTGCCACAGCATTAGATAAAGCATGGAAATAAAAGAAATAAGGATAGGAAAGGAAAGAGAGATTATTGTTATTGGCAGATGACAATGTACTTTACATTGAAGACCCCAAGCCTCCACCAAAAGAGTTGCAGATTTAATAACCAAATTGAGTTATGGCTGCAAAATCAACACTCAAATATAAACAGAAATCCTGGACAGAAACAACAAACTTAATGAATTAGTAATTAGGAAACACACACCCTTCACAATACAAATCAATCAAAGGAAGTAAAAGACTTGTTCACCGAAAATTTCAATACTCTAAAAAGTTATCAGAAAGTGGAAAGATATACCTTGCACATGGTAGAAAGAATCAACCTAGTCAAGATTTCATCCTCAAAACTTATACAAACTTAATACAATCCCAATAAAATACCATTTGCATATCTCACAGAACTAGAGACAACATTCCTAAAATTAACCTGAAACCAGAAGAGACCTACAATAGCAAAAGCAATTCTTGGCAGTAAGGGCAAGGCAGGGGATCCTCAAACCCTGAGTTCAAATTTTACTAAAAAGGTAATGTGATTTTTAAAAAAACAGACCTGAGGATCAATAAAAAAGATTAGAGGCTGCAGACACAACTCCAAACACACTCAGCCATTTTTTTGTACTGGTGATTGAACTCAGAACTTTGAGCTTGCCCGGCAAATGCTTATGCCTCAAGCTCCATGCCCCACCCAAGTTCCCATATTTTTGACAAACAAGCCAAACACGTTAACTGAAAAAAAGATATACTCTTTAATAAATGGTGCTGGACACACAGGCTTTCAATGCAGCAAAAACTAAAATTAGACCCACATCTATTATGATTCACTAAACTAAAATCAAAATGGATCAAAGACCTAAGTCAAAAAAAAAAAAAATCAAACCTGTGAGAAGAGAGAATCGGCAGAATTCTTGAAGACATATGTGCAGGCAAAGATTTCATGAAGAAAACCTCTACCACACAGGCAAAAATACAAAGAATCAAAAACTGAGAATGCATTCTATTAAAAGCATTTTGCACAACAAAAGAAAGCACCAACAGAGTAAAAAGACAAACCACAGAGTGAAAAAAATTTTAGCAGGTTGTCCTTCAGACGAAGGACTTATATCAAAACATATAAAGAACAGAAAAAAAAATGAGACCCACCAAATTCAAATGCCCAATACAAAACTTTATGGGACATTACATACAGTTATTTGCCATTTGTATTTCTTCATCTGAAGAAATGAACCTGAAGGCACACAATGGCAAATAAAGTATGAAAAACCTAACAACACAGGTTTTAGAGAGATGCAAATTTTTTTTAATTTTATTTAAGAGGAAAAAGAGAAAAACACAAAACAAAACAAAGCGGTATAAGGGTACACGTAATACAGAACTACAAAAAAAAAAAAAAACCTATTAACTTGTTTTGAAGTCCTGTAATACTCCCACGATCTTGTTTTGACTGATTAGACTCTGTTCCATTCTGTATGATAGTATCAAGTTTGAGGGTATAGGCAACTACTTTGAAGGCAATAAGATTCACTAAGATGCCCATTCTGGTTTGACTATTGTCTCCTTTGGAAGTCCTGTAATGTTTACAATGCCTAAGTTTTATTGGTCTTGTTCTCTACTGTTTTGTCCAACTTTATAATATCTAATGAGATAGACAATTCTTTTTAAGGAAACAAGAGACAACGTTGATAACCATTGTTGATAACCTTGTACTCTGTTCTACATCATGTGCTATGTCTATTCTTGGTTTTGACTGACAGCTTTGTTTTGCCATATTTTCAAATTTTTAAAATGTTGAGATTATGTCCCACTCCAGAAGGAAAGGCTATCATGAATAAATTAACCAATAACAAATGCTAAAAGAGCTGTAGGAAAAGGGAACCTTTCTCCACTGATGGTGGGTAGTAGACTGGTGCAAGTGCTGTGGAAATCAGTATGGAGAGTCCTCATAGAAACAAGGATTAGAGGTTCCATTTGATCCAGCTATTCTCCTTCTTCACATCTTTGCATATAACTTAAAACACTGAAATTTTGCACTCGTGTTTATAACAGCACAGTTTGTAAGAGCTCAGTCATGGAAACAACCCATGTGAAGGCGTAATTAGCAAGAGCACAGTTAAAGAACAGCAAACTTATAGACATGTTACAGCAACAGTTAAGAATCAAATAGAGCCCTCTTCCTCTCCTCCTGCCACTTCTCACATAATCATCCTGATAAATTCAGTCAGCCTTGACCACCTGAGTCTAGCTGCTTTTGTTCTGATTATGTACTGGGTCAATTTGACTCTGTCCAGTGATTTTCCTTAGCTCAAAGAATTTGTATTCTATCCAACTTGCTTCAAGGACTTTGTTTGGGACAGAGTGGCCCCATCAAAGTTGCCTTTAACTTTACTGGCTCCACTGCAACTCGCTCGCATGTCCCCAGGATGGCCCTGCATTACAATAAACAATTCCTTTTAAGTAAATCTATTTGGAACCAGCTTACTTGACAATATGTGACTTAATTCATGTAACCAATCAGGGAATAACCTCCCATCTGCCTTCCACTTTCTGCTTGCAAACTGTATTTAAACTGAACTCTAAGCTGATTCATACCTGGTGATTTTGACTCTGTTATAAGCTGCTAGCCTTCCAGCATCAGATAAATGTGTTGATTTTAGACTCCTTGGTGTAAAAGAGTCTTCTATTCAGTTTGGTATTGGTTTTTATACAGCACCCAAATGCCCATCGATTAAATAATGCATTAAGATGATGTGGAGCTTTTTATATGAAAGAATACTACTTGTTCATAAAGTAGGATAAATTTGACGCACTTCTAGGTAAAACAAAGTTACTTGAGACCCTACCTCTAAGTGAAATAAGTCAGACTCACATGTGGAAACATCACATTGTCTTTGGTACGTGAAACTGAAAGAGTAAATAAGGACCAAAAAGTATAATAGATACTGTGAAATGGGAAGAAATTGTTCAAAAGAAAAGAACTAGGATGGGAGAAGAGGGAAATGAAGGAAGGGAAAAGGAAAAACATGATTTAAAAAAGGTTAAAGTAGAAACAAGCTTTGTAAATGGGGAGAGAAAGATTGGTTGAAGGGAGTATAGGTAATTGGGAAGAACAGAGAAATCAAAATATGTTATACACAAATTCCCTATGATGAACATAATCGTTATATATATATCTAAAATGTACCAATAAATTCAATTGTACAACAGACTAAAAATAAATTTTGCAAGTGTATATAAATTTTCCCTCCTCCCCTTCCCTCTTTCCTCTCTGTTCCTTTATCTCCCCTCCTCCTTCTTTCTTTCTTTTTTTGGAGTACAGGATGTCCAGCCCAGCAGCTAACCACTGATATATAACACTCACAGAATTAAGACATCCATAGTTCTCAAATGCAGAATTCCCAACCAGTACATGACACTTTCTTCAGCTAAACCATGACTCTCTATTGTCATTTGGACCTCCAGTCCCAGCAGACTGATCATCCAAAACTTACTTCCTCACTTGAGTGACAGTCATCAGCAGTGCCTGTCCCAGTGTCACTGTGATTTTTAATCTGTTTCTTCTTCTGTGCTACTGAAAGATCACCAAGGCTGCATTTTCACTCACAACTCTCTTAACTGTGGAGAGAAAGAGCAGGGATGCACATGAAACTGATAAACCCGTGTATTCACATCCTCCTGCACAGTTTTTACAGAATACTTGTATGCACATCATTTGCTGTAGTGTCACCCACACCGTACAAGGTGTTGTAATGATCACTTAATGACAGGGAAAATGAAAACAAGGAGGGGGAGGAGTCTTGGTGACTTTTTTTCTATTAGAATTATTTGGTGTTCTTCACACCGAACACTTTCTTTGTATTTCAGAATTCGGCCATGATTTCTGTTGATTATACTAATATCTCTATCTCAGTTGTCTTCTACTTTTCTCTACCGTTAACTAATCTTAGGTTGGTATTTTGTATTTCATTTGGTAGCTGTTGATGGATCTTCTCTTGTGCTTGCATTTTTTGTGCTTCTTGTAGTGCTTCTCTATAATTAATCACTTTGTTCTAAATTTGAGACATTTTGCTCACATTGATCATTTCTGAATTTTTTAAATGCCACCATGTTATTTTGCTTCAGTCTTATCTGTCTGATACCTTTTTGAGGAGGCTAACACTCTGGTGAATGAGCCACTGAAGACTTGAAATGATTTGGCCAAATCCTCCAATTTCTCATCTACTTACCCTGTATCCAATTTGGATAATTTCAGTGCAATTTCAGGGAACTGTTGATTAATTTCATCTTGGAGAATATCTATTTTCTTCATCTGTCCTACAAACATTTCATAGAGTTCTGCTCCGTGGTATTTGCTTTCCTCTCCATGTCCTTGTGGTCTGCTTGAGGAGACTTAGAAGACTTTCATGATCTTCTGTTGTTTTGCCTTCTCAAGTGCCTGTGTAGGTATCGATTTTTAAAGCACTTCTTACAGTTCTAGGCAATCTAGATATTGAAATAGAGGAAAAATCAGTTTTTAGTCACTACACTATTAGCTTAGACAAAGAAGGAAATGCAGTCACATGAATGACATCAAATGCAAACTAAATATTGACAAATCCTAGAAACAATACGAACATTCCTTGACCAGAACTAAGAGGTCTATAATTTTAGTGAGGATTACTAGACTACCTGCATGGTAGCCTATAAAACTTCAGAAAACTACTTTTTTCTGGATGAAACCAGCAGTGCCAGGGCTCAGAAATACCACTAGACCAGAGGATAAACCTTTTGGAGACCAAATTTTAGAACTATGACATAAATCCACTTATTTCTCCCAAAGTGCCAACACTGTCCACATATGTGCAGTTATCTGAAGCTCAGCTGCCACTGGGATTCTAGGGACTTCGAGTGCCAACACTATGGGCTCTGCACACCTTCTATGTCTCATAATCCTTAGGTTCACCACCACTGCACTGGACTAGCTAGCTTGTCCTTCACAACCATACCCTCTGATGACTTCATCCTCAAAACCTGGCCTCCATCAATGGGATACAAGGGCCTACAAAATTTCTGGTCTGATCATGAGCCTCCCATGGAATTCCAGGAACTCTCTAGTAAGTAGCCCCTATTTCCAAGCATATCTCTCAAGATATATTCTCATCACAGCATCCACTCACCTGGAATGATGGCACAGTAAGCTTCAATCTTAAGGCAAAACTTTCCTCCTGGGTCTTCATCTGTTTTTCAATGACATGAATCTGTGTTTTGTCATCTCTGTTGACTTTTGCTAATATGATTCCAGCAGCAGGTCCAGTAATATCAGCTTATAGTGGGGCAATCAGTTCTGTTGGTCTGGTCCTCCCTGGTAGACCTAATGCTGGCCTCTATTGGTGGCAGTGGCCTGGAACAAGACACTGTGGTCTCTTTATCATAGACTGAGCCTTCTGTGGCTGAGTGTGCACAGGTAATGGGAGCCTGCAGTGGCTGAAATTGAGTCATTCATCCTAACTACAAACAAAATCATAACCATAACTATAATCATAACCATAACCATAACCCAGTGCAACTTTAAACTTTACCATAATACAAACCTAAAAATAATCTTGACCAGAAGTATAAACCTAACTCTACCCATCGGTGGAACCTAAGCCTGCTCATTGCCTTCACTTTAGTCATACCCTTTCCCATAATCTTAAATTTAGGCCTCATCCTAAACCTTAACATAATCCTAAACATAGGAGGACGTATGTACTATACTAGTCTTACAAATAGTTTAGCTTTAGTCATATGAGTAACTGTACCCCTAAACCAAAAAAATTTATCTTGGCCCTAGAAATTAGCACTGGAGCTAAACCTAACCCTAAACATACCTAACCGTGGTGGAAACCTAATGGCAACCCTAATCCTAACAATGGCCATCAAGCAAAACCTGTTAGAAGTCTAGTCCAAGCCCTAGCACTAACCCTAAATCTAATCTTAAGTTTAGATCTGGTGAAAATCTTACCTAAAATGAAACATTGAAGCTGACTCTACTCCCAACAGGAGATTTAGCACTATTCTTAGTCCTAGGCATTGCTCTAGCCATAAAACTAACACCAACCCAAACACTAAATGACACTAGTGAAACACTAACCATAACACTATATGTTCCTTAACCCTAACACTTAATCAAACACTCATGTATCTATAGTCCTTCTCCTCATATATATATTGCTAGTCCAAATGTTAACATGTCTCTAATCTTAACCTTAACCTTTACACTAAACCTAGCCATGCTGGAACACTAACCATGTTCTTTTGAAAAACCTAAACAAAGACTCAACAGTAACACTTATGGAACCCTTAACATAGAATTAATTCAAAACTTAATCCTAACCCTAACCAAAAAATAACACTAGATCTACCACCAAACCAAATCCTACTCTAATCATGGTGGAAATCTGGTCCTGACCCTTAACATTATGCTAACTGTAACACTGATGGAAATCTAGCCCTATCTTTAACAGTAGCTTTAACACAAACCCTAAACCTAACACAAACCATAGTCCTTGACCTAACTTTGGCCCTATTACTGGCCATAGCCCTAGACTTGGCCCTAGGCCTATCACTAAAATGGCACTATACTTAACCCTAATGGATAGCTAAGAGTGATCAGACACTTAAATCTTCTTTATTCTATTTTCATACCAGGGGTTGAACTAGTAGACTCATATTTGCCAGGCAGGTGCTTATACCACTAGGCTAAATTCTTGGTCCATAAAACTAAAACTTAATTTTAACTCTAAATTTAAACCTAAAACCAACCCCCAAACCAGTGTAACACTAAACATAAACTTGACTTTAACTGGAACAATGTCACTACCTGTATCCATGTTTACCCAAAATTTGGTGGAAAACTAACCCTAATTGTAACTCTAACCTAAAACCTAAAACTAACTCTAAACATTATCTCTAACACTAATCCTAACCCTCAGCCTAGTCCTATCTCTAAATCTAACCTTCGACACAAACACCAACACTAAAGCAAATCCTACCCTAGCCATTGTAGAAACCTACTTTTTTCCATATTCCTATTATTAGTCTCAGACATAGCACTAACACTAAACATAACTTTGATGATTGCATTGTTCAAACAGTAACCCTGGCCCAAACACTAAACACATCTTAACTCTAATCTTAGTAGGAGACTGATTACACCAAAGCACTAACACTACCGTTATTCTGGTAAAACATTAGTATTACTGTTAGAGCCACACCTAGATCTAGCTTTTGCTATACCTCTAGGCCTAACTGTACAACAAAGAAGGTAACCCTAAAAGTAACCTTTTCCAACACTAATCCTAAGCTTCAAGCTAAGTCTGTGGCAGTGATAGAAAAACCTTTCAGGGACAAGTAACCAAACTGAAACCTAGTACCCATTTATTTATCACATGGTGTCAACAATTGAAATTAATCCTGAATATTGACATTTAGGAAAATAACAACTCATACATCAGCACACGTTGTCTTAAGAGAAAAACAAATGACATGCGTGCTATAGGTTTGTGATCACTTGCCAAGGAGTAAATTGATTCTACCCTAACATTAATGAAAATCATAAGTGTAAATTTGTAGATGTCCAGCTGTAGACTTAGCTATATCCCATGTTCTAATTCAAACCTCAGACTTAGGCCTAGTCATAATACTAAATCAAAACCTCATAGAACACCATATTCAACAGCAAACTGAAGGTTCAATCTGGTTGAACCTAGTTCCAGCACTAGTGCAGCACTTGCACTAATACAAACCCAGCACAAAACCATGGTGTTCTGACCCTATCACTTAGAAATAACCCTAAATCTTAAACTAAACCTAAACCTAAACCTAAACCTACAGAATTACAAAATTGAACACTAACTCTAAAATCTAGCCATAAACAAGGTGCAATACTATCTCTTGCCATACACCTACCCCTTTTCTAGATCTACCTCTACCCCAATGACTAGCTCTAACTCTAAACCAAAACCTATACTTTTCACTACCACTATCCATGTGGTACAATAATTCTACCCTAAACAATGCATGAACCCTAATTCTTATGAAACACTAAACCTAATATTAAATATAACCTTTAAATATCTCCACCCTAGCACTAATCCTAACCTTGACAGGAGTCTAGTGTGATCCATATTTCTAACTCTAGCCTTTGCCCTAGACTGAGCTCTAAAGCTGAACCTTACTCTGCCCATACCCCTGGCCCTGGAGCTATTACCAAAACTAACATTAACCCTAATACTAACACTTAACTCTGGTAGAACCCTAGCTCTAGCTCTTACATTAACTATCACCTTAACCTTAGATAACTCTAGATATACAGGCATCCTAAATATAATAATGAGATCTCTAAACCCAACATAAACTATCCTCATCTAACCTGAACCCTGGAAGAATTCTAAACTGAAAGCTATTTATATCCCTACACCTAACAGTCAGCCTAACCAAGCCTTAGCACAAACACTAGTCTGGATCTAGTACTAACACAGATCCAGAAGTTAGACACTCATGTAAACAAATGATCTCCCACACCTTTGAAAGCAGGCAGGACATCCAGGGTCTTTCTGTGTAAGACACTAAAGAGATGTAGTTCTTCAAATTAGCTTTCTCTAAGGAGGACATTGAGAGGCATGTTATACACTTATCAGTCTACAGAGGTCAAATCCCTTCCATAAGGGATCTCCACTCAAAAAGCAAACAACCTGGATATTACTTGCCCATTGATATCAGGTGGGGGGAAACTAAGTATCAATACACACTACAAATATTCTTTTCTGGTGCAACATGCTTATGCAGCCTGCTTACTAACTAATAAGCAATCAGCTATAACTCATCAAAAAGAATTCCACATTTCCTGGAGGTAATATATATTCTCAAACCGGTTACTCTCATGCATTGTAAGGGGCACCAAAGAGACATGTCTAAAGTCTCATTAGATTATCAAAAGGCTAATCGGGAGGCATAAGATCAGCCTTACACCTCTCAAAATCTTTGTTTTATTCAAAGTTTCTGGGGAAACAATGTAAACCTGTCTATATGGACCAGAAAGTTAAAGGGACTTAAGGCTAAGGGTAAATTAAAAAGGGACTCTGGTGATATTCAGAAAGTAAATGTGCTTCCTTGAGGGACATAATGGAAGAATATAAAAAATACTTGATGATTCTTTCCATAAATAAAGAGCTGCTTGATTTCAATTGGTCATTCAAATTTTCAGAGGATAAGGACTAGCTGTAACCACCTAACAAGTCTGCAAAACTTGTCACACTGTGCCTAAAAGGGCCCTTTCAAGCCTAAAGCACTGCAATTTTAGTTTAGAAAATCAACTCATACATTAATATGCTGTATCATAAAAGAAACTCAAGCAGCAAGCCTACCATAAGTTTGTCATCACTGGTTTAAGGAAAACTGAACTCAACCATAACCATAAGCATAACTATAACCATAACCATAACTTTAATAATAACTAATATTATGACCATAACTTTGCAAAACTCTAGCTGTAAATATAGCTCTAGTCCATGACCTACCCCTAACTGAGCCTCACACCTAAACCAGCTCTAAAAACATACCCAAAAATGAATACATACATAGCTCTATGCAGAACACTAAAACTAAGCTTAAAGAAGTTAAAATCAAGCCCTATCCTAGCACTAGTGCTAGCCCTAACAGTAACCCAACACAAAGAGGAACGAAACCCTAATCCTAAAGCTAAACAAAAACATAACCTTAAGGCCAGTGGAATTACAATCCTATCACTAGCCCTATCCTAACACAGGACCTAAACTTAATCCTAACCACTAACCTAAACCTAAAATGGAAAATAAATTTTCCTAAATCTAACCAAAATCTCACCCTCACACTGGTGAAATACAACATCAAGCCCTAACTCTAAAGCTAACACTTGTGTGGGTCATAGCTCTACTTGTATCTCTAGCCCTAGAAGGCACAAAACTTTAAACCCTAAACCTAAACCTAATCTAACCACTAATCCAGACCATAACCATAGTTCTAACTACAAATTTTATCTTAATGCTAACTTCTGTGGAATGCTAAACCTAACACTAACCCTAACCTTTACTCTAAAAAAGCAGTAATTCTACCCTAACCCTGATCCTGGTAGAATAATAAACATAATTCCACACCTTGAGCCTAATAGTAACACTAATCCTAGCCTTACCCATGACAGAAACCCAGTAAAATTTGCTGCTAGTCCTTACCCTGACCAAACACAAGCACTAGACCTAGCACTATGCCTATTGCCACATGTAATTTTAACACTAAAGTTAACACCAACCTTGGAGGAATCCTAGACCTGAACTCATTTCTAACATTAATTCCCTAACCCAAACACTGAATTTAATTGTAACACAAACACTAAATCTATTGTCAACCTGCTTTTAACCATGATGGAAATCTAATGCTAAATCTATCCATACCTACAATTCAAATTTCAAATTAAACTTATTTTATCCTTAATCTTAACTCTAGTTTTACTCCTACCCCTATGCCTAACAATAAGCCTAAAACTACCCTAGCACAAACACTACCCTTAAATTTAATCCTAACCCTAATGATGCTGGAACCAGATCCTTATCTTTATTCATTTTACTCCTAACCCTAGCACAAAAATAATATTGGTGGAATCATAAGTCTGTCCTTAATGCTGACACTATCCCTAATCTTAAGCACAACCTAAGCCTATCCTTAAACTTATCCATATCCTTTAATAATATTGGTGGAATCATAAGTCTGTCCTTAATGCTGACACTATCCCTAATCTTAAGCACAACCTAAGCCTATCCTTAAACTTATCCATATCCTTGATAGAAATTGAATGCTAAAATTCTTTATAGGCAAAAAGATCACATAGAAACCGAAGTTCGGTTTCTGTTAGCTGGTTCTAAATACCCTGCAATACTTTCATTCTCTTGAATGATTTCGTATTGTCTTGATAGGTTTGATGCTATAGTATACGAAGTTAGACTCAAATGTTTTAAGGAAAGAGATACTATGGTAACTACTATTAATGTCAGGCTATCTGGTGGTGAAATACAATGATGCTTAAATTGTTCAGTTCTGACCTGTGTTGTGCTATTGATATGCTCTTTTTTTATGTCAATCTCTATCCCCTTTTTTTTCTTTTTTTAAAATTTAATTTATATCTTAGTATCTTTTAAGGGAAAACTAAATTTAAAATAGCAGGATATATTATAATACCTTTTTTGTTTTCCTACTAACCTGATTTGAACCCTTGTATTGTTCTCCACATCTTGTTCTGACTGATTTTATTATATTGTTTTGATTAATAGTATCAAATTTGAGGGTATAGGCAACCACTATGAAGGCAACCAGATACTCTATGATGCCCATTATGGTTTGACTATTATCTTCTTTGGAAGTCCTGCAAGGTCTCCAATGTGGGTTTTATGGTCTGATTCTGTACCGTTTTGTTCAATTCTTTTTTAATTTAAAGAGAAAAGAAAAAAAAGGACATAAAAAAAAACAATGCAGTAAAAGGGTACAAATAATATAGTATTTCTAGAAAAAATATATACAGTACAAAATCACCAGTTAACAGGCTACACATTATCTCCCAGAAACAGTTGCCCATATCACTAAATTAAAGCATATAGAGTGAACATTCATACAGTGGAACTGGAGACAGATCCGGTCAATGATCCAACAAAAGCTCAGTTATATGGTTTTCCGTCCTACACTCTCAAATATACCTGCGGTTATATCCCTTAGTCCACCTTACTTTCCTCTCTTTTTTACAGTAACAATTAGACTTTTAGGGTTTTATTACTCTCACAGTTCTTATTACTTTTTTGAAGAGAGTAAAAACAAATGTGACTAAGCAAAACAGAGTCAGAAGGGTGGGCATAGCACGTGATGCAAAAATAGAACACCAGGTGATCAAAAGCGGTTACCATTGTGCCTCTTTGCTATTTTCAAATTGAGTTGTCTATATCATCAGGTATAACAGAATTGATCAAAACAGTACAGAACAAAACCAATAAAACCTACACTGAGGACCTTACAGGACTTCAAAAAAAAAGGATGATAGTCAATCCATATTGGGCATCCCAGTATATCTTATTGCCTTCTTATACCCTCAAACTTGATACTATCAAACAAAATAGAATATATAATAATCAGAGAGAACAAAATGGGGAGAGCAATACTGGGGTTCAAGTCAGGTTAATAGGACAACAAAAAAGTTACTATAATATGTCCCATTATTCTTTAATTTATTTTTCTTTAATTAAAAAAATGAGAGAAAATAGATTAATTTAAAAATAGGGGCAAGATTGAGATAAGAGAGGATATTGTAATAGAACAATGCAGGGCAGAACTGAGCAATTCAAGCATCATTGTATTTCACCACCAGATAATCTAACATAATAGTAGTCACCATAGTGCCTCTTTCCTTAAATTATTTGAGTGTAACTTCACGTGCTATAATATCAAGTGTATCTAGACAGTGTAAAGCCTTTCAAGAGAATGCAAGAATTACAGGGTATTTAGAACCTGCTAATAGAAAACAAACAATGGTTTCTACATTATCTCTTTGCCTATAAAGAGTTTTGTTTATACTATAGCATTTAGTGAAATATAGTAAGACACAACATGTTAAAACCAGTGAAAACAGATGTACTACAGCTTGATGGAACTTTAAAACAAGACGATATTAAATCAGCACTAGCTTTTATGTTCTGTTACTTTCTTCAAAAAAGCTATTCGTGCTATCATGGATACTAAAATCGAACAACCCAGGTTAAAACCATTGCAGTTAATGAGTGAAAACATTATATGGCTTCAAACCAATATGATTGGGAATCATGATTACCACATACTTCTATGTATTCTTATCATATCTTACACTAGGGAAACTATTCGGTATTTATACATGTGAGTTTGATTTATTTCACTTGTGAGTATGGTCTCAAGCTGTGTCCATTTATTTATAAATGTCTCAATGCAGTCATTCTTTATAGCTGAGTAGTACTCCTTTATATAAAAATATGACAACCTTTTTATCCATTCTTCAGTTGATGGACATTTAGGTTGTTTCCAATATCTGGCTATTGCAAATTGTGCTGCTATAAACATGGGTGCACATATATCACTGTGGTATGATGCTTTCAGTTCTTCTGGGAATATGCCTCGAAGTGGTATAGCTGGGTATTTTAGTGCTTCCAGTCCAATTTTTATGAGAAATCTCCAGACTGACCTCCACAATGGTTGCACTAGTCTACACTCCCACCAACAGTGCAGGAGAGTTCCTTTTTCCCCACAGCCTCTCCAGCATTTGTTGTTGTTGATATTCTTGATCTTGGCCATTTTTTCAGGAGTGAGATGAAATCTCAGTGTGGTTTTGATTTGCATTGCTCTAATGACCAGTGATGGTGAACATTTTTTCATGTATTTATTTGCCGTTTGTATTTCTTCATCTGAAAGTTGTTTATTGATCTCAGATGCCCATTTTTGTATTGGGTCTTTGAATTTTGGGGGTCTGATTTTTTTTTAATTCTTTATATGTTTTAGACAGAAGTCCTTTGTCTGAGGGGGAGTTCCCTAAAATTTTTTCCCAGTTTGTGGGTTTTCTTCTCACCACACTGGAGACTTCTTTTGACATGCAGAAACTTTTTAATAAGAGGTGATCCCAGTTATTGATTCTGGAAAGTATTTCCCGTGTGGTTTGAGTCCTGTTCATGAATTCCCTACCTACTCCTATATCTTCAAGGTTTTTACCCAATTTGTCTTCCAACAGATTTAGTGTTTCTGTTTTAATATTCAGATCTTTGACCTATTAAGATTTTATTTTAGTACATGGTGATAGGCATGGGTCTAGTTTTAGCTGTCGACATATGGAGAGCAGTTTTTCCAGCACCATTTATTAAAGAGACTGTCGTACTCCCAGTGAACCTGTTTGGCCCCTTTATCGAAGATAAGGTGATTGAGTGTGTTTGCAGTTGTGGTTGTATCTTCTAATCTATTCGACTGATCTTCAGCTCTGTTTTGGTTCCAGTACCATGTTGATTTTACTATGCTTGCTTTGTAGTATAGTTTCAAGTCAGGGATTGTGACACCTCCTGCCTTGCCTTTGCTGCTTAGAACTGTCCTTGCTATTCTAGGTCTCTTCTCACTCCCGATGAATTTTAGGAGTGATTTCTCAAGTTCTATAAGGCATGTTGATGGTATTTTTATCAGGATTGCATTGAATCTGTATAAAAGTTTTGGGAGAATGGCCATTTTCACAATATTTATTCTCCTTATCCATGAGCAAGGAATGTTTTTCCATTTTCTGAGATCATCTTCAATTTCATTTTTCAGTGTAATATAATTTTCCCTGTACAGGTGTTTCACTCCTTTCATGAGAGTAATTCCTAGATATTTCATTCTTTTGGTTGCTAGTGTGAAGGGTGTGGCTTCTCTTATTTCTCTTTCTGTGACTTTGTTATTAGTGTATAGGAATGCAATTGATTTTTGAATATTGATTTTATAGCCAGCTACATTACTAAATTTATTTATTATATCTAGCAGTCTTTCAATGGAGTTTTGGGGATCTTCTATGTAGAGTATCATGTCATCTGCAAATAATGATAGCTTAACTTCTTCTTCTCCTATCTTTATGCCTTTTATTTCTCTCTCTTGTCTAATTGTTCTGGCTAGTATTTCCAGTACTATATTAAATAGGAGCGGTGATAACGGATATCCTTGTCTTGTGCCTGATTTTAAAGTAAAGGCCTTCAATTTTTGGCCATGTACTATGATATTGGCTGTTGGTTTGTCATAGATGGGCTTTAATATATTGAGCTAAAGACCATATATTCAGATTTTTCTGCAGGGTTCTTATCATGAATGAATGTTGGACCTTACTGAAAGCTTTTTCTGTATCTATAGAAATGATCATATGGTTCTTATTTTTGGTTCTATTGATATGGTGTATTATATTTATTGATTTACATATATTGAACCATCCCTGCATGCCTGGGATGAATCCCAGTTGGTCATGGTGTATGATCTTCTTGATGATTTGCTGCATCCTATTTGCCAATATTTTATTGAGGATTTTTGCATCTGTGTTCATTAGGGAGATTGGTCTGTAGTTCTCTTTTATAGCTGGGTCTTTCTGAGGTTTTGGTACTAGAGTAATATTTTCTTCCAGGAATGACTTAGGAAGGATTGCTTCCCTTTTCAATTTCATTGAAGAGTTTGAGGAGTGTTGGTATTAGGTCTTCTTTGTATTTCTTGTAGAATTCTGCAGTGAATCTGTCTGGGCCTGGACTCTTCTTTGAAGGTAAGGATTTAATTACCTTTTCATTAATAGAAATTGGGTTATTCAGTAGTTTTACATTTTCATGACCTAGCTTTGGTACTTCATGCGCTTCTAGGAATCTGTCCATTTCCTCTGTGTAGAGGTTTTCGAAATTGGTGGTCATGATTTTCTGTATTTCTATAGGGTCTGTAGTGATTTCTCCTCTTTCATTCCTTATTGCATGAATTTGAGCTTTTTAAAATAAGGTTGACTAGGAGCTTATCAATTTTATTTATTTATTCTTTCAAAGAACCAACTCTTTGATTCATTGATTTTTTGGATTTTTTTTTTTTTAGTCTCTATTGCATTGATTTCTGCTCTGATTTTTATAATTTCTTCTCTTCTTTTGGCTTTGGGCTTGACTTGCTCTTCTTTTTCTAGCTGTTTGAGGTGTAACATCAGGTTATTTATTTGTATTCATTCTGTTTTCCTGATGTGTGAACTCAGTGCTACAAATTTTCCTCTGAGGACAGATTTCATTGCATCCCACAGATTCTGGTGAGTTGTATTTGTTTTTTCATTTTCTTGTAGGTAGTGTTTAATTTCTCCTTTGATTTCCTCTGTGACCCACTGATTACTCAAGAGTGTGTTATTCAGTTTCCATGTCTTTGTGGGAATTTTGTAGTATCTTTTATCATTAATTTCTAATTTCATAGCGCTATGGTCCGATAGCATCCAAGGGATGATTTCAACTCTTTTGCATTTATTTAGATATGTTTTGTGAATTAATACATGGTCTATTTTAGAAAATGACCCATGTACTGCTGAGGAGAATGTGTATTCTGTTGTTGTTGGGTGGAATACTCTGTATATGTCTATTAAGTCCATTTGTTCACAGGTGCGATTCAGTTCTTTTATTTCTTTGCTGATTTTCTGTCTGGTTGATCCATCCATTGGTGTCAATGGTGTGTTAAGATCTCCTGTTAGAATTGTGTAACTGTTAACTTGGTTTTTCATTTCTGTTAGTACTTGTTTTATATAACTGGGTCCTTTGGAATTTGGTGCATATATATTTAAGACAGTTATCTCTTCCTCTTGGAGTTTTCCTCTAAACAGTATGTAGTGACCTTCTTTATCCCTTCTGATCATTATTGGCTTGAAGTTCACATTGTCTGCAAACAGAATAGCCACCCCCAACTTTTTGGGGGGTTCCTGTTGCATGAAGTATTGTTTTCCATCCTTTGACTTTCAGTCTGTGGGTATCCTTTTGGGTTAGATGGGTTTCTTGTAGACAACATATGGTTGGATTTTGTTTCTTGATCCATTCTGCCAGTCTGTTTCTTTTAATTGGTGCATTGAGACCATTTACATTAATGGTTGTAACTGTTATATATTGGTTTATTGTTGACATGTTATCTTTCTGCTGTTGCATCTTTGTCTTTCGATTCTGTTTAATTGTCTGCTTTGTTTAGTGGTTTTTTTCCTAGATGCATCTAGGCTGTCTTTCAGTATTCTTTGCAGTGTGGGCTTGGAGATCATGTAGTTTTTCAGCTGTGCTTTGTCATGGAAGTATCTTATTTCTCCATCCATTTTGAAGGACAGTTTTGCAGGATACATCAGCTTAGGTTGGAAATCATTTTCCTTTAGGATCTGAAATACTTCACTCCATGCTCTTCTTGACTTTGTTTGTGCTGAGAAGTCTGCTGTGATTCTGATAGGTTTTCCTTTATAGGTGATCTGCCTTTTCTCTCTTATAGCTTTTAATATTCTATTCTTTTGTTCGATTTCTGGGATGGCCATTACTATGTGTCTGGTTTTATTTTGTGTATAGTTTTATTTTGGTTATGTTTTATTATATTTATGTGTATAGTTTTATTTTGGTTATGGCTATTTGGAGTTCTATATGCTTCACTGATCTTATATCAGTTTCCAGTCTCATGTTTGGGAAATTTTCAGCTATTCTCTAAATATCCTCTTGACATCCTTTATGTTGTTCCCTTCTTTTTTGTTTATCCCTATTAACCTTATGTTGTTCCTTTTTGCATCATCTTGCAGGTGTTGAATTGTTATTTCCTGATTTCTTGTTATTTTTAAAAGATCTTTCCTTTCCTGTTCACTGGCTGCAATCTTGTCTTCAAGGTCTGAAATTCTATCTTCACAATCATTGAGTTGGTTTTTACAACTTTCAATGGAGTTTTTGATTTCCTGTATATCTCTTTGCATCTGCTTGATATATTCTGTTTTTTCTTATATTGTTCATCCAGGGATTCGATCCTTTTGTTTATCTCCTCGAGCTTTTTAACTTGAAGAGTTAAAACATTTAGGAAACCCCCTCTTGCCTTGTCACATGGTCAGAACAACCAGATGTTCTGGCCTGATAGGTAACTTGTGGTCCAACGTCCCCAAAAATAAGAGCACCGTGAACTATCGACCCTGCCAGACAGGATATGAGTTTTCAAAAAACTTCAAGCCGCTTGCAGCAGATAGCTCACCCACCAATAAAGCAAATGACACAACCCTTATTAACCAATACCATGTGCTTCTGTAACCGACGCTTGTTTTGCGGTTTTTGGCTTTATATACTCTGCACTCCCCTACCCAGGCACTCTCCACCGGAGTGTAGTCGGAGAGCCCCACACATGCGCAGATAATAAAACCCCTTTATTTTTCATGAGAGCTGGTTCCTTGGGGTCTTCTTCGCGATGGTGATCTTACAAACTGTGTCTTCTTTAGATATGTTCAGCATCTCCTTCATTTCTTTTATCATTTCTTCTTTTACCTGAGAGATTATTTCTAGTTTGATTTCCTTTAAGGCTTCCCAGAGTTGCTTCTTTATTTTAGTTACTATTATTTCAGGTATTTCAGGTATGTGGCATATATTTTCTTATATACACATGGCTCCTAGGCTTTCTTGGGATGGGCTGGATGTTTGAGACTGCATTTTTATCTTTTGCTTTGTCATTTTCCTATATTTTTGTGCTTCAAGTTTTGTTCCAAGTGAGGTAGAGAGGTCAGCCAGACTGGGACAGAGGTCCCTGCTCCCTCCTTACTCACTGATTTTGACAGGAAGCCAAATCCTGGGCCCCAGGGGAAGAAAACAGTTTGCCTGGCCTAGGGTGGGGTTCCCTGCCTCCGCTGGTCTTACCAGACCAACAGGGAGCTGGAGGAGCCTGGCCTGGCAGACGAAGAGGAGAGTTCCATGCCTCCAATGGACTTACCCAACCCACAGACAGCAGGATCCTGGGCCCCAGGCAGAGAAAACAGTTCACTGGCCTAGGGCAGGGTTCCCTGCCTCCCTTGTTCAATTCTTTTATACCAGCTGATATAGGCACCTCTTTGTAGGATAACAAGAGGCATAATGGCAACCATTGTTGATCACCTAGTAATCTCTTTTAGCATTATATGCTATGTCCATCCTCCTGTTCTAACTGACTCTGTTTTGCTTTGTCACATTGTGGTTTTTTGTAGTTGTTGTTCTGTTTTGTTTTGTCTTATTTCTTGTTTTATATATTTTTTTTTCTTTTCCTCTTTAAAGAAAAAGGAATAAGAACTGTGGGAGTAATGGAACCCAAAATGAGTGATTGTTAGCGTAAAATAAGGAGGAAAGAAAGTGATCTAAAGGATACAACTGCAAGAGTATTTAAGAGTGTAGGATAGAAAACCATATTATGGAGTTTTTGTTGGATCATTGAACAGAACTGTCTACAATCTCACTGCATTAATGTTCACTTTGTATGCTTTAATTTTGTAACCTGGACAACTGTTTTTGAGATGACAATATGTAATCTATTTACTAGTGAATTCTTACTGTATATTTTTTCTCTTGAAATTCTGTATTACTTGTAGCCTTTTACTGTCTTGCTTTGTCTTGTTTTGTTTTTCTCTTTAAATAAAAGAAAGAAATTGAATGCTACCCTCAGTGTCAACTCTAGCTCTAGCACTAAACACTCACCTTGACCCTAAATCTGTATACAGCATAGCATTGGGCCTATAATTAAAATTCATTTTAAACCTAATCCTAACTCTAACTCTGGTGGAATCCCAATCATAATCTAAACACTAACACTAAACTTAGCCATAAACATAATGAAAATCATAAACCTAAACCTTATGCTATATGAACTTCAACATATCTTTAACCTTAAATCTCCTTGAACTCTACACCCAAATCTGACCAGCACTCTAACCTTAACACTAACTCTATCACTATCCTAAGCCTAACCCTGTAGAACTCTAAGCCTAACCTTACTCACTCTTAACATTAATGCTAAGACTACCTTTAG
Organism: Cavia porcellus; assembly: GCF_034190915.1. Classification (NCBI taxonomy): domain Eukaryota; kingdom Metazoa; phylum Chordata; class Mammalia; order Rodentia; family Caviidae; genus Cavia; species Cavia porcellus. The sequence goes on from NW_026947503.1 coordinate 348,338, forward strand.
CTTTATCTCTAGCACAAGTCCTAAGCCTGGCCCTAACTCTTATCACCAAACCTAAGCATGGCACTAACACTATCATATATAATCTTACCCTAAATATGGTAGTACCTTTATGCCTATCCCTACCAGCACTAACCCTAAATATATTCAAGGTAAAATCATAAACCTAACACTAATCTTAACCTTAAGCTAAATACTACTTTGAAAGCTAATCATAACACTAACTCTAAAGAAAGTCCAAAGCCTAACACTAACAACACTCTAGTGCTATCTGTAGTCTTATCACTAAGTTATATCTTGCCATAGCTCTGGTACTAGCTTTGAAAATCCAGAGGCATAAGCTTAAGCCTAGGTGTATCATCAAAATGAACCCTACTCTTTAATGTTAAACTCACCATGGTAGAAACTAAATATATCCCTAAATTTAGACTTAACCATAGCTCTGCTGTAACACTACACATAACAATGGTAATTCTAACTCAAAAACTAGCATAGCTTTATTTAACTCTAAACAATGGTAAAACTCTAAGCCTAAACCTAACCCTAATCCAGAAATAGAGACCAGCACTGGCCCTATAACTACATTAACTATAGTAACTGGGGAATCATACCTCTAGCCATAATTAAACCGTAGTCCAAGGATAACACTCATAGTGGTGAAAACCTAACCTAAAATGAATCTAATTCTAACACTAAACCTAACTCTGTCACATCAACACTAATACTTAAACTATCATTAACACTTCCCTATATGTAATCAGAAAAATAACCATAACCATCCCCATGACCACAGAAGATTGCTAACTGTAACACTAATCCAAGTCCACTACAAAACTAAACTTAGCTTTCATTCAATCACTATATCTGAAGGTAACTCTTAAACAACTATAACTACATTTCCTGGAATGCTAAACCTTATCCAGCCCTAACCTAGTTCTTGAAGTAGAAACAGTCGTGAATGTCAAGTAACTTAAACTTGAATCCAAAGGCACTCATAACCCCAACTCCAGCAAAAATCCTAAACCTCATCCTAAACATAACTGACCACAACTGTGGGGAACACAAGTGCTAACCTGAACACTAGCACTGCCACTAGCTATACCCCTAACTGTAACCCTAACCCTAACTATAACAACAAACCTATGAACAAGCCATGATGTGGAGAAGGCTGCTGAGGAATTCAGGTGTGACCTATTAATTAGAAAATTCACAGAGGGTGTGAAAGACAACCTGTACAATTACACATCAGTACTTAATTACAAAATGCTACAACACATATGCAGAACAATTCCCCAAATCCTGCATGTGCACTCCTCATGAGAACTGAAGCAGATTTGTTAAGAGGAGGGCCCAGACCTGACACAAGTGTGGGAAATATAAAAATGAACATCTGCAGTTGAGGTGTCACTGTTGTGTGCTGTCATGCTGTCCTACCCTTACTGTACAAAATGTACTCACTTTGTTTCTTACTTTTACATGGGCTAAACATACACTAAAAAGCCTGTCTTTGTCTATCTTTAGTAAGTACAAAACCTTCCTATCATTTATGCTTGTCTTGAACAACCTTTGATCAGGAGAGAAAGAACCCAGAAAGTTTCTCTAAAAGGAGACCCCAGAGACATTTTTACTTCTTCCTCTACTCTCCACTCCCCTCCTCTTGCATTCCCTCTTATCCTCTCATTTCATCTCTCATGTCCTCTTTAATCCATCTCTTCTCCTGACTTCTCCTCTCCTCTCCTTTCCTCTCCCCTCCTCTCATCTCCTCTCCTCTCTTCTCCTTTTTCTCCTCTCCTCTCCTCTCTTGTTTCCTTGTCTCCTCTCCTCTCCTTGCTTCTCCTCTTCTGTTCTTTTCTTCTCTTCTTTTTCTCCCTTGCAATCCCCACACATTTCTAATAGCACCCAGGAATGGTTCCCTTCTTTCTCCATCAACTAAGAAACATGCTGTATTGGACCAGCTTCAAGCCAACATGTCCACCTAGCAAATACTTCAGTCTCACAAGGGACTCTGGTGGAATTGTAGGTGTGAGTTTCATTTCTTTCTTCTGAATGCAGTGCTACCTGAAAGACTCAAGACCTAGTTCTCTCTATAATATCCAATATAAGCCATAGAATACCATAAACAGCACCCCACAGATCCCACCAGTCTCAGCACTAGGCCTTATCCTTGGTCAATAGGAAAGATTTGAACCTGCCAACTTGAAAAAGGAACAATTATCTACTACTGTAATGTACTTTTGGTCTAGCATGAACTAAGGAATGACAACAGATGTGTCCAGGATGGCATTTTTAAATTATGATACATTTTCTATTAAATAATTTCTTTGTAAAGCATAGACAGTCAAGAGAATGCCTTATTTTCTGGTTCTGTGACACTAATTTCATGAAAACACCAGGAACTATGTATGGTATGTAAAATGACACTTGAGGAAGACAGCTATGTTTCTCATGGACCTGTCTTCAGCTCCCCACCTGTTTCTCAAATGTTTAATGAAGATAACCATGCAGGAAGGTCTCCTTGACCACCTCCTCATACTCTTCAGGCCAATAAAGCAGTCCCCTATCCTTTAAGGGACTCAGAAACACCTTTACAGCCTAGTGTTCCAAAGGAATTCAGTATCCTCAGCTCCCTCATTGGATTCCTCACACAGCTGTGCATCCTGCAGGATGTACCCACTCTCAGGCATCACCAGATGTACATTGACAGCTCTAAGGCACACATGTTGTGCTCTGAGTGTCCTTCTTATTCCTCTGACTCACAACTTGTCCTGCTCTTCTGGCAGAGTTGGCTCCTTGAGTCCAGGATTTGTTTAACCAACAATGCAAACAAGGGCTAGATTGATTTTAAAAACACCCAAGTAAGATTTCAGATGAGTTTCAAAGTTTGATCCTCATGTTTGACCCACTATAGAAAGATGTCCAACATGAAGACCAAGAAGCCTACAAGAAGCTAAGAATTGTGCAGGGGAACAATATTCTTTAAGAATGGAAGAAAATCACCATGGAGAAACTCTTCTTCCTTCAACACTGGGAATATATTAGTGAGGCTAAAACTGATGTCTGACATGATAGCAGCTCTTACTATGGGGGATAAGGTGCATTAAGAAACCTATAAATTATCATAATGTGAGCAGGGCCATATAGGGCAATGATTAAACTCCAGCCATCTTCCATGGCTTACTAAAAAAAAGCCTTTTATACAATAAATATACAAACACAGTTCTATTTTCCAAGAAGTTTCAAAATACTGCTCAGATATCATTTTGTATGCACAAAAGGTCCAGACATTCTGCATAAATTACAAAAACTTTTGATGAGTACCCATTATGCTTATGATCCAGTTGCTAGACATGATATTTGTGTTCACCACTCAGGACCTAACATGAGGTTAAAGGAGAGAGGCCAGAATTATACCTCTCACAATTAGCCAAGGTATTAAATGCACCAAATACATCTCAGGGAAAACCTAAGAACAATAGAGGAAAAGTGTTCCTAAATTATCTGCAAGTAGATAGGACACTGGGAACTTGATAGCAACAGGCCAGTTGTTGGGCACTGCTACAAGCATCTCATGGCACTGGCGAGCCAACTATCCCAGGTCCAGAGAGGGGCTAGACCAGCTAAAGCCTTTGCTTCCTGCTTTGATGAACACTGAAGAGGTCTGGAAGAAGCTACAATGCTCCTGTTCAAAGACATCACCGTCTCCTGTCAGGAAAGCTGAATAACACTAGATGTCACAAAACAGCCAGTAAAATTACTCATTGATACAGGAGAGGACAAAATATTCTTTCACTGGAAAACCCTCTTCTAGATCTATAGCCATAATAGGGGTTGAGGGAACCTCTAGGCAGAGATTCTATATTCCAGCTCTGACATGTCCTTTTGAAGTCCAAATGCTTTACCAATAGGTTTTATTTGTCCCCCAGTGTTATACTTCCTTATTAGAAAAAAAATTTAAACAATGGGAGTGATACATAAATTCCAAATGGATTTCAGGAAAACACCAGGAATTATGGTATGTAAAATGACGCTTAAGGAAGACAGCTATCCATTTGATAGAGGCCAAATGGATTTTAACTATTGAGATTACACCAGGTCTCTCCAACCTAATTAGCTAGTGTGTAGGTCCTGCTACATGTCATAATAGAATGCCTCATGGGGAAAGTTCAGCTATGCCTGTAGGTATCAAATTAAGAAAACCCCAGGAAATTCCCTAACTAAAGCAGTATACAATCAAAAAGAGTCATGTATATGCTTCCTGTCAACCACAGAGTGATTTCTCAAACACATCTTTTGGTGACATGGTCAATTTCCTTGTAATATTACCTTCTTCCCTTTAGCAAAGCCCACAAGAAGATACAAGGTAGTAAAAGACCTCTTTCATTAATGAAGCTGTCATCTCAATGAGCCCTCTGGTGGTAGAGAAATAGGCAACTCTCTCCCAGGTCCAGGAGACACACATTTGTGCTCACAATGCTTTCTTTTTTACTCTCCTCCAACTAGATACCTAGGAGCTTTTTGAATTTGAGTGAAAAAACAAAAACAATTTCAAAGAAAAAATACAAACTTCCTTGGGCAGTTTTCCCATAAGTGTTTAAGATAGCCCTCACTGTTTTGATCAGGCACTGTAAAAAAGACATAATGAACTTGGATTTTAAACAGGAAAACATTCTGCATAATGTACATGACATTCAAATATGCAGCTCAAGTTGGAAATTATCCAAAAAATCCTATACAACCTTTCAGTTTACCAGCCAAGAAATGACATAAAGGCTCAAAAAAATGGCTCAGATACCCCATCAAAAAGTTCAGGATTTGAGATACATACACTCTTGTGCCTGAGGAACAACAGCTGTTTAGAAACCACATTCAGGCTACCTGTACTCTCAGGTATTCTACTACCAAACAGCAGCCTTGTTCCTCCTAGAAATGGCTGACTTCTGCTACATCTGGATTTCTAAGTTTGGACTGATAGCAATATCTTTATATAAAGCTGTCAAAAGTCCTGACTCTGTTACCTTAGAAGTCACTAGCAATGCTTTTAGAGAAATAAAACATGCCCTTACTAAGGCTGCATTTTTTTCCATGAAAACCCTTTTTTCTGCACATGTCAAATAAGAAAGAGATTTTGTTGAGTATGTTGACTGAAGGTTGAAAACTCTGCCCACTAGCATACTTTTCAAAAACTGATTGAGAGGTTGCTTCAGGGCAACCTGTCTTAAGGGAGTAGAAGCTACAGCTATGAAAAAAAAGAGAATGAGAAACTAACTTGGGGGCCAGAACTAGAAGTCCTGACTCTCCATCAGGTCAGTGTTGTGATTGGGGTGAACGGTTAGTTGTACTTAAGAAAGAAACAGCTTACCAAGTAGCAGGACATTCTCAGCCACTCGAGAGGTTATTATAAAGACGAGAACTACACAGAGTCATTCCTCCTTGATGTCTACAGGACCAGCACTGAGCTGATCTTGTGAACAAGTGGTCCCTCAGACCTGTGCAATTAGACAGCACATCCATGACCTGCCCTTCAAAGACCCTGAGGAAGTCTACTTTACTAATGGAAGGAGCTTTGTCCATGATCTTTGTTCCAAATGCAGGTTGTCTAGCTCTAATTTAGGCATGGATATTAGAAAAGGGAAAAGACTAAACATTTATACAGACTGCAAATATGCTTTTCTGGTGCTACATGTCCATGAACTCTTCTAGAAAGAAAGGGATTTGAGAACTAATAAGCATCTATAAAGCACAAAAAGTGAATTCTAGGACTCCTACAGAGAGTTTATCTTCCCAAGCAGATCACTGTCATGCATCTTAAGGAACAGCAGAGAGACATCTCTAAAGACCTTTTCAGTCATAAAAAGGCTGGGTAGAAGTGAAAGGCAGGCTTATACTCTGTTCAAAATGCTTACCCTTATTTCCATTTCCTGAAGAAACATTAAAACTAAAGGCACCTTAGGGAACTGGGGACCTAATAAGTATACTGGTGGTATTTAGAAAATGCACTGGTTCTTTCTCATTGGACCCAGTGAAAAGTGGTAAAAACACTTCATCATTTTTCGATGTAGGAAGAGATTTTTTAAGTAGGAAGAGATCCTACTTAAAAATGTCATTCAAATTTTTACAGTAAATGAACTAGCAGCAATTTCCTGACAGTTCTGCAAAGCTTGTCTACTCTGTGCCAAAAGAACCCTTGCAATCTCAAAATGCTTCTTTTCTTAGAATCAATACAGAGGAGACAGAAGTAAAAGGAATGACTGGCAATTAGATTTTATACAAATGCCACAGTGTGGGGGATTTAGACAAATATTGATCCTGGTAGACAGATAACAGTTTTCACTATGAGGGGGCCAGGATTTTAGCTCAGAGGCATAAGCACCTGCATTGCAAGTATGAGGTCTTGAGTCCAATCCCCCTTATGAAAAAAAAGAAAAAGTCTGGCTGCTGCTTCACACAACTTACAGCGAACTACTGAGTACATTTATCACCATGAGTTTAGCTCAGTGGCATAAGAGCCTGCCTGGAAAACATAAGACCTTGAGTTCAGTCTCCAGCACCAAGAAAAAAACAAGAGTAAGATTGCCTCAAAAGGGCTGGGGATTCACTTCAAAGGCATAAGCACATGCCTGGCAAGTATGAGATCATGAGTTTGATCCTCATTGCCAAAATAAAAATTTAACAGAATGGACTGCAGCCTTCTCTTCCCATTTAGAAAAGGATATCAAGGGGGTCTGGGTGCTTCTTAAAGAAATCATTCCTCAGTTTGGACTAGCCAGACGCTACAGAATGACAATGGGCCTTGTGTTAGCTCTCAGATACCTCAGAGGGAAGCTGAGGATTTTGGAATAAACCACCATCTCCAATTAACATAGAGTTCTCAGTTCTTTTGCACAGATTGAAAGAGACACTCAAACCTAGAAATGAACTCTAAAGAATTTTGCCTGAAATCCTGAATCTTGCCTCTGACCACTGGCAACAGACTTCAAGAAAGTCTAAATCTCAAAACTGGTCTGCATATGAGTCTGCTTGAAATGATATCAGGCAGACAATCTCTATCTGCTGATATAATAGTATACTCAGAGACAACAAGGTACTTCCAAAATTTTATTCACTTAGGCCAAGTACTACAGACTATCCACTACTATGGGCAAAAAAAAAAAAAATTGACAGCTCCATGCCATGGAGAACAAGTGCTGTGCTCTTTAAAACCTGGAAAGAAGTTATACTGCAGACCAACTACAACCAAAATGAAAGGCCATTTTTTCAGTGACACTTGCCATACTCACTGCAGGTCAATATGGCAGAGATACATAGCTGGATTCAACTTTCCAGAATAAAGCCAGCCACACTTGAATGGGCTGAAATAAAAATTAATCTAGTAAAACCTCCAGAAAATCTGACATTACTCTCCTAAAAGCAAGACTCCAGTTCTGCTATGAATACAGATCAGTAAACCTGAGCTTTCTAAGCTTACAGCTCTCAGGTTCATAAGAATTTATCAGGCATCTTTCTTTGCCATACTGTCTTCACCAAAGAAACTGTGGAATCTTATCTGTCCCTCATATTTGAGCTCTATACTCCCAGCCTAATAGTAAATTAACTTTCCTTCTATCACTGAACATACAGCTCAAAAATAACACTTTTCTCATTGCATTTTTTATTAACACATCCAGTGAGTTAAAACATGCCCACGCAGTCACAGAGCATATAATCAAACTACACAGAAACTATAACTCTCTCTAGTACAAAGTATGTACAGACTTTCTTCCTGGCCTGTTTACCAGGCCAGTCCCTGCTGGACTGGTGAGTGGAGCAGCGGCTGCAGGGAATCCCACCCAGCCTGAGGGAATTTTCTTCCTGGCCTGGGGACCAGGCTGGTTCCCTGTTGGACAGTAAATAGAGCAGCAGCAACTGGGAATCCCACCCAGCCTGAGGGAACTCTCTTCCTGGCCTGGGGAACAGGCCCTGATTCCCTGCCAGGTCCAGTGAGTGGGGCCACTGCAGGGATCCCCATCCCATGCTGGCAGAATTCTCTCCCAAAACTGGAACAACACTTGAAGCTCCAAAATAAAGGAAGATGACAAAATGAAAGACCAAAATGCAATCTCAAACATCCAGCCCAGCCCAAGAAAGCCTAGGAGCCATGTGCATAGAAGAAAACATGTGCCACATAACTGAAATATCTGAAATAATAGTAACTGAAATAAAGAAGCAACTCTGGGAAGCCTTAAAGGAATTCACACTAGAAATAATCTCTCAGGTAAAAGAAGAAATGATAAAAGAAATGAAGCAAAGGCTAAACATAGCTAAAGAAGACGCAGTTAAAAAATTGGAGGAACTAAACAAAAAAATAGAATCCCTGGATGAAACAAACAGAATACATAAAACAGATGCAAAGAGATATACAGGAAATCAAAAACTCCACTGAAAGTTGTAAAAACTGCCTCAACAAATGTGAGGATACAATCTCAGACCTCGAAGACAAGATTGCAGCCAGTGAACAGGAAAGAAAAGATCTTTTAAAAATAACAAGAAACCAGGAAATAACAATTCAACACCTGCAAGATGATGCAAAGAGAAACAACATAAGGTTGATAGGGATAAATGAAAAAGAAGGGCACAACAGAAAGGATGTCAAGAGGATATTTAGAGAAGTAATAGCTGAAAATTTCCCAAACACGAGACTGGAAACTGATATCAAGAACAATGAAGCATATACAACTCCAAATAGCCATAACCAAAATAAATCTACACCCAGACATATAATAATGACCATCCCAAAAATTGAACAAAAGAATACAATATTAAAGGCTGTCAGAGAGAAAAAGACAGATGATCTATAAAGGAAAACCTATCAGAATCACAGCAGACTTCTCAGCACAAACAATAAAATCAAGAAGAGCATGGAGTGAAGTATTTCAGATCCTAAAGGAAAATGATTTCCAACCTAGGCTGATGTACCCGCAAAACTGTCCTTCAAAATCGATGGAGAAATAAGATACTTCCATGATAAAGATCAGCTGAAAAACTCCATGAACACCAAGCCAACACTGCAAAGAATACTGAAAGACAGCCTAGATACATTTAGGAAAAAAACCACTAAACAAAGCAAACAATTAAACAGAGCAGAAAGATAAACATGCTACAGCAGAAAGATAACATGTCAACAATAAACCAATAGGAAAGAAAATGGTGGCTTGCTAGAGGATCGGGCGGAGAGTCTCTCCAGAGAAATCATATTAGAAGCTAGAATATGACAACATGGAGAGAGCCAGACAAATGGATAATGATTCTTATTAACCAAGACAGTGCAGCTGGAGGATTTAAAGTCGTGCTGAGACTGTGAAGGCTGAAAACGGGAGGCTGCAAATCCCGCACCTTTAAATCAACAGTTTGACCCATGGACCCAACAGGAAAAGCTGTGTTGGCTTTTGGTGACTGCTAGAAACTGAGACCTGAGATCCCAAGAAGCAGCCCGGACTGCTCTGCTACAGCAGAGGTGATCGTGAAAGGCTCTCAAGCTCCAAAGCCGAACACTGAGCACACATTTCTGACCATTCCACGCTGTGCGGGGAGTACACGCCGCATGGATTTCTGACCCTTCTGCGCCGTACTTGGAGTGCACACAGCACGGATTTCTGACCGTTCCGCACCGTGCCAGGAGTGCACACAGCGCGGATTCCTGACCGCTCAGTGCCGTGCCAGGAGTGCACGCAGCGCGGATTTCTGACCATTCCGCACTGTACCGGGAGTGCACGCTGCACGGATTTCTGACCGTTCAGCACTGTACCAGGAGTGCACGCTATGTGGATTTCTGACCATTCCACGCTGTGCCGGGAATGCAGGAAAGGTGGGCAGCGTGGACCCTGGTGAGTACTGGGGACCCCGTGGCTGCTGGGGTTGGCCAGAGAACGTCTTGGAACGGGGCAGTGCCCATCACCACAGGGACATCAATAACACAGAGTCTGGTGGCAGCCATCTTACAGTTGGGCAGAACCTACAGCTCAGTGGCGTCACTGAGCCCCCCTGTAGGGAGGGCTAGTGGAAGGCATCTTGAAATTGGGCAGAGCCTGAGTACATGTTGGCTTCAGCCTCATACAGAGAACTAGTGGGAGACATCTTGGATTTGGGCAGATCTGCTGTTCTGGTGCTCCTGTCTCAGAGAGGTCTGGAAGAGAACAGCTGGGATTTGGGCAGGACCCTGTGCCATAGTGACATTAGTCAACTGCTTCTGGTACAAAGAGAACCGGCAGGAGCTACTGGGGCTAAACCAAGCCTCTGCTTGGGGCCCAACAAGCAGATACAAAATAGTCACAACTCAGTGACATCCAGAAAGTACAGCCTAATTTATGGACTGACTGGCACAGAGGCTGGAGACTAGCCTGTACCCCCCCCCCTGCATGCCAGCCTACCCCAGATAACAGCAAATTGGGGAGGACAGCAAAAACTCAAGTCAGCACACTTCTGAAAGGCCCTAAGCAATTCGGAGAGGGCCAGAGAACCCCAGGACAGTCTGAAAGAAACCAGAAACATGACAAGAGGTAAAAATTTTTAAAAATCTCCAGCTGCCCAACATGAGAAAATAAGCCCAGGAGAAGTAAACACTGAAGAGAACAAGCACAGTAACCATCCGTTGCTCAACACAGCATCAGCCGAAATTAAAAAGTACCTTCATGATCTCATAGAAGAATTTAAAGCTGTACTCCTGATTCAAGTGAGACAAGATATAAAGAGATTAATTAAAGAAATGACAAGCCCCGCCCAAGAGAACACAGATGGAAGAACTGAGGAAATCAGAAAAGAAAGAGAAACTTCTGGAGAAGAATTTAAACATAACTTAGAATGCATGAAACAGATCCAAAGAGAATACCAGGAAACTAAAAACTCCATTGAACACTGGCAAAATGCCTTGACAGAAACTAAAGACAGCCTTCTGAAACTTGAAGAGAGATTTATGGCATATGATCCTGAAAGAAAAAGCCTCTTAAAAATAATAAGGAACCAGAATGAAGCAATTCAAAAACTAGAAGATGACAAAAAGATACATAACTTAAGAATAAAGAATGTGAGTGAGGAAGCAGGATCAACCAAAAATGAAATACAAAGAACATTCACAGATATATTAAAGCAAATTTTCCCATATATAGCAAAAAGAAATGATATCCAGATAAAAGAGGCATACAGAACACCAGCTACCTACAACCAAAACAGATCTACACCTAGACATATAATAATAAAGATTCCAGAAATCCACCAAAAGAACAGAATATTAAAAGCAGCTAAAGAAAAGATGTAGATTACCTACAATGGGAAAACTATCAAAATAACAGCAGACTTATCCACACAAACGCTTAAGTCAAGAAGGGAGTGGGGAGAAATATTCCAAGTCCTGAAAGAAAATGATATGCAACCGAAGCTCATATACCCATCAAAGTCTCTCTCAAAATTAATGGAGAAATAAGATATTTTCAAGACAAGGAGGAACTGTGGGAGTTCATGGCCACCAATCCAACCCTACAGAGAGTGCTGAAGGACATTACAGAGAAAGAGAGGAAGAGATACCAGGATTCCAGCAACAGTGGCAGAGAGGCCTCAGTGAATGGGGCAGACAGTGGAATGAGGGAATAAGGTGGACAAAATATAGTAGAAAAGTGGAGTAGCAGACATGAGGCAGAGACGGTAAGCTATAGTCTTTAGTATAGACAGCGCTGAAACTCTATAATAAAAAAAAAAGAAAAAGAAAAAGGCAGAGGTCATTGTTAATGGTGTATAAGGATTTAAAAGACATAGTAGTCTTATGGACATATTTAGTTTGAATTTAATATACACTGGTCTGTCCACTCATGTCAGATTTGAGGGCACAGACATCTTGACCCAAAAATAGCAGGTTATACCATGGTAACTATCCTTACTTTCCTATTAACTTAAACTGAAATCCTACAGTACTTACATTGTCTTACTATGACTGATCTTAATTGATTCTGAATCATAAAACTATGGGTTGGCCATGGCTGATTTTATTTGAAATTGGTATGCTTGTTAGTATCAACCCTAAAAGTAGAGGCAACTACTCTGAGGATGACAAGATGTAAAAGGATATCCATACTGGTATTAATTAGTAACAGCTCTCAAATCCTACAATGCTGTCAGAGTTAAGTTTTTATAAAAATAGGTGATACTATATTTAACTATAATAAGCCAGTGTGGTGGTCAAATCTATTGAAAATAACAAAAGGAAACATAGTAACTATGGAAGATCATCTATATTGTGGTCTTATATGTCTTATCCATTGCATGGTTTTCTAGGAAATTGTTTTGCTGTCTTGCTATGACTTGGTATTCCCTGTAACACAGAGAGGATAGATATATATGTAGAAATTCACACATGGGGGTTTTTTTCTTTTTAATTATTTACGGGAACAGATTATATAATGCAAGATGTAATGAACAGATACTCTGAGGAAGAGAGGCTAAGAAACCCGAGGCTAATTTTGAAGCATTATGATAGAAATTCTAGCAATACTAATGTTTGCTGATTAGAATGACATTGGATTGGTTTCTTGAGTTCAATTTCAGCATATGTAGAGATGGGGACAGCTATCACAAAGAGAATGAGAGATGCGATGGTAGTTACTATTGTCTTCCCTAATTTGGTACTTGAGGACCTAAAAAGTCTCCAATGACATGATTAGTTCTATAATATAAAATAAGTATATAAGGTGGGTGAAGATGGAGACAACTATTAGTAAGAAACTAGAGAAAGTTAGTAGACAGTGAAGATCTCCAGTGGGCTTGCTACGAAATCTGTATTTCTTTAAATTGTTTTTTCAACTGCTATGCTCTGTTTTGATACGTTTAATCTTACCCTCTTTGAGATGTAAAACAAATGTGTAGGACTGATAACCATATTACTGAGCTTTAGTCCGATCATAGAGCAGAAGGGTTTGTAGTGTCACTTTATGAATTTCATTCTAAATACTTTAATTCTATAACATGAACAGCTATTTCTAAAATGACAATGTGTAACTTATCAACCAGCAATTTCTTACCGTTTGTTTTTCTGTAAGTTTGTATTATTTCTACCCTTTTTTATCTCCATGTATTCTTTTGTTTCCTTTTCTTTAAATAAAAAAAAAAACACAAAAAACCAATATATAAGAGTTCTAACTATTAATGTAAATGTACTCAATACACCAATTAAAAGAAACAGACTGGCAGAATGGATCAAGAAACAAAATCCAACCATATGTTGTCTACAAGAAACCCATCTAACCCAAAAGGATACCCACAGACTGAAAGTCAAAGGATGGAAAACAATACTTCATGCAACAGGAACCCCCCAAAAAGTTGGGGGTGGCTATTCTGTTTGCAGACAATGTGAACTTCAAGCCAATAATGATCAGAAGGGATAAAGAAGGTCACTACATACTGTTTAGAGGAAAACTCCAAGAGGAAGAGATAACTATCTTAAATATATATGCACCAAATTCCAAAGGACCCAGTTATATAAAACAAGTACTAACAGAAATGAAAAACCAAGTTAACAGTTACACAATTCTAACAGGAGATATTAACACACCATTGATACCAATGGACAGATCAACCAGACAGAAAATCAACAAAGAAATAAAAGAACTGAATCGCACCTGTGAACGAATGGACTTAATACACATATACAGAGTATTCCACCCAACAACAGAATACACATTCTTCTCAGCAGTACATGGAACATTCTCTAAAATAGACCTTATATTAACTCACAGAACATATTTAAATAAATGCAAGAGTTGAAATTATCCCTTGCTATTGGATCATAATGCTATGAAATTAGAAATTAATGATAAAAGATACTGCAAAAATTCCGCAAACACATGGAAACTGAATAACACACTCTTGAGCAATCAGTGGGTCACAGAGGAAATTAAAGAAGAAATTAAGCAATACCTACAAGAAAATGAAAATACAGATACAACTTACCAGAATGTGTGGGATGCAATGAAATCTGTCCTCAGAGGAAAATTTATTGCACTGAGTTCCCACATCAGGAAAACAGAATGAATACAAATAAACAACCTGACGCTACAAATCAAACAGCCAGAAAAAGAAGAGCAAGTCAAGCCCAAAGCCAAAAGAAGAGAAGAAATTATAAAAATCAGAACAGAAATCAACACAATAGAGACTAAGAAAACAATCCAAAGAATCAACGAATCAAAAAGTTGGTTCTTTGAAAGAATAAATAAAATCGATAAGCCCCTAGCCAACCTTATTTTAAAAAGGAAAGAAAAAGCTTAAATTCATGCAATAAGAAATTTAAAAGGTGAAATCACTACAGACTCTATAGAAATACAGAATATCATCAACACCTATTTCGAAAACCTCTACTCTCAAAGGTTTGATAACACAAAGAAATAAACAGATTCTTAGAAACATATGAAGTACCAAAGCTAAATCAAAAGGATGTAAAACTGCTGAATAACCCAATCTCTATCAATGAAATTGAACATGTAATTAATTCCTTACTTACAAAGAAGGACCCAGGCCCAGATGGATTCACTGCAGAATTCTACAAGAAATACAAAGAAGACCTAATGCCGACACTCCTCAAACTCTTCAATGAAATTGAAAGGGAAGCAATCCTTCCCAAGTCATTCCTGGAAGCAAATATTACTCTAGTACCAGAACCTGAGAAAGACCCAACTGAAAAAGAGAACTACAGACCAGTCTCCCTAATGAACACAGATGCAAAAATCCTCAATAAAATATTGGCAAATAGGATGCAGCAAATCATCAAGATTATACACCATGACCAAGTGGGATTCATCCCAGGCATGCAGGGATGGTTCAACATATGTAAATCAATAAATGTAATCCACCATATCAATAAAGCCAAAAGTAAGAACCACATGATCATTTCAATAGATGCAGAAAAAGCCTTCAGTAAGGTCCAACATTCATTCATGATAAGAACTTTACAGAAAATTGGGATAGATTGTCTTTACCTCAATATAATAAAGGCAATCTACGACAAACCAACAGCAAGTATCATACTAAATGGCCAAAAAATTGAAAGCCTTTACTTTAAAATCAGGCCCAAGACAAGGATGCCCTTTATCACCGTTCCTATTTAATATAGTACTGGAAGTACTAGCCAGAGAAATTAGACAAGAGAGAAAAATAAAAGGGGTAGAGATAGGAAAAGAAGAAGTTAAATCATCATTGTTTGCAGATGACATGATACTCTACATAGAAGACCCCCAAAACTCCATTGAAAGACTCTTAGATATAATAAATAAATTCAGTAATGTAGCTGGATACAAAATCAATACTCAGAAATCAATAGCATTCCTATATACTAACAGCAAAATCACAGAGAGAGAAAAAAGACAAGCCACACCCTTCACACTAGCAAGCAAAAAAATGAAACATTTAGGAATTATTCTTAAAAAACAAGTGAAAGACCTATACAGGGAAAATTATAATACACTCAAGAAGAAATTGAAGATGATCTCAGAAAATGGAAAGACATCCCATCCTCATGGATAGGAAGAACAAACATTGTGAAAATGGTCATTCTCCAAAACTGGTATACAGATTCAATGCAATCCCAATAAAAATACCATCCAAATACCTTATAGATCTAGAGAAATCACTCCTAAAATTCATCTGGAACCAGAAGAGACATAGAATAGCAAAGGCAATTCTAAGTAGCAAAGGCAAGGCAGGAGTCATCACAATCCCTGACTTGAAGTTATACTACAAAGCAACAGTAGTAAAATCAACATGGTACTGGAATCAAAACAGAGCTGAAGATCAGTGGAATAGATTAGAAGATACAACCACAACATCAAACACACTCAACCACCTTATCTTTGATAACAGAGCCAAGCAGGTTCACTGGAAGAATGACAATCTCTTTAATAAATGGTGTTAGAAAAACTGGCTCTCCATTTGCCAATAACTAAAACTAGACCCATGCCTATCACCATGTACTAAATTAAAATCTAAATGGATCAAAGATATGAATATTAAAACAGAAACACTAAATCTATTGGAAGACAAATTGGGTAGAAACCTTGGAGACATAGGGGTAGGTAGAGAATTCATGAGCAGGACTCAAACTGCACGGGAAATACTTCCCAGAATCAATAACTGGGACCACCTCTTATTAAAAAGTTTTCGCAAGTCAAAAAAAATCTCCAGCTTAGTGAAAAGAAAACCCACAAACTGGAAAAGATCTTAGTGAACTCCCCCTCAGACAAGGGACTTTTGTCTAAAACATATAAAGAATTTTAAAAAACTCAGACCCCCAAAATTCAAAGACCCAATCCAAAAATGGGCATCTGAGATGAATACGCAATTCTCAGATGAAGAAATGCAAATGGCAAATAAATACATGAAAAAATGTTCATCATCATTGGTCATTAGGGAAATGCAAATTAAAACCATGCTGAGATTCCATCTCACTCCTGAAAGAATGGCTAGGATCAAGAAAACCAACAACAACAAGTGCTGGAGAGGCTGTGGGGGGAAAAGGAACTCTCCTGCACTGTTGGTGGGAGTGTAGACTGGTACAATCTTTGTGGAGGTCAGTCTGGAGATTTCTCAAAAAGCTGGGATTGGAAGTCCCATTTGTTCCAGCTATTCCACTTCTAGTGATATTCCCAGAAAAACTGAAAGCATCATACCACAGTGATATATGCTCACCCATATTTATAGCAGCACAATTTGTAATCACCAGATCTTGGAAACAACCCAAGTGTCCATCAAACTGAGGAATGGATAAAAAAGTTGTGGTATTTCTATACAATGGAGTACTACTCAGCTACAAAGAAGGATCACATTGAGATATTTATCAATAAATGGGCGCAGCTTGAAACCATACTCATAAGTGAAATAAATCAAACTCACATCTGTGAACACCAAATAGTTTCCTTAATGTAGGAAATTATTCAAATATATAAAAGTATGTGGTAACCATGATTCCCCAGTCTATGGCCTTGAAGCCTTATAAAGTTTTCACTCATTGATTGGAATGGCTTTATTCTGGGCTGTTTGATATTATGGCCTGTGATGCAATGAACAGCTATTTTGAAGAAAACAAGACATCATAATAGCTAGTGCTGATTTAATACCATCTTGTTAAACTTTGGTTAAAGCCCCACCAAACTATGGCTCTTCTGTCTTCATTGTTTTTATCATGTTGTATCTTGCTGGATTTTATCATATGTGGTGGTATAAACAAAAATTGTTATAGGCAAAGAGACAATATAGAAACCATTGTTCATTTTTCTGTTAGCTGTTTCTAAATACTCTACAATGCTTTCATCCACTTGAAATGTGGTACACTGTCTTGATATGTTTGATGCTATAGCATATGAAGTTATATTCAAATATTTCAAGGAAAAAGACACTATGGTAATTACTATTAAGTCGGGTTATTTGGTGGTGAACACTAGGTTGCTGAAACTGTCATGCTTTGACCTGTATTGTTATGTTGTTATGCCCTCTTTTATCTCAACCTCTCCCTTATTCATTAAAAAAATTATTTAATTTTTTTATTTCTTTTTTAAACTAAGGGGAAAAAAATCAAAAAAACTAGCAGGATATATTATAGTAACTTTTTTGATTTCCTATTAACATGATTTGAAGTCCTGTAATACTCCCACTATCTTGTTTTGACTGATTAGACTCTGTTCCGCTCTGTATAATAGTATTAAGTATCAGAGTATAGGCAACTACTTTGAAGGCAATAAGATTCACTATGATGCCAATTCTGGTTTGACTATTATCATCTTTTGAAGTTCTGTAAGGTTTACAATGTTTAGGTTTTATTGGACTTGTTCTCTACTGTTTTGTTCAACTTTATAATACCTAATGAGATAGACATTCTTCTTAAGGAAGCAAGAGGCATTATGGTAACCATTGTTGATAACCTTGTACTCTGTTTTTACATCATGTGCTATATCTATCCTTGGTTTTGACTGACAGCTTTGTTTTATCATGTTTGATTTTATTCTCTTACAAAAAAAAGTAATAAGATCTATGGGAGCAATAAAACCCAAAATGTGTAAATTTTGTTGTAATAAAGAAAGGGGAAAAAAGTGCCCTAAAGGATACAACAGCAAGTGTGTTTAGGTGTGTTAAATAGAAGACCATATTAATATTTTTGATTGGATCATTGAACACAACTATTTGCAGTCTCACTGTTTGAATGTTTACTTTGTATGCTTTGATCCTGTGACCTGAATCACCGTTTCAAAGATGATAGTGTGTAATCTATTAACTGGTGATATCTTACTGTTTTTTTTTCTGTAGTTCTGTATTACTTGTACCCTTACACTGTTTTGTTTTGTTTTGTTTTGTTTTGTTTCTCTTTTTCCTTTTAAATAAAAAAATAGTATGTACACAAATATGTGACTCTCAAGAAGAGAGGAGGCAGCAGTGTAGTACGTGGCAAAGGCTTCCTAAGAAATTTGGAGGTTAAATTCAAAATTCTGTGAAATGAAGAATTCCAGTAGGGAATTAAAGATTATCTGGGGCAGTTCTTGTGGTATGCTAATTACAAAACCCTAAGACACAATCTCAGAACACTTCCCAATGCCCTGCATGCAGATTCATATGGGAACAAAAACTGGATATTGTCAGAGTGATCTAGAGTTGTTGCCAATGTGAAAATATATGTAAAATAAAGAACGTCACTACTGAGCTTGAACTATCATGTCCCTAAAAGTAGCTCACTTGAACTGTGTAGCATATCGTTGCTCCTTTTTCCTTATTTTCCTTGGCTCAAACTCATTCTACTGAGAATGCTTCCTTTTATCTCTACCTTTGATAGATTTTAAACATTATTACCACTTGTGCTTGTTGGGAACAATTTTTTGTTAAGGACAGGTAACAACTGGAAACCATCTCCAGTAGCCCTCCAGCATACCAAAACCTGGTAACACTAACTCTATCCATAAACTAAATCCTATCCCATTCTGTGATGGAACTGTAGAGATAGCCAGGCCTCAATCGTACCATTATACATAATGCTACTTGTAAGCCTGGGGGAACGTTGACAATAAGTTTGAACTAACTTCAACCTAAACTGAGAAAAACCCTAACAATAAACTTCATCCTAAATCTAACCTTGGTGTAACTCTAGGCCTAACCCTAGGCCTAGATTTAGTTCTAACCCTAACTTTAACTCGAGCTCTAAAATTATCTTAACACTAACTGTGGTGGAACAATAACCCTAACCCTGTGCCTAACACTAACCAAAATCCAAACTCTAGTGTAATCATAGCTATAACCCTAGCCTTAACCCTTACCCTGATCAGAACTGAGAACAAAGCTCTATGCCTTGTGGATTCATAACATAAACACTAACATTAGCCCTAACCATAATTCTGACCCTGGTGAAGCAATAATACACTAATTAAAAACTTATCCTAAACCAGCACTGGTTGAATGCTAGCCTGAGCCCGATCCTGGCCACACCCTTGATCTAAGCCTAACACTATCTTCTCTGGCTCCCAAGCCCTATGCCCAGCCATTTCTCTAGACTTAGCACTAACCATAATCCCAACCTTAACAATAAACCTAAACCTAAACCTAACCATTGGAGCCCTACCTCAAGCCCTATTCCTAGCCTTTGTAGTAAGTAGTCTTACTCCTCACTCTAAATATAACCCTAAACATAACACTGGAGGAACATTATATTGAGATACAGACATAGACTTAACCATAGCCATAAACAGTGAACAACACTGGGTCCAGCTCTATCCCCAGCCCTAACCCTAATTCTGATACTAGAAGTGATATAACCATTAACCTACACCTAACTCTCAAACGTACTTTACTTTTTCCTGAAAAAAAAAAAAAACTAACCATAATGTCAATAAAAATTGTAGCCTTGTCATGATCCCTAACTTTAGCCCCAGCCCTATATTTTTCTCTATACATGGACCTATCCTGAGACTTAGCGTTAGAACTGCACCTAACCGTAGCCAGGCGTGGTGGCTCATGCCTGTAATCTGAGCACTCAGGAGACTGAGGCAGAAGGATCATTACGAATTAGAGACCAGCCTGGGTTACAAAGTGAGCTCAAGGCCAGCATGAACGGTACAGTGAGACCCTGTCTCAAAAAGACAAAAAAAAAAAAAAGAACTGCACCTAACCACATAACTAACCCTAACACTATACCTGGCCCTTACCCTAGCCATAGCATAATACATAGCCCTAGTGCAGACTGTACATAAACTTTTCCTTCATGCTTAACCTAACCTAACTGTAGCCATAGGCCAATCCCATGCTCCAATCCTGACCATGGCCCTAACACTAACCTTAACCCTGACGCACTAACCCTAATTTTAAGGACATAACCAAACCCTAGAAGAACCAAATCCCTGTTAGGATTTCTAGCCTTTGTGCTATCCATAGCTGTAACACTAATCCCGGTTCAAACCTAGTACTAGACACACTCTGTAAGCTAGACATAGATGTAGACTTAGTCAGAATTCTAGCACTAGACCTTATCTAGGTTCTAGCACCAACCCTTGTGTCTAATGTGAAACTTGGCTCTGGAACTAAACCCAGAAGTACACCTAAACATAAACCTGAACCTAAAATTCATTCTGTTCCCAACATTAATACACCATAACCACAAATGTAAACCTAAACTTTTCAAAAACTTAAACATAACTGTAAATTTACCCTAACTGCAATGGAAACCTAAACCTAACCTTAACCCAACACAAACCAGATCCTCAATCCATGATTTAGCCATTAGTCCAGCCCTAACCCTAGCATATCACTAACCATAACACTAGCACTAACTCTAGCCCTAACCCTATGCCTGGCCTGAAGTATAAACCTAATCCTACGCGTAAGTGTGGTGAATACCTTTAGCCTGTATCTGGATGTCACTCATGACCTTCTGTGCTCATAGGTGAGGTTTTGTAGGGATGGTGGAATCACTGGTGGGAGTACTGAATTAAACACCTAATTGATTTAATATAGCCCTGGGAGTGGCTGGAAGGATTTTATGAAGAGAGAACTCTTGATATGGACATGAGTGGCGTCAACTAATAGGTTTGTACCCAGGATGTAACATAAAGGAAAAAGGAGTTGCTACCTGTCTTCCTTATCACGTAAAATTTCCCCTCTACTGTACTCCACCTTATGCTGCCCCAACATGGAGCCTGCAGACAATGAAACCAAACCTTCAAATCTGTAAGCTACAATAAAACTTTCCTCCTTCAGTTTGATGAATGAGTATTTTGTCTCTGCAATGAGAAAAATAACTAGGTGGAATTCTATCATTAGCATTAGACCTAACATTCACCATAACACAAACCTAACACTAAACCAAAGTGGAAGCCTTGTCCTGACCCTAACTTTAAACCTTAAATTTTAAAACCCCGGGTCTTAAATAATAACCCTAATTATCAACATAAACCACCCTAGCACTTAACATGAATCTTGCATTACCCTATCTTTATTTTATCTATTTATATTAATCTTAAACCTTATCCTAACCATGCTAGAACTCTAAAACCTAGCAGTATTGTGGACAGACCCCAGACCTATTACTTGCCCTAGACCTATCACTAAACATGACTTTAAATCTCTCCCTAACAATAATGTGAAAACTAATCTTAAACCTTAGGTTACTGTGATCACCCCTAGTCCTATGTGTAAACCTAATACTAGCAGCAACACTACTTCTAACTTTAACCCTATTCCTATTCAATCACCAAAAATAAATAATTCCTAACCATCTCAAAACCCTACAAAGAAACATAAATCTAACCTTAATATAACTCTAAATCTAAATAGACTTTAAGAGTGAGACTTAACAGAAACACCAACCAAAAACCCTACATCTGGGGTACCTCTAGCTCTATATCAAGCAATAGAACTAGCCATAGTTTAAATCACTCATGATAAATGTAACTTAATCCCAATCCTAATACTAACAGTAACCCTTTGGGAAACCTAACATTAGCTCTATTATAATATTTGACCTAAGGTTCAGTCCTAAATGCAAAATGCAACTAAATCTTTAGCATAAACATGTAAGACTAATATAAATAACCCTAAACTTGGTCCTTGAACTAGAATTAGCCCTAATCCTAGCCCTAACACTAAATTTAAGCCTAACCCTCATAATAATGCTAAATCAACTGCTGACTCAATGCCAACTCCAACCATAACCATAACAGTAACCTTAACACAAACTCTAATTAAACCCTAGCCCTAGAAATAAACATGGCACAAGCTTTAGGCCTAAATCTAACAATAAGTAATCCCTAACCCAATCCTGGTTAGAACCCTAGCCATAAATATAACTATGAACTTAATCCTAATTCTATACCTGACACTCAGCAAAAGTCAAACATAGGCCTAGCACTAGCACAAGCCCTTGGCAAACCCTATCAATTGCCCTAACACTAACTCTAGTAAAACCTGACCATAGCCCTAGCTCAAACCCTAAAATTAGCCTTTGGCCTAGCCTTACCCTTAGCCATAAACCCATATTCCCACTAACCTCACTAATAAACATTACTCTGGTGGACTTCTAACACTAACCCTATATTAGCATTAAACATTAACCCTGGTGGAACCATAGAATTATGGCCGTCCGAGGCTTAACTACAACCTCACACTAACTATAAACAAAACTTTAAAAGTAGACATACCCTTTAATATGTAACAGCTCTAAGTCTATCCCTAATATCTTGCTAGAATGCGAACTCCAAACTTAATCCTTAACCTGTTGGAAACCTAACAACAAACCTGACATTGACTCTAATGCTAAAATTAACCCTAACGTTAACTCTGGAGAAGCTACAGACCTAATTGTAGCCCTAGAACTTAACATAGTGCTAGATCTTGCTGCAATCCTTCCCCAAACTGAAAACCAGTGCAAACCTAAACCTAACACTAATTCTACCTTAAAACCAACCCTAACACTAACTCTCATTGACTATCAGCCTGAGTCAAAGCCAGTTTTCTCACTCTAGAAATAGTGCTATCCATTGCCCTAACTTTACCCACATCCCTAAAACTAACCCTCATATTGGGGAAAACTTAAATTTTACATTTTCCTAACTGCAAAACCAACCCTAATGAAAAAGTAGCCCTAGTCCTAGCTTTCACCATAACCTAGCCCTACTCTAGCCCTAGCCCTTTAGATGACAGCAAACCTAATCCTAATTTGAGCATTTGTCCTGGCATTTCCCTAGAGTGACTCTAATCCTAACTATAACTTCAAAAGAAAATTATCCCTAGAGGCATCCTAAATCCTAGCAAAAGCCATACACTTAAACACAGCCTTAGCCTTACACCTAACCCACATCCCTAAAACTAACCCTAAAAGAACCAGAGTGGAATTCAGTCACAAATCAAGGAATAGGCCTATACATAGGAATAGTTGTAATACTACTCCTAATGTAACATTAATCCAGCTGTACATGTAATACTAATCCTAAATCTGCTAAAAGACCTGACCTAAACCTAACCATGGCCCTAACCACAATTTTAACCCTTAAATCCACCTGTACCTGAGACCTAACCCTAAAACCATCACTAAACCTAAGCCTGAACTGAACGAATCCTGGTAGCATCTCAACAAAACAAAATCATAATTCTAAGTTTGGAATCTTAGCCTAAGTCTAATGCCATCCTACCCCTAACCATGTTACTAAACATAGAACTAACCCCTAACAAAACACTAAACTTCTTAAAACCACAGACCTAGCCTAACCTCTAGCCCTAGCCATATATCTAATATTAATCTAAGTCTAATCCTAGAAGAACCTAACTTTAACTATACAGGATCATGTAGTCTTAAAAATAACCTTGGTGGCACTGTAAAATTGACTAAAACTGGTGTTATACTACACCTAGTCATCGCCCTAGTCCTAAACATAGACCTTGTGCTAGGTGAATACAAGGCCTAACCCCAACCTGTATCCTGGTAGAACCAAGACCAACACCTATCACTAGCCAGTGATTAACTTTAACTCAACCTGAATCTTTAACTAAACCTAAATTCTAAGCTTAGATGTAGCTCCAATCCTACATGGAGTTCTAACTCTAACATACTCCATAAATCAATCATGACCCTAAACCTGTGCATAACCCTACCACTGACCCCACCACAAATCATACTTTTAACCTAGGCATAAAAAGCTAAAGGCTTAGCTCTACCCTTCTCCAACAATAACTGTAACCATAGAGCTTAGTCTACACCTAAACTAACTTTGGTCCTAAACTTAAATCCGTTCCTGAACTTACCAAAACCATAGCCCTAACCCTAATTTTAACCTAGAATTACTCAAAGCATAGCCACATCCTAACTATAGACATCACCATCACCATAAATGTAAACCTAACACCAACCATGACCATAAGCATAACCTTAATCCTAAACATAACTCTCCCTTATTAAAACACTAACCCTAAATATAACACTAATTCTAAGACTAACATTAATTCTAGACATAGTCATAGCCCAAGTCCTGGTGCTAATCCTAACTTTGAACTTAACACTAACCTTGAAGCTAACCTTGTATAAACCAAGTTCTAGTCCTACTTCTAGTCCACGCTATAGCCCTAACAGTATCTCTAAGCCTAATTCCAACTCTAATGCTGAACCTAACCCTAAGTCTAACAATAACTCTAACATGAAATGTAACCCTAACCTTCAATGCTAAGCAGGTGGGTCTGCTACTGCTACAACTACTGCTTGCTGCTTCATGCCTTCCTGCCTGCCTTGCCATGGACTGTTCTCCTCTGTGATGTCCCTCTGCCATTGCACCTTGCCTTGGAGACAGCTGACAGTAGACTGAAACCTCTACCAACTGTGACCTGGTGTAAAACTTTTCTCTCTTAATTTCAGGCTTCTGAGTATTTTGAAAAAGCAACAATGAAATTAAGAGAAGGGTGCAGGTAGCTGACTGGGAAAGTGTATCATATGCATGTGCTGTCCTGACCACTCAGCCTCAGAATTGCTGCCCAAGGCAGAGACATTCACTTGGGTTCAGCCATGATGGGAGCCACAGGCAGACTCACAGTTCTGTTTGGAAAGAAATATAACAGGCAGTGAGTCAACTTCCTGTAAGAATCAAATGGGGGCAAGGTGAGTCAAGCTCACTCTGACCAACTTCCATTTCCCCAGACCTTAACGAAAAGCCTCACTGTGGGCTTCCCATCCCACTCCCCAGGAAAAACACAGGACTCTAGGGACCAGGCTCCACAAGAGAGGAACAGAGACTTGGGAAAGGACACAGTTCTTTGGGAATGAGGATGGGGTGAACACAGGGGAAGAGAGCAGGCAAAAGGGGAAATGCACAAACCTGAAGTGATTCCACCAGTGAGAAGAGCTCCTGAGGAAGGGACACCACCAGCTGACACAGCATTGACAGCAGAGATAGTGCAGGAACAACATGGGCTTTGTGAGTCTGCACAGAAGAAAGCAGGTTAAAGTGGCATCAGAGAAACAAGAGGCCTAAGTGTCATAGTCACAAAGAGGCACAGCAGGTAGGGCAGTGTTCCTGTGGTCAGGAGACAGTCACACATTGCTGGGTGATACTGGAAGTGGGGAGGATACTTGCCCATGTTCCAGGCACCAGGCCAACATTTCAGAGGTCAAAAGCTCAAAGCAACAAACAGACAAGAGATGTATGTTTCTGTACCTGCACTCCCATGACCTTGCTCTTCCTGATGTTTAGCAAAAAACTGTTCAGGCTGGGACCTGGGATAGCTACAGCAGGCAGAAGGAAGGTGCATAGAACTGAAAGGGGCACTAATCCTCCAGAGGGCTGCTCTGTGTTGCACAGACCCTGATACTCAGCTTCATATTCAATACTAGACTCCAGGGGCCAGGGGAGGAAGAGATTTTTCTGATGCTGTCAAGTAAGCAAGTGCCAAACAGGAAAGAAAACATCTTCTACTAATCCTGATAGCTGGGTCTCCTCTCACATACCTTGAGGGGCTTTCAGGGAGGCATAAATGACTGGCTGTTTTCACTGGCCTGAATTCCCTGCCTCAGTAGCCACAATAGAAACATGCATGTATAGAATGTTTCCATGACGTCCTAGTGAACTGACAAAAAAAATCTTATTTGAGTTTCACAAGTGTACATACATTTATTCTCTATGTGTCTCTCTGTATCCCTCTCTCCCCCTTTCTCTTTTCTTTCTTCTTCTTCTTCTTCTTCTTCTTCTTCTTCTTCTTCTTCTTCTTCTTCTTCTTCTTCTTGGTTCTCTCTCTCTCTCTCTCTCTCTCTCTCTCTCTCTCTCTCTCTCTCTCCTTCTCCCCCCCCTTATGTTTTGTTTTTGATTTTGTTTTGCAGTGCTGGAGATCATACTGAGTGTTAAACACAACTTTGTCAAGCACACAGCCAGTGAGCTACAACACCCATAGCTCCCTAATGCAGAATTCTTAGCCAGTAAGTGACACTTTACCCATCTGAACCTTGATCTTCCACTGCCATGTGACCCCTCATCCCCAGCAGTCTGGCCACCCAAAACTCACTCGTTTCCTCAAGTGAATGTCACTCATCTTGTGTCTGTCCCAGGCTGATTGATATTTTTAATCTTTTTCTTCTTTTCCACTACTGCCGCCTCACCAAGGCTGTTCTTTCCTTGAATCTGTAGAAAGGAAAAGCAGTGATGCGCATGAAAATGAAAATACCCCATATTCACATCCTCCTACAGAGTTTTTACAGAACACTGGTGTGCATGTCATCTGCTGCAGTGCCACCCACAATTGGACAAGGTGCTACAATGATGTTAATGAATGAGAACATGAACTGTTAATGTGGCTTAAACACAGGGAAAAAACACAGGCAGCTAGCCTCTTGCTGTTTGTCTTTGAATCCAACATCCTG
The DNA here is from genome assembly GCF_034190915.1 of Cavia porcellus. Lineage (NCBI taxonomy): Eukaryota > Metazoa > Chordata > Mammalia > Rodentia > Caviidae > Cavia > Cavia porcellus. The sequence continues at coordinate 375,207 of NW_026947503.1, forward strand.
GGGAGGCTGGACAAAAGTATCATAATATTCGCATCATCTTGGAAAAAATAAAAAGCTGTCACTAAAAAATGAATAGAAAGAAAATTTTCTAAACAGCTGAAGATTTAGATGAGTGTTACGTGGACTTCATCTTTAGTAGTAAAATCAATTGATCAATCGTTCAGTAAAAGGCAATGAATAGGCAGAAGTGTAGCTCAGTGATGGAGCACTTTCTAGCATGTTCATGGCCCTGGACTTACCCAAGGTCTTGGACTCTAAACCCCAGTATACACACACAAAACACACCCAGGAGAAGCAACAGTGAAAGATAAACTCAATCTTTTAACTTGTAGCTCTGAGGTTTGCCATGAATCAACCAATCCCAGGGGCAAAACCAGAAGCAGAGGTAGAAATGTAAACACTAAATAGGTGGGAAGTATACATTGGGTGGTTCAGAACCAGACATCTGGGCACCATCTTGCCCATCTGCTAGAGTAACACTGGCAATTCTCAAAGTTCTACCAAGGACCCTAATGGCATAAGCCTTGAAAAGACAGCTCTAGGGATTCTGAGATCTAAGAAAACCCAAGGTAAACATTATTTTCAAGGAAAGGGATTACTGTCATACACATTTATGCCAATATCACCATTAATTACATTAATAAGTCTCAATTCTCTCAAGAGAATCAAGCAGAACAGACATTTCAGAAAGTAGCTGGGCATGCAGTTGCATACCATTGGGAGGCTGAGGCGGGAGGCCTGTGAATGCAGGTTAACCTAGGCTACACAAAGCAAAGCTCTACATCAAAAAAAATTTCAAGGACTTGTATTAACCCTTTACTACTCAGCTTTCTAGCTGGAATTGATGTGGGAAAGACCTATGCTGTGAAGCTGAATTTCCTGTAATCTGTTCCACACTGGACAAGTAGATCTCACTCTAAGGAGCTGTAGGAAATGGCACTCTGATTCCAGAGTCAGAGGGAATTTACACGTGAAGTGGAGAACTGAAAAAATTCTGAAGTGTATCCGGAGACTAGAAACCTGGTGAAAACAACATAAACCTGCTCTCCTATGATCACATACACTGAGCTCCCTGTTTTCACATTGTCAGTGCTTGAGTTCAGGAGTAATGGTACCCGGTACCTCTCTCTGCTCCTTCCCATGGTCCCAACCCAGGTCCGTGTGGAAATTTGTACCTCCATCAGAGAAACTGTGAGGGAGTAAAGACACATTAGGGGACCATGTGTTAAGATCAAAGGCCAGGTGAGGGATACTAATGACAGTGACCAGGGGGACTGGGACTAACCACATTCTACTCCTCCCTCCTTGTCCCCAGAAACTGTCTGTGTCTCGCTTCCTCTCCACTGTAGCAAGGGCAGGACCAAGGCTTTTGGACAATGGGGCTAAGGGAGGTCCAGTGAGGGAGACAGGAGTAAAACACCAAGCCCAGACATGAGGCCCAGAGTCACAGGCAGTCAATCAAGTAAGGGAGGGCCAGGGCTGTAGAGGAGAGTGGCTATGACAGGACTTGATCGAGTACTGGGGCGCTGCAGTCTCCCCAGTCTCCCTAGGGATGGCCCAGACATTCACCATAGTGTGGTTGTTAGGAAATCGGTCTGAGCTTAGGGGAGTGACCCCATGAAGTTTACCTTTTTCTTTGTCACAGCCGATTTCTACTTTCCAGTTTGTTCTGAAATCCCTAGGCAGGGAGGAGACAAAGAGTGAGAACACATCAGCTCAGGTTAGCCCATCACGGAGAAATTGTTCCCAAGAGCCGTTGCTAAGCCCCTCTGCCTGCTCACAGATCCTGAATAACTGCCACACAGGGAGGCGTGGCCTCAATTCTCCAAGCCCATTGGCAGACCGTGATGATGACGTCATAAGAGGCACCCTGAGTTGTCCTCTGGGACGGAGCTTTCTATGGAGTGACCTGAAAACTGCCTCACTGCTAGCAGTGTACAGGGCTGTGTTGCCAGTTGCTTACTGTTAATAAACATTGCGCAGTCTCACTATGAATGTGTACACCAATTCCCTTTCCTTCAATAAACCAAAACCGCACCTGGCAAAGAACCTGCCTGTGGTTGTAGCTGGCTCACACTGCTGGGCACTGTGCTAAATGCCTTAAATTCACCATGATTGTTTTGTTTCTTTGGTTTTCATCCTAAAGACTGAATCCTTTGCTTTGCCCATAGCCCTCCTTTTGAGACAGGTTCTCCCCCAAGTATCCAGGAGATTTGAGAGACTCCTGCCCCAGCCTCCCAAAATACTAAAATTAGAGACAAGCACCATGCTACCTGGGCCTACAACACTTTAAAGCAGTCAAGGATGAATTATCATTATCTACCCATGTTGCAGACAAGTAAATTGAGGCTGAGAAGCCAAGTGACAGCTCAACCTCAAATGGGCAGAGTGCAGAGCAGGGATCTTAAAGCAGAAATCCTGACCTCACCACACAGACATTTTGTTCCATGAAGTTGCAGCCATTCTATTTTCTGCCACTGAGCTCAGCTAAATCACAGGATTTAGCATTGAATTGAAACTTACATTAATGTTCTAAAGAGAACTTTGCTACATACTATTATGGCACCCCACAAGATTCCCACTGTACCGTGGCCTTCAGCTACCAGCTTACTTACTTTTTGGCAACTTCTGTTATCATGTTATAAAAGAGACAAACTCTGCAATCTGTACCTCAGACTCTGGGAACCAATGGCTTTACTAATATTTCCTTCCTTCTCCTGAGCTCCTGGCTACTGTGGACTCGATTTTCCCACAGCAGCCTAAGACCAGGTCTGTGCATTCTGGCTTGGGGAGAAGCAGGTCAGAGCTGGAGGGAAGCAGGACAGCACTGATAAGTTCTCACTTGGCATCCCGTGTTAATACTGGCTTTTGAAAAGGACTTGCAGTTATCTGTATTCTAAACCCCACCCATGTGGATCACACACAAGGTGCTTGGTGAGCACAGGCAGTCCTTGAATGTCTGCAAGCTGCTGAAGGTAAGCAAATGTAGACCAGAGTCAGCTCAGCTCACATTCTCTCTCTCTCTCTCTCTCTCTCTCTCTCTCTCTCTCTCTCTCTCTCTCTCTCTCTCTCTTCCCCTCTGACCCTATTACTCTCATTTTCTCTCTTTCCTCCATTCCTGTGACATTTCCTGTTATGTAATATTATGTCTTCCTAAAATTTATTTTCAGTGTGACATGTGAGATCTTAAATATATCACAGCTGCTAAGTATACATCACATATATATATTATGTGAAAGAGCAAACAAAGGTACAGATGTTCACAGTAAGTGCATTCATGTTCTGCTGCTTCCCTTTCAGGGCAAAACTAGTGAAAAGGTTAAACTGTGATTTCAGAAATGTAGAAATGTGGTTTTAAAAATGAGGGCTTTCTAATCAATCCAGCCTGGGTTTTCATTTAGAAATTCTCATTTGCTCCCTGTTGAACATGAGATGTACTATACAGTTTCTCTACAGTTTATTTCCCCATAGAAAATGGAAAATATAAAATTTGACATGAAAACTAGTTTTGTTAACTTAGTCTCAACAGCTTCCACACAGACAGTTATCTAGTGTACCTACAATGTTTTAGATTAAAGTATGTCTACTAATTTTGAAAGTGTGACTGTTTTCACTCCATTGTTTCTACCTATCCAAGGACAGGAAGAGGTTTATAATTTCTGGTGTCCCTTTCCACTTTCTTTTCTAGAATATTGTTGTTTTTGTTTAATGTGATTATGACAGTAAATCAATCATAAATACCTTTACATTAGATTGATGTAAGGTGTTTCTAATCTGGTTTTTTCAGATTTTTTATCCTGAATAAATTTTGGATATTGTGAGAAAATTTTTCTGCATCTGTTGAGATGATCATTTGAGTTCTCTTCTTGCTTCAGTTTATATGATGGATTATATTTAGTGATTTGTATATTTAAGCCTTCTGGACCTCTGAGATGAAGCCCACCAAGTCATGGTGGACTTTTTCTTCATCATTTGTATGGATATATGAAACTTAACACACAGCTGGGGCTTGAATGTGGAATGAACTCTGTTCCAGGAGGATGTTCATAGATCAGATTCATTTGTAAATCCAACAAAGTGAGTCTTAAGGAGGATCTGTGAAAATTCCCAACTCAAATGTTCATGAGTTGCACTTCATTTTCAGCAAGCAGAGAGTAGCTACAACAAAAATGATGACTATAAATTGTTAGTGGCATGGAACCTTACAGAGATAAACTAGAGCTATATTTTGTGTAGTCAGTCACATATGCACCAACAAGAACACGTAAAACAGAAACAATCTGAATAAGTTCTCTGGGTTGTTCCCTTATTTCTTGCATCTCATATTGACCTATATTGATGGCAGATGATGCAGTTAACAGAAAAGTTGAGGAACATGTGAGAGCTTTCTGGATACCTTGTGCAAGCTGTAAATCTATAATTATGTAAGATAACATTTTTTCTAAAAACCAACTGATATTTCTTTAAACCTAATTTCTTATTTTATTTTAAAGAGGAAAAACATTTCAAAACAAGATAATCAGAGAGTGACAATGGCTAATACTGCTGCTTTTAAATTAGGTACTCAAACTACAAAATGTCTGCATTTACTTTTCAAAAAAACATCAGCACAAATCTTTCTTTTCAATCAGCTAAGAGAAATGAGTAGTATAACCATTGTTATATATATATAATTTATTATTTATTTCACTTATGGTATATTTCTGATTTATTTCACTTATGAGTATGGTCTCTAGTTGCATTCATTTACCTATAAAAATCTCAAGTTTATCCTTCTTGATGGCTGAGTAATACTCGATGATAGAGAAATAGCACATCTTTTTTACCTTCAGTTGATGGGCATTTAGGTTGTTTCCAAGATCTAGCTATTAACAGTTGTGCTGCTATCTGGAAGATATCCAGAGGCAGAATAGCTGGATCAAATGAGACTCAATTCTAGTTTTGTGAAGAATCTACACATTGATTTCCAGAGTGGTTGAACTCCCACCAACACTAGAAAAGGGCTCCTATTTCCCCACAGCCCCTCCAGAATTTGTTACTGATTGATTTCTGATGATAGCCACTCTTTCTGGGAGTCAATATATGAACATAAGGAAATACAAACATTTTGTGTATAACATCTACTCAAATTCCACATCCTTTGTTACATTTTCCTTAGAAAATTTGTATTGTAGCCTCCACAGTCTCATCACAAGTTAATATTCATGTATACTCAGTGCTAAATGGGTCCATTTTTTTCCATATAGATATTTTTTGTACCTTTATCCCTGGTTAAATAATTACCTTTGTGCATTGAATCCACTTGTAGGCTTTGAAAATCAGAGTAAAACATGTCTACGCAAAGCCAACAGCAAAATTAAAGGCAAGAATGAGGTCCCATTGCTAAGAGGATGCTTCACATTTTTGATCCTTTGTGCCGGTGCACAATGAGAAATCTTGTCACACACAAATCACACTGGCCAAGACACAGTTTCCACATCCCAGGATAAAACAAGAATAGTTCTAATGCTGCTGCTCCCTGGAAAGAAACCATGCCCTACATGATCTTCATCAGAGGCCTGCCCCAAATGGAAAATAAAAATGGAAACTTATTTAGAGAAACATCAGTGGCTCTGTTTTGGTCACATGACCCCTGGGCTATGTATGTAGATTGTCACCTCCTCCAATTTCCTCACAGGCTGTTTATCCCATGGCCAAAGAGTGAGTGTGTCATCAACAAAAGAAAAACTGGGCCTATAAACAGTGACTGAGGGTGTGCAAGCCATCCAATCACAGAACTTACTGTCAAATCCATGCTTCTTAAACATTGGAAACTGTACATTAAAGCTCCTGTTATTCAGAATCCGAAGCTGCGTTACTGCTGAATGCACAGCCCATTCTTCCCAATGTCAGTGGATTCATAAGGCATCAGGTGCTTATGACACTACTAACACCCTATGCAGCTCTGTCACAGGGGTAGAAATGGAAAGATTATGTGCACAGGAATTTCACGGGGCACACGAGGGTGAATAGCAACAACTGCTATCTCTGTGCCTGCACCCCAGAGGAAGGAAGCTCAGGTAGGAGCACCAGGCTGGGCCTCAACATGTAGTGGCGTCAGAGAAGGCTTGGAACTTTCAGACAGAAAGTCTTCATATAGCTCTTCATTGACAAAAACAGTTGCTGACAATTTTGGTTTTTTTACAGTTATTTTTTTTATTTAAAGAGAAAAAAGAAAGGAAATAAAAAACAGGGCCCACACTATCCCCCGAGCCCAGCCAGCCTGTTTTGCTGCCGCACCTAGCCATCAGTGTGCAGAGGAGGAGCTGGGTGGATCTGGGGTGCCTGCATCCGCCTCTCCGTGTGTCAGGAGGTCTGTGGATATCTCGGCCCAGACTGTTTGGGTCCCTCCAGGCTTCCAGGTGCAGTGAAGGGGAGAGGTGGGTTTCAGGCCTCTACATCCGCCTCCCCATCCTGGTTGCACTTGGAGAACTGCTGAGCTCCCGATGGGTGGGCGGGCCCACACTATCCTCCCCCCCCCCAGCCCAGCCTGTTTTGCTGCCACGCCTAGCCATCAGTGTGCAGAGGAGGAGCTGGGCGGATCTGGGGTGCCTGTATCGGCCTCTCTGTGTGTCTGGAGGACTGTGGATATCTCTGCAAGCAGGGAGGGATCACAGGCTCCTGAGGCACCGCGGCTTGTGGTGAGTACCCTAACCCGGCTGCGATTGAAGAGCTGTGGAGCTTCCAAGGGGCAGGTGGGCGCACAGTGTCCCTGAGGCCCAGCTTGTCTGGAACTGCGGAGTTCTGAGCAGGCAGAGGAGGGCCATTGGTTCTGCAGGCCCAATGGCTTGGGGTAGCGTGGTGCCAGAGTCTCAGTAGCTGCAAACATAGAAGGGGATTTTCAACAGATCCTGAGGAAGCTTTCAAATAACACTTGAAACACAGAAATATAGGAAAATGACAAAATGAAAGACCAAATTACAACCTCAAACCTCCAGCCCATCTCAAGAAACCCTAGGAGCAATGTATTTAGAAGAAAATATATCCCATCCACCTCATATATTGGACACAATAGCTACTGAAATTGACAAGCAACTCCAGGAAGCTTTAAAGAAATTCAAACTCGAAATAATCTCCCAGATAAAAGAAGAAATGATAAAAGAAATGAAAGAGATTCTAAATATATCTAAAGAAACCACAGATAAAAAATTGGAGGAACTAAACAAAAAGAATCCCTAGACGAACAATATAAGAAACAAACAGAATACACAATGCAGATGCACAGAGATATACAGGAAATAAAAAACTCCACTGAAAGTTGTAAAAACCGCCTTAATGAAAGTGAAGATAGAATTTCAGACCTTGAAGACAGGATTGCAGCTAGTGAACAGGAAAGGAAAGATCTTTTAAAAATAACAAGGAATCAGGAAACAACAATTCAACAACTGCAAGACGATGCAAAGAAGAATAACATAAGAATGATAGGGATTAATGAAAAAGAAGGAGACAACATAAAGGATATCAAGAGGATATTTAGAGAAGTAATAGCTGAAAATTTCCCAAGCATGAGATCAGAAACTGACATCAGGATCAGTGAAGCATATAGAACTCCAAATAGTCATAACCAAAATAAAACTACACCCAGACATATAATAATCACCATCCCAGAAATCCAACACAAGAATAGATTATTAAAAGCTGTCAGAGAGAAAAGACAAATCACTTATAAAGGAAAACCTATCAGAATCACAGCAGACTTCTCATCACAAACAATAAAGTCAAGAAGAGCATGGAGTGAAGTATTCCAGATCCTAAAGCAAAATGATTTCCAACTAGACTGATATATCCTGCAAAACTATCATTCAAAATAGATGGTGAAATACGATACTTCCATGACAAAGAACAGCTGAAGAACTTCATGAACACCAAACCAACCCTGCAAAAAATATTGAAAGACAGTTTAGATACACAAAGGAAAAAACCACTAAGCAAAGCAAATAATTAAACAGAACAGAAAGATTAAGATGCAACAGCAGAGAGATAAGATTCCTACAATTAACCAGCATTTAACAGTAATAACCATTAATATAAATGGTCTCAATGCACCAATCAAAAGAAACAGACTAGCAGAATGGATCAAGAAACAAAATTCAACCATATGCTGTTTACAGGAAACCCATTTAACCCAGAAGGATACTCACAGACTGAAAGTCAAAGGATGGAAAACAATTCTTCATGCAGCAGGAATCCAAAAAAAAAGGCAGGAGTAGCCATTCTGTTTGCAGACAACGTGAACTTTAAACCAACAATGACAATAAAGGACAAAGAAGGTCACTACATACTCGTATGGGGAAAACTCCAAGAGGAAGAGATAACTATCTTAAATATATATGCACCAAACTCCAGAGCACCCAGTTATATAAAACAATTATTAACAGAAATGAAAACTCAAATTATCAGTAACACAATTGTAACAGGAGACCTTAAAACACCATTGACACCAAGGGACAGATCAACCAGACAGAAAATGAGCAAAGAAATAACAGAACTGAATCATACCTGTGAACAAATGGGTTTGATAGACATATACAGAATGTTCCACCCAACAACATCAGAATACACATTCTTCTCAGCAGTACATGGATCATTTTCTAAAATAGACCATATATTAGCTCACAGAACATATTTAAACAAGTGCAAAAGAGCTGAAATCATCCCTTGCATGTTATCGGATCATAGCGCTCTGAAATTAGAAATTAATGATAAAAGATACTGCAAAAATCTCGCAAACACATGGAAACTGAATAACACTCTTGAGTAATCAGTGGGCCACAGAAGAAATTAAAGAAGAATTAAACAATACCTACAAACAAATGAAAACACAAATACAACTTACTGGAATCTGTGGGATGCAATGAAAGCCATCCTGAGAGGAAAATTTATTGCACTGAGTTCCCACATCAGGAAAACAAAACGAATACAAATAAATAACTTGATGCTACACCTCAAACAGCTAGAAAAAGAAGAGCAAGTCAAGCCCAAAGCCAAAAGAAAAGAGGAAATTATAAAAATCAGAGGAGAAATCAATGTAATAGAGACTAAGAAAACAATCCAAAGAATCAACGAATCAAAGAGTTGGTTCTTTGAAAGAATAAATAAAATCGATAAACCCCTAGCCAACCTTATTTTAAAAAGGGAAGAAAAAGCTCAAATTCATGCAATAAGAAATGAAAAAGGAGAAATCACTACAGACCCAATAGAAATACAGAGGATCATCAACACCTATTTCGAAAACCTCTACTCTCAAAAGTTTGATAACACAGAAGAAATAGACAGATTCTTAGAAGCATATGAAGTGCCAAAGCTAGATCAAGAGGATGTAAAAATGTTGAATAACCCAATCTCTGTTAATGAAATTGAAAATGTAATTAAGTCCTTACCCACCAAGAAGAGCCCAGGCCCAGATGGATTCACTGCAGAATTCTACAAGAAATAAAAAGAAGACCTAATGCCGACACTCCTCAAACTATTCAATGAAATTGAAAGGGAAGCAATCCTTCTTAGTCATTCCTGGAAGCAAATATTACTCTAGTACCAAAACCTGAGAAAGACCCAACTAAAAAAGAGAACTATAGACCGATCTCCCTAATGAACACAGATGCAAAAATCCTCAATAAAATATTGGCAAATAGGATGCAGCAAATCATCAAGAAGATTATACACCATGACCAAGTGGGATTCATCCCAGGAATGCAAGGATGGTTCAACATACGCAAATCAATAAATGTAATCCACCATATCAATAAAGCCAAAAATAAGAATTACATGATCATTTCTATAGATGCAGAAAAAGCCTTTGATAAGGTCCAACATTTATTCATGATAAAAACTTTACAGAAAATTGGAATAGATGGTCTTTACCTCAATATAATAAAGGCCATTTATGACAAACCAACAGCCAGCATCATACTAAATGGCCAAAAATTGAAAGCCTTTACTTTAAAATCAGGCACAAGACAAGGATGTCCTTTATCACCACTCCTATTTAATATAGTACTGGAAGTACTAGCCAGAGCAATTAGGCAAGAAAGAGAAATAAAAGGGGTAAAGATAGGAAAAGAAGAAGTTAAGTTATCATTGTTTGCAGATGACATGATACTCTACATAGAAGACCCCCTAAACTCCATTGAAAGACTCTTAGATACAATAAATAAATTCAGTAATGTGGCTGGATACAAAATCAATACTCAGAAATCAATAGCATTCCTATACACAAACAACAAAATCACAGAGAGGGAAATAAGAGAAACTGGACTATTCACATTAGCAAGCAAAAAAAAAATGAAATATTTAGGAATTACTCTTATGAAAGAAGTGAAAGACTTATACAGTGAAAATTATAATACACTGAAAAAGGAAATTGAAGATGATCTCAGAAAATGGAAAGACATCCCTTGCTCATGGATAGGAAGAACAAACATTGTGAAGATGGCCATTCTCCCAAAACTGTTATACAGATTCAATGCAATCCCAATAGAAATACCATCCAAATACCTTATAGATCTAGAGAAATCACTCTTAAATTTCATCTGGAACCAGAAGAGACCTAGAATTGGAAAGGCAATTCTAAGCAGCAAAGACAAAGCAGGAGGCATCACAATCCCTGACTTGAAGTTATACTACAAAGCAACAGTAGTAAAATCAACATGGTATTGGAATCAAAACAGAGCTGAAGATCAATGGAATAGATTAGAAGATACAACCACAACTACAAACACACTCAACCACCTTATCTATCATAAAGGAGCCAAGCAGGTTCACTGGAAGAATGACAGTCTCTTTAATAAATGGTGCTGGAAAAACTGGCTCTTCATTTGCCAAAAACTAAAGCTAGACCCATGTCTATCACCATGTACTAAATTAAAATCTAAATGGGTCAAAGATATGAATATTAAAACAGAAACACTAAATCTATTGGAAGACAAATTGGGTAGAAACCTTGGAGACATAGGAGTAGGTAGAGAATTCATGAACAGGACTCAAACCGCACAGGAAATACTTCCCAGAATCAATAACTGGGACCACTTCTTATTAAAAAGTTTCTGCATGTCAAAAGAAATCTCCAGCATAGTGAAAAGAAAACCCACAAACTGGGAAAAGATTTTAGTGAACTCTCTCTCAGACAAGGGACTCTTGTCTAAAACATATAAAGAATTTAAAAAACTCAGACCTCCAAAATTCAAAGATCCAATCCAAAAATGGGCATCTGAGATGAATACGCAATTCTCAGATGAAGAAATGCAAATGGCAAATAAATACATGAAAAAATGCTCATCATCATTGGTCATTAGAGAAATGCAAATTAAAACCACACTGAGATACCATCTCACTCCTGAAAGAATGGCCAGGATCAAGAAAACCAACAACAACAAATGCTGGAGAGGCTGTGGGGAAAAAGGAACTCTCCTGCACTGTTGGTGGGAGTGTAGACTGGTACAGCCTTTGTGGAGGTCTGTCTGGAGGTTTCTCAAAAAGTTGGGATTGGAAATCCCATTTATTCCAGCTATTCCACTTCTAGGCATATTCCCAGAAGAACTGAAAGCATCATACCACAGTGATTTATGTGCACCTATGTTTATAGCAGCACAATTTGTAATCACCAGATCTTGGAAACAACCCAAGTGTCCATCAACTGAGGAATGGATAAAAAAGTTGAGGTATTTCTATACAATGGAGTATTATTCAGCTATAAAGAAGGATCACATTGAGATATTTATCAATAAATGGGCGCAGCTTGAGACCATACTCATAAGTGAAATAAATCAATCTCGCATGTATGAATACCGAATAGTTTCCCTAATGTAAGTAATGATTCAAATATATAAAAATATGTGGTAATCATGATTCCCCATTATGTGGCCTTGAAGCCTTATAAAATTTTCACTTATTAATTAGAAAGGCTTTATTCTGGGCTTCTTGATATGGAAATATTTGGAGCTATAGTATATGAAGTTTTATCCAAATATTTCAAGGAAAAAGACAGACACTATGGTAACTACTATTAAGTCTGTTTATATGGTGGTGAAGTACTAGGTTGCTGAAACAATCATGCTTTGACCTCTATTGTTATATTGTTATGTCCTGTTTTAACTCAATCTCTCCCTTATTCTTTAAAAAAAATTATTTAGTTATTTCTGTTTGTTTTAATTAAGGGGAAAAATTTTAAAAATTAGGATATATAATAGTAACTCTTTTTGATTTTCTATTAACTTGTTTTGAAGTCCTGTAATACTCCCACGATCTTGTTTTGACTGATTAGACTCTGTTCCATTCTGTGCAATAGTATCAAGTTTGAGGCTATAGGCAACTACTTTGAAGGCAATAAGATTCACTAAGATGCCCATTCTGGTTTGACTATTGTCTCCTTTGGAAGTCCTGTAATGTTTACAATGCCTAAGTTTTATTGGTCTTGTTCTCTACTGTTTTGTCCAACTTTATAATATCTAATGAGATAGACAATTCTTTTTAAGGAAACAAGAGACAACGTTGATAACCATTGTTGATAACCTTGTACTCTGTTCTACATCATGTGCTATGTCTATCCTTGGTTTTGACTGACAGCTTTGTTTTGCCATATTTGACTTTATTCTCTCCCCCCCCCCCAAAAAGTAATAAGAACTAAGGAGTAATAAAATCCAAAATGTGTAAATTTTGTTGTAAAAAAGAGAGGGGGAAAAAAAAGAGCTCTAACGGATATTACAGCAAGTGTGTTTAGGGGTGTTAAATAGCTGACTATATTAATGTTTTTGGATCATTGAACACAGCTGTTTGCAGTCTCTCTGTTTGAATGTCCACTTTGTATTCTTTGATATTGTGATTTGAGCAACTATTTCCAAGATGATAATATGTAATCTATTAACAGGTGATTTCTTACTATTATGTTTTTTTTCTTTGTAGTTCTGTATTATGTGTACCCTTACACCACTCTGTTTTGTTTTGTGTTTTTCTCTTTTTCCTCTTAAATAAAATTTTTTAAAAAAGAAATAAAAAACAAAGCAATAAAAGGGTACAAATAATACAGAATTTCAAGAAAAAAATATACAATAAGAAATCGCTAGTTAATAGGTTACATATTGTCATCTTAGAAACAGTTGTCCAAATTATAAATTTAAAGCATATAAAGTGGACATTCATACAGTAAGATTGCGGACAGCTCCGTTCAATGATCCAACAAAAGCTCAGTAATATGGTTTTCCATCCTACACACTCTAGCATACATGCAGTTATATCCCTTAGTCCACCTTCCTCTCCTCTCTTTTTTACAATAACAATTACACTTTTGGGGGTTTTTTACTCCCACAGTTCTTATTACTTTTTTTGAAGAGAATAAAACCTAACATGACTAAACAAAACAGAGTCGGTTAGAACAGAAGGATGGGCATAGTACATGATGCAAAAGTAGAATATCAGGTGATCAAAAATGGTTACCATTGTGCCTCTTGCTATTTTTAAACAGAGTTGCCTATATCATCAGGTATAATAGAATTGATCAAAACAGTACAGAATAAGACCAATAAAACCTACACTGGAGACCTTACAGTACTTCAAAAGAAAATAATAGTCAAACCATAATGGGCATCTTACTGCCTTCAAAGTGATTGCCTATACCCTCAAACTTGATACTATCAAACAAAATAGAATATAGTAAAATCAGACAGAACAAGATGGAGAGAGCAATACTGGGTTTCAAATCAGGTTAATAGGGAAACAAAAAATTACTATAATATATCCCACTATTTTTAACTTAGTTTTCCCTTAATTGAAAAAAATAAGAAAAAATAGATTAATTTTTTTAAAAGGGTGGGGATTGGATAAAAGAGGACATTGTAACAGAACAACACAGGTCAGAACCAAACAATTTAAGCATCGTTGTGTTTCACCCCCAGATAATCTAACATAATAGTAGTCACTATAGTGCCTCTTACCTTGAATTATTTGAGTATAACTTCATATACTATAGCATCAAACGTATCAAGACAGTATGAAGCCATTCAAGAGAATGAAAGTATTACAGGGTATTTAGAAGCAGTTAACAGAAAACAAACAATGGTTTCTATATTACCTCTTTGCCTATAAAAAATTTTGTTTATACTATTGCATATAGTAAAATATAGTAAGATACAACATGTGAAAACCAGTGGAAACAGATGTACAACAGCTTGATGGGACTTCAAAACAAGATGATATTAAATCAGCACTAGCTTTTATGATATGTTGTTTTCTTCAGAATCACTATTCGTACTATCACCGATACTAAAATTGAACAACCCAGGTTAAAACCTTTGCAATTAATGAGTGAAAACATTATATGGCTTCAAACCAATATGATTGGGAATCATGATTATCACATACTTTTATGTATTCTTATCATTTCTTACAGTAGGGAAACTATTCGGTATTTATACATGTGAGTTTGATTTATTTCACTTATGAGTATGGCCTCAAGCTGCGTCCATTCATTTATAAATATCTCAATGTGATCATTCTTTATAGCTGAGTAGTACTCCATTGTATAAAAATGCCACAACTTTTTTATCCATTCCTCAGTTGATGGACACTTAGGTTGTTTCCAAGATCTGGCTATTACAAATTGTGCTGCTATAAACATGGGTGCACATATATCACTGTGGTATGATCTTTCAGTTCTTCTAGGAATATACCTAGAAGTGGAATATCTGGGTCAAATGGTCCAGTCCCAGCTTTCTGAGACGCCTTCAGACTAACCTCCACAATGGTTGCACTAGTCTACACTCCCACCAACAGTATAGGAGAGTTCCTTTCTCCCCACAGCATCTCCAGCATTTGTTGTTGGTTTTCTTGATCTTGGCCATTCTTTCAGGAATGAGATGAAATCTCAGTGTGGTTTTAATTTGCATTTCTCTAATGACCAGTGATAGTGAACATTTTTTCATGTATTTTTTGCCATCTTCATCTGAAAATTGTTTATTCATCTCAGATGCCCATTTTTGTATTGGGTCTTTGAATTTTGGGGGTCTGATTTTTTTTTAATTCTTTATATGTTTTAGACAGAAGTCCATTGTCTGAGAGGCAGTTCACTAAGATTTTTTCCCAGTTTGTGGGTTTTCTTTTCACTATGCTGAAGATTTCTTTTGATGTGCAGAAACTTTTTAATAAGAGGCAATCCCAGATATTGACTCTGGGAAGTATTTCCCATATGATTTGAGTCCTGTTCATGAATTCTCTACCTACTCCTATGTCTTCAATTCTTTCAAGGTTTTTACCCAATTTGTCTTCCAATAGATTGTGTTTCTGTTTTAATATTTAGATCTTTGATCCATTTAGATTTTATTTTAGTACATGGTGATAGGCATGGGTCTAGCTTTAGTATTCGGCATATGGAGAGCCAGTTTTTCCAACACCATTTATTAAAGAGACTGTCGTTCTTCCAGTGAACATGTTTGGCCCTTTATCAAAGATAAGGTGGTTGAGTGTGCTTGTAGTTGTGGCTGTATCTTCTAATCTATCCCACTGATCTTCAGCTCTGTTATGGTTCCAGTACCATGTTGATTTTACTACAGTTGCCTTGTAGTATTAACTTCAAGTCAGGGATTGTGATACCTCCTGCCTTGCCTTTGCTGCTTAGAACTGTCCTTGCTATTCTAGGTCTCTTTTCACTCCAGATGAAATTTAGGAGTGATTTCTCGAGTTCTATGAGGTATGTTGATGGTATTTTTATCGGGATTGCATTGAATCTGTATAAAAGTTTTGGGAGAATGGCCATTTTCACAATATTTATTCTTCCTATCCATGAGCAAGGGATGTCTTTCCATTTTCTGGGATCATCTTCAATTTCATTTTTCAGTGTATTATAATGTTCCCTGTATAGGTCTTTCACTTCTTTCATGAGAGTAATTCCTAAATATTTCATTTTTTTGGTTGCTAGTGTGAAGAGTGTGGCCTCTCTTATTTCTCTCTCTGTGACTTTGTTGTTAGTGTATATGAATGCTATTGATTTTTGAGTATTGATTCTGTATCCAGCTATATAATGAATTTATTTATTATATCTAGGAGTCTTTCAATGGAGTTTTGGGGATCTTCTATATAAAGCATCATGTCATCTGCAAATAATGATAATTCAACTTCTTCTTTTCCTATCTTTATGCCTTTTATTTCTCTCTCTTGTCTAATTGTTCTGGCCAGTATTTCTAGTACTATATTGAGTAGGAGTGGTGATAAGGGACATCCTTGTCTTGTGCCTGATTTTAAAGTAAAGGCCTTCAATTTTTGGTCATTTAGTATGATATTGGCTGTTGGTTTGTCATAGATGGCATAATTATACTGAGGTAAAGACCATCTATTCCAATTTTCTGCAAGGTTCTTATCATAAATGAATATTGGACCTTATTGAAAGCTTTTTCTGCATCTATAGAAATGATCATGTGATTCTTACTTTTGGCTCTATTGATATGGTGTATTACATTTATTGATTTACATATATTGAACCATCCCTGCATGCCTGGGAATCCCACTTGGTCATGGTGTATGATCTTCTTGATGATTTGCTGCATCCTATTTGCCAATATTTTATTGAGGATTTTTGCATCTGTGTTCATTAGGGAGAGTTGAGTTGGGTAATTCCCTGGTTTTGGTACTAGAGTAATATTTGCTTCTGGGAACGATTTAAGAAGTATTGCTTCCCTTTCAATTTCATTGAAGAGTTTGGCATTAGGTCATCTTTGTATTTCTTGTAGAATTCTGCAGTGAATCCGTTGAGGCCTGGGCTCTTCTTTGTGGGTAAAGATTTAATTATGTTTTCAATTTCATTAACAGAAATTGGGTTATTCAGTAGTTTTACATCTTCATGACCTAGGTTTGGTACTTCATATCCTTCTAGGAATCTGTCTATTTCCTGTGTTATCAAATCTTTGCGAATAGAAGTTTTCGAATTAGGTGTTGATGATCTTCTGTATTTCTATAGTGTCTGTAGTAATTTCACCTCTTTCATTCCTTATTGCATGAATTTGAGCTTTTTCCTCCCTTTTTAAAATAAGTTTGGCTAGGGGTTTGTCGATTTTATTTATTCTTTCAAAGAACCAACTCTTTGATTCGTTGATTTTCTGAATTGTTTTTTTAGTCTCTATTGCATTGATTTCTGCTCTGATTTTTATAATTCCTTCCCTTCTTTTGGCTTTGGGCTTGACTTGCTCTTCTTTTTCTAGATGTTTGAGATGTAACATCAGGTTATTTATTTGTATTCATTCTGCTTTCCTAATGTGGGAACTCAGTGCAATAAATTTTCCTCTGAGGACAGCTTTCATTGCATCCCACAAATTATGGTAAGTTGTATTTGTGTTTTCATTTGTTTGTAGGTATTGTTTAATTTCTTCTTTAATTTCCTCTGTGACCCACTAATTACTCAAGAGTGTTATTCAGTTTCCATGTGCTTGTGGGATTTTTGCTGTACCTTTTATCATTAATTTCTAATTTCAAGCGCTATGGTCCAATAGCCTGCAAGGGAAAATTTCAACCCTTTTGCATTTATTTAAATACGTTCTGTGAATTAATATATGGTCTATTTTAGAAAATGACCCATGTACTGCTGAGGAGAATGTGTATTCTGCTGTTGTTGGGTGGAATACTCTGTATATGTCTATTAAGTCCATTTGTTCACAGGTGCGATTCCGTTCTTTTATTTCTTTGCTGATTTTGTCTGATTGATCTGTCCATTGGTGTCAATGATGTGTTAAGATCTCCTGTTGGAATTGTGCTACTGCTAATTTGGTTTTTCATTTCTGTTAGTACTTGTTTTGTATAACTGTGTGCTCTGGAGTTTGGTGCATATATATTTAAGATAGTTAGCTCTTCCTCTTGGAGTCTTCCCCTAACCAGTATGTAGTGACCTTTTTTATCCCTTCTGATCATTATTGGCTTTAAGTTCACATTGTCTGCAAACAGAATAGCTACCCCCACTTTTTTTGGGTTCCTGTTGCATGAAGTATTGCTTTCCATTCTTTGACTTTTAGTCTGTGAGTATCCTTTTGGGTTAGATGGGTTTCTTATAAACAGCATATGGTTGGATTTTGTTTCTTGATCCATTCTGCCAGTCTGTCTTTTAATTGGTGCATTGAGACCATTTACATTAATGATTAGAACTGTTATATGTTGGTTTATTGTTGACATGTTATCTTTCTGCTGTTGCATCTTTATCTTTCTGCTCTGTTTAATTGTCTGCTTTGTTTAGTGGTTTTTTCCTAAATGTGTCTAGGCTGTCTTTCAGTATTCTTTGCAGGATTGGCTTGGTGATCATGAAGTTCTTCAGCTGTTCTTTGTCATGGAAGTATCTTATTTATCCACCGATTTTGAAGGACAGTTTTTCAGGGTACATCAACCTAGGTTGGAAATCATTTTCCTTTAGCATCTGGAATAGTGTTAGATTGATTTCTAAGTATGTTTTTTTTCTTTTTTGGATGCTATGGTGAGAGGTGTGGTTTCCCTTGTTTCTATCTCAGTGAGTTTCTTTTTCTTAGACAAGAATGCTATCAATTTTTGAATGTTGACCTTGTATCCAGCTGCATTACTGAATTTCATTATTATTTCCGGGACTCTCTCAATGGAGTTTTGTGATTCTTCTGTGTAGAGCATCACATTCTATCTTTGGCACACTGCTGCATCGCCTAGCAGTTCTTCCATGTCCAGTGGCCTCAGGACTGTTACCCTGTTTACATGATGTGAGTGCTGACCATCCTCCCCCTCAGTGTTGCTAAATCTTCTGTTCACCACTGCAGTGATGAAACTGCATATTTATTATACCAGGCATAATACTGCAAGTATTACCTTTCCTTTGCTGTGCATTCTCTTGCCTATTTTATTATCTACCCCCATTTCTCTGTCTCTATTTCCTTAATCCATCTGCCTCCATTGCCTTAGTCTATACTCCAGCAAAGTATCAACACTAGATGAAACCTACATCCATCCTCACCTCATACCTGTGCTGGAGCAACTCAACATGCCTAGAAAAATGGAAGGGTGTTACTTCCTCCCTTAAATTCAGTGCTGTAAGTCTCAAAGGAACATCTAATGTGTAATCCCATGATATTATTTTACTTCCTAGGCACACTATCTTGCTGTGTACTTCATACTTTCTCTGTCCTTGTACTTTTTTGGTTTTTATTTTCATTTTTGGTTTTTTATATATGTGCATTTACATTGTTTGCAGCACATGTTTACATTCCTTTTGTGGAGTTGATCCATGTACACAAAACATCCCAATTCCTTTCTTTTCATCTCTTATTCCCTTTCTCAGCCTTCTGCCTCCATCTCTTTCCCTCCATCCCTTCATTTTCAGCTTTTTATTCCCCAGTTTTTTGTATTTCATTTAAAAAACAAACCAGCTGAACAGGTACATGCCTGTAATCCCTGCAGGCTGTGGGCTTGAGGCGGGAGGATCACAAGCTTGAGAGCAGCCTGGAGAATGCTTTAATAAGAAGATGCATGGCTTAGTTCCCAGCACTGTGAACAGAAACAGTCAGGGCCTCTTTTCTACCACTGAACCAGCATCTTGGCTCACACTCTTTCCCTTCTTGCTGTTCATGGGTGATAAACAGCCATATTGCAGTTGTTCAAAACTTTTCTTGGCATGCACACTATCCTATCTGCATCCTTCACGTCCCTGTTCCCAGATGAACTTCATAATTTACTGCTTTCTTACAGCCTTGGTCTACTCATCTCCATGTCTTCACATTCTGTCTTTGGCACACTGCTTTGGGCTGAGATCTTCATTATTCCACTCGAGGTGCTCAGCGTGTTCAGCAGACAGCATGTCTTTTGATTCTTACCTTGTCAAGGCAGTGTTCAATAAATTTAGAAAAGGTGTCTGTTATTCTCAAGGTGTTTTAAAATCTAAAGATAATTTTTAACATTTTGATGTGAGTGATTATACCATTTAGGACATAGAGGTCCAAATTATAATGTTGAGAATTTGAGACCATGATGGCATAATAAACATGTCTAGAATGAAAGGTTTTATTTTGTGAGTCTTATTTTTCAGTGGTATCTGAATGAAAGTTTTTAGATTGCCACATGCCCAAATCTAACATTAACTAACAATTTTGGAAAGTTTCATTTCTATATTGTGCTTCATTAAACATAGAGTTCTGTATTCCACTGTGCCACATATTACTGACAGAAAGGGATTAAGGTCTTTATAATGGAACTCGTGGTGGTTATATTGTGACACATAAAATTCAGAGAAGCCAATGTTTGATGAGTCTTTTACTCAAGAGAGCAATGGGTGGGAACCCTAAGTATGTATTTTTAACATTTTATGAAAATTGACATGACCTTTAACTCCTCAGATCTGAGAGTGATGTGAGCATTTAAGGTAGATTCTAATAGTTGACTATTTTCAACAGTTCATTGTTCATTATTGGTGCTTAATGGAACATGCTTTTATAATTAGCCAATTGCCACTTCCATTCCATTACAAGGAATGTGGTAGAGTGGACATACTTCCTTGATGTCACAAGACCTGGAGTTAGCATTCTCCTTCACCACTGTCTTCTGTGACCTTAGACAGACTGACTGACTGACTGACCTCAACTTCAGGATAGAGAGAGCTGGAATAGTATTTAAGATTTTTTAACCTATACCCTGATAGTAACTTCACATAAAAAGCTGAGTATTTACTGTGAGTGTGTGTGTGTGTGTGTGTGTGTGTGTGTGTGTGTGTGTGTGTGAAACTTTTAAGCATTAGGTTATTCTTTAAGAGTCATGGTTAATTTATCTGAATACTAACTGTATAATCAGCATAGTTCATTCACTTAATTTTTACATTTCTGAAAGTAATGACTTTCTTCTACAGTGTTAGATTACAGACATATACACCTCCATTCAAGCAGACTTCCAAATGTGTTATTTTAGTCATTTAGATATGAGTATATGAATGCCATTATTCATTTTTTAAAGAGTTCCTGTTAAATTTTATTTAAAACTCACTAGCTGGGCATGAGGACTGAGGCAGAAGGATCATGAGTTGGAGGCCAGCTTGGACTGTGTAGCCAGACACTGTCCTCCCTCTCAAAAAAAGTACAGAGAGCAGAACTAATTTATAGTTTCTGATTAGTTTTATTTTATTATTATTTTTTGTCTTTTGGAAACAGAGTCTCTATGCAGTTTAGTCTGCCCTTAAGCTCCCCTTATAGCCCAGGCTGATCTCGAAATCACAACCATCCTCCCCCCTCAGACTTCCAAGTGCTAAGATTACATATGCCACCACATCTTGCTCTGATCCATTTTAGATAGGCATTTAAAAATCACAGTTTTGTTCTGTTGTATCTTGGCATGACTGATGCCATCTTGAGCCCTGCATTTAACTAGTGCCCTGTATTTGACCCAGGAAAATGGAAAATTACCCGGGACGTAAGTCCCATGAGAAAGCAGAATAAACTGTACCTACAAGAGAAAAATTAACCTGTTTAACAAAAGAAGCAGGATACAGGTGTCACCCAAAAATTAATGTAAGATTGTAGCTAACTTGTTTCCAACATGATGTCTTTTGTGATTCTCTCTTTTAAAAACTCTGTGACATTCCAGCTCAAGGCCACTTGTTTGGACTCTGAAATGGCGGGGTAGGGAATCTGTATAACTGATCCTGATCTCAGCTAATTAAATTCCAAATCTTTCATTTTGGCTGCTTGGATTCCCATATTGTTACTCACAAACCCATCTCAGTTCATTCTGCTTCTTTCCTTTAAGTCCTTCATAATCCATTTCCTGTGACATCAGAAAGTTGCTAATGAACAGTTCGCCAGTTAAACATGAACAATACCATATGTGCATATATTGTTCCCTTTTGAAATATTTCAGATTAATAAAACTTGTAAATTTAAATGTTTTGAAACATAAATGTCATCAGTAGGTTCCACTGGTATGAATTTTAAAATACTAGCTGGAATTTTGGATTCTCAAATAGTATGCATTGCAAAATCTCTCCCATGAATGGTATATAATTTATTTACATTATAGCCTCACCTGAAAATAGAAAGTTTCTTTCCAGCAAGAACACTGGAAATTATTTTATTGCAGTGGAAACTTTTTTTTTAAAACCAAGATTCATACTCAGGACCTCCCAATTGCCAAGCAGGTGCCTTGACATTGAGCTGCACACCTGGCCCTGGAAGCATTTTAAAATGAAGGAAGGTAAGAGTTACTAAGAACAGAAGGGGAAAGTCACCAAATATAAGTGTAGATAATAAAAAGGAATAATCGTCTAATTTTCTAATATAATATATTAAAAAGTGTGATATATGAACAAAAGTACCTTTTACCTTTAGTGGATTGGTCAGTTTAATGTATAGTCTCTAATTGGACATTTATTTGATTTCTTAAACTATGGAAAAATTAGTAATACCAATCTACTTTTAAAATACTATACAGGTGATATGTGCCTTTTAAAGAATGTAATTACAGCCCCCCCACACACACACACACACAACGTACATTTTTCCTTTTGGCTCCTGGAGCTAGTCTGCCATCAGCCATTTGAACTCTATTGCAGTTCTGAGGTCCAATTGAAGAGTTTCACACTGAAGTTCTTGCCAGAACTGGTGTGGGTTTACAAGACCTTACAGTGAACTGAGAGAGGCAGAGTATTGGTTGCACTGAAGCACTGCTGTTAGGAATTTACAATTTGGTAAACTAAAAATAACAGTTTTTGAAATTTAAAATATGTTCAAAAATCCCCTGAAATAATGTGTCAGGGATGTTTAGGGAAAATTGACGACAGAATAATTTATTTGAACAATTAAATTGAGTACAGAAGTAATAATAAGCATTTTGGAAAATAGATGGAACTATTATTGATGGGAGATTTCTTCAGATCTTTTTCTTTTGTACCAAGAATTGAACTCGGGGCCTTGTGCTTGCCAAGCAGGCCCAGTGCCAGTGAGCTCCACATGCAGTACAGGACTTCCGTACTGTTATAGTATTTGACTAATAAGGGTGCTGTGTAAGGCACAGTTGTACACAAAATGCAGATTTAGAAATGCTGCCAGATTTTAGGAATCAGAAGTTTTATTTAATCACCTTCTTATAAGCAAAGCTGATACACGTGAGAAGAGTGGGAAAGCAGACGTAGGATTCCCGTCTCTCTAAAAAGAGGGTACCAGTTAATGGGGAGAAGTCCAGCACACTGCCAGGCAGGTTAGGGTTGTTTAAATCTGGGTGAGAATGCAACGGAAAGGAAAGAGAGAAGAGAAACGACTGGCGTTCAGGGGTACCAGGGTGCTCTATGGAGCCTGAAGGCTCAGATGTGACTGTTCCCCTAGATGGGAGGTGTGGAGCAGAGAAAGAGCTTCCCAGGCTGCTGGAAGGGCTGCTAGGCCAAGGAGGGTGCAGGGGGCTGTGGGCCCCTGTGTCAGTGCTGCGTGGGAGCGGGCATGGATCTTCTGTGTGGTCCATGCAAGGGAGCTGAGGAGAGCCGCGCACACTCCCCGTCAGTGCCTCCTCATGCGTGGGGTGGCGTGTTTACCTGGGCTCACCTACAAGGAAGTGTGACTTGATGAGTGTGGCTGGCGTCAGAGAGGGGTGAGAGGAACAAGCCCCTGGAAAGACACATGCACTTGTATTGCACTGTAGGGTACAGAGCTGGCTTGTGTAGATTTCCAGTTCAAAGTGTGCTTTTTTCTTCCACAGTATAATTTGGTTAAAAACATTTTTGATTAGCAACCTGTAAAATTTTGTTTTATTATGTTGGGGTTTCGCTGTGTTACCAGGCATGATCTACAACTTCTTTGCTCAAGTGATCCTCCTGCCTCAGGCTTCTGTACAGGTGAACTACAGATACGCACATCTATGCCCAGAGCAATTATCTGGTAAAATATTTAATACTGCGTTATTCATGAAATTCTTTCCTCCCAGGGAATTCCTCCACCCCACCCTTCCTAGAGTGACTCTCACTATGTAGTTCACGTTTAGCCTGGACTCACTGTGTAGCCCAGATTGACCTCAAGCTCACTCTCTCCTGCTGACTCATCCACCCAGCAGTTGGGAGGTAAGCACCACCACACAGTCTGCTTGTTTTTAATTTTTTGACATCTCACAAATACTGTGTTGAAAACCATGTGCAGTTATGTGTCACAAGTGTGTCCTCAAGCTCTCAGCTGGTTTTAACTTCTTGCTATCTGTGTCTCTTTTCTCTGTGGTTCTGATTGGTTGGTTTCTGCGCCAACCCCTTGTCTCTACCCCTTAGCCTTTCCCCCTAACTTCTCCATCTGCCTCTCTCTCTCCCTTTTCTGCCATACTTTTAAACCATTCATGTGTTTTCCTTTTCACACATTTGTCTTTTTTATTTCTCCTCTTCTCTAGCATCTTTTGTTTGCCTCAATGCCCTCAGGGAAGTTTTATATCACACTTACCTAGTTTCAG
The DNA here is from genome assembly GCF_034190915.1 of Cavia porcellus. Classification (NCBI taxonomy): domain Eukaryota; kingdom Metazoa; phylum Chordata; class Mammalia; order Rodentia; family Caviidae; genus Cavia; species Cavia porcellus. The sequence continues at coordinate 399,630 of NW_026947503.1, forward strand.
GTTTCTGTCTTGCACAAATACATGGAAAGATAAATCAAAAGAATATGACTTGAAAATTTAGGAAAAGTTAAGTTTTGGCCTACCTTTAATCAGAACCTTTCATCTTAGCTTAAACAATCTGAAGTGAGATAGTGGTAACTCCTTTGACTACAAAAAGGTTGCATGAACTACCTAGAGAACTTCCTTGCCAAAGTTAGTGGTGTGATATTCCTGTACATGTATAGTTGATGCTCTCTGTAAGTTGGGGCATGCAGAGAGGAGGCTGTGTTGTGCCACCAGCTGTTTCATCCTGCTTCCCATGAGGCCATGCGCATAGTCCCGTGTACTAAGGAAAGAGCTCTTTCTGGGCTCTGTCTACACCAGTGTACACAGTGGTGCAGGCCTAAGGGAAGCCGTGTTGCAGGCAGGGGGAGGAAAGAGGTAGCTGCTTGTGACTGTAGAACACTGAGTCTGTGGGCAGGTGTTCACTGACAACTATGGAGAGAGCAATATAGTCCTTTAACAGAGAAATAATGGGATATTTAAAGATCATAAAGAAAAAACAGAATCACAGGAATATATTTAGAACTCAGTAGAATTTACTTAAATACCAATTAATTCTTAATTACTTGTACCTTTCTTTATTATGTTAATGTGTAGTTTATTTCAGATAGATTTTATTGCTGAATAATCATCCCAGATTTTTATTCAAGATTAATTTTTTTTTTATCGGTACCAGGGATCGAACTCATGGCCGCCTGCTTGCAAGGCAGGTGTTTATGCTGCTGAGCTAAATCCCCAGCCCTCAAGATTAATTCTTATGTTTTCACAATAAAATTTAATTATCTTTATTTTGATAAACCTTTCATGAAGATACATCAGAATACCATATTGTATAGCATAAATCTGAATCTATGTATACATCAGTAAAACTGGAAAAAAATCATTCCAGGTTAGAACAGTATGCTTTTGTATTTTGGAAAATGTGGATCTCTTTTCTAAGGCTTTTGATTTCAATACATGTTTTGCTCAGTAGTTCCTCTTCTAGAAGATCTGATCAATCTCCCTGTTCTGTATGTAAATTTAACACTATAAGTGACTGCTATTTCTGCTTTTTGTGTTGGCTGTTATGATCTTAGTGTTAGTGTAGAATTGTGCTCACTGTCTCTGTATGGGGTAGAACTGTGCTGGTTAGAGAAGATATGATTGTCAATACTGCTTTTATATACTCCCGTTTCTAAAAATCTGCCTTAGTTCTTAACCCTAGATTCTGTATATTAAGAAAGTAAGTATGTCTTATACACTTCTAGTTATTTGGTTGTTTCTTTAGCTTTGTATTTTTTATTATAGGAAATTGCTGACAAAGATGGAAACAATAAAGTTTTATCATTCACTATCCATCCCTTCCTTGTCCAAGCTCTCAGTTTACCATGACTTGAGTAACCCTGGAAAGATGGGGGCTGTTTACAGTTATGCTGAGGAAGAGCAGTTCGTTACAGATGAGTAACCCTTCACTGATCTATATTCTGACATGTTTCTTAAAAACAGATGATTGTTAGTGATAAGACTTAAGCTGTGTTAAGAGAGGCAGAAAGTAGCTAATGGGAATCTGCCCTCTAATTCATATTTATTTTTTATTCTGTCTTCAGCATTTTTAACTTTGTCAATTTTTCGTGAATTTTCACAATTATTTTTTAATTTTAAGCTCCTTTATATTGCTTCAAAATTATCTATGTTAGCTTAATTCATTTTTATCATTGTCTAGTAAAATAAATTCAAAAAATGTTAACACTGCTGGACTTCTGTGTGAAAGAGTCTAACTGACATGTAGCTGTTAAATAATATACTTTTCCAGTGAAGGAAACTAGAACATATGTATGACTTGAGAGTATATGATGTCTGTTAAGCTGAACTTTCTTCCTGCTTCCTGTAAATAAATTCCAATAGAGAAGTAAGTGTGTGTCAAAGTTTTTGACTGTGTCTTCTTTGTATGTGTTCAGCATCTCTTTCATTACTTTTATCCTTTCTTCTTTTACCTGGGAGATTATTTCTAGTTTGAATTCCTTTAAAGCTTCCTGGAGTTGCTTCTTTATTTCAGTTGCTATTATTACAGTTATTTCAGGTATATGGCATATGTTTTCTTCTATGTACATTGCTCCTAGGGTTTCTTGGGATGGGTGGAGGTTTGAGATTGCATTCTGGTCTTTTGTTTTGTCATTTTTCTATATTTCTATGTTTCAAGTGTTTTTCTAAGGCTTCTCCTGGATGTGTTGGAAATCATCTCCTGTGCCCTAGGCTCCTGGGACTGAATGGAGGTTGCTGAGTGTGGTCCAGTCAGGCCCTCAGGCCCTCCCGTGCCACCTTCAGTGTTCCGTGTTCAGTGTTCACTGTGGATGATGGTCCCGGGCGAAGACCAATGCCCTGGAACTCACTTCACCTGCTTTCAACTCCCCTAATTGAAGAAGGTTGCTGGGGGTAATCTACTCAGGCTGCAAAACCTCCCAATGTGAGTCTAGTGTGGCTGGGCTCTGGGCGGGTCCTTGAGCTCTGGAAGCAATGATTTTAATACAATGTCCCAGGCTCCGGATGGCACTCCAACTCCCAGCTGGGTTTCCGGATTCCCAGTTCCAGAAGGTCACTGGGCATGTCCTGGACAGGCCTGAAACCTGCCAGGCAAGCACAGCCTAGTGTGGCTGGGCTCTGGGTGGGCTCTTGAGCTCTGGGAGCAGTGATCTTAACGCAGTCTCCTGGGCTCTGGATGGGGAGCAGACTCACCCCAGCCGCAAGCTGAGTTTCCGGGTTCCTGGTTTCAGAGCAGGTCCCTTTAATACACTTTTAAAGTTAGATTTATTGAAGAGTAGAAAATAGGAGATAAAATTAGCTATTTTAAAATGTGTTGCTTAATGAATGTTGGCAAATACAGAATCCTATTATCATAGTATATTTGATGATTTATATAAAATGTTGGTGTTAGATTTTTTGGTGCAATAAAGGAGCAGAATATAAAAGTAAAGGTGGCCTTTATTCCAAGGATGTAGAGAGGACCCCATAATCAGGAGCAGTCTGGGTTCTCTTCTACCCTGGATATGGGGTATGGATATACGTAACCTTTGACTGGGGTGGTGCTTAAGGCAGAAATTGATAACACATGAGGAGCTGATTGGAATTTTCTTCTCATGCACTGGGAAAGGAAAAAGGAAGTTGTGATAGGAGAAGAAGGAAGTGACCTCAGGGTAAACATCCCCTATTTGGCCTTCCACCACCATAATGTCCTGTCATTTCTTCTAGGGCAAAACTCAGTTTGGTTTCCCACCAAAGTTTCATTTGTTTCTTTACAGTCAATGCCTACTCTCTCCCCATCCTCTGAAAACACTGCTCTGATTTCTGTCTCTCTGGTTCTACCAGTAGGATAGCTTCCTATGAAGGAATGACAGGCAGTGTGCATTCTTTTGTGTCTGATGTTTTTCAATTTATATGACACTCTGCCATTGTGCATGTATCAGAGTTTATTTCTTTTTATGTCTAGGAAAAATGTCCTTATGCATGGTTTAAATGGTATATCCACTTGATAGAAATGATAATTGCTTCTGGCTTTTGCCTATGGTTCAGCATAACACTGCTGCAGACATTCCCACACAGGTGTGTTTTTTCATCTCTCTTGGGTGGAGTACTGAGACTTTTGCTATTATACAGTGCTAAAATTTTCAAATCTATTGTATTAATTTAGACTTCTATAAGCAGTTCTGGTGGTTTCCAGTCCATCAGAGCTTTTAAAATGGATATCATAAATATCCTCATACTTGATTTTTGGCTTCACATTTGTCAGAGATCCCTAAATTGTTTTCAAAATGTGTAAAAATAAATAGTTACATGCATTGAGGCCTAGCTGCTTTTAGTTGCCAGAGTATAAAGTTTTTAACTAGGATACATTCATCACCAAGTGATGCCTCCTTAGATTTGCAGTTAGGGATATTCAAACTGAATTATTATTTCCTGCAGTGTCATTATTTTTCCTCCAAGGAATCTTTCTGGAAATATTTGGTTAGAATTCAAGGCCTTCAGGAAGCGGATCTGACAGGGTGGTTCCTCCGACTTTCTCAGCACGTTTCCAAAGGCTTCACTAGGAGGTGGGTGGGGAGGGCCTTCTGGGTGTGGGCATCTGAGTCCAAGCACAGCAGATGCAGGGGTGTCACAGACAGAAGAGCTGCAGATGATCAGTAGCCAGGGTGGCAGGGTGCTGGGGTAAAAGGCCATGTTACTCTATCAGCCACAGCCAGCCATTTGAGTTCAAGGGTTGCTGCGCCGTGTCCTGGTTAAGTGGCTTTAAGCAAAGGGGGCCATTTGTTCCAATGTCAGATTGTTTTTCAAAAATAGGATGCTGAGGAAATAATATCAACTCTATTTGCATCAGATAATTATTATGAGCCTTGCATTGAGGTGTGCTCATAAGTGCAATATACATACTTCCTATATTTGGTTGAGTTTCAAATATCCTTTCCATTCCTTCAATTTTCTTCTATTTTACCTTTTTGACTCTTACTTTATCCCTACCTTATCAATGATCTTTCTTCCGGGATTCATTTAGTCTCTTTTGCTACCCCTTCCAATGTCCTGCATGCTTTAGTGTGGGTAATAAATGTGTTCCCACGGTATCGCGTCTCAGACCCAGAGCACTAGTGAGAATGCCAGTGTGAAACCTGGGCCCATGTGGCCTCCAGGTTCTGGCTCTGGAGAGAACCAGAACACTCAAGAACACTCAAATTACACTTCTGTAAAGCTCAAGTACCAGCAGGAGCTTTCTTAGTGTTTGATAGGATAAGTTCTACTGTGACTTATCTGTGGTCTAAAAGATAAGCACAAACATCTTTTCACAAGAGCTGTCCAATCACGGCCACTTATAAAACCCCCAAAACTTCCCAGAAGCTCATATTCCATGTCTATTTACAGCTGCATTTGCTTAGCTTTCTTTGTTTTCTAGGATAATATTTGTTTCCAGAAAAGATATCGTACAATCCTTTCAATTGCACTTTATGATAGGAAAGATTAAAGATGCTTTTAGTTAGGAATTTTTGAATAGAACAGATGAGCCTGTGGGGAAACCCATGAGCAAGCAGTGATATACTCAGTGATAAGCCCACAGCCCCTTGCTCTCTGGGGATCTGCTATCTCCATAGTTTGTCTGGCTCTCAGAAGAGGTTTGCTTTCAAGTCCAGTCAATCTTAAAATGATGCTATCAGGGCCAAGAATTTCTGAAGACAGTGGGGCAAAGGAGATTCTCGGAAGCTGTTTTTCTGACTCAGTGAAATTGTGCAAAATTTCAGCTAAAAGCTTGTTAAATATGATGTCAGCTAAGTAGGACTGTTTGACATGACGCTAGGACTTGGCTGAGCTGATTCTTTAGGAGTTTAGTGACCATTATAACAGCCCACAGAAGTTAACCGTTTAATGATACGAGGAATCCATGAAAAAGTTTCCCAGTCAAATTTGTAATTCACATATAAGGCTGTGTGTGTGTGTGTGTGTGTGTGTGTGTGTGTGTGTATCCAAGAACTGAACCCAGAGCTTCTCATGCCAAGCAAGCAAACACTAAGCTGTAGTCTCCTCAGATGCTCTAAGGTATTACTTTCTTGAAAGCAAAATGTTTCTGCTATGGGCTGAATGTTGTCCCTGTTCACATGCTGAAATCTTGACCTCAAGAGTGTGGTATTTGGAGGTGAGGCCTTTGGGAAGTGACCAAGTTCTGGGGGTGGGGGACATGAATGCACTGGTGCCGTGGGAGTGCCACCATTTGAGTCCATGCCCCAGGGCATTGTCCTTGGCTTGTCTTTCCAGTTAAAATTCACCTGCTGCATCTTAGTCTGAAGCAGCCTGCTCAGACCCAGTGTACCATAAAACTGGACGATGAAGTAAAAAGAACCACATGCCTGTGACCGTTGGGGACCTTGACCTGCCAACTGCAGGTTGTCATGCAGGTTCCACCCCCATTATTTCTGTTTCTTCTACAGAAGAAATCCCAGGTTCTCTTGTGGGCATTCTGAGGAGCGGGATGGTGACAGGTGGGTGGGGCAGTGTTCTCAAGGGATTCATGGGAACTTGGGCAGATGCATCTTGTCCTGGGGCCCACGTCCTTTCTCCTGTGCTGGGTGAAAGCCACTCTGGTGCTGCTCAGTGTCAGAAACAGGCAGACTCTGGCGCCACCAGCCCTTGCTCCTCTGGAACAGGTACTAGGGCGAGGGAGGCACCTGATTGTCCAGTTGTCCATGTCACTGCCCATGTGTAGTGAGTTCCACTTCACCTCAACTCTGAAAAATTGCAGATGCAGAAGGTCGTGATGGGCAGCACTTGTCTCAGGGCTCCATCCCAGCCCCATTTTGCCGTAGTGAGGCCCTGATACTGCCTAACATCAGTGACTCCCCTGAGATGAGGGTACAGGAAGAACTAAAGGAAGACAAACTAGGCAGCTTGCCAGTACTTCCCCTAGAGATGGACCTGGAGCAAGCTATCCCACTGATCTTTTTAGAGTTGTTTTGAATTCAAGAAGTGCCTGTTACATGTTAGACATTGTTCCAGGTACCTGGAGACACATCAGAGAAGAAAAACCAAGAGGACTGCCCTCTGGAGTCATTGATTCCCATGTCTTCTGCCTCTGTCTGCAGCAGGATCTGTCCTTAGTTCCCAGGCACTGGAATACTAATAGTTTTGGAAGACAGATTATTTTTCTTTAGAGCAAGGAGCAGGTTTGTTTGCTGTTTGGCATAGCAGCCCTGCATCCCTGTTGGGCAAAGGCTAGGCAAATTCACTGCCCTTGTAAAAGGTCCTCAGCTCAGACTCTGCTTCTGTAATGAAGCCTTTTGCACAGGCAAAAGTTGATAGCTCCTTGCTTCATCCTGTGACTCCTCTAGTGCTGTGTATGTATAATACAGTCCTTTGACTCCTTGTGTGATCCTCCAACACCCATAAAACCTCAGTTTGAAAGCAGCATAAACACCTCAGCTCCTTCATAGTTGTGACTGTTATTATCATTCAGTCATTATACTCTTACATTTTTCATAACAATCTACTCTCTTCGTGGGTTTGAAGAAAAAGTAATTTTTTCCGTGCAAAATGTTCCTCACCTTGGGTTGGACTGACTGCTTTCTGTGATGTCCTTCTCCTTGGTCCTCTATCTCATGTATGTTCTCCCAAGTTATTTCCCAAATTGGTCCTTTAGCTTTCAATTACATATTCTTGCCAGAATTCTCTTGACTTGGACTTTCACAAATATTTACTTCTGGCCTTTGTTAGTACAACTAAGTTTCTTGTGGACAGATATTCTGTCTTTTGGCTTGCCTTTAAAAAATCTTCCATGGTTCCTAGTGAACACTGTGACTAATAGCAGCAATTGTGATTGAATGTTCAGGATAAAAAAGATTAAGCATTTTGATCTAGTAATGCTCATCTGTTTCATAATTCACCAAAGGGCTCAGTCTGCATTAGCTTTAAGACATTCCAAAATGTAGGATATTGCCTGCATGTATTTAGCTGAGGCAGATGTACCTGTGCTCCATAAATGTAGCTGAGTGAGTCAATAAATGTATAAAAATACATTAGGAAAGGGGAGCATTTAGTTACAGTACATGCTACACAGAAGTTCTGACTGAAAGAACTGAGATCTCTTTGACTATGACTGTACCATTGCTGCACCTCAGTCTTCTAGGCAGTGAGCTGGGTGGTATTGTATGTAGATGCAGTATATTTTGAAACTCCTTGGTTTCCTAGGCAACCACAACTTTTAAAAGTCACAGCCAGCCGCTTTGACTAGTAAGATAAATACAACAATTTTTGCTTTTTGTTCCAAAGTTGCTCACCCTGTGGGTAGGGGAAGTTGTGTTTCAGTCCAGGACAGTAAGACCAGGTGAGATAGGCACAAAAGACTGCAGGCGTCACTGAAAAAGGCCTCTAAGAGCAGAGCCTGTTAAGAAGTCAGCAGACATGAAATGCATCTCAGGGCCTGCCTTTAAGCATAGCTTTAGGCTTGGGATGCCTATGCTTCTACAGTGCAAAGATGGTAATTACTTACTGAGTCTCATTTCCAGTATGAAACACTTTGAGGACCCACTCTCTAGGGAGACTTGAGTGGGCCACGAGAAGCCCCTCAAGTGTCCCAGGTGCTACCTGGCAGACTTTGCAGGGCAGGGCTTTCTCTTAACTGTCTATCAGCTGCTCTGAGCTCAGGTCTGTTCAGGTACACACAGTGATCATTAAACATGCACATTTGAGCTGCATAGAGTTTCCTGTAGTACCTAAGAGAGTGGCTCACACACACAGCTTTGGGCCCTCACTGGCTGGCTCTCTCCCTCTGAGGAGCAGAATAGTAGGTGCATCGTGCCTCTCCGAGCACCTCACCTCTCTTCTCCAATTTCTCACAGACCTGGCTGGGGAAGCCACACTCTGGATGATAACCTGCTCCTTCTCCCCAATCCCTACCCCATGACACGGTCAGCCAAAAGTCCCCACAGGAACACCCAGAAATGCCTCGCCCATCCCAAATACTCTGGCACTGGCTGAGCTGAGTGGATCCAGATACTTGTGCCTTGTTTGGAATTAGGGCAGCGCTGTACTCCTCTTGAAGTCAGATTTTTCTTACCCTTCCTCACCACTTCTTCTATGGGAAGCAAACAGAACCTCACAGTTTAGGGGGCAGGATTTCTGAAGGCGACCAATGAATGGCCACAAAGGAAGACTCTGTGTGCCTCTTTCCTCCTCTCCCATCCTGCGGCCTCTTGGTCACGTGTTTGAGAAACCACCCCGGGGCTTGTAAACCTGTCCACAAGTGTCACAATTCTCCCTTCGCAATTTTGAACTGAATCGCTGCTGACTGCCAGATTGCACTGTGGTACAAGAGATCCCAGGCAGGAGCCACCAAGAACCCAGGACTCCAAGGGGGCCGAGGTGCGATCTGGAGAGGGAAACGGGGAGCCGCGAGGAATGTGGGGCACGGACAACTGCCAGACTAAATAAACATGCTCAGCCCTGCCTCCACCACAAACACCAACAATTTAACACAAGCCTTAACGCGTCCCTGGTTAAGATCTGGAAGCACCCCAAAAGGCACAAGGTGCAAAGGGGATCCCCTGGTCTTCATCTCCTCAGGCATTGACATCTTGCTGTCCAACACAAAGGCCCCCCGAGACCAAAAACTGCGGATGCGTCCGAGGCTGGAGCCCCTCGGTGCGTTTGGAGTGCGCATGTTGTCTTCCCGAACGAGTGTGCTCCGAAAGGCTTGGGGACTGGCGTCTCCGTGAGCTCCCGTCCCCGCCCTCTTCTTGCTTCTGGCTTCCTTCTGGGGAGTTAAGGGCAGGAATCATTTCTGTGAGTGATCAGGGAATCTGGAGCTGTTCTGTGTGCTTCCCCGACACACATTTGCCGACGTGATTTCAGGTGCCTACTGTCTAGTTCCTGAGCAGAAGTAGCCCAGCAGGCGCCTCCACTCGCGTCCTCAGCGCAGCTCCAGGCTGAAGCGCCCGCGTCCTCCGGGGGAACTCCTGAGCCACGCGGTCTGCGCCCCCAGCGTGGGGAACCAGCGAGGGCCTGGGCTGCAGGAGGGAGGGAGGCGCGCTAGGGGAACATATTTCTGTTCTCTCTTGTGTTCCACAATACTCTATAGAACCCAAATACCTACAGGTACCTCAAACCTCTTATTCTCCATCTGCCATCTGCTATCTTCTTAAAGGTTACACATTAACCCTGTTCTTCCTGTACTCAAACCAGATGGGTCACAGTGGTTAGTACAAGACCTCAGGGCCATCAGTAGTGCAGTCACGCCAGTTCCCCAGTTGTCCCAGACCTCCATATTGTTCTGTCTCATATGCCCCCGTCCACCTACCTCTCTTACTTTTCAGTGCTAGACTTCAAGGATGTCTTCTTTACTGTACCCTGATACCTTGACTGCCAGGATCTCTGCTTTTACATGGACAGATCTGGATACCTTTAAATCTGCACAACTTACATGGACAGTCCTGCCTCATGGCTTCAGGGTCAAGCCCTTGCCGCTGACCTCAAAGCAGCTGATCTTCAATCCAGGACACTCATCCAATATGTTGATGATCTCCTCCTTTGTTACCCTAGGACACTTCAGCTTTGCCCAACAGGGATGCCCAATACCTTGATTAACTTTGTCTCTGACCAGGGATACAGTTTCCCCAACCAAAGCTCAGATAATTTCACCAAAAGTCATATACTTAGCACTCACTCTCATTGGCTGGCATCTGGCTCTCCCCCAATCACCCCACACAGTACAGACTCTCGGGAGGTCTTAGCTTCTTGCTGACTTGGTTTCCTGCTCTGAAATCCACAAATGGTGCAGACTAACAGGAGAGGGCTTGTGAATAGCTCTCCCCAAGTAAGCCCACACGTCATGCTGACTCAAAGGAGGTCTTAGCTTCTTGTACTCTACTCTCTGGCTTTTCACAGGTGTGTAGACGAGGAAATATGCAATGCAAGAAATTAAATTAAAGCTATGAATTTGCAGCAATGAGCGTCGGCATAATAGTGTGACCTAGGTGCAGAAAACAATGCTATCTACAATGTTTTGTAAAGACATTTTATCGGTTTACTTATTTGTTTACTTATTTTCTTTAAAACAGGGCCTCTCAATATAAAACATTCATTGAACTTACTAACTAGTTCAGGCCTCAAATTCATGGACATCCTCCTGTCTCAACCTTCTTAGTGCAACAATTTTAGGCATGTGCCACCATGCCCTGTAAGAATATATCTTAAACCTCAGTGAAGAAGTAGCATTAATTTGTATCTGATGAATGAAGGGGACATAAATTCTCATTGAGATCTACAGAATTGTCAAAATGGCACATTCCTACTTATATAATATTCATAGTAACTAATCTGAGGGTCAATGTTATTAAAACACTCAATATGAGAAGGTAGATGAGATCTGGATTAGAAAGTGTCTGTCTTAGTTACTTTTTACTCATCACTGAGACAAAATACCTGATGCCCAAAGTTGGGAAAGGAAAGATTGATTTCTTACAGTTTTTGGAGGTTGCAGTCCATACTCAGTTGGCTAAGGCAGGGTGGCAGGGCGGGCCCCAGTTCATGGTGGCTGCAAACAGCAAGGCGGAAACCAGCAAGAGAGACAGACAAGCCTTCTATCTGCCATTACACTGTTTGCTGGCTCCACCCCTAGGTGGGTATAGCACTGACGCCATCAATCCAAACTCTGGACAATGAACCAATCACAAATTCATAGTGTAAACGCATGAGGCCTGGGGGCCACCAACATAAACCATGACAGAGAGTATACAGGAAACCAAGCCGGAAAATTGTATACATTATAATTATCACTTCATAAATGCTTGAATTTATTATACTTAATCATAACACATTGAAATCACCTCTGTGCTTAGACTTTTCCATTGTTCTGTTGTTACTGCTGTTGTCATTTTTATTGTTGCTGTTGCTTATCCCTCATATGTGACTTAATCTCACCTCAGAGTATAATTCAAAATTTTGGAAATCTACCAAAGTTAAGAATATGTTGTAACATATAATTAAACCGCATACCTATATATGTTTAAAATACATGCATTTTTATAATATGTATTTTATAACAAATTGGTTGTGTAGTAGTTTCATTACATATATTATGTTTTAACATATAAATTTCTCAAAATAATGATTGCTAGAAAAGAAAGCAACAGAAATTACAAACTATTGAAACTGAAAATGGCGGGGGCTGGGGATTTAGCTCAGCAGCATAAGCACCTGCCTTGCAAGCAGGCAGTCGTGAGTTTGATCCCCAGTACCGAGGAAAAAGACAAAAAAAAAAAAAAAAAAAAAAGAAACTGAAAATGTCATTCACCATACTTTGGGAACTGGAGATACATATATGTATGTATTACATTACATGTGTATGTTTATGCAACTATAAGGTGAAACTCTCAATCTGAAATGTTCAACACAAGAAACAAAATAGAAAAGGAAACAATGAAAATAGAGGATAGGAAATAACAGGGCACTAGAACAACACAAAAGCCATAAAAATCTAAATTAAATTGACTTTTGTAACAAAATAAAATTAATATCCCTTGATAAAATTGATCATAAGAGATCAGTTGCACAACAGACACTGAAAATAGGCACATCTGGAAAAAAGTATAAATCATTTTGAAAAAATTTAAATAATTCCATATCTATGTACTTGAAAATATAAATGAGATCCATTAATTCAAAGATAAATCCTGAATGAAACTGTTGAAGATACCACATCTACTTTTGAAGCTGAATCTATACTACTTTTTCACACAAATTTTATGTTGATTGAGAGTTTTAGGAGTACCAATATGAGTTCTTCAAGCTGCTTCCGATAAACAGGAAATAAGAAAATCATTCCATTTTATTACTAAACTTGCACTGTGCTACTCAGGCATGACAATGGAAAATCAAACATCACAAGCAACTTTTCTCCTTATTTTGTTTGTTTTGTTTGAACATGGTTTGGGATGTAGTTCAGGCTGGCCTTGAATTCACTTTGCATCCCAGGCTGGACAGGAATTTGCAAGTTTCCTCCTGTCTCAGCCTCCTCAGCATGGAGATTATAGGTGTATTCATACATGTTTGTTTTAACTTATTTTCTTGAGTGAAAATCCCATCTATAGTTCTGATTTTTGCTATAGTTTAAGGAGGCTACAATGTGTTAAAATTTTTGCTTACTTGATACAATTCAGAGCACTGGATTCTAGAAAAAATATACGCAATGTCTGTGTATGAAATTCTATGTTAGAGAATTGAATGCTTATATAGAATTTATAAATAAAAGCCAACAAATTTTACTAAATTAAAAATTGAAAGAAACTTTGATAATGTGACAAAAATGTTTACAAAAATCATCAAATATTGAAAAAATATGAGCTAAGATTTCTTCACTTCAACATGCCTAACATGCAGTCTGATGGAGAAGCCAGCCAATACACTAATGTCAGGAAAAGAAATAAAACCTAAACATATTGGAAAGGAAGAAAACTAGCAATTATGTTGGAATGATAGTGATATGAAAGTGTAACATACAGAAAAATTAATCATAAATGGAGTTGATTGCTGATTGAATAGCAGACTAATGTGCGAACAATATTTAGTCACCACAGTCATAACACAGAATTTCAATTTTCAAAGATGTTGGCTATATTTTAAACTATGAAACACTTAGAAATATATTGTGAAGTTTTTAAAGTGTTACCCCAAGACATGTGTAACAGGAAAGCATTAATTACATAAAAGTGAAATGAGTCATTAGATAAAAAAAAATTTATCTGTATCAGAGGGTCAATAATAATAACATTAATACTTCAGACATTTCTACTGATACCATTCAACTGCAATCAAAATTCCAACATGTTTTTAGTAAAACCTGAAAATATTTGGAGAACTTTCTGTACTTTGTAGAGACTCCCAGTACATATTAATTTCCCCAGAAATTAGAAAATGTAGCTCATGGTGATTTCTGAGTGAGTGATCCCTCACTGAATGGATAAATAGGTTATTGCTTGCACAAATTAGTTTAAAAGGTAGATCTTTAACAATTCATGAGGATGGAAAATTTTTCACAAGAACATGACATTAAAAGAGAGAATAAATATAACTTCACTGTAAAGTTTACTGCACTGTAAAGAATAAAAGGAATATCAATTTGAAATTACTGGACACATAAAAATACAAGGGTTTGGCTGGACTAGTTTCACCTGCTATTTGGGTGAAAGCTGGGAGTAACAAGGAATTACAGAAACCACATAGAAAAAAATTTGCACTTTTTGGGTAGATGTGGAGCAGTGTGTGAAGTGTCCAGGCCATCAGTAGGCAAACATTCAGAGAAAGCACTGCCTCAAAAGGTCTGTGACTTTTCTGGACCGTGCAGACCCCTTTGGGGAAGGCTCTGACTGGCACCGCCCTGAGTCTCACTGTCCTCACAGCTGCTATCTTTGGGCTTTTTGCGAAGCACAGAGACACTCCCATTGTCAAGGCCAACAGCAGGGCTCTCAGCTGTACCCTGCTCATCTCCCTCACCTTCTGCTTCCTCTGCACCTTGCTGCACTTTGGCCATCCCAACACAGCCCCTTGCATCTCCCAGCAGACCACTTTTGCAATTGTGTTCACTGTGGCTGTCTCCACTTTGTTGGCCAAAACTATCACTGTGTTGCTGTCCTTTTAAGGTTGCTGTCCAGGCAGTGATGGATGAGTCAGCTACCACATCAGGGGCAACAAACTACAGCATCTCCCATCTGCTCCCTGATCCAACTCACTCTCTGTGTCATCTGGATGGGGACAAACCCACCCTACATTGACACAGATGCACACTCTTGTTCACATCATTGTGTGCAACAAAGGCTCCCTCACTGCCTTCTGCTGTGTCCTGAGATACCTGGGCTTCCTGGCCCTGCTGAGTTTCACTGTGGCTTTCCTGGCCAGGAACATGCCTGATACATTCAATGAAGCCGAGGTCCTGATGTTCAGCATGCTGGTGTCCTGCAGTGTGGGGGTCACCTTCCTCCCTGTGTACCACAGCAGCAAGAAGGTGATGGTGGCCAAGGAGGTCCTTTCTATCTTAGCCACCAGTGCAGGACTTCTAGGCTGCATCTTTGTCCATAAGTGCTACATATTTTTGTTAAAGCCCAAAAGGAATTCTCTTACTTGGACCAGGCATAACATACTTTCCATGAGAAAGGATCCTTTTTAATCATTAAGCATATTTGTTTTCTAATATACCCAGTTGTCCTAAAATAAAAGCTGAGCTGCATGTGAAGTTGGATGCTATATTCTATTATATGAGACTTGTATCCTTACTAAGTGATGCAACTTCCTTCTCTTACAATATAATGGCCAGTGAAAGCTGCAGTCCTCGTCTCTAAGTTTAATTTTATTCTTGATATTTTGATTCCTATTTAAGTCAGAATTCATCCTGTTGTTTCTATCATTCTACACTCCACTTTGACTTTCTCAATTTTTATCCCACTGATAATAATAAATTCCTTGCTGTGTTTCTTTTTCTTTTAATTTTATTTAAAGAAAAAAACAAAACAGTAAAAGGGTACAAGTAATACAGAATTTCAAAAAAATAAACAGTAAGGAATCACTAGTTAGTAGATTACATATTGTCATCTTAGAAATAGTTGTTCAGGTTACAAAATTAAGCATGCAAAGTGGATATTTAAAACAATGAGACCGCAAGCCTGATGATATAGGCAATTCTTTTTAAGGAAGCAAGAGGCATTACAGTAACCATTGTTGATCACCTTGTATTCTGCTTTTACATCATGTACTATGTCCATCCTTTGTTTTGACTGACTCTGTTTTGTTATGTCACATTTGGTTTTATTCTCTTCCTTGCTGTATTTCATGGTTTCTGAATCCTTTAATATTTGATTGCTTTTTTTCCTTTAGAAGGCATGTCCTGTTTTTAATGTGCTGATTAAATTTTGGTAGTTGTATATGTATTTGCCTTCTTGCATTTGACTTTTGCAATTAGTCACATTATTATTTTTCCTTTTGGTACCTGAAATCAAACTCACAACCTTGTGCTTGCCAGAGAAGCACTCAAACCACGGAGATACATCTTTGTGTAGTTGCATTAATTTTTAGTAGTCTTATACAGTTTTTAGGATTCTAGAATTGCCTAGCCATATGCAAATGGGTTTACCCTGTTGAATATATGATGCCAATGTATTGATCTACTGAATACATTGTGGGAGTAGTTGTACATATGCAATAGAATATTTAGCTATCCCAGATTTGTATTTCCTTCTACTCTTATTGGTTATTCTTTATTGACAATTATCTATGCATATAATGTACATTTGAGTTGTACTATATATAGCGTGTACAGTACATTTTTTCATCATGTTTACCTTGCACTAAAGTCAATATGGATCAAAGACCTAAACATTAAGATGGAAACACTAAACCTATTGGAGGATATTTTAAATGGTTTTTAGATAACACAACATGAAATGGTTATCTTCCATGTGTTAATTTCTGTCTATGTACCTATGGGTTCATATAAATATATGAGATATTTCTGCACATAGTAAACACCTGTGATCCCAGTGCTCTGGAACAGTGGCACTGGAGATTCCAACTTTGAGCTCCACCTCTGATACTTGGAGACTTAACAAGGAACTGTCTGAAAATTCACATTAAATAAGTCAGTAGACGTAGCTCAGTGTGTGCGTACATCCAGGATTTGATTTCTGAGTCATTATTTTCTCCTTACATTTTTAAATTTAAGAATTCTATTAATAAAGTTGAATATATATTTCTGATTAAAATCTTAATTGGTCTCAAGGTTCAGATCTTTGACACTGTCGAGAGCATATTTGAATTCAGTATTTGGCACCTATTTTGAAAAAGGCTGTTTTGTCTTTGTGTTGGATTTTTGAGAGTGCATATTGAATAAAATCTATCCCATAAATGAATAGATTGCAAGAGTGATTATGAGGCTGAGTGGATGGAAGCAGGTATGGGCGGGTGGAAAATAGTGTCAAAGGCATAAAAGGAGGCATAACGCTCCTGGATACTTCAGTGAGACTAAAGAGAGAAGGAGACCGAGGGGGTAAACACAGAAACAAAGTGGAGAGTTGGAGAATTTGGTTCTTTTGTTGCTGTCTTCAGATGTTTCTAATACATTCCTTCCAAACTTCAATACATTTAAAACACAAAATATAATAACTTGTCATTGCCCCATCTGAAACTTACAAACTTACAGAAATGCAACGGCTCCCATGTTCCCCTCAACCCCACTTAGCCCCAGCTCCTGGTATGACAGAGTGATCTGCTGAAAGAAGTTCTTACCTGGCTTTCAGCTTGCTCTCCTGTGTCTGTATTTTCTGTATTTCCACACTGCAGGGCTTTTCCACCTGGCACATTATGTCCTTTCCATATTCCTATCCCAAACCAGTTCCAAGTGTTTTCAAAGCATACAGTCAGGTACAGGGACAGCAATGACACCAGTTATCTAGTTCCAAAAACCGTCGCGGTCACTTCTTTTTTGCTGAGACAAAATATTGAACACCTGCAATTTAAAGGAAAATAGGTTGATTCTGTCTCATGGATTTAGTTCCAGGTCAGCTGGCTCTGAGGCAGGAAGGCAGCAAGGAAGGACCTGACAGAAGATAGCTGTTCAACCATGGCAAGCGGGAAGCAAAGAGACAAGGAAGGAGCAGGCAAAAGCACAGAGCCTTTCAGGTTAAGTCCCCAGCAAGCCCCCTCCAGCCAGGCCCTTCCTGCTAACTGAACTAAAGTCACATAATAATGACCGTAAGGTCCCGTGGTGTAATCACCTTCCTAACCCATGATTTTGAGGGACACATAGTAGAGACTGTGGGAAGAATTGTATGGAAAGAAAGGAAAATCTGCTGAGCACCTGCTGGTTGCCAGAATCACATGAGGCCTCCTGGGCTGTGGTCTGCAGCAGACCGTGTTTGAAGACATCATTCTCCACAATTTTACAGAATGGAAATGGAACATTTGAAAGAAAAATCATGCAGTGTGATCACTCTCCTAGATACCTGCCCAAACTGGGGTTCAAAATCCAGCTGAGGCAGCTCATTTCCTCAGTGACACCTAAACTCTTTTCCTGTCCCACCACTGCATCTGAAGCACCAGGACTGGCAAGGAATTCCTTTCAATTAAGGTCCTGTGTCTGTCAGGAGGTGGTATTCAACTGCTACGAGTTTCAAGTTATCAAATGATATATTCAGCCCTCTTCAGTAGAAGGGCTTGCTGTGCTGAAAACTGAGTGTGACAGTAGATAAGAATCCTGCAGCCTTCGCATGGCACTCAGCAGAAGAGGACATATTAACCCATCCACTGATACCTGCTTCATATACGTCATACAGGGATGAGAAACTCAGGCTCATAAAAATGAGGTGACATTTCAGGAAGAGCCAGGATGCCAAGCCCGAGGTCACAGGAGCCCCACTTACTCCTACTGGCTTCCTCACATCCTGACCTCCGCACTGCATTAAGGCAGACTCTATCAGCTGCCTGGGGCAGCCTCTGTGCTATGTCATTTTGATTTAAGGCTACTTTATCTTGAAATATCATAATTTGAAATATCATTAGTAATATTGGCATCACTATTTAAACCACTCTAAAATTACAAATGGAGTATGCATTTACTTATTTTTATTTCTAGTTGTATTATACACCAGCTTTATTGTAATTTGCTTTGGATTAGTAATACCTTCACAGGCACTGCCATGACATGTCTCAGAAATTTTCCATATTTATTTGAATTAAACATATCTTAGAAAAACAAACTAATGAAATTTGTGATTTACCCTTCTACTTAACATTCTATATTTAATTGACTAATACATTCTGTTTACACTTTCGTGGACATACACTTCCTTTGTTTACACTATTTATAAAGAGCTTTTCACTTTGAGAAAACTCCTAGATTACTTTGTATGGTTTTTTTTCTTTTATTAATTTGTACTTGCTTTTATCATTCTACTATATCCCCTCTATTTGGTCAAGAGCTACATTCTCCAACTCTTTTTTGCATATAAGAATGAATTAAAAACTCAATCTTAACTGATATATAGGCTTATCTCCTTAGCAAGGCTTGAATATGTAAAATTTTGGCTATCTTCTGTAAATGCTCTCTGGTTTCTAGCTTTTGTGTGCTGGGTTATGATTCCTGTAGAGTAAAAATTATGCTTTCTAGTCTTTATAAGCTTCTGTCTAGCTTGCTGATATCTTTAGTGGTGTGACACTGAATCTCATTTGGAAGTCCTTTGGTGTGACACTCGTTTGGAAGAGCGGATTATCTTAATGGTACTCTGCCAAAGGATCATTAGCAGGGCATAAACTCCACTCATGTACACTTGGTATCTTTTACTGTATCAACTTTCATATTTTGTTATACTAAATTCTATATGTATTTTCTTGGATTTATTTTGCATATTGTCTTTTGATCCATGCTTTCTCTTTTTCTTGCTTCATTTTTTGGTACTATACATGACAATTTTATTTCAGATGCCAAACACTGATTGCTGATATATAGGATAATATCTTAGTTTGTGCATTGACTATGCAAGATGACTTCTTGTTGTCCCCATCATTCGTCGTCATTGTATAGGAAAACAGAATTCATGTCTGAATTTTCTTATTTATAACATAAAATTATCTGACCACTAAACTTTATCAATCCATGTAGTGACCCTGAAATCAATGTGTATGTCTTCTACTATGAATGTACCCTTCTTGTCCTGATTCACATCCTCACAGGCAGCAGGAGACATGTAGGTGACTGTTTTTTCCTCCAAAGTGGGCACACATAAGTGCTTTTTCCAATGGAAGCATAGCAGATCCACCAAGGACAAGAATTTTCTCTTCTCAGGATGCAGCACAAGAGACACCAGCATGCAACTCAGGAGTTTACAGTTGGGAAAGAGACAGCCACTGTCTTCAGGGACGTTCTTTGAGGTGGGGACACTGCCAGAGTTTTCTTCCAGATGATGTTCCAGCAAGTGCAGAAGAGTATTTCTGATAAAAATTTCCCCTCTGTTGTATTACGTGCCCCATCATATGGGAGACATTATTATTTTATGAAAATAATAATGAGTGATTTCCTGAATTGGTACCATTACATCCTGTAGTGTATTTTTGAATTTTGAATTTTGAACTTCAATTTACCTTTTGTGGCACAAGAGATTGAGTGCAAGGTCTTGTGTATGTTTGACAGATGCTCTCTATTTATTTCCTCAGTCATTTAAATATTATTATGAGCCAAAGTTTTATATGGGGTTTTCCTGTTAGACACAGATAGGCTGGATAAAGATCTGTGTGATGATCTCTTCTTAATTCCTAAAAACACTCTATGTTTTAGTTAGATCACATTCACAGATATCAGACTTAAGAATTCAACATCACACTTGAAACACAGTGCAATCCACATGACAGTCTGACCCAAACTAGAAACGCAGGCCTGAGGTGGCAAAACATGCACTTCTGTGTAGGATCCAAGTGTATTTTCAAATATGTTTGTGTTTTTGTTGGGTACGACTTGCAATATCCAGGTCAATGGACATAAAAAAGTCTTTTATTTAAAGACATCTTATACAACTTTAAGCTCATGAGATCCAGTATATTATCCTGCCATGTTGCTATTGTTTTGTTTTTTTCTCTGTGAGGGGGGGGGGAGAGCAGGAGGGAGGTACAAAGGCCTTTATTAAGGGCACGGGAGGACGACTGCTAAGGAGACTCCTGGGGAGAAGCAGGAAGCCTTCAGAAGCTTCAGGAACAGTCACAACCTTTTTATTTGTGACCCAACAGAGATGGAGCTAAATAGGCGGGCAGAATTACATACAGCTGATAGGAGAATCTTCTGCACGTGCCCGAAGGACGGGAGGTTTGACTTGCAGATTTGCGAAATTAACACAAGGAGGCGCTGTCCAACAACAGAGGCAGTTGGTACACAAGGAAAAACTTACCAGTTATTGTGTGTACTTTTCTGTCACTGCTGATGCAAAATATCCAACAGCCAAAGTTAGAGGAAGAAAGGTTTATTTAGCTTACAGTTTGTCAAGGTTTCAGTTCACAATCAGCTCACTCCAAGAAAGCATGGCACATGTTAAATGGTCAACATTGTAGGGTGATTGAAGACAGCAAAGAGAGAAAGAGCTAATTTGGGTACCAACCTACTTTGCCTCACTTTTATTGTAAGAAAGGTCTCTGCACTGGCGAGGGTGTAGCACTTACATCATCTTCATGCCTTCCTCCTGCACATGCTCAGGATGTTTACAAAGTGAGGCCACTGGACCGCAGCACCAACACTCAGTGAAGTTTCTGAACTCCTCAAGTTGACACACTGTATCAACTATTACAGTTATTATGTACTTACCAAATGTAATTATGTCTTAAAATTTTTGAAACTCTGATGATTTTGCATTTAGAGCCCAATTTTATTTTGAATAGCTACTTTTCAAATGCTAATGGGGACATGAGGTCAATATATTCCAATCTGGAAAATACTGTCTCAAAATGTTTAAAATATTTTCTCCAAATGTACTTTAAATGTTAAGCTTATCTTTTAAAAAAATCAATGTTTCCTTGCATCTTTAATAGATTGTCTGTTATGGCTTATAGGTTTATAAATCAATATTGATACTTATGCAATAAGTGAAGTCTGTTTACATTGAGGTTCTTCTTTTGTGCCAGTTTTTTAGAGCTTTACAAATACAAAACAGCATGCATTGGACAAGTGCGCTATTACTCAGAATAATCTACCTGCTCTGAAAATTCCACTGAGCTTCATGGCTGTAAATATTATCTGTGCTTCCCTACTCCTCAAAAATCTGAGTGATGGTATAGAAGTCATTTTCAGCTTTGCTCCTCTGCTTTATGTTGAGGGAAAAAGAGATTTGCCACATGGACTCGTGTTCTCATAAAAGCCTAAAGACTAGCAGGACTCAAGGTCACAGGAGTACAAATGGAGTATGAAAATATACTAAATCATGGTATAAAGATATTTGAAAAAACTAAGCCGTAGGGAAGTAGGATAAGTTACACAATTCAAAAATATGTTGTATTTCTGCAGTGATCTTCCATCATTCATTTGGGTTTCCTGACTGAGGTGCAATGATCTGTACCCCAAGTAACGGAGAGCAGGTGAGCGGTGACTTTCAGCTTGTGTCTGGTAGGCAGATAACATGATCACAGAAATTTTCGTGCAACTGCAAATCTTGGTCATGGGCCTGTCAGATGACTTAATTTTCCACTTTGGAAAGGCACAATGCCAGAACAGTAACATTAAATATTCTAGTGCAAACAAATAGCAACGTCTCTAATGGCATCTCACTAATGACAAACACTTAGGAGGAAATCTGCCCAGGAGGAGGAGGTGGCCGCTGGGATGTTGCTATTAGTAGAATTGAGTTAAATCATGGTGGCTCCAGCTGAAGAAAA
Source organism: Cavia porcellus (assembly GCF_034190915.1). Lineage (NCBI taxonomy): Eukaryota > Metazoa > Chordata > Mammalia > Rodentia > Caviidae > Cavia > Cavia porcellus. The sequence continues at coordinate 421,569 of NW_026947503.1, forward strand.
TGACATTCAAGCATACTTTCTGGCCTGTGTGTTTTCTCCTGGACACCAGACCTCAGATGTGGCGCCCAGAGGACAATGTTTGCAAATTTCTCCAGGGACATGGAGCAGGCACTGGTGATAGGAGTGTCCACATGAGTCAGACACAGTGTCACACTGAAACACACACATATTGCTTAATATAGCAAGTTTGATTCTGGTTCCTGCTTTTTTGTTTTGTTTGTTAGTGGCAGATCAGAATTTTTTTGTTTTGTTTTGTTTTGTTTGCTTTTACTCACAGAACTGTGCTTGAAATCAACTAATCAACTAAATCCTGTGAAAGGATTAGTTACTCAGGCCACTTACTGAAAAGATTAAGAAGGGTTTTATTTAATCATGACATAACTTTCAGTAGAGAATCCAATGAAGTGTGGTTTACTTAGGAAAGTGAATTCTGAAAGGAGGGTGGGCTAATGTGCATCTAGTGCTAACCAGGAGGATGGGGATGGGGAATCATGGAGTCTGGCTAAACCTGCCTTAGAGGATTCTAACTATGAAAATCCAAGGGTGATCAGACATCATCTGAATATAGAGGGGGATAAGAAACTGATCAGATACCAAGCATTATCAGATCTCAAGAACAGTTCAAGCATGTAGGCTGTTTCTGTTCCCAGGAAGAGAGGACAAGCTACCCTCTCTTCTATGTCCTCTGCAGTCCACACATATGGTCAGAGAATCACACTGCTGTTGCAGTTGGTCCTGTTCTAGATCCATACCTGGTGAGCTCTGTCTGTGGTTAGAAGAACACATTTAGAATTCTGAGTTTTTATGCCCAGGCTGATGTGCCCAAGAGGAACAGGAGTGTAGGAACTCAAAAGAGAGTTTTGATTTCTGATAAAATCAGAAGAAACAAAAAAAAAGAACTTTTGAAAAACAGAAATACTTACACATAATCACTTTATATATTTTATATCAACTATATATTAGATAATACAATTTTAATATTTTAAAGAATCATATTTTTCAGATCTGCAAATGCAGTGGTCACAATGTTTACATTGTAGTCTTGGTAATAACTTGGCTCTTTTGCTCAAAAATATAAATATATTCAAGATACCATCATTCTGTTTTGCATCAATGTAATTTCCATACATAACACATTATATATATCCATGTTAATTCTTATACATGCATAATTTATATACTTTCAACCTATCATACATCAGTTATCACACTTTTTTTGAATATTCCAAAATTTCTAATTGATTCCTCTTGTCATTTAGGATGATCATAGATATTTGATATGTAGATGAATGCTCCCTGATTAAACCTAAAGAGTAAAATGCCTATGTTCAAAATTATCTGTTTTTATATTATCATATGAAAGGATTTTTCCCTGGATAGGACACTACAGCAGTGAGAGGTGAGGCCAAGGAACATTTACCTTGAGGTCATCTTCCCCACCCCTACGCAATTTACCTGTGGCCCGAAATGAATTCCAATGGGCTGCTTGGGCATCAGCAATACCCCTTTGGGTATATGCGTGCCCCCCACACCACCATCTGGCAGAGAAAGCCAGACCCCAGCAGCCGTGGAGTTTCCCTCCACATCCTTAAAATAAAGGCCACTTTACTTTGTATTCTGTCTTCTAACTGCACTGAAAATCCTGCCAGTTGGTTCCCCGACCGGGAAGGGAACCCCTCCCAGGTGGAGCCTCTCTGCCTAAGACCACTGGAACCACCTTTTCCTTCCTCTGGGACTGTTTGCTTGCCACCACTAATCTGCATGCAACAGCCACTTTCCTCATTCCACACCAGTGAGCAGCCGTAGGGGTCTTTTTGTTTCCCGTCCCTTAGCAAGCTTGTGACAGAAAACCCATTCTGCCATCCTGAACAAGGATACCAGTTTTCATGGTCCTTAGGCCACATGGCTTGAGGCAAGACTGACATTTTTGTTCACTAGGACCCCGCCCTGCACTCTTGGGTGCCCAGGTCAAGAGAACGGATGTGGAGACACACCCCGTGTCACACACTTACAAAACTGCTGATGACCTCTTCTGATAGGTGTGACCCACGACAGCTTCCACGCTCCTTGGGGGAGCTACAGCTCCTACTTCCTGAGGTGACCGTTGTTCTCTCAGCCCACTTATAATTGGGTCATGGGGACCACTTCCAAGTGTCCCCCAAAAAACACACCTCTAGGGTGCCTGGTTTATAACTTTGGTGCTCTTGGCCTCTAAAAGGCAACCAAAAAGCTGATCTTTTATTTATGCTTTTATCACATTGGTGGCAAGTTGGCACAAACCCTTCATCTTTAGGCCTTCGCACTTTAAGGCTGTGTCTCTCTCACTCTGCTCCTCCAGGATTTCTTCCCCTCCCCGAACTCAGGATGCAGCTCCTTTTTTTGCAGCTTTCCCCTGTATCTCAACTTACCATTGTCCTCTCCGCCCTCACCCACTAGGCTCCAGTTTCCCAATCCTTCCACCCCGGCCGTTCCTGCGCTCTAAGGGAGGCAAGCTGGCACGCACCGAGGGAGATGGAGCAGATGTGCACGCGGGGCGGGAGGCAATGGCACGGCGGGCACCGGCCTGCACAGGCTGCTCTGGGTCTCAAGCTGCCTGCGGCTCTGCACACCCAAGTGCGCACCTCCCGGGCAGCCCCATCCCCCTGGAGCAGCTCAGCTCAGGCCAGACCAGAGAAAAGTCCTACCTACCCACCCTCTTAACTTTTTCCCTTTCAGATGGAGAAATGATCACCTCTCATAACTTCACTCCTTCTAACCCCACACTTATTTTTTCAGAATTCTACCTCACTGTGGTAATGATTTTACATATCTAAATCGAAGGCACCTTTTCTTCTGCCTCACCTGGTCCTTAAATATGATAGTGGCCTGCCTCCTTCTACACCTTGTCTCTTTGTTTTTCCAGTGTAACGTGCGGGCATTCACCAGTGATGAAGTTGGCCTGGCTGAAACACCTGGCACCAGCTTCTGCATGGGCATCAACCATCATCCCGTCAACCCTCCTAAACCCCACTATGGTGCCCTCTTTCAGCAGGAAATAGTAAGAGAGAGAAAAACTTCACCTTAACAATAAAAAGACCGAAATGAAAGGATTTTTCCCTGGACATCATCACTACAGCAGTGAGAGGCAGGACCAAGGGACATTACCTTGATGTCATCTTCCCCGCCCCTAGGCAATTTACCTGTGGTGAGAAATGAATTCCAATGGGCTGCTTGGGCATCAGCAATACCCCTTCAGGCACCACCCCAGACCAAAGCTGTATGTATGCCCCCCATACCACGGTCTGGCAGAGAAAGCCAGACCCCAGCAGCCATGGAGTTTCTCTCCACATCCTTAAAACAAAGGTCACTTTACTTTGTATTCTGTCTTCTAACCGCGCCAAAAATCCTATCATCATACACATATTATCAAAATGCATCCTGCAACAAAATAATGAACATTTTCAAACCACCACTCAAGAAAGCAACATTCACTTGACCTTTCTGTAGGACAACGGTCCCAAATTGAGGTAAAAGAAATGGTAGTGTTTTGATATATAAGCATAACCTTTATTAAAATCTGGATTGATTATATTGAAGGCATTATCTTGAGTACTTTATTTGATGACTTATCCTTTATCAAATTTTTTGTATTAGGAAAGCCCTTCTAACTTGTAAAATAATGTTTTGCATCTTAAGGAAAGGAAAATATTCACGATTAGTTATTTTTAAAATGATTTATGAGGCTTTTTTGCTCAAATATTTTTACATAAATCATGCTTAAACAGAAATGGATGCGAGCTTGTAGGCTGGAAAAATACCTGTCTTTTGCTTTTTTCTTTTTCCTATTTGCAATGTATCTCAGTGTATAATATTGAAAATACATTATGTTAAGATTATTACTTTTGGGGCTGGGGATTTAGCTCAGTGGCATAAGGACCTGCCTTGCAAGCAGTTCGATCCCCAGTACCGATAAAAAAGAAAAAGACAAAAAAAAAAAAAGATTATTACTTTTACATTTTAATTATTTAGTACTTAAAATTATTTTGCAATAAATGTGTATTCGCTTAAGTTTTCACATTAGTTTATTTTTGCTATCAATAACTTAATCTAATATTTAGTGAAGTTCTAAACAAATCTTGTAATTAAAAATGATACATGATAATAATATAGATCGAGTCATATGGACAGATTTTTATGATCTGTTCCATTGATTTAGCTTTATTTTTAGTTGCCTTGTTATGCTCCTTTTATGTTCTTTTATGTTCTGAAACAGTTTCACTACTTTTTCAGGTTTTCATCATTTTAGAGTACTTGTGTAATATGTGTCATTGATATAAAAATTATCACTTCTTTAAATGCTTGAATAGTGGCAATATTGATAGAATTTTTTAATATTAAGATTTATGAAGTACTCTTTTTAGTGCTTTTATTTACTACAACATTAGGGCTTTTAAAGACATCTTAGTGTATGTTTTGTTAAGGCTGTTGCTATACTACACACTTTTCTGAAAGGAATTTTACTTACCGATTTTATGCTGGAACCCTTTTTTATTCTCATTTGCTTAGCTTCCATTTGGAGCATGTATCAGAACCTTCTTTTATCTTTTGGGTGAATAATATTTTTTCTAATGGCACAGAAATGCTTGCCTTTCTCCTCAGTTCTTTTTTCTCTACTAACTTGCTGAATATTTATTCTATGACTTAGAAATTCCAGAACAAAACTAAATGATTCTGATGCTAACAAAGAAATATCATTGTGAAAACTTTTTCAGTGAAAATGCTCTTGAAAATGCTTCATTAGGGGGCTGGGGATTTAGCTCAGTGGCATAAGCGCCTGCCTTGCAAGCAGGCAGTCGTGAGTTTGATCCCCAGTACCGATAAAAAGGAAAAAGACAAAAAAAGAAAAAGAAAATGCTTCATTAACAAGCTTCATTCCACAGCACCAAAAGGAAATTGCACTCTGTCAGTAGTAATTTTAAGCTGTATTAACAGAAATTTCTCAGCAGGAGAAGGGTGGATAAATGTCTGATGAATCCATGAAAAGAAGGTGAACTTGTATGCCAGTGGTGACTCACTGTTTTATTCTTTAATCAAATCTAAGTTTTGACTTGAAAGAATTTTAGTTTTATCTATAATTTTATCTTTAGTTATCCAATTCAATTCTATATATCCATAGGTACCTCTACATATTTGTTATCTAAATGTTAAATCAAGCAGATTAATATATAATCAGCCTAATGTTCTTTACATGTATGAAAATGAATGACAATTTTGTTTGGGATACATTTAAATAATAATATTAAGTAAAGGTTCTTTCTGAAAATGAAGCATTTAAACAGAAATAGATGCTTGTTAGTACTGAATACCATATGTAACTCAATAAATATATTATTTTTCTCTTTGAAAAGTGTGAGGATATTTTTTAAAATATAACATTCTCTAAAGACCTACATAGTTCAATTATACAAAAATTTTATTCTGATTTTATGTAGCAAAGTCATGTTAACTGTATAACAAACAAAACAGATGATGAAGCAACTCTTCTGGGAATCTTGTGAGGCGACTAAGCTTCTTTATGAAAAATTCACCACCATGATTCATCTAATTACAATTGCCTTCTAAAATGTCAATCTTCTAAAATCACCATATTCACTCTTAGGTTCTAAATATACACTCGAGTGTGTGGTTAGAACACAATAATTCAGGTCATAAACTGTATTGTACTGAATTGGAAGATAATCAATGACCGAGTCTTTCCCCTAAAGATCTCTGTGCTTTCTGTGCAGGAAGATACCTAGTAATTACCAGAACAATCTAGCATTCACTTTTGCCATAGAAGAGATCAACAGAAATCTTTACCTTTTACCCAACATTTCTCTGGGCTATGAGTTCCATAATTTCATTTATAGTCATTGGAGGATGCTAGAGAATTCCTTTACGTTGCTGTCAGGACAACACGAGATCCCTAATTACACATGTAGGAGAAAAAGCAAGTGTGCAGAAGCACTGCACAGAAATACCATTGGGAATGTCAGCTGAGATTGGATCACTGTTGGAGCTCTACAGATTTCCACAAGTGAACGTTACTGGACAGGAAATGATGAAAGCACACCACGGAGCTTCAGCTATCAGGAGCATAAAGGGTTAAAATGAGGCTGCAATTAGTGTCTTTCAAATGGTACACTGCACCATAGTCCATACATAGGAACTTCCTAGGTTACACAAAACTTCTTTTCTTTATCATTGTTGGGGATCAAAGATGCAAGAAAGAAGAAAAAATGTTTCTTAGATATCTGGATGACTCATTCATTTTTTAGAAATTTTCTGAGGTAGATGTTTAGAAAGATGGGAAGAACATGTTTCTCCTTCTACAACTTGGACATGATATTCATTACACTTTAGGACTACTATTGCTTTCCATCAACATCAGTATATTACCCAATTTTCTTTTTATTTCAGGTTTCCTTTGGTTTGTTGGAGCCTACACTGACTGAGAGTGCCCAATATCCTTCTCTCCATCAGGTGGCCCCAAAGGACACATATTTGACCCTTGCTGTGGAGTCCTTGATGCTTCATTTCCACCAGACCCCGGTGGGCATGCTCATCACAGAAGGCCATAAGGGTGCTCCATTTCTTTCAGGAGTAAGAGCTGAGACAGACAGGAACAGAGTCTGTGTAGGCTTTGTGAAAATGGTTTCAACTGTAGCTGGGTCATATTTCTCAGCCATACATAAATATGATATCCTGACCACAGTTACATCATCAATCAATGTGGTGGATATTTACTATGATACAGTCAAAAGAATGTGATCTGCAACATAGTGCAAAACAGTGCATGGAAAGTCTAGGTGACAAACTCATAATGACAAGCTGATCTGAATGAGATAAATTTCACATTTGACTCATTTCATAGGATTCTTGTTTTTTCACACCAGCATGAGATTTCAGGTTTCAAAAATTATATCCAAGAAGCCACCCCTTTCAAATACCCAGAAGACACTTATCTCTTTGTGTATTGGTAGAAGAATTTCCATTTCTCCTTCTCTGATTCTCACTGTACATTGGAGAACTGTACACCTAATGCCTTTCTGGCTTGGTTGCCTCTGAATCATTTTGACACAGCCATGAATGATTGGAGCTACAATATATACAATGATGTATACCCTGTGGCCTATGCCCTCCATGTGATGCTTTTTGAAGAAGTGCAAAAGCCACCAATGAGAAATAAAGTTATGTTTTACCCCCGATAGGTAATGCATCTTCCTTTGAATGGCTTGCAGGATCATCAAGGTGAATGTCTGAAGTTATTCCATGTGCTTCACCCAAGAATGTTAGTACTATTTCTAGAAAATACAAGGCATTGTGTATCACACTTATTGCTAATGAGGTAATTCTTGAGTCAACTTGAAATCACCCTCCATCAAGAGCCACTAGCAAGGAGGAGGAAACAGGAGGCAAGCTAACTGCTTCAATGTAAAAGATGTCAATGCCTTACTCACGTAAACATGTTCCATGATTTTCTTAAGGACAACTGGAAAACTGGTAGACACTTACAAAACTAAGTTGGGATGGGGCCAAGAATTTATCTCAGCAGCATAAGTGACTGTCTGGCAAGCATGAGTTCAATACCTGTTACCAAAAAATAAAAAATAAAAAAAGAAACAAAGGAATCTTTCCATAACTATTTTAGGTTAAACCCAATTACATTTCACTTCATTCTGCCACCTCTTCAGGTATTGTTGGACTCACTTTGTGGGCAGATGTTATGGGAATAGTCACATAGGTAATGGAAATTATGAGACTCAGAAGCTTTATTTCCACAGTTGATGTTTTTCCCTAATTCAACTGTACATCTTATTTAAATTGACATGCAAAAAACTATTTTTATGAAACTAGTGTTTCTTGAGTATGGTTACATTTTAGTCCTTCAACATTCACGTGCTCCAATGTAATTCATATCAGTATTTAAACTTTTATGTAAATAAGGTTAGTGACACACAGGGTCTTTCATGCATTCCTATTTTGTGCTTGCATCCTGGAGCCCTGGTCACATAATATGTTGTGTGTCCTTTAGCTGAATCCCTTTCTGAAGAACATCTAATTTTCCAGTCCTGCTGGAGACTAAGTGAATTTGAATGACAAAAGGAAAACAGATTCAGAGTATGACAGTTTTTGGAATTTTCCAGAAGTCTTAGACTTAAAATGGAAACATTTTCTTCACTTGCCCCACATAGCCCAAAAAATGATGTTTTCTGAGTCTAGGAGAGAGTGGACCACAGGAGTTACAGAGGTATGTTGTCCCTAATCATGATGCACTTCCTTAAGCACAAGAAAAATCTTTCATAGGTTTTGTGTTTTTAATTGTCCTCATCTGTGGACATTGAATAACTAAATTTTTAACTTGGAAAATAATTGTTTATATGTTTTCTAAAGAATGGGAAAGGAGTTCACTTACTTTATTTTTGTAAATATATGCTTCATACTATGAAATAAATGTGTCATGGGAGTTCAATAGTTTTGCTTATATATCTATGCAAATGAAATTTATCCTCGAAGTTCTGAAGTAAGTAAAATTCTAAGAGAATACCACCACATATTTTTTCCTTAGACTCCCTGCTCACTATGCGGTGAGAGTTGCAGTCCTGGATTTAGGAAAAGCTCTCAGGAGGGAAAGGCTGCCTGTTGTTTACAGTGAGATCACCAGTGACACAGGTAGGAGCACATCCTGTGGACACATTCTGAGTCTATTTTACACTCACTCTTTTCCTTCACAAAATGGAAAAAATCTTGTTCAGGACACTGGTGACAAAATTCTACCTTTGTTATCAAATTATTTGTTTTATTGAGAGCTATTTCCAGGTTGGAAAACACATTTCCCTTTGAAATACACTCTAATTCATTTTCTTTTTATTGCATTCTTATTAAGCTTTTTTTCATTGCTGGTTATTAAACCAAAATGTACTCTTTATCAATGGTTCATGTCCTTAACCATCCTTATTGGTTATCATGTGACAGAATATCACCAATTTGCCTCAGACTGCCTCAAAAATTCAAAAGACCTGTCTTAGCTCACTAATTCTGTGGAATAAAACTTATGCATTGCCATACCTGGCTACATTGATTTATTTTATTTTTATAATAAAAATTAGGCAGATCAATTTAATTTTGGATATTTTACAATTACAATTTTAAAAGGGCTAAATGACAATTCTCAGCATCAACTCCCAACTCTACACATATTTAACAGGAAAAACATATACTCTTGACATTTGAATACAGGCAAAGTGTCCCACTGGATAACAAATGCTAGATATGTAGCCATACATTTGAGGATATAACACTAAAGGAGTAGGATATTCCTCTCAATGGCTACGTAATCCATAAATACAAGCATACATTCATGGCTTCTAGGGTCACAAATAATTTATACAATAAAAGCTATAGGCCTACCTACTTCAAAGGCTAAAACTGGCAAACCAGTATGGGTGTTTTATCCATAGAGTAACAATCTCAAATTCCTCTGATCCAGTCTTAGTAGGGATGAGGAACTGATGACAGTGGACACAGGAAAGACCAGCAGTGCATGCTGAGTTAAGAGTTGGGACAGTGGCTCAGATTGGTGATTCCCCAGAGCAGGATGATGCTTTAGAGGATTTACAGTATCCTAAGTTGTGACACAATGAAAAGGGTGTCAAGGATGACCAATTCACCAGTCCCAAACACCATCTAGTAATGCTGATGCTAGGCTTCAAGAACATTCCAGTAGGACTAGAATGAGGTGAATGACAGAAAAAAGGACATGAAAAGTGAAGGAAATGTGTGAATGCTGGGGACATTCCTTGATAATCACCCAAAATGTTCTTGCCATGAGTGACCTGCTCCTGATCACCAAACACCAAATTTGGAGTATAGTGTGAGGAGAGACTACAATTTGGCTTGGCTAAAACACACTGTATTTGGACCAAATAGAAATCTTAGTAAAAAGCATCAGTAAATATTTAAAGGGTTTTTTTATTTAAAGAAACACAAGACAAAACAGAAAATGGGCAGAAATAGTACATACTTTCAAAGAAAAGAAAATAAACAGTAATAAATCACTAGTTAATGTTTACATATTGTCTCCCCACAAATAATTGTTCAAGATACAAAAGTGGAGCATATAAATGGGAATTCAACCAGGGAGCCTGCAAACAGTTCTGTTCAACTATCCAACAGAAACTAAATAATATGGCTATCAATCCTATACACTTAGACATGTACGCATTTATCCATACCTTCATTTATGTTGAGACCAAACAAAACATAGCAGATTAAAATCATTCTGAACAAAGCTTAATGGTATTGCTGGATTTCACATCATGACACTCCACAATCAGCACTGGGTTCTGAAGTGCCCCTTTTTTTCCTTCAAAGTATTTGTTCATTTCATCATGTGTCGTAAGATCAGTTCCCATATATTGTTTATAGGTTTTATGCAAGCATAAGTCTTAGTATGTATTCCTATCCTTTCTATATTAGAGGTAGAAACAGAACAGGACAGGACAAAACAAAACATATTCCTTTAGACATGTAAAAGTGCTATACAAAGAGTTCTATCATGGTTACTGTGCTGTCTCTTGTTATCATCAACAGAATTGGCTATATTATCAGATAAAGTATAAATGAATATATCAGTTCATTACAGAATTAATAGAAATACAACTTCGTAGGTAGTGTAGAGCTAGATAAACAGATAGTAGTCAAATCAGAATGGGTATCGTAGTGAATTATTATCATTTTCAGTATAGTTGTCAATACTCTCCAACTTGATACCATCAACTGATCAGTTTTGAGTAAAATCTGTCAATAATAAGCAGCAATCAAACAAATCAGCTTTAACTAAGATCAGTCAAGATACAACAGTATAAGTCATACAGGGATCCTGATTGAGTTAATAGGAAATTAAAGACGACCACTATGCTATATCCTGATATCTTCAGGACTGCTGTCTGTGCCCTCAGATCCAGTGCTTGTATACAAACTAGGATGGAACAAGTTCTAACCAAGCAGAGTGATGTGAATAATAACGGTTTTAATTCCTGACACACTATTAGCAATATCTTCTGCTATCTTTTTTTAAAGACTATTCCTCTCCCCCAGGACGTACTTGTATTTTTGGGTCTCTTCAACACTCTCAGTTTTATGTTAGGAGGGCAAACTGCTATTTACCTAAGTGTTTCTGAATTTTCTCACTCCTGGACTTGATCTCTAGTTGTATTTCTTCACTTATTAAAGCTTGTCTTTTCAACCTATCCATAAGTACTGGTCTATTTGCCCCTATTATTCTCTGATTCCCCATCACATCTAGTTCTGTTTTCTCATATTTGATTTTGGTCCATATATCCTTCTTCGGGTTAATTATATTACCTATAAAGAGCATCTCAGTGGACCCTACCTCTTGATCCACTCTGCCTGTGATTTTTCTCTTTTTTCCATTAAGTTAGTGTATCTAGGCCATCTATAATAGAAATTATATCCAACCTTCTCTGCCTCATTTCTATTGTGCTCTTTTTCCATCATTAGTTGTCTGTTTGTCTTCTTCATTTTGCTTTTTGTTCCATTCATTGAGGCCTTTCTGCTACTGTTCCTGAAATCTTGGTACTTTTCTCTCTCTTTAGAATGTCCTGTAGTATTCTCTGTAGAGTTGGATTGATGGTTATGAATTCCTCCAGTTCCTCTTTATCTTGGAAGCATCTTGTTTCTCCATTAGTTTCTAGGGACAGTTGTGCAGAATAGATCAACCTTGGCTTGAGGTTATTTTCTTTCAATCCTTGGATTATTTTACCCCACACTCTTCAAGATTTGATGGTTTGTGTCAAGAAGTCTGATGTCATTCTGATGGGCTTTCCCTTGTAAGTGATCTGTTTCTTTTCTCTGATAGCTTTTAATATTCTGTTCTTATTTTGAGTTTCTGGAATCTTGATTATTATATGCCTGGGTGTAGTTCTGTTTTGGGTGTAGGTGGCTAGAGTTCTGTATGCCTCATACATCTGAGTATCTTTTCCTTTTCCTATGTTTGGGAAGTTTTCCTTAATTATTTCTGCGAATAGCCTTTGCAGTTCCTTTGTTTGTACCCCTGCTTCTTCACTCACATTCTTTATTCTTAAGTTATAGATCCTCTTGTCATCTTGTAGCCTTTGTATTGTTACTGCTTGTTTCCTTGTTACTTTTAAGAAATTTTTGCTTTCATGTTCCCACATTGCAAACCTGTCCTCCAGTTTGAATAGTCTATCCTTAGTTTCTTTCGAGCAGTTTTGTCAGCTTTCAATGGAGTTTTTAATTTCCTGGTAATCTCTTTGAACCTGCTTCATGTATTCTATGGTTTCTCTATTTTCTCCATCAAACAATTCTCCCCCTTTTTTTGTTATTCCATTCTTCCATCTGTTTTTTCTTGGGAGGAGCTTAGCATTTCTTTAACTATTCTACTTATCTCTTGCTTTACTTGGTTAAATACTTCACTTTTGAACTCATCTATGAGGTCCTGAAGATATTGTTTTATGTTTATTGGTGCCTTATCTGATATTGCATGTTTGCTGTCCTCATTCTCCTTTGCATTTACCTTTCCTGGATCAGTATTCTCAGGATTGGGGACTGAGGACCCTTTCTTGTTGCTCCCTCTTCCCATACTTTTTGTTTCTTCCATACAAGCATATATAGGAGGCCAAGTTTCCTTCTTTGTTGGTTACAGTTTGTTTGAATCACACTGGCTAGGTGTTCTAGAGGCATATTTTTGTTATATCAAGTATAAAGAATGACTAATCCTAACTGTAGACATACTGACAAGTAGAAGCCTTTGTGGGCCTGCCTTGATATTTTTTCGGTCAGCAGCATAAGATCACTAAACAAGTTGTAGACCACAAACATGCTCCTTCGAATTCACCAAAACAGTCCTATTCCAACTGCTGGACTGTGATAGTATTATCTAGGTGTAGTGGTCAAGGATGAAATGCTTCTTAAAACAGCATTCTCCAGAGTTGGAGCCACTGGGCATTTGTCAGCTATTTCATACTTTGATAGCCATGTTTCATAAAGTATTTATCACCACCTTCAGTTTATTCTAACATTAACTCATGGTAAGCAGGATGATAATTCTTCACACCACAATTTTGAAATAACAGAAATGGACAATTAAGCTCATCTCATCAAAATCTTCACTCAAACACTGATCAAAGAGCTTGAAAAATGTGTTCAATTAACAGCGGTTTGAAGTGTTTGTATACCATCTGCTGTTACAAAGAAACATCAAGAAGGACATCACTTACCAATTAAGAATTATTAGAAAAGTCTTAAATGTCACTCTCAAATTGTATTATGTTATCTTATAGGCCAGTTTACAATTTGTGGCCCATTAGCAAGAATAAGATAAGAAACTTCTGCATCATACTTCTGCCAGACATGATGTTCTACATCAGGGATGATGCAGTGAAGAAAACTAACAAACCATATATATTAGAAGTGGAGAAATAGGGATGATAATTTTTTCCAATGATATTAGTTTTTAACTGTAAAATTCATGCAAATGAATAAAATTATGCTGAATTTCCCAGTTATTCAATACCAGACTATTACAAAAGAGAAACCTGTTTCTACACCTTGACCATATGGCACTCATGTAAAATTTTGAAAAATGATTTTTCAGCACTTCAAAATCACTAAATATGAAGTGATATAAGCTGTAATGGTTTTGCAAGATGCCCAAATCAAACTACTGAAACATCTCTTTGAAAATAAAAATTTAAAAAGTGGTTGCAAAAGCACATGCATAAATGGAAAGGCTCGATACTGGCACTAACCTCATTCAATATATTTCCTCATATCATTTCCCTGGGACATAACAAAATATGTTGGCTGCCTAATATGAGATTGTTCATTGAATATCTGGGAAATCATTTTTAAAGATTTGATTTAGATCAAATAAGTGAAGTAAGTCATGTAGATAGTTCCCTTATTACTTGTAAAAATAGAGTGCTTTATGGCTATCTCACATTTAAAAGGATACTAACCAACAAATAGTATTACTTAGAAATTATTCTCTTATACCATTCTTTAATTTTGTGCCTAGAACACAATGGAAAAGTCAGATGTGGTAATGCACGCTTACTATCCAGGTTTCTGGGAGGATGAGACTAGAGGATTTTCAGTAAGAACAGCATTGGCAACATGATGACTAAAGGAGATTTTTTTTTTTCTCGAAGTAATAAAATTTAAAAGGGCTTGGAATATATCTCAGGGCAAAATTTCTGAGTTCAATCCCACAAAGAAAGAGAAAGAAAAGACAAAACAAGAAAAATATCAAAAAGCCACCATTTAGTTCAAGCCCACTAAATTTCTGGGGTTGGGGTTGTGAAAAAGAAAAGGGAATAATAAACTGAGGCAAGTAATGATATTAATTTTCTCTAGATATGGAACAGTGTGTGAAGTGTCTAGATCATCAATATGCCAACACTCCTAGAAACCACTGCTTGCATAACTATTGCCATTTCTGGCTTATGAAGATCCTTTGGGAGAAGCCCTGGCTGGCACCACCCTGATTCTCCCTGTCCTCACAGCTGCTGTCTTTGGGCTCTTTGTGAAGCACCAAGACACTCCCACTGCCAAGGCCAACAACCAGGCTCTCAGCTACACCCTGCTCATCTCCCTCATCTTCTATTTCCTCTGCACCTTGCTCTTCATTGGCCGTCCCAACACAGCCCCCTGCATCTCCCAGCAGACCACTTTTGCAGTTGTGTTCACTGTGGCTATTTCCTCTGTCTTGGCCAAAACTATCACTGTGCTGCTGGCCTTTAAGATCACTGCTCTGGGCAAAAGAATGAGGTACTTTCTGGTACCAAGGGCACCAAAGTTCATCATCCCCACTTGCTCCCTGATCCAAGTCACTCTCTGCGCAGTCTGGATGGGGACAAACCCACCCTACCTTGACACAGACACACACTTTTAACATGGCCACCTCATCCTCATGTGCAACAAGGGCTTCCTCACTGCCTTCTACTGTGTCCTGGGATACCTGGCCTCCCTGGCCTGCTCAGCTTCACGGTGGCTTTCCTGGCCAGAAACCCACCTGACACATTCAATGAAGACAAGTTCCTGACATTCAGCATGCTGGTGTTCTGCAGTGTGGGGTCACCTTCCTCCCTGTGTACCACAGCAGCAAGGGAAGGTGATGGTGGCCGTGGAGGTCTCTGTCTTGGACTCCAGGGCAGGGTTGCTTGACTGTATCTTTGCCCCCAAGTGCTACATTATTTTGTTAAGACCAGAGGGAGATATTTTTTTCTGGGTTCAAGGTAAAACACATTCTAGAAGAAAAAAAAAAACATTCTTAAATTGAAAATACTCTCTTTTACAAAAATATATAAAGTGCTTGAGGTAATTTTGCATCATTTTCCAGTCATATTTGATATACTTTTGGATTTACTGTCATAAGTAATGGACTATTAGTCTTTTCTTTAATAGTCTTACATCTGTAATTGTCCATAAATATTACATTTCTCAACTGGAATTTTATTCTAGATTTGTGTTCTATTGATTCTATAACCAATCTTATGTTAATTTTGATTACATTATTCCCTTTTTTTCTATTTTCACCTTAAATTTCTAGAGTGTTATGAATTTTAACACTTTTATAGATTCATATTTTTCAATCCTCTTAAGCATTTAAGAAGTTTGCTGACATTAGTCTTTTAGCATTTCAGAAATTTTTTTGAGATTTTTTTCTTTCTTTTTTCTATTTTAAAAAAAGATTAAAATAAAAGAGGACATAACAAAGCAGGTCAGAACAGAACAATTTAAGCAACATAATGTTCCACCACAAGACAACCTGACATAACAGTAGTTGCTATAGTGTCTCTTTCCTTGAAATATTTGAGTATACCTTCATACACTATAGTATCAAACATAACAAGAAAGTGTAAAATTATTCAAGAGAATGAAAGTATTACAGGGTATTCAGAACCAACTAATGGAAAACAAACAATGGTTACTATATTATCTCCTTGTCCATAAAAATTTTGCTTATACTATCACATCTAATAAAATCCAATAAGATACAACATGATAAAACCGATGGAGATAGAAAAACAAAGGCTTGGTGGGACTTCAAAACGACATGATATTAAATCAGCACTAGCTATTACAGTGTCTTGTTGTCTTCAAAATAGCTGTTCATACCATCACAGACAATAAAATCAAACAACCCAGAATGAAACCATTCCGACTAATGAATGAAAGCATTATAAGGCTTCAAAGCAATATAATGGGGAATCAGATTACCACATACTTTTATGTATTCTTACATTTCTTATACTAGGGAAACTGTTCAGTATTTATAGATATGTGAGTTTGATTTATTTTGCTTGTGAGTATGGTCTCAAACTGCATCCACTTATTTATAAATATCTCAATGTGATCATTCTTTATAGCTGAGTAGTACTTCATTGTATAAAAACGCCACAACTTTTTTATCCACTCCTCAGTTAATAGACACTTAGGTTGTTTCCAAGATCTGGCAATTACAAATTGTGCTGCTATAAACATGGATGCATATATATCACTGTGGTACGATGTTTTCAGTTCTTCTGGGAATATGCCTACAAGTGGAATAGCTGGAAAAATGGGACTTCCAATCCCAGCTTGAGAAATCTCCAGACTGACCTCCACAATGGTTACACCAGTCTACACTCCCACCAACAGTGCAGGAGAGTTCCTTTTTCCCCACAGCCTCTCCAGCATTTGTGTTTGGTAGTTTTCTTGATCCTGGCCATTCTTTCTGGAGTGAGATGGAATCTCAGTGTGGTTTTAATTTGCATATCTCTAATGAGTAATGATGATGAACATTTTTTCATGTATTTATTTGCCATTTGCATTTCTTCATCTGAGAAGTGTATATTCATCTTAGATGCCCATTTTTTGATTGGATCTTTGAATTTTGGAGGTCTTTTTTTTTTAATTCTTTATATATTTTAGACAGAAGTCCTTAATCTGAGGGACAGTACACTGAGATTTTTTTCCCAGTTTGTGGGTTTTCTTTTCCCTATACTGGAGATTTCTTTTGAAATGCAGAAACTTTTTAATAAGACGTGATCCCAGTTTTTTATTCTGGGAAGTATTTCCTGTGCAGTTTGATTCCTGATCATGAATTCTCTACCTACCTCTATGTCTTCAAGGTTTCTACCCAATTTGTCTTCCAATAGATTTAGTGTTTCTGTTTTAATATTCAGATCTTTGATCAATTTGGATTTTAATTTAGTACATGGTGATAGGCATGGATCTAATTTTAGTTTTCGGCAGACGGAGAGCCAGTTTTTCCAACACCATTTATTAAAGAGACTGTCGTTTTTCCAGTGAACATGTTTGGCCCCTTTATCAAAGATAAGATGGCTGAGTGTGTTGGTAGTGTGTGATTGTATCTTCTAATCTATTCCATTGATCTTCAACTCTGTTTTGGTTCCAGTACCATTTTGATTTTACTACAGTTGCTTTGTAGTATAACTTCAAGTCAGGGATTGTGATGCCTCCTGTCTTGCCTTTGCTGCTTAGAACTATCTTTGATATTCTAGGTCTCTTCTGGTTCCAGATGAAATTTAGGAGTGATATCTATATATCTATGAGGTATGTTGATGTCATTTTTATTGGGATTGCATTGAATCTGTGTAAGAGTTTTGGAAGAATGGCCATTTTCACAATATTTATTCTTCTATCCATGAGCAAGGGATGTCTTTCCATTTTCTGAGATCCTCTTCAATTTCTTGTTTCAGTGTATTCCAGAAATTACCCAGCATATAAGAAATAGTCCTAGGGGCTGGGGATTCAGTTCTGTGGCATAAGCACCTACCTTGCAAGTGCGCAGTCATGAGTTCGATCCCTGGTACCGATTTAAAAAACAAGAAATACTTTTTTAATTTAAGATTGCAAGGTCTTCCCATGTATCCTTGTTCACTATTCTTTATTAATATGAATCATGCATCTATATGTCCAGTGTTTGTTGGATACACATTTTATATATAAATCAGTGAGGAAGGACAGTATGCTGTCTGGCAGCGCTCATGTTGTCACAGAGGATGGGGCTTGATAGCCGGAGAGGACACTGCAACAAATAGTCCCAGTCTATTGGGGTGCAAGGAGGAGAAACGGGGAATAAGGGGGAAGGCCAGTCTGTTATTGGCCGGACCACACAGCCCCTCAAACTGGAGAAGAAGTGCGGCCAGCGCTTCTACTGTCACCAGTTCAGGGAGGCAGTGTGCCAGTTTTAGTGCCTTAAATAATATTCCCATGCAGGCTGAAATCAGTCCTTTGGCGAAGTGTAAACTCTGTTTTATCATGATGGTTGAAATCCACCTTTGCCCAATTACCACTGATTGTGACCCGTACATTTCTTAGGAGAATCTATTTTCTTTTCCTAAGATGTTTCTCTTTGAAAACAAGAATGCATGAATATAAGCACTGCAAGAGAAATCCAGTTTATTACACGAGGTATGATAATAAAATTTCTTTTTAAGCAAGGCAATGCCTGTAAAAGTCAAGATAAACACTAAACAGCAGGGGCACTTCAGGAAAGGAAAGTGAGGCTAGGACAGGCGGCCAGCCAGGTTTTCCCCAGTCACCACCACACAGCATACCAGAGCTGGGAACAGAGACAGGAAAGAAACAGCAAAGTGTGTAAGGCAAAGAACTCGAAGTGCAGGTACCACCGATTACATCAGCTAAAAACACAAAACAGGACAATACTTTCAGCTGTTCGAATAACCATTCAAGTAACAACTCCCAGAAAATTGGATGAACACAAAAAGCACTCAATATAGGAAAATCAACCCTCACTTGATCAAGTCAAAGGACTACTTAATCAGCCACCTGCATTTGGCGAAGGAGGCGGAGGATCTGTCAAACTCCCTCGCACTGCCAGGAGAGTCCCAGGAGGAGTACACTAAGGCCGGGGCTGTGATCAGAGATTCAGATCAGCTTTTAGTCACTGCAGCTCTGAAACTGCACCCAAATAGTCACTTCCGGGATAATACTGCACAAGCACAGCGGCGCACCGTGTATAAGCCACGCCCACCTCTGACTGGAGCCCGCCCCCGCACGTCCCGAGTGGAGTGCGCAGGCGCAGTGGATAGTCCCGCGGAGCCCCGGACAGGTCTGAGGTGACAGGCGATGTCCACAACAGTGCTGAGCGAATCTGTTGCTGTGGGATTTGATCTCCCCTGTTGTTTAACTGTGGTTGATCTGTGCTACTTCTGGAATAATGAGACCCTTAGCTAGGCTCACAAGGAAGGGAAACGATTACTTATGTTCTGCCATGTTTTATGCTGTCATTCTAAAGTTGGATAGCTTATTCTTTTTTTTTTTTTTTTTTTTTTTTTTTTGATACCGGGGGTCCAGCTCAAGACCTGGGGCTTGCCAGGCAGGGGCGTATGCCGCTGAGCTAAATCCCTGGCGCTTAGTCTTTTCTTTTGCCTTCCTTGCTGTGGAGAGAGGAAGGGTCAGGAAATATGATGCTCAAGAGGATCTGTTCATCAGCTGATGGGCATTTGGGTTGTTTCCAAGACTTTATATGGGCATGCATATATCGCTGTGGTGTGATGCTTTTGACTGCTTTGAAAAGAAATCAAGAAGGGAAAACAACTGGGATAAGTGGAACTTGTAGGCCTGAGTTTTGAGGAATTTCTATACCTATTTCCACAGTGTTTGCACCAATCTACACTCCCACCAATAGGGCATGTGGGCTGCTTTTTCTGCACAGACCCTCCAGTGTTTGGTATTGGTTGGTTTCTTGATAATAACCATTCTTTCTGGAGTGAGATGGAATCTCAATGTTGTTTGAATTTGCATCTCTCAAGTGACCAGTGATCTTGAGCATTTTTCCAAGTATTTATTTTCCATTCATATTTACTTGTCTAAGAAGTGTGCATTCATTTCATATGCCTATTTTTGAATTGGGACTTTAAATTTGGAGGGTTAGGTTATGGCTGATTTTATTGAGTTCTGTATGTATGCTAGATATTAGTCCTTTGAGAAACAGATGGTAAAATTTTTTTTCCTTCTCTGGGTTATCTATTTACTATGCTGTTGATTTCTTTTACTGTGCAAATGCCTTTTGATATGACAGGATCCTGGTTGTTGATCTTTTGCGACATTTTCTGAGATTAGGTTTTTGTTTATAAAATCTTTGCCTACACCTGTGTCATCAAGACTTCAGCATATTGTGTCTTGCAGCAGGCTTAATGTTTCTATTTTGATATTTAGATCTTTGATCCATTCAATTTTAGTTTAATGTATAGTGAGAAATATGGGCCTAATTTTAGTCTTTGGCATATGGAAAACCCACTTTTCCCTCATTATTTTTAAAAGTAGTGTTCTTTCCATGATGATGTTTGCACCTTTGTAAAAGGCAAGGCAACTGAATATGTTTGGAGTTGTTTCTACATCCTCTCCTCTGTTCCATTGATCCTCAGGTTTATTTTGTTTTGTTTCTTGGTACTGTGATGTTTTGTCACAGCAGCTCTGTATTATAATTTCAAGTCAGGAATTGTGATGCCCACTGCTTTGCTTTTGTTGCTTAGGATTGTTTCTGTCATTTTAGATCTCTTCTGGTTCCAAATCAGTTTTCAAAATGTTTTCTCTAATTCTATGAGGGATACTATTAGTATTTTGATCAGAATTGCATCAAATTAATGTAATAATTTTGGGGGTGTGTACATTTGCTCTATGTTGTTTCCTCCTACCCCAGAACAAGAAATATGATTTCTTTTTCTGATGTCCTCTTCATTCCCCTTTTCCAAGTATTGTAGTTTTCAATGTAAGTGTTTTTATTTTCTTCATTCAATTACTTCCTAAGTATTGCACTTTGGGGGGAATTCTATTGCAAAAGATGTTGTTTCTCTAATGTCTCTGAGTTTGTTATTGTGTACAGGAATGCTATTAATTTTGTATCTGGCTACATGTAGGTGTCTTTTGGTGGACATTTTGGTGTCATCTATGTAGAGTATCGTGTATACACAAATAATGACTTCTTCCCTTTCGGTTCTTATTCCTTTTGTATCTTTCTCTTGTTTAATTGCTCTGGCTAATGTTTCCAGAACTGTATTGAACAGGAGTGGTAATAATGGACATCCTTTTCTTTTTCCTGATTCTAGATTAAAAACTTTCAGTTTTGTCCATTTGGTGTGATACTGGCCATGGGTTTGTCATAGGTGGATTTTTTCAGATTAAGACGTGAATCTATTCTGATTTTCCATAGTATTTTTTAAAATCTGAAAGAGTGTTGTGCTTCGGACCCTATGTTTTGATACCATGCATGGAATAATTTCAATTTCTTTGCATTTACTTAAGCATGTTATGTGGATTAGTATGTGGTATATTTTGGATAACATCCTATGCCCAATGGAGAAGAATATGTATTCTGATGTTTTAAGGAAAAGCATTCTGTAGCCATTTACTAAGTCCCTTCATTCACAGATTTGGATTAGTTCTGATATTTCTTTATTGATTTCTGGTCTAGTTGATTTGTCTGGTTTTGCCAATAATTATTAAGGTCCCCCATTGCTATATGATTTTTCATGTCTGTTAATGTTTTTAATATAGTTGTGTGCACTGGTATTTGATGCATGCCTACTTGTGATCTTTTCCCCTTGCAGTTTTCCCTTAGCAAGGCTGAAGTGACCTTCTCTGAATCTTTTGATCAGTCTTGGCTTGAAGTTCACTTTGTTTGTTTGTAATTACTTGTGTTTTTTTCTGGGTTCCTATTAAAGAAGTCTTGTTTTCTACCCTTTGAATTTCAGTGTATTGATCAGTTTTTTACTTAATCATGTTTCTTGTATGCAGCATATTGTTGGCTCATTTTCTTGACCCATTCTGCCCATCTGCTTTTTTCAATGGTGAATTGAGGCCATTTACATTGATGATTATAGGAGACAAGTATTGATTTATTCTTGTCATATTATTTTCCTGTTGTTTGTTTCCTTCTTTTTGTCTTTAAGTGCTTGCTCTGCTTAATGGTTTCTTGCTGTTGTTATTAGAATTGTCATTATTAACTCTTTCTAGAGTATCTTTCAGTACTCTTTGTAGTGTTGGTTTGGTGGTCATGAATTTCTTCAGTTGAGAGATTTTTTTTTCTCTTACAATTTTTGATATTCTGTTCACGTGCTGAATTTCTGGAATCTTGATATTACTATGCATTTTGGGTAGATTTTATTCCCTTTTTTGTTTTGTTTTGTTTTTTCTTTGACACAGTATCTTGCTTTGTTATGTAGACTGACCCTTTAACTCTCTATGTAACCCAGGCTGGCCTTGAACTCATGGTGAGTCTCCCTCCTCAGCCTCCTGAGTGCTGGGATCACAGGTGTGCACCACCATGCCCAATGTGGGGCAGATTTTTTGATCATGGCTAATTGGAAATGTATATCAAATTCTTTTTCCATTTTGGGGAAGTTTTCTGCCATTACTTTGGTGTTTAGGTTTTAATGTAGTTTTCAATATCTCCTGATTTTTCATTGACTTTGTTCACTCTTAGGTTATTCTTTGAATCAGCTAGCAGCTGGTGGATTGACTTTTCATGGTCCCTTTCTATTTTTAACAAATTTTTTTTTCATGGTCACAACCCAAATTCTGTTTTCTAGATGTGGTATTCTGTCCTTACATTGTCTGGTGCTGCTATTTAATGGAATTTTTTTAATCACCTGGACATTTGTTTGAATCTGTTTGATGGACTTGATGTTTTTCCTATACTGGACATTTATGGTTTCCATCATTTGCCCAAACTCCTCTGTTTTTTATGTATATCTTCTCTAGAATCACTAATCATGTCCTTCAATATGCCCATAATTTCTGAAGTTGTTGTAGTCAGGGGTTGTACACAGAGAACAATTCAGATCAGGACATGGAGTTTATAATATTTTTATAACGGTCACCGGAAGTTAACACAGGAGAATGCAGGAAATCTATCCGCAACACCAACGACATAGATTATTTAGTCAAGAGTCTAAACCCCATGGCAATGTCCCACATGAGTCCAGATAAAAACCCAGAGCTCAGGACAACGCCTCCACGAGTCCAACTGGAAGTCCAGGGCCCACAAGGACTCACGCCAGTCTCTTTTACGGATTCGTGCCGGGAAGACCCAAGGGTCAGCGGTGGAAGCCAGAAAGTCCATGCCAGCAGGATGAAGGAGCTGTGCTAGTGGGATGAGGGTTCTACACACTCACAACACTCACAACAAAGAATGGGGCTGTCCTGAAAGGAACCACAACTGTCCTCAGCGACACGGAGGCCCCGAGCTCCTCCGACGACAAGCACAGTCAGGAACATGCCAGGAAGCAGCGTGACGAGTTCATCCTGGAGACCAGGCAGCACATGTCTTCCCCTCCGGAGCCAGGAAGCAATGCTTGATGTGAAGACCAAAGCTTCTCCAGGAGAACCAACAGCTCAAACAGCAACTCGTAGGAGAACCAACAATGCCTCCATAACGCCTCAATCCCTCTCCACACCTCTCTTCTTCTCCACCTATTTATCCTGGCAACCCTTCTCAGGTAGAGCATCTTCTCTCAATGCATGCTGATGTAATCCAGCTGGCGTTAAGTTGACCACTAGTTATCAAACCATAACAGAAGTTATCTGACAAGTTATTTCTGATTTGATTTTTTTTAGAGCCTCGTTCCTCTGCTTTGTTACCTGCACTGATTGCACCTCAGAGAGTCCAGAAGGGCGGCTTTCGAATTGTTCCACCTCGTTGCCTCTTGGATTTGCCTTTGGGGAGCTGCAGATCCAGAGTTGCATCTGGCTTCTGTGTCTTCTCATTTTCTATTTGTATTTCAGTGAAATTGATGCTTGTAAATCATTTATGGTAGTTATCTTTATTGCTGCTATCAATAGCAATGACTTGGGAGATGACTACTTCTCAGAGACATCTTCACGTTGTAGCTGACTTTTGAGCAATGATTCTGTGGTAATATTGTATGGCTCAAATTATGTGGAATGAGAAGCTTCTGCCTACTTGGCCTAGTAGCTTGTGATTCTTTGGCACTAGCCTGTACTATTGTTTATGATCCTCCAGGAGTCACAGAAAATGACATAGGGATATGTCAGGGATATAGCTCGTGGCACAAGTGCCTGCCTGGAAAACAACAACCTTGATAACTATTAATTTGACACCTTTAAATATACCA
Source organism: Cavia porcellus (assembly GCF_034190915.1). Lineage (NCBI taxonomy): Eukaryota > Metazoa > Chordata > Mammalia > Rodentia > Caviidae > Cavia > Cavia porcellus. Next base: position 445,739 of record NW_026947503.1, read on the forward strand.
TCAGGACTTGTTGTTATGTAACCAAATCTAAAACAAACCAGAAAATTCTGTACAGTTAATGTTTCGTCAATGTAGCAATTTACCCTCAGGGGAAAAAATGAAAAGGTATTAGAGGGAAAATGGAGCAACAGAAGAAGAGAGAAGGATTAGAAGCAAGACTGGAGGGCAAAGGAAGATTACACAGGCTTTGGGAACTGGTGAAGAGGACCAGAGGGAAAGAAAGGAAGAAAGAGAGACAGGAACAGAGAAAAGAAATGAAAAACACGTAATTTGAAAGATGTTCTGGTATTAAAGTAAAAGAACAAACAATCAAGAAAAAGAAAAGATATGGAAAATAAAGACAAAAAATTAAAAAGAAAAGTAGAAATAAGAAATGTCCACTTTAGAGTGCATCTCTGCTGGCCCTGGTTTACAGAGGGGGCAGATAGAGCCCAGATCCATGTTGACTGATCCCAGCAAACCAGCAGTAGAATTATAATAGTGGTGGATAATCCCAGCAAACCAGGGCCTTTAGTTTCCCCTGATGTTCACACTACTTCTGGTTTCTGCTACAAGGCTTGGACCTGAGTTTTTCAACCCACTACACTCCAGACGAGTCCTGCTGACTTGAACTCAGCTCCCTGACCTGCCAATTTGAACTTTGCTGCGCGTCACTCTTGACACTTGCAGCCACTAGATGGAGCCAAGTCTCCAGGTGTTCGGAGTTGTGATTTCTGTTGTCCCTTTCCTGAATGGCTGCTGACCAATCATCCTTTTCTAGGGGACGTCTGAACCTGAATAACTCACCAGCCCCTGCAGTCCACAGCGTCCATTGCTCTGTTCCATCGGTGTGTTTGTCCATTGAAGCCTCTGAGGTCAGCAGTACTCACTGTGCCTCTGGGGGTTTAGGCCGCCTCTTGCTCTTCCTGAGTGTGGGCTCAGGGAGGAAACATGCTTGCCACCTCCCTGTTCTGCATGGTGGTTCCCCTGCTCACTCTCCTCGTGGGCTGTAATTCTCACCTCAGATCCTCTCAGTCACAGGAACCACTTCCCTCCTCTTCCTCTTCTTCTTCACATTGCTATATTCCAGTGTCAGGATTTCAAATATTGTAGAGGCCATTTCTCTACTGCTCACCACTCTGGATGTGCAGCAGTTATTTAATTTCTATGAACACTGCAATTCGGCAGCTGTATTTTATTGTAGAGACTAATAGGATAAAGATGTATTAATAGAATAGGTTTAGACTTTTAAATCTATATACTGAGGATGTACCTCTCAACTATCTTAGAGAAATTATTTCCAAAAAGTGAGGTGTGGGAAGCAAAATAGAAGAACCAGTCCCCAAAATGGCAATTAGAGGAGAAAATAATGTGCAAGGCTGTCTCAGGGACAATTTTAGAAGAGAAGAAAAAAGATGACGTTTCTCTGAGCCCTTTCCCGGCCAGGGAGGACAAATGCTGTGTCTGAGAAATAGGACTGTGCCTGTCACTTACCTCTTCTGAACAAGCCTTGCTGGTGACTGCTTGTGCCAGTGTTTCATGGGCCTTCCCTACAGGAGAAGGCACGACAGCTTAGATCTGTGGGTGCCACACAATGGAGGCCTACAAGGAGATGCTGCAGAGAACTCCCCAACACCAGCCTTGATACCAGCAGCACCTGTCCTTCCAAGGAAAGTGTTAGAAAGGTATCCAGGCAGCAGTGAGCTAGTGGGACAGATGGGGTTGGGGGCTTTCTTGGGCTCTTGCTTAGCCACTGCTGATGAAGGCTCCCGATGAGATGCACAAGCATGCTGCAGGTTTCTACAGGTATACAGCACATGGTCCCTGCTTGTCATAGTGTACAACCCAGCGCACATCTGTGACCACTGTGGAGCCCATTATGCACCATTTCGCGGCTTGTCAGAAAGGTAACACATTTCTTCATGTTTTTGTCCATAGAACCATGGTTGATAAAACCCAGGAAGTGGTGGCATTGATTTCCCCTTTCCCTTCACATCCTGGGCCATCCGGGAGGACTTCATGACAGAGTTGTACCAGGTGCTGGAGGCTGGCAAGATCAGGATATTTGAGAGTCCCACTGGCATGGTGAGTGCGTGACACGGACAATGACTGAGGACATGGAGGCTTCCACTCCTTGCCTTGGTAGAAATTCTTCTGGCTGCAAGTTGGGCATCATGATCCCTCAGTTTACCCCTGATCTCCCCTGACTCAGCTCCCACGGCAGTACATTGTCAGGAAGAGTTTCAGGCTGTCCCTCTGCCCACAGTGCTGGCTGTGGCCTGTCCTGATTTGGAGTCTCCTGAGCCTCACTTGGGAACCTCTGAGGCCCTTGGGCTTTGGGATCCTTGCTGTGCTGATTCAGGTCCAAGTTTCAGGCTCTTTGTCTCTTCTCAAGCTGGTTCTTTGCTCTCCTGCTTTGCTTGTTTTTGTGAGCATGAATCTCTACTTCTGTCCAGTGTTATGGGGTTTGGCTGCAGATCTGATCCCACCTCACTTACACTGTTGAACCTTTGCCTCCCTTTCTGGATCTCCATCCCTGTCCTCTGCTCCCTCCATGCTTCCCCTCTGTCTCTCCAGCACTAAGATGTTTACCCTCAGTCCCATGGCCTTTTCTCATGTATCTATTACTGTGGAAACTTGCCCCTGTGACTCAGTTTCCCTTTGTGTTCCAGTGTCTTCTAAATCACACCTCCAAGGAGGTGCCATGCCCTCTCACACCCTGAGTGGATTTTCTTTACCTGCCTGCTTCTGCCTGTACAATCTTCCTCCCACCACTGCCCAAGATGCCCGGTTAACCTCTGAGTCACTTGTGAATCTTTCCGTGAGTCCAGCATCCAGAGTTGGCGTCTTAACTGGATGCCTGAATTGCCCTGCATGGTGCTGCAGCTCTGGGAGTGTCACCATCTAGATTTCACCAGTGTGTGCTGTCCTTCCAAAAGCACATCACTGTCTTTCCACTGGGCACTTTCCAGGGTGTCACACACCTGTGCATGCCCAATCCCAAGCCCCCTCCCTTGTACCCGGGAAGGATTGGGAAAATAAATTAGTTTCCTTGCCTGGGTGTGAGATTTCCAGTGAAGCATTGGGGCGGGGGGTGCTGCATGAGATGCCATCCCTCATCCAGGTGCTCTGGGACTGTCACTGAAGTCTGTCCCATGTCTGTGAGCATTTTGAATTTTGTTTGGAGTTTTATTTTTGGTTTGTTTACTTTTGTTTTTGGTACTGGGGAGTAGAACCTGAGCCTTCTCTATGCCAGACAAGCACTGTACCGTGGAGCTACATCCTCAGATCACTGTACAGCCATTAGCAGGTTCCAGTTCTCAGCATTTTTTTCCAGTCACCAACTTTTTCCTTTGGTTCTTTGTTTGCTTCTTTGCATTACTGGGGAGAAACCCAGGGCCTCATGCATTCTGAACAGGCATTTTACCACTGAGCCACACTGCCTGCCCCCTCTGTGTATAATTTTTATAGTTGTTTTACTGGGCAGAGCCATGTGAGGCCTCACTTTATCCTTTAGCCTCTGATTGTTTTAGGAATAACTGTGATCATAAGCTCAGGGACTTTGTTGGGTAACTTGCAGTTGTAGGGAGGATGCTAACGAGTTGTTTGTCCCTGGGTCATTGCTATAGTCATGTTGCATTGGGTATGGGTCTCCTGCCTATCTTGTCTTGCACAGCTTTTGAAATTTTTGAGGTGAAGGCCTGCAGAATGAAGAAATAAAGACAAGAGTTAGAAAACAGAAAGCTGAGTCAGGTGGAACCGTGTCACCAGATGGGAGGAAAGGCACTGCTCGGTGACTGCAGCACACACTCAGCAGGTTGATGTCACGTGACACCCCTCTGCCTAGCAACCTGTTTGCTTGGGTTGACTCAGGCTCCCCATGTCCTCGGAGCTGGAGCAGCTTGTTCACATAGCTCCCCTTCGGTGCTCTTCACTCTCAGGACTGGCCTTGCTCCAGCCCCACACATGGGATGGACTTCCAGCTTCAGCCGCTCCCTGCACTTGCACGCCTGGCCCAGTGAGACCTAAAGCTGCTGGCTGCTGATGTCCCAGGCTGCCCGGAGTGGCAGCCCAGGTTCTGTTGATTGTGCTGTCCAGGACACTGCCACCCAGTGTCTCTCTGAAGCTGAGTGAAACAATGGGTGTAAGATCTGTGCACTCAGCAGCAGTGTATTCTGGCACAGGGCCTTTCAAGGTCTAGTGGGCACCCATAGCTTCCACATCTCTGGATGATGATAATTTTATTAGTACTGTATACGTCCCCAGCTCCAGCTGCTCACTTACTGTGTACCAGGTATTCTTTGGATCCTGCTGCAGGCATTTGCCTTTGTTTTGACTAACTTCAGTTCCTGCACCTCTGTGTGAGGAAGGGATGCTCTGTCAACCCCTTTTTGCATACATGTGTAGCAGCGAGTGTTACAAAGTGACCCCAAAGCCCCAGAGCGGGACAGCAGAGGAGCTGGGATGCAGCCCAGGAAGCCTGGTGGTGGCATCCAAAGCCTCAGGTTCCAGTCTGCACTTCCTTCTTTCTGGGCACAAGGGCTCTGTCTCCCCACAGCATTTAGCTGGGAGCAGGATCAGAACCCGCACTGATGCTCTGAGATGTCAGCATATTCGTCCCTGGGCAGAAGGGCCAGGGAACCTGAGCCAACCAGTGCGCAGAGAGCAGCAGCGTATGGACTCAGTCTGTGTCAGTACCCATGGGCTCTGCAACACTGCCCACACCTGAGGGGCTCACACAGCAGGACCCACTGCCTTGCACTTCTGGAGACTGAAAGCAAAGTGGCAGCAGGGCTGGCTCTTCCTAGGGCTGCAGTGATAGGGTCTGTCCAGGTCCCTGTCCCTACCTTCCAAGGGACTCACCCTCTGTGGCTGCATCTGGCCCCTACCCCAACACACACCCTAGCCTTGGGCTCTAGGGCACTAGGGCTAAGCACTAGGGCTCCTCCAGTCCTCACATTCACTAACTATATCTATAGCAATCCTGTCTCCAAATAAGGCCACTTTCTGAGATGGTGCAAGGACTTCCTCATACCAGCTTTGGGGGTATTCTTTTCAGCCTGCAGCGAGGACCATAAGGAAAATTCTGATGCTTTAAATCATATTTCCAGAGCAGTTGATTGGATTTGAGGGGAAAAAAACGAACAAAACCTTAAGCACAGGACACATGGTGTTGCGTCTGCACGTTGGTTGCTTTAAAGCTGAGGCTAACAGTGGCTGGGCCTTGGCAACTTTGGATTTGCTCTGCAATTTCTGTTCTGAATTCCTTTTTATTTAATTTTGTTTTTATTAGTTCATATTTGCAGCATGTAATGATTCCCCTCCTGTGCGGAGGTGGCACATGGACACAGTGCGTGCTAATTCCCTTTTCATCCCCTTCCCTTCCCCTTCCTCTTTCCTCCCTCCATTTCTTGGTCCTCTTCCCATTTGCAAAAGAGCTGTCGCGCTATTTCCTATTTTCTGTCTTTTAACTTTCTCTTTATTTGTATGTTGTGTTTCTCATAAAAAACCATATGATATTTAAGCTTGTGTGTCTGATTTATTTCACTTGAATTTATGAGCTCAAGGTGCATCTATTTTCCTACAAATGACTCCAGTTTACCCTTCTTTGTGGCACAGCAGTGCTCCATTGTGTGCAAATACACGTTCTCTTTATCCATTCATCTGTGGATGGACATATTGGTTGTTTCCAAGATTTAGCTATTATGAATGTGCCGCTGTAAAGCATGCATCACTGCAATGAATAGACACTTCTCTGAAGAAGTAAAAGTGGCCAATAAACACATAAAAATTATTTTAGCATCACTGACTATTAGAGAAATGTCCAATAGAGAATACTGAGATTCCATCTTTTCCCAGAAAGAGACACATACCTTAATTCTTTTGGCAGAGGTGCTAGTCTAGTTTCTTGTCACTGGTTTTTACCATGCAGAATTTGTATGCACCCCACAAAACCACCATAAATTCCTCTCAGAGTGGTGAGCTTCACAGTTAAAACTGCTCTTTCCCACTTCTGGACCTCGTGTCTCTTTCTTTCCTTTTTTGTGGTTGTCCTGGCTATTTGGTTGGCCACTCCTTTCCTTTTTTTGGTGGACTCAGAGGGCCCTCTAATTTTTAAAGACAGAGCTTTGAAGCCCTCTTACTAAAATAGGGAAAATCCTCTAAATTTTAGGTTGAGGGAAAAGGGCTAGTCCAGTCTGGCAACGTGTCAAGACCCTGTTTCAAAATTAAAAGCAGAAAAATAAAAAGGTCCAGTTTGCAGCTGAGTGGTGGAGAACTTACCTGGAAAGGAGGTGAGTTCATGTGGGGAGCACCATGATCCAAGAGGGAAGATGCTCAGAAGAGATGCTCAGCCGGTACCCCCTGTTCCAGAAGCCATTTTCTTCCCGCAGGGAAAGTCCTTGAGTTTCATCTGCAGGGCTCTGACCTGGCTCCGCAACTTTGAACAGAAGAAACAGCAAGAAGAGGCGTGCTGACTCCTCAGGCCCCTGCCTGAGGTCCGTGACCTGCGTCCAGCAGCCCTGGTCCCTGCCCAGTGCCCACCACCACCCCAAGACCTAGAGGAGAGCCAGACTGGGTCACCCAGTTTGTGCAGAGGAGGGAGGAGAAGGAGCTGGCAGAGCGAGTGAAGGTGAGTCTGGGCGGCCTCATGGGAACAGTGCAACGGCCCCTGTCCTCCCCCAGTCACTGTGCACCCTGCACTGGTTCCCCTCGGCACTGGCCTGAGGCAGCGGTGGGAGGAGTCTGAACAGGCTGAGGCTGACTTGCTGAACTTGAGGGCTCCAGAGGGACTGCTGCAGCCCCCATGCTCTGGAGGCCGGCAGGGGTCCCGCAGGAGTCTCCTCCTGGCTGTGTCCCCCAGCAGGAGCAGAACAGGAGGGGGAGCAAGAGGAGCGGCTGCAGCAGACCTGCCACAGTGTGCAGCTCAAGCTTGCAACCGGGCACCAAGTGGGTGCCCTCCCATCCTGCCCCTGCCACACTGCTGGAGACCCCGCTGGGCTGCCAGGCCAAAGGCTGCTGTTTGCATCCCCACCAGCCGTGTCCTCCTCAAGCAGAGCTGGGTGGACAGAGAACAGAGCCTGGTGGCAGAGAACAGAGTCCAGGACTGGGTTCCACCCAGGCAAGCAGCAAGGCTGTGTCCATGATCGATGGGGGGATGTCCTTGATGACAGCCATGCTGAGGCTGAGCCTGAGGCCAGCAGGACCCCCAGCCCCAGTTCTGAGCCTTTTTCTTTCCATGCCGCTCCACAGTGAAAGGAAGAGGAGGAGACCAAGGTGGTCTTCCACCTCAGCAGGGAGCTGCTGGCACAGGGGCCAGGCTCGGAGCCACTAGAGCTGCTGGATCCCAGAGAGGAAGAGCTGATGCTGGCAGGGTACGTGAGTGAGGAGGAGAAGATGACAAGCAGTGGGTGAGATGGTGGCTGCTGTGTCCTCTGTGTCCCCACCTGTGACCAGGAGTGGGCTCCTGAAGGCAGCTCTTCCCTCCTGGGGTTCCCTGCTAGGCCTCACCCTGACCCCCCTGCTCCTGCGCCACCCTCCTCCTGCAGCTCCACGAGCAGAGGGGTAGTTTTTCCCTAGCTACAAGTGCCTCCTGTCCCAATGTAACTCCTCTAGCACCAGGTGTGTCCCCTCTCCTGTGATTCAGAGTCACCACTGGGCAGACCTGGTGACCCCAGGCCTGTCACAGCCTCCAGAGGCATGGTGCTGCAGTAGGGTGACACATGCACCAGCAGAGAGGAGGGAAGGACATGGGTGTGGGGGACAGTGGTGTGGCAGATTCTGTGGGCCCCATAGGCCAGGGAAGGGTCTGACATCCCTCAGAGAGCAGGAGGAAGTCAGAGTTCATGGCTGTTCCAAGGGTGTGAGCATCCCTGCAGTGTCAGCCCCTGGCTCAGTAGAGGTCTGGCGTGATAGGGCCTCTGGGCTCCTCTCCATCAGCAACACTGCTGTCCTGAGCCTGAATGAGTGTAAGTGCAGCTGGTTCCCCCCGGGACACAGGAGAGACATATGCAGCCCCTGTGGAGCAGGCGCCCCCAACCAGTGTCGCACCCTGGTCACCCTGTCCAGCTCCGTACCAGGCTTCTCCTCTGCTTGGCACACACACACACACACACATATACACACAACACACCCGTACCCTGTCTCCGGGGTCCTTCCCTCCTCCCTGGAAAAGATCCCCAGCTCCTGAAAGGCCCTGTTTGGTGTTAGCCCCCCTGCATTGTGGAAAACCCACTTGATTTGGAGTCTGTCATTCTGTCCTCCTCTTCCCTGGGCCTGGGGTGCTGCACAGCTGGAGCCTCCTGCATGGGGACCCCAAGTCCTGTGCTTGTGCCCTCCATGCTCAGCCATACCCCAGCCCTTTCTTAAAGTTATTTTTGTTTTGAGTTCTGACCCCTGGGCTTGGGGACCGGAGCCCCTTTCCCTTCCTCCCCACACTCCCTGAGCCACACAGATCTGAGCAGCTCACGGCAGGTGGAACTGGAGCTTGGGGGTGGGGCACCTGGCTGTGGGGTGGAGTTCTGCCAGCTCTTGGCCCTGAAACCCCAGCAGCCCAGTCAGTGCCCAGGAGCAGAGCTGTCTCAGGGGATGCCTGGGCTTGTCACTGTCCCTCACTTAACTGAGTTGCTAGGGGGAGACTGCAGCGCGTTCTCTCCCTCAGGGTGAATGAGGACCAGGAGGAACTGGTGGAGGAGCATGTTACGAAGGAAAGGAGCCTGGCCTGGGGCCTTCTGTGTGGGGCCGCCCCCGTTTACACCACTTTTCTCTCTTGCTGTCCTCACTCTGAAGTCCCAGTGGAGAGGGATCATCCACCATGGCCTCCACCTCACACTTAGGATGATGCATGGGAGCAGCCCCTGGTCCACGCTGTCTCCAAGAGGTCAGGGCAGGCACATGGCCATCTCGAGACCCTGAGCCCTATGTTCCAGCTGTGTCAGAGGCACAGCCTGACTGGCATCGCCTGGGTGGCCTCCCTTGGTGCCATGTGATACAGGTGATGCTACCTCCTTAGGGACCTGCATTTGCAGCCACCACCCCTGTTCCCTCGGGCTCCAGGTGTCGATGCTCCAAGAGTACTTGGTGCAGTTCTGTACCCTTTTTAACTTCCCTTTATCTGCTCTGGGCAGATTTACTGCAACAAGATGCACTCCCAGCTGGCCTAGTTCATGCAGGAAGTTCGAAAGAGCCCCTTTGGCAAAGACACCAGGCTGGTACCCTGGGCTCCCGGTAGGTGAGCAGCATCAGGCATCCCTGCCCGGGTGCCCTCCTGACCTTCCCCGTGCCCCTGTCTCCCTGTTGAGGGTCCCGGCATGGAGAGACAGTGGGGCTGAGGTGACTGAGCTGTGGGCACAGCCTGGACCCTGCCTGCTGCTCCTGGGAAGGAGGAAAGGCAGCTCCAGGTCCCTCCCTGCCTGTCTCTTCACCTCGTCCTCTTGGCTTTAAACCTTTCTGTGAACAAAGACCTGAGAAGCCTGGGTGTTGTGCAGCTGATCCATGGCCACTGCATGGAGATGCACAGAAGCCCGCATGGTGGGAGTTGGGACCGGTGTAGCCATGGCCATGCTGGGGTCGGTGGGGCACAGAGGGAAGGCCCAGGAGAGGCCTGGGCTTAGACCACAGGTGCAGGAGACCAAGATCAGACCATGAGGCCCTGATAGCAAATAATGGCAAAGACATTCTGGCCCTCTCCTGAGAAGGAAAAGAGCCCAGTCCCTGACTGGGAGATGGATTTACAGGCAGTTTATGGTGAACAGAAAGTAGCCTCAGATGATGCTTCCGATGCGTGAGCAGATGACACCACCGAGGCAGAACTTGGAGGGTCCTTTAGACCCACCCTGGGGGAAAGCAGGGCTTCCTCCATGTCCCCAGGCCCTCTCCTGGTCACTGAGCCATGTGTGGTCCTTCCTGAATTTGCTCCTGTGCCCGTGCCACCCACAGAGAGTAAGAACAGAGTCAAGGCACACAGCAGAAGAGACAGTGGCAGGAGGGCCAGACCACCTGCCCCGTCTACAACAGAGAGCAGATGCAGCTGCTCTAGGAAGCTCCATGCTCTCTGGGGAGATGCACCCCACACAGCCAGGCTGTCCAACTCCGATGGGCCCAAGGGCGGGACGGCAATTCATCAGAGTGGGACGCAGACTGGATGGGTGCTTATGGAGAAACTGAGGCACACTTCTCCTCCCTGCCTCGGTCTCCTGCCTGACTTTTGCCCTGCATGCGTGAGGTGAGTGTAGGGAGTACTGAACCTGTGATGGACTCACAGGAGGAGGCCAAGCAGTCAGAGGCCTGAAGTTCTCAGTCATCTTTGCCCTGGTGATGTCCCACCGTGGTGGCTGTATGCTGCATGCTGCATGTGACATTCATTGACTGCCCTGTGTGGTCACTGTGCATGAACTTCAGTGCTCACATCTGAACCAGGACGTTATGCTTCTCAGGTTTTGAGTATTTCTCATTGTTCATCACTATTTTAACTGGGGAATGTTTTATTTCTTGTGGAGTACTCAGGATTGAGCCCAGGATCTTTGCACTGAGCTGTATGGCCCCCACCTCTTTTTTTGTTCAGATTTTTAAAAATTTTGATACAAGTCTCATCACATTATTAAGTTGCACAGGCTAAGCCAGAACTTGCCATCCTCCTGTCTCAGCCTGCCAGGGTGCTGGGATGACACGTGCACCACCACACCTGCCTTGGAAAATCTTTATAACAAAATGTGTCTAAAATTGACAAAGTGCTTTAGCTCTGGTTACCGCCCTCCACTCCTCCACCTTCAGCTGATGCAGAGTTTATTGAGCCCCGTGGCTCAATGAGAGGATGAGGAAACCAAGGCTCCGAGGTTAGATAGCTGTCACAGAGTTGCACAGCTGGGAGGCAGCAGCTCCAGCCCTGGAGGGCATTGGTGGTTCCTGGGCCTCAGAGCCGCCTGAGGACTTAGGCAAGGTCAGCAGCAGGGATTCACCAGTTCCTTCTCTTCTTCAGTCCTTTTCTGAGGGTCAACTGCAAGCCTGAGACTGGCTGGGGCTGCAGTCACAGTCTACACAGTAGCTTTCTCTCCCAAATTTCCCTACATATGAACGGTCTGGGCAGGAAACAACCCAGCTCCTGTCAGGAATGAGGCAGGTGGGCAGGTTACCCACAGGACCAGCCCAGCCACCACCCCAGCAGCCCGCTCTTCCCTCCAGCTGATGGTGCTGCCCCTACCTGATGCTGCTGCAAGCAGCCACACAGCAGACCTTGGGCATCCGGCTGCAGGGCCAGGTTGTCATTATCAATGAGGCCCAACCTGGTTGACACCATCATGGGTATCCATGGCACAGAGGTCAGTGGGCCCCAGGTGGGTCGGCCTGCATGGGGCTGCGGGCCATCGACCCTTCCCCGAGGCCCTGGTCCTCAATTTTTTCTGGGGATAGTGCTTGTTAGAGCTGTGCAGAGGCCACTAGCCAGCTGGGACAGGGCCAGAAAACAGTGGGAGTCTGGGTCTTGTTACTCTCTGTGTTGCTCAGGGGATTTAATTGGGGTGTACTCGGGGTCCCCACGAGTTTGTCTCCCTGCTCTGACACGTCCTGTGTGCTGTGTCAGCTGCCTCTGCTCTTCTTGCTGACCCCCAAGTCAGTGGGGCCAGAGTCCTAGTTGATGCTGGGAGTCTGGGGACTCAGGGTGAGGCCTGAAGACTCAGGGGCTCCCCGAGGGCACACAGTGCAGAGATGGGGAGTGGGGAGGGAACCACTGGCTTCACACCAGCTGAGCAGGGCCTGAGTACCTTAGGCTGGGGCATGGTTGTTACCTTAGGAAATCCCAAGTCTTTCCCAATCCAGTGAAAACCAGCAAGGAACTTCCTTAACTGAGGGTTTCAGCCTTTCGCTTTGCCCAGCCCGGAAGCAGTTACTTAAGGAGCAGAGCTTCCTGACCCTCAGCCCCCTCAGCTCCAGGGCCGCAACTACGCTCTGTGTGTTCCCAGCTCCCACTCCCCATACCGTGATGGCTCCTGTGAGTCCCGAGCGGGCATTTCTGGGCGCAGCATCGGTTCTCCCTGGCCCAGCCCTCGGCCACTTATCCAGAGCCTGGTCTGACCTCAGCCTGTGCTCCGTGCTCTGTCCTCAGCTCATGTACCCAGTTGCTACAGTACATGGAGCAGTACAGGGGATGAGGCCCCTGGGTGGGAGGGATGGTCCTGGTCCTGTCAGCCTGCAGAGTGTGTGCCCGGCTCAACTTGCTGTCCAGGTCCTGTGTCCACAGCAAGTGCCCCACCGGGCCCACCTGCTTGGGAAAGGACTTCTGGCTCTTGGGAGCCAGGGGCCCCACATGGGCCAGGTAGTGGGGAGCTGTAGGGAAGCTCCGACTTGAGGCCTGCGGGTTTCTTCTCCCCAGGAAGCATCTGAAAGCCAAGAATCTGATGTGCATCACGCAGATCCTGTATTTACTGGAGTACTTTGGCTGTGCTGAGAGAGAGGCAGACTCTGCCCCAGACCCTGTCTTTCCCTTGGCTGCCAGCTGGGATCGCGAGATCTACTGCAGGTGTCAGCTATGTCTCCATCATTGATCTGTGAGATTCACAGCCTAGTGCATTTGCCCACATTCTGTGCCCTTCCATTTTTTTCTTTTTGGTACCAGGAGTCAAACCTGGGACCTTGCACTTGCCAGGCAGGTGCTGTGCCCTGGCCCCTCTGTACCTTTCCTCCCACCATATTCTTCTCCACATATGACGCAGTGTGTGACATTCTGTGACAGGGCTGCAGTCTGATAACATCTGCAGTGCCCTGCATGGCCATAGTTTCCTTTGTCCTGTGATAGAAGCAGCCTGTGCGTCTGAGCCCAGGTTCACAGATGAGTCACTGAGTGGAGAGCTGATGCTTCTCGTGTGACCTGCTGCAAACTCCTGGCCTGGTTTGTGTGTCTGTGCCCATGAGGTGGAAAGCTGGTGGGGGGTCTGCAGAGGGATCTTAACTGATATGGGGCTCCCAGCTTCCTCTGCCTTGGCCACCGCAGCCCACACCCCAGCAGCCATCGGCACCCTGCACTGTGCATGGCGGGTGACTGTCTGCCCTGCCCAGGAGGAGGTGCAAAAGGGAGAACACAGGTTTCTTGCACACCAGGCCCACAAAGCGGCTGGAACCTCTGCTGTTTCCACGGGTTCTCTGCCCGCCATAAATAACCAAAAGCAAAGCAGCCGCCAGAGCTCGCTGAGATGGGAAGACTTAGTCTGTGTGATGAGAAGGTGGAAGTGGGGAGCAGGCAGCTCCACTCTGACCTGTTTATATGTCTCTCTCAGGGAACATCAAGCAGAACCCCAACACACAGAACCTCTCACAGACAGTTGAGGGGCTCCGCAGCAAGCCAAATGACCTGAGCTGCTCTGTCCCTGTGACACCGGAAGCTGCATTCTGAGCAGGCTCCCAAGCCCTCCTCCTGTCTGTTCTCAGGGATGGAGCTGAAAACCATCAATGACTTCCTCTTTCAGAGCCAGGTGGACAACATCAACCCGTTCCAGGTAGAGCTGCTGCCTTTCCATCAAGGCCCATCGCACGTCCTTCTTGGTGCCAGCTGTGGGTGCTGCTGTTTTCAGATCACAGAAGGAATAAAAATTAGAGTCTCCTGTCATGTGGCAGTCTGAGATCTGAGGACCAGAATGACAGATGCAGGAAATTACCAGCCCCTTAAAGCACTCAGGAACTAAGTGATCTTCACTCTGGGGTCAGGCTCGGTGGGAAGAAGTCTTTCTTGGACCTCGGGGGACACAGTGAAGATTGCAGTTCCCCCCACCCCCACTCTTCCATCTCACCCTGGAGCATCAGCTTCCATCACAGCCTCCAACCTTCGCTCGCTCTCACCCTGCACATCCGGGTCCTCTGCATGAGGGACAGTCATGTCACTGGAATCACCACCCAGTGACTCTACAGCCTTAGCCACCCTTGTGGATAGAGCACATGCTATGTTCTGGGAGGTGACAGGTGAGGGCCACATGACAGCACCCTGAGCTACGGGCAGAACAGTCCCCACACTCAGCAGCCCACCTGCACAGGATCTGTACCAACTAACCTTCACTCTGCTCCCGGAACAGCCCGAGCCGCACCTGCTTTTGCCTTTGCTCATGTTTTCTGTTTTTGTTTCTGTTTTTGGTTTTGTTTTTGTTTTTTAATCTGATTCTGAGCTCCTCAGGGGTCCAGCTCAACTCCCATCACTGGGAAGGAAAGTAGAGAGACAGAGCATCCTTGGAGAGATCAGAACCATGGGACAGTTCTGAGGAGGACACAGGGGTGGTGCAGTGCTGGGGGCTGGAGGTGGAGGAGGAAAGGAGAGGGGCAGGGTGGGCAGGGAGCCAAGCTCCAGGCTTGTTTTGTTTTGTGTTGTATTGTTTTGTTTGTTTTATTTTGAGACAGAGTCTTGCTATGCAGTTCAGGCTGGCCTTGATCTCACTTTGTAGCCAAAGCTGGTCTCAAACTTGCAACAATCCTCCTTCCTCAGCCTCTGGAGTGCAGGGATTATAGGTGAGCACTGCCATGCCTAGCAAGCTGCTTTCTAAAGTGCCAGTCGTGGCCACCCCCTCCTCATAGCTGTCTCTGTCTTGTGTTTGCTGGTGCAGTAGTACTTCGAGAATAGCCAGGTCAGCAGGGAGGAATGGCCCCAGCCTGGGCCCAATCCACTCCCTGTCCCGCCTCAGGGGATGCTCAGGCTGAGGGAGGGGTGCAGGGTGCAGCTGTCTAGAGTCCCTGTGTCACACCTTCACCCTGTCTCTCCACCAGCTCTGTTGGTGCATGGAACTCTATGGTGCCATCCTCCCACGACCCTGGGAGTGGTCCAGACTGGTGGGGCTCCAGTACTTCCTGCAGAGCCTGCAGCCCAGGGTGACTGAGAGTGAGTCACAGGGCAGGAAGACAAGCTGGGCTTCGGGCCTGGGTGGCACTGGATCTGACCTCACTTGGGTCCCATCCTCTGTCCTCCTTCTACCCACACAGCCCCCACTGCCCCCCACCCCGGGAGGAGGCTGAGATTAAGGCCACATGGGCCACTTCCCCACTGATGCATATTGAAGACTTCTTCACAGCCCTCACCACTGCCAACCAGAACAGCAGGGTCATCCTGAGCTGCCAAAGTACCAAGCAGCAGCCTTGCCAGGCTTCAGCAGGGAGCCACACTGGGGACTTCAAGCACATCCCAGCCTTGCCTGGCTTAGCAATGTCTGGGGTGGGTAGTGGCTCTAAGGGTGGGCAGTCGCCTTCTGGCTGTCCAGTGACCTGGACTGGTTTTTCTCTTTGTACCTGGATGTTCTCTGCCTCTATGTGTCCATGCATGTGTGTGTACATGCACATATATGTGTGTGATGGCTGCACTGTCTATCTTGGCATTTGTCCTGAAGGGAAAGCAGAGCTGGACTCCCTGTTCTGTGCCAGCCCATGTGTGTCCTGCAGGGCACCCAGGAGACCTGTGCTCAGCCTGACGCCACCCCTCTGTCTGTCCCCCTTTTAGGCAGCGTCAGGTAGAGCACTCTCAAATTCTTGCACCTGAATCCAGCCATACACTTTGACCAGGCAGTAAAAGAATGCCAGTAGTAGTCACTGCAGGGGGCACCATGCACAAATGAGAGAGGTGTATTTGGCTCACAGTTTATAGAGGTTTCAGCCCATAATTGGCTGGGTCTAAGGCAGAAGCGAAGCTGTTCACAGCAAACAGAAGATAACAAAAACAAGCAGGGCAGGGAGAAGACAGGCCTCTTCCTGTGCCTTATGTTGTATCCTGGCTGCAGGTATTAGGGTGGAGCTGAGACAATCAGTGGACTGACTTAGTGATCACTCACCCTCAATCAAAGCACTGCACTGTGAATCAGTCATGCACTCTAAATCCAGCCGCCTTTGGGGGAACTTCCGGACACAAGCCAGGAACGAATGCCAAGACACTTATGAGTGTAAACTGTCAGAGTGTAAATCTTAGCTATTTGCAGCCAGTGTTCTCTAGCACAGGGATTGTCAGTGTTCTCTATTGATACCTTTGCTTTCAACTTGGTCACCCTTGAAGACTACAGGATATGTTTGCCCTGTTGCTTTGTTTGGCCAGAAGGGAACTTTAAAAGGCAGTAAAACAGGGCAAGGATTTGACTGGCCAATGAAATCAGTTTAACTTATTTCTCTATACTTCATAAAGCTTTACAATTGTCTGTGTCCCACATTTAGCTTGAAGCATTTGATTTTATAACCCCTGCCCAGAGGCTAGATCCAAAATTCTTAGTCGGGTATTCAGGACCCTGACATACCTTTGCTTCTCTGACTTGTGTTTTCACACAGCTCTACAATAAACTATATTTATTTTATCTAAAACATTCATGTTGTAAAATTCTTTTGAGTCTAATTTCACAAATAAAAATTTCCCCAACCTATTGCCATTAGGAAGCTTTGGTTATAAGAAGCACAATTTCCATTTAACTTAAGTGAAATGGAATCTCCTTGAAAGAAATTTCACAGAAATTGAATCATTAGATAGATAACAATCATTGGAAAGCTCACAGAAATGTAAAGGCAACTATTACCCAGGAGAGACAGCACTAAGAAATATGGAGTACAAAAAGTTACTTTTCTAGATGCTGCTGCCAAGGTAGTTATAGTTTAAACTGTTTTGTCCTTTTTATTTTCAATTCTAGATTCAAACACCTAAATATAATTGATGTCAATTATTAGGTCGGTGTTTCAACTCATTATAGAACAGAGCAGTATGATTACAAATTCCCTGAAAATAATGTGGAATGAAGCACAAATTGTTTTATTAAAGAAACCACAAGAAAAAGGTAGAGATGCTTATTTAGAATGATTAATGCTGGTAGCCATAAAAACTAATCTTTTCATCTCAGTGGCTTGAAAATGTTTATTTCAGATTCCTATAACTTCTGAGGTAAAGTAGGCAACCATCTGTCTTGCCTCTACTCAGACACCTAAAGTGTCTCCATTTTGTGGCTCTTTCATATCACCATGGAAACCACAGGGCATAACAAAGAGGAGAATAGACACTGACCTGCAAGTGCCTCAGATGAGGAACGGTGTGTGATTCCTCTCACAGTTCTGTTTCCCAAGTTGCCCATTGCAATTTCAAGGGAGCATGGAGAGCAGTGGAATACTGGGACGTTTGGTGAGCAATCATTCTGCCCATTGCAGAAGGCATATTGAACAGACACCCCAAAAAAGTACTTTAATTAAATAATGCTTGATATCCTGCTTCCATTTCCATCACGGATTGGTTCATCCAGAGATTTCTTCTGCACCTCTGGAACATTTCATGCATTTATATGGTTTTCTGTCACAATAATTGTATAATCATTCTTTATAAAAATTATTCCCTAAGCTTTTGTGTGACAGTGAACAAGACTATTAATTTATCCAAATCATAGTTGAATATCACTATTTAGTAATTTTTGCAGAGTGTACTAATATTTTCTTAAAAGTATATTTATAACAAAATATATAATGATTAAATATAAACAGTTTGATTAACTATTCAGAAAAACAAAATTTCTTACAATATTCCACATTATTCTATTTTGTTTATAATATATTTATCTTGAATATAATTTCTTATAATTGAAACTTCTTGTAAAATTAGTGTAAATTAAAACAACTTTATATATAATTGAAGAAAATGTGTTTCACATCATATAAATGATATACATAGAAAACATTCAACATTTCAAAAATTATACAATATAGGGTATGAGCATCAGAATTCTATAAGTATTTTAAACTTGGAAAATTAGTATATGTGTTAATTCTTTTTTATTTTTCTCTCATTCTTCTTTTTTATTTTAAAGAGATTAAGACAAAACAGGACATAACAAAGATCTGAACAGAACAATGTGAGTAACACAGTATTTCACCAGAAGACAATCCGTAATTAACAATAACTACCACAATGTCTCTTTCTTTGAAATAGTTGAGTATAGCTTCATATACAATAGTATCAAACATAACAAAATAGTATAAAAACATTCAAGAGAATGAAAGTATTACAGGGCATTCAGAACCAGATAACAGAGAATGAACAATGGCTACTATATTATCTCATTTTCCATAGAAACTTGTTTATAGTTTCACACATAATACAATCCAATAAGGTACAGCATGATAAAGTCAATGGAAACAGAAGAGCAAAAGCATGATAGGACTTCAGAGTAAGATGATATTATATCAGTACTGGCTATTATATTGACTTGTTTCCCTTTTTCTCTCATTCTTTTTTGTTTTTTTTTACTTAGAAAAAAAACAGAAAAAAAGGTAGAAATAATACAGAATTTCAGAAAAATAAGCAGTAAGAAGTTGATAAGTTACATATTGTCATCTTAGAAATAGTTGTTCAAGTTACAAAATTAAAGCATACAAAGTGATATTCAAATAATGGCACTGCAAACAGTTCTGCTCAATGGTCCAACAAAAACTTAGTAATATGGCTGTCAGTCCTACACATTTCTTTTTTTATCTTAAAGAGGGTACGATTAAACATGTCAAAACAGAACAAAACAGTCATAAGGAAACAATTTAAAGAAACAGATTTCAAAACAAGTCCACTGGAGATCTTCACTGTCTATCTTATTGTCTCTAGTTTTCTCCCAAATGGTTGTCCCCATCTTCACACACGTTGAATATGTACTGAACATTATAGAACTAATCAAATCATTACAGGATGATGAAAGCTTTTTAGGTCAAGACCTGATTTTGGGGAAGTCAACAATGACTGCCATAATGCCCCTCATTCTCTTCAAAGTAGCTGTCTTTACCTTTACATATGCTGAATTTGAACATGAGACTAGATTAATATCACTCTGAACAGTGAATGATGGTATTGCTAGGTTTTATATCATAATGTTACAAAATTAGCATTGGGTTTCTTAGTGCCTCTTCTTCTTCAGCATATCTATTCATTACATCGTATATTATATAATCTGTTCCTGTAAATAGTTTTAGAAATTCTTCCCATGTGTGAATCTCTACATGTATATCTATCCTTTCTGTATTTTAGGGGAAAACAGATCAAAACAAGACAACAAAACAAATTCCCAGAAAAACATGAAATGAAAAAGACATAAAAGACCACCATATTAGGTAATCTACAGTAGTTACTATGCTTTCTCTTGTTATTTTCAATAAAATTGTCCACATAATCAAGCATTATATAGTTAAGCATAGCATTACATAGTTATTTTTATAAAAACACATCTTTGGAGACATTGTAGGACTTGAAAGCAGTTAATAATCAAAACCAGAATGGATATCTTTTACATCTTGTCATCTTCAGAGTAGTTGCCTCTACTCTTAGACTTGATACTACCAAGCATAGCAAATTCGAATAAAATCAGTCAAGGCAAAATAACGGTCTAACAAACCAGCTTCAAATAAGATCCGTCATAGTAAGACAATGTAAGTAATACAGGGTTTCAGTTTAAGTTAATAGGAAATTAAGGATAGTTACCAGGGTATAACCTGTTGTTTTTGGGTTAGCTGTCTGTGCCCTCAAATCTGATATGAGTAGACAGACCAGAACAAAATATAATCAAACTAAACAGAGCGATAAGACTACTGTGGCTTTTAAATTCTGATACACTTATAACAATGCCCTCTGCCTTCCTTTTTTAGGCAATTCCTCACCTTTCCCCTTCTCAGGATGTTTTATATATTTTGGATCCCATTAGCTCCTATAGTTTCTAGACTAGGGAGTCAACCTATTCTCTGAGTGTTGCTGAACCTTTTTACCCCTGAGCTTAATCTTGAGCTGTGTTCCTTTACTTACTAAAGCCACAAAGGTTTTCTTTCCTTCCAGCTGTGTAGTTCTACACTGCACAGAAGTGTCATAACTTTCCAACCTATCTGCGGCTGCTGGACGAGTTGTCCCTAGTTCTCTCTGGTTTCCTGTCACATATAGCATTGTTTTCTCATCTTTGGCTTTCAGTTTATTAACCCTCCTTCAGGTTGAGTGTGTTTCCTATTCAGAGCATCTCTATGGATCTTGCCTCCTAATCTACTCTGCCTGTGTTTCTTTTTTGTTAGTGTATCAAGGCTATCTATATTAAAAATTATAGCTTATCATCTCTGCCTCATCTCTGTTATTCTATTCTTCTGCTATTATTTGTCCACTTTACTCCTTCATTCCACTGTCTGCCCCATTCATTGAGGCCTCTCTGCCACTGTTACTGGAATCCTGATATTTTTTCCTCGCTCTCTCTGGAATGTCCTTCAGTATTTTTTGTAAGGTTGGGTTGGTGGCCATGAACTCCCACAGTTCCTCCTTGTCTTGAAAATATCTTGTTTCTCCATTAATTTTAAGAGAGAGTTTTGTCAAGTACATCAGTCTTGGTTGGAAGTTATTTTCTTTCAGGGCTTGAACTATTTCCCCCCAGGCTCTTCTTGATTTGAGAGTTTGTGTTGATAAGTCTGTCATTATTTTGATGATTTGTCCTTTGTAGGTGATCTGCTTCTTTCTCTGGCTGCTTTTTAATATTCTGTTCTTGTGGTGGATTTCTGGTATCTTGATTATTATATGTCTGCATGTAGATCTGTTTTGGTTGTAGGTGGCTAGGGTTCTGTATGCCTGTTTTATCTGGATATCATTTCTTTTTCCTATGCTTGGGAAGTTTTCCTTAATTATATCTGTGAATATTCTTTGTAGTTCATTTGTAGTTACTCCAGCTTCTTTGTTTACATTGTTTATTCTTACATTATAAATCCTCTTGTCATCTTCTAGCCTTTGAATTGTTTCTTCCTGGTTCCTTGTTATTTTTAAGAGATCTTTTCTTTCATGACCACACATTATAAATCTCTCTTCAAGTTTCGAAAGGCTAACTTTAGTTTCTGTCAAGGCATTTTGCCAGCTTTCAATGGAGTTTTTAGTTTCCTGGTAATCTCTTTGGACCTGCATCATGTATTCTAGATTTTGTTTATATTCTTCATCAAAGGTTTCTCTTCCTTTTCTGAGTTCCTCCATTCTTCCATCTGTGTTCTCTGGGGAGGAACTTATCATTTCTTTAATCTTTTTATATCTTGCCTCACTTGGATCAGGAGTACAGTTTTAAATTCATCTATGAGGTCACAAAGGTATTTCTTTATGTCTGCTGATGCTGTGTTTAACATTGCATGATTACTGCACTGGTTCTCTTCTGTACTTACCTCTCCTGGGCTTATTTTCCCAGGGCCAGTGGCTGGAGGTTTTTTTTTTTTTAATTTCTATCTCTTGTCATGTTTCTGGTTTCTTTCAGACAGGTGTATCCTGGGGGTCTCTGGCCTCCTCCATATTGCTTAGGGTCTTTCCAAAGCATGCTGACTGGGGTTTTGCTGCACTCCCCAATTTGCTGTTATGTGAAGTACAGGCAAGGATGCAGGGATGGTGCAAGCTAGCCTCTAACCTCTGAGTCAGTTAACCCACAATTTCCTTCAGGGACTTATGTTGTACCTTGCAGATGTCACAGAGTCATGACCTTTTTGTCCTTGGCTATTGGGTGTCAATCAGAGGCATAGCTCAGCCCCAGCAGAGCCCACCTGTCCTCTCTGCACCAGGGGCCGCCAACTGATGCCACTGTGGCACTGGGTTCTGCAGCCCCGGGACCCAATCCCCAGCACTCACCGGGAATCAATGCAGCTCTCCTCTTGACTCCACTCCATGCTGTGCCACATCCTCCCACCAAGGGCTCTGGACTCAACAGTTCCTGTTATCTTGACCTTGAATCACCTGACTCCACGGCACTCCCAGTATAGCACAAACTGGTCTCAGTGAGCGCTCAGGGCTTCAGTCCTCCACTTACATATTTCCTTCCTCTGCAGAGGTAGATTCTAGCTGGATGTAGTTTTTCCACGTCTAGATCAGCATCCTGCCTCCTCAGAAAACTGCGCAGCACCCAGCTTTGGTGCCCAGGTGCATGATCCTCTCCATGGCCTCCTCCAGCATAGGGCCCTGGGACCCAATTTACAGTAGTAACCGAGAGCCAATAAAGCTTTCCCCCTGGGCTCCACTCTAGACTGCGCCGTGTCTTCCCATCAAGGGCCCAGGACTCATTGACTCCCATTATCAGCAGCTGCGGCTTCAGCACGACTTTGGATTATCCAAATAGTGTTCATTCGTGAAACAAAATACCTGACACCAAATATTAAGAAGGGAGATGTTTATTTAGCTCACGGTTTGTAGAGTTTGATCTTTAATCAGCTGGCTCCAAAGCAGGCTGGCATGGAAGAGGGGCAATAATCCCTGATCCTGGCAGACTGTAAAAGAAATAAGAGCCAAAATCAGTGAGAGCAAGCCTCTTTCCCTCACTTACATTGTAGGCAGGCCCCCTACCCTAGGGTGGGTGTAGCACTACACCGTCTTTATGCCTTCCTCTTGTATAAGATAAAGAAGTTTACAAAGTAAGAACCCTGTCCTCCTGCTCAAAAATTAGTATATGTATAAATTTTATAAAGTCTTCAAAATAAAAAAGTGGCACTTAAACTTGGGTGACATTTTAAACTGCTGATCATCATATAATATGACCAGGTAAAAATTGAATACGTGTAATTTTTAGGTCATGTTCTTAATGCATGTTTGTTGCACATAATGTTTGTATCATTTTTGGTGCTGGTACATGTACATAATACATCTCAATTTCTTCTTCCATATTTTTTTTCAATCATTTTCCCCTCCATCTATCTAATGAAGTATTTTATGTGGTACATTAAAATCCAGAAATTTCATTATTTCAATTAACAGATCTTTAAACACCAAGCAGAAGCTCTATTGGCACAGCGTACAGGATTTACTAAGTCATTTTAAGTGTATTCTAAATCCTCCAATTTGTTGTGCATAATATGCTTCTAATTTCCAGCCACTTCTGCCAAAAATCCTTTTGAAAAGCTATTATTTATATTTAATATGATGTCAGGCGAGTACACAATCTATAGCATAGTGAAGCAATAATTTTGAATTGTTTTGGCTATTGGTACCTGAGATCTATCTCTGAATCATATTTGTTTCTGTTTATATCAGTTGCATTCATTCATGAGCCTAAATATGGCTATGTGCAAATCAGTGAGAAGGAATATTTTACCCTAATCTTTAGCACTCCAAGGAAATATATTGTCATTCATATAAGGCACATGGATCTGTTATTTTATAGTTAAGCATTTGGAAGCCAAATTATTTTATAATTATAAATATATGATGAATATTTAGGTTTTTTTAAAAATTTACAGTAAATTCACTGTGATCAATCCCACTCAGATATCCCCCTTGCTGTAAACGTACTTATCCCCCATGCCACTTCCTGAAGCAGTTCTGAAAGGTCTCTTTTTGTGAGTGTCTTTAGTCATCCTATTGAGGCTTCCCCCATGTCCTGAATTGATTCTAAAATTTTAACTTTCATGATCATTTTGACTTTGGAGAAAAGTCACAATTCATGTATTTCCAGATCCAGTGAATCCAGGGAAGGTGAGTGAGAACACATCACGATGTCTTTACAAGCCTGCTTTTCCTTTGGATGGCACTTGGCCTTGAAATTCATCGTATTTTTTAAGTCACCTCTTGTAAAGATAGTCATGAAAGAAGTTTTCCAGAACTGTTTCAGAAAGTGTCAAGGACAGAATAAGTATGTTCAGAGTAAGTTTTCCTGTTCCTGATACAGAAAGTTGTGGTATCAATTCTGTTTCATAGAAAATTTGTCTTCAAAGAGTCAAAAGAACTTGCACACTGGGAGATAAAATATCTTATTTTTAGCATATGGATTAAAAAATCAAAGACATAATATCACATGGAAGTAGCAATCTCAAATGATTTTATTCCAATATTAATACCCAGACTCAACTACTATAGCTAAATCTTGCCTTATGATCACAGAATGAATCACAGAATGATACTGTAAATGTATACATTAGATGGAAAACTCAAATGTAAATTTTCATTATCAGTAAATGTTTTATGTCTTCTCTTACTGAACACAATGAAAGAAACTGTTTGGTGAGTAAGTGCTTGAGTTTGGAAGAAGTTGTACTGCACAAATATATATTGAATATTTAGATTTTTATTTTTATGATTCTAATAAAAGACACATTATTATTAAACCCTTTCAAATTACTCTTTAATGAGCCAGGTAATATATATTTTAGACTTTATGGATAACATGGCCAATGTCATTAACTCTTCAACTATGCTGTTTCAGAGAAAAGATTCTATAAGTAGCAAATTAATTATTTTTATTGTAATCCAAAAACTTTATTTAAAAATCAAGCTGAAAGAAAAAAAATCCAACATGCCAAGTGCTTCAAAATTAAATAATTGTCACAAGGTCAAATAATTGTACTTTGGACATATAACATGAAATATTGAAAGCCGGGTCCCCAATAGATGTTCTTATGCCTGTATTCATCACCACATTGTTCACGGTAGTAAAAAGGTAGTAACAACCTAATCTATTAAAAGATGAATGGATAAATAAAATATGTTATACATTCATAAAGCAGAATATTATTCAGCTTTGAAAAAGTAAGACTTTCCAACAGGGACTTCACCATGGATGAAGTTTGAAGACATTATGCTAAGTGAAATAAACCAGACACAAAAAGAAAATTCTTGTATGATTTGATTTAGACAAAATATGTTATATAGGCAAATCCATAGACCAAAAAGGAATAAATTTTCCAGGGATTCAAAGTAGGGAAGAGTATTGAACTGTGGTTTATCATGCTGTGTAGTTTTAAATTGGAACATGAAAAGGTTCTGAAGATGGCTGATGGTGATGATTATGTAATATGAATATATTTAATGTCAATGAACTGTGACCTTATGTGACAAAAATGGTAAATTTTATGTACTGTGAGTTTTCCCATAATAAAAAGGGCAAGTACATAGGCTTAAATTGCTGACCCTATCCTACAATTATATTAATAAACCATTTTAATATACTTTATACAGTTATGAATAATTGCAATGTTAGGTCCATAGTGTTCCCATTTTCATTATGAGTACACACATCTCCCATGTTATGAAACTTATTTTGTACTGACTTGTTTGCACAACTAGCTTTTTTTCCTCTTCACCTTCATAACTCTATACATAGAAACTCACATGTTCACACAATGAACTACTTAAGAATAGGAATTATGTATTCATTACTTGGCTTTTTGACATATGAGAGATAGTAAATATAATTAAGAGGTAAACTAAGGCATTTGTGATCATTTTTAGTAGTTACTTTTCATTTCTATCACACAACTACATAATCACATTTCTCACACTTTGTGTCTAAAATAAGAAAGATAAAAAACTATGAAACTCTTTCACAGGGAGGGTTTCAGTTTTCACTGTGGACAAAAAGGAGAAGATGAATAATATTACTCAAAAGAGAAAACTGAATGAGGTAAAAATCAATTTAGGTTGACATAGACATAAATAATTACATACAATTAAAAGAAGAAACAGACCAGGTGAACAAAGATGATAAACCAAATATCACTCTCCCAAAGTGCCTGGGCTCTTTGATTCAGCATAATCTGCAACTTGACTAAGCTCTGCCACCTACCCTCCTTAACTTTCCATTCTCTAGAAATTTCTCTATGGGATATAAATCTCCTACCAAGAGATGCCTCCTTATTCAGCTAAGTGGCCACTTAATAAGAAATTTCTAGTGTCTTGGGCTTGATGGTCCTTAGAAATGAGTCATAAACTCTTCAAACATTTTGGTTCCCCAATTTTTCATTTACATAAAATCAGAGTCATTGATTAATCATCTTTCAGTGTTCATCTACATTTCTTTCTTTAGTGGAGTCACACGTAATCTCTTTAATTTTTTTGTAGAGACCCTTAAAGCCTTGGAAGATGTATTTCATTTATATAACTTTAAAACCTACCATGTTACCTAGAAATAGATAAAAATGTCTTGTTTTACTTCCCTAAGACTACACAAGTACCTATTTTCTCAAGAATGTTTATAAATTACCTGTTACTTATTATATATTTACTTGGCACTGTAATATATATGGCGAGTAACAGTATCACAATCCTATTTCCTTTTTATTTGCCTTCTCATTTGTTTAGTCAAAAAATAATTGCTGATTACCAAGAACCATACATAAATTTTAAAAGGACGTACTGTTTATGCTTCTTTGAAGCTTACATTTTAGTGAGAGAGAAATAGTTCAAATAAATAATTTTGCATTTGAATATGTAGCAAAAAATTTGGTAATTGTCTTTAATTTGAAAAAGCTATGAAATATTTCTAGAGGATATTCTGTAGTCTAGGTACTGAGAGGAAATCTCTATAGAAAAGATATTAAAACAAATCTGTGACCAGGGAAAATGTTCAAGAATCACATGAACAAAGTGTCGTGATATTGGGAGAGATCTTGAAATGTTCAAGTATTTTAAAAAACCCAATGTTCCTGCTTATGATAAAAAAAAAAACTGGGGTAGAATACGGCAAGAATTTGATTGTATAAGTTCTTGTAACTCACAAGAAGATCCTGTAAATTTTATCATAGTGGAAAACTATTGGAAGTTTTAAGTAAAGCAGTGATATTGAAGATAACAGATTGGAAGAGAATTCTCTGAAAGCAGAGTGACAACTTAGCACAACAAAGTATGGATTAAATAAGACTTGGTTTTAAATGACAATGGAAATACAGATAACCACATATCCTAGATATCTATGTTTATAGAAGTATTACTATCAATTTATGACTTATTTGAATGCAGAGCTGAGAGAGAAGGGAAATTCAAGGTGAATTCCTAAGCATACTATATAATACTGAGACAGAGAACAAAAAAGGCTGATCATATTTGTGGATGGGGTTATTTCCAGATTTATGAACACCAAATTTGAGATACATATTGGGCAGTCATGTAAAACATGAAAGAAATATAAAGAACAAAGGTATAAATGCAATAATGTAGGCTTATAATTCTGTTTTGTAAATATATAGAATAACAAGAAAAGAACACAGCTAAAAAGAAGACTGGTTGACACAGAGCCTTGGGGACTCAATATTTATGGACTGAGAAAAGAATATGCCTTCTAAAAATCTGGGAAAACATTGTGGTAGGAAGAATACCAGGAGATAGAATTTGTAGAGAATCCAGTGAACAATAATAGACGCCCTAAGACAGCAGTGTTATTGTTCACCAGTCATCTATGCAATAGAATTAAGTGACCATGTGTTGATTATGAGTACAATGCCTTTTTGTCTTCCATTTTTAAAGCTGTTTGCTATTATGTTAGAGTCAAAATATTAAGGAGCACAATGCATTAAAAGAAATGTTTTTTGTCACAGAAAACAAAAATATACAAAATTCCTTTTGGAATACATGGATAGGAATATAATAAGCAAAAGAAAAATAAAACCTATTGCCGTAGATAAACAAAGGTTAATAAGAAAGAGAAAATATTACTTACCAAGGGAAATAAAAAGAAATGTTTGCATTATCAGCTCTAATGAGAGTGAGGAATAACTATATGTTTCTAAGGTAGACAAAATAAATATTTTCATTTTGAAGAGGAATAATAGTTTATAAGGAGAAGAGAAAATGGGATTTTAAAAATATGTATTTAAATATTGAAAACACTACTTCCAATATTCCCACTGAGATACAGGCAGTAAAGCACTCTATGATGAGTAATAGGCATGTGAAGCTCCTGTAAATCCTCTAGACAAATGTTCTACAGAACTGTAAAGTACAATAACCATTGTTGCTGTTATAAAAATGCATGTTTTCTAAGCGCCAAATGATGAGCTTATCTCATCTTTCTAGGAAAATGATTGTGTACTGATTGGTTTAAAGCACATTGGTGTAAGTAAATAAGTCACTATATACAGAGTAGTTTTAATCAGGCAACTGAAGCAGCTAGATACTGTCATAGGGTTGCAAGTTTCCTGTGAGGCAAGAGCCTTCCTGTCTGTGTGATAACAACCATATCAGCATCCGTGATTATAGGGTATGCTTGGTATACAATATCTTCACTTCCATCCTGAAATAATTAGGTATCTTTGCTCTCTAAATGAAGGACAAAAACATAAAGAAACAAAATAAACTCGTATAAAGCAGACCTTTATTTTGTGTAGGTAAGTATATTGACAGCACTAAATCATACTGGGAGATTTTCTAAGAGTAAGTTAGTCTGGGACACAGTTAATAATGCAATTGTAGCCAGGCATAGTCATGCACGCCTTTAATCCCAGTACTCTGGAGGCTGAAGCAGGAGGCTGGCTGTAAGTCAAAAGCTAGTCTAGGCTACAATAAGTGAGTTCAAGACCAGCCTGTTCTATACAGTGGGACTCTGCCTCAAAAAATTTTTTTTGGAAATGGATTTTTCCAAGTTTAAATCATAGCTCCATTAATTTATGACTGTTGAACTATTTGATAAAGTGTATCTCACCTTTAGTTCTTCCTCACTAATGAAATGGGAAAGACACAGCTATGACTCTGACTTTGCTATTACCACCCTGAAACATGTGTCAGTATATTCTTGTCTCTTCTTCAAACAGCTTTGCCACTCCGGTTATTTCAGACTCCTTTAAAATTATAACAGTAACTCAAGTCAGCCATAGAAATAATGGATTATGAAGTCAAAAGAACATTTTTGTAGATAGGTGCTAGCGTCCTGACATTTTTTGCTTTAAAACAAGAGTAGAATTAGATTTCAGGTACTACAATGCTATTTACAAAGCTCCATTCTATTGATACGCACAATTATGACTTAGTAAGTAAAACCAAATTCATGGCACTAAGACATGTAGTTTTACTAGTATATTGAACTTTAAAAATTATTAAATGCATAGCACAAATAAATTTGGTAAATTTTCCATGTATATACATTGTGATATTTATAATTTTTATGTTAGTCATAAGAACAAATAGGAATTAATAAAATTAATGCCCAAGTAAAAGTTATTTTTCTCAATATGAGAATTTTTTTCTGTTTTTATTACCTTTTTAAAGATGTTATGACTTTTGGTTGGGTGTGGTGGTACATGCCTATCATCTGAGCACTCAGGTGGCTGAGGCAGGAGGATTGCTGCAAATTCTAGGCCAGCCTGAGCTACAAAGTCAGATCAAGGCCAGCCTGAACTACCTAGTGAAGCTCTGTCTCAAAAAGACGAAAACAAACCAAAAAAACTGGAAAAATATTTTGACTTTTTGTTTCAATTAATATGTCAGCTGTATATATTTATAGGCACCACATCATATTTTAATCATGACCAAAGTTAAAATACATGTTTGTATTTTGTAATGTGTAATGATCAAACCAAGGTAAATACCTTTTCAGTAACCACAAATATTTATCATTTCCTTGTGTTGAAAACATTCAAAGTTGTCTATTCTAATTCCTTACAAAACACATAATAAATTATTGGGGGCTGTAGTCACCTAACTTTGCTATACATTATCACAATTTATTCCTAGCAACTGTTTTTTCACACCTGTTATCCATCCTCTGCCTATAACTTTCTCTTTCCTACTGATCTTCCTATCCTTTGGCGACCTGGTTTCTACTTTTCTACTTTTATTGAACCAAATATTTTTGTTTCCATATGTAAGTGAGAGCATGTCATACTTGTTTCTCTAAGTCTAGTTTATTTTCCCTAATATTAATGTTTTCAAATCTTATACATATAGATACCAGTGACAGGATTTAATTCTTTTCTATAAGTGAATAATACCAATTGCATATGAATTTTCCATTGTGCATGTATTATGTGTACATTTTATTTTTTTATTCATCTGTCAGTGAACACCTAAGTTGATTCCATGTCTTAGATATTGTGAAATAGTGCTGTAATAAACAAAGAAGAACAGATATCTCTTCAATATGCCTGTTTCCGGCATGGGCTCCCTCCTCTGGATGCTCACTAAAATTTGTTAATTTCTGTGTTTTCAGTCATAGCCATGCTGAGATTTCATTGTGGTTTTGATTTGCATTTCCATGATGGTTAGTGATGTTAAACATTCTTTCACAAACTTGATGATTCGTATATCTTTTTTTTGAGAAAATATTACTGACCTTTTAAGCTTATGACTTCCTAAGTACTTTTTCCATTTTACCTTCTTGGTCTCCAAATGTAAGAATGGGACTGTTATAAAAATTAATATTCACTATATCATAATGACTAGCATGTCAGCATATTTAAAAGTAATGCATTTCCTTATTATATCATGTTTGAAATCCTGTCTGAAAAATCCAGACAACAAAGCTATTCTTCCTAACTCATTTAGCATAGTGGATGATGGCACTGAGCAATTTAATGAATAATTAATCATATGGTAACCAACTTAAATTTTATTGAGAAATCAAAGAGTTACAACTACTTGAATTATATTTGCAATGAGCTCATTACTTGCTTTCTACTCTTACTGTTTATTGGAATAGTGACACAGTTAACTAGTTTACTAATAGAAACATACTAAAAAGTGTATCTGAAGCTTGTTTGTCTTGAATATGTAGCAAGTGATATTTTAACTATAATTTGAATTGCTAACTATAATCAAATAAAGTTTTAATTTTAGTCCAAAGATCAAAAGATGAGTAGAAAATTCAATCAAAGAATATGGCCATATAGATTATACGATTAAAAAATTTAATTTAAATGTATCTTAAAACTTTTACTCAACAGAAGTCATGTAAATGTTTCAGTGAATATTATCATTGCCCTTTTTATGTCTATTCTCCCAGAAATACAAGACAAACAGGATTTTTCTCATTAAATGTTGATTACTAAAAGTAATATATAAATATTGACTATGATTAAGCATTGGCAGTGAACCTGTAAAGGACCTGTAATATTTGGCTTGTTTTGTATTGATGATAACCTTCTCTGACCTTTGTAGCATCATAATTTAATTCTCCTTATCCATGATCATTCATAAAAAGATATAGGAAAAATATTTAGCATGGCATCTTTCTTCTCATAAAACTTGCAAATCAGTATGACGGTGATTATGTGAGTGGAAAATAATAACATTTCACATATTTGCAGACTTAGAAGTTTTCTTCTATCTTTGATATCAACACCAAAAATATTCCAGAACTAATCATTCACTGACTTATTATTTATTTAAGAGATATTATTTTAACCCTACTATGAATTTGATACTGCATTTAAAAGCTCAGTCACAAGATTGAGCAAAATATGGACCCTGATCTCAAAAAGTTTATGGAGGAAAACAAGTGACCATCTCAGTATTTTAATAATGTGATAAATGCTTGGTTCAACAGTTGGTGCATTGGGAGCTCTGAAGGTACAAAATGAGCTCTAGCTAATGATATTTGAGTGTCCCAGCCAGGACAGAACAGGTAGAAGTAACCCTTGAATAGAATTCCCGAAGAAAAAATTAGGCAGAATTAAAAAGCTTATGAGGTCACAGGACATGTACAACATTGATCCAGTTCCTTTTGCTTGACTATAACTTGGCCAGTCCCTTCCGGACTGCTGTTCTTAAACTCTGTTCTCCAACACAGCACTATAAAATACACATTCTCAGACATACTATGTTAGAAACTCTGAAGAGGGGTTGGGAATCAATTTGCATTTAACTATCAAGGGACTGATACTCACTCTGAAAACCACTCATGTAAGCCTTCACACATTATGCTCTTCCTCCTTTCTCTGCCTGTGAAAGCACTGATTATTCTTTTAGGCACCAAGGTAAAACATTTCCTAACACCTTTGTGTCCCTACTCTCACAACTCATTAGGGCAAGGTTAATCCATCCTCTCAGTGCTGACATAGTCTTTTGTTTCTGTATGAATTGCCCTGAGGAAAGTACTTCAGTCCAAGAAGGTTATTTAGGAGGTACAAGGAACACTTAAAAGAAATGAAATGAAGTAGGGAAATCAAGGAAGCCAGTTAAAAAGTGCATTTTTAACCCTTTTAGCACTTTGGGTATTTGGAGATAAATCAATGTTCATGAGAAACTCTTGGAAACAGTATAAAGCACCTCAGACTTATCCCACCAGAGAGTATCAGGGAATGTGGTATTTATGCATCAATTCTTAACCATGATGCAGAGAGCATCTCCCAGGGTTGTTAATCCCGGAAGAGCTTTAGCTGGCCCTACAGATAAACAAAGCTGACCTCTGCAACCAGAGGACGCCCTCAGGCAAAGAAATCCAAACGTTATCTTTTTGAATTTGAGTCAGTGTATTCTGTAGGGGGAAGGTGTAGGGGCAAGAATAGCACCTGCCACAACATCTATACATACACTCATTTCAATACTTAATGCACACAATAAACTGTGAGTTTCTCATTGGCCAGATTAGTGTCTTTTTTCATTTTATATCCATGAATTTAACACAATATTAGCCTTATTGTTGAACACTCAATAAGTGTTTGTTAAATAAATAAATGCACAAATGAGTAGATAAATAAAATGTGCAAATACTGTGTCATATATATGAATGAAGCCTTCCCAGTTTTGAATGTTGACATTTTTATTTGTTAGATGTTATATTTTTCCCACATTCCTGCTTTAATTTTTTTTTAAATTTTGCTTTTGAACACTCCTTTCTCTGCACAAGCTACATTTACCTGCTGCAGAGGACAGCATACACTAATATTAACCAAACCCTAGATGAAACACCTAAAATGGTAGAAAACAACCCATTCTGATTAAATACTAAAGTAACATTTACAGGTTTAGACATGTGCCTTCAGGTGTAGGAAAAAAATTAATGAACATACTAGTTTTATGCCAAGAACATTTCTCACATGCACTTGTGTTTTAATAAGATGGAATGTGAAAAAAAAAGCAAAAGGAGCCTGGTTTTATAGTGATATTTATTCATAAAGCAGGAATTCAGATAAGATGAAAATATGATGTAAGTTAGTAGACTTGGGAGAGATTTTTGTTCAGAGAATTTCAAGTGAAGTTATCTCTCCTTCAGAGAGATGTTATGCTGGAGTTCCCTGTTCTTCCTGGTGTGTCAAGGCGGGGCAGTGGTGGTGGTGGTGGCGGTAGAGAAATGTCTGGAAGATGTGCAGTAGCAGTAGATTCAAAAATACAAGCATTCAGACTCAACTCCGTATGAAAGATCCCCTCATATATAATTCATCTAACAAATGTGTCAAATATAAGTGTAAACTAAAACCTTTAATTAATTTATTATTTAAATTAATTACTATCTCCCTAATTTAGAAGAAAGAAATTTGAGCTCCTATTTCCAACTTGTGGATGAAACGCCCAACAAAATAAGTCATGTCTCCTGAAAATTGCTTTTATTATCATTACTATTATGACCTTTTTTAGTTTAGACCTTTTCTTCCTGCTATTCCTAATTTCTAATTAAAATGCATTAATTCTCTACTAATGCCTCTTAGTACTGTTAAATCTGTTCTTTTATTCAATAATATGATATCTGCATGTTCCAAAATCAACTTCAAATAGTAAAAAAAGATTTTTTTCTTTCCTTAAAAGTTATTTTAAATCAACAAATATAAATTCACTATTATTAGCTTCTCACTTCTGCATCCGTTAAACTGCTTTCAATAAAAATATTACTATATGAAAAGTATAATAGGTTGACATGTCCATTAATATGGTAGATGAAAAGTGGTATGTGTATTTGTGCTTCTATTAATTTATAGGGATTTTAACAGGAAACGCAGTGTGCTAGAGGTAATATCTCCAGTGAAACTCCATGAAAGAGGATAGAATTGCTCATGTAAAATAAAACAAAGTAAAATATTGTTTCAACTTATTTTTGTATTTGTACTGTCCTAATCTTTTGCCAAATATATTTTAAAATACACAGTGATTTCAAACTTTAATTTTCAGCATGGTCCGAAGAAATGAGTCCTCATTTGAAAGAGAGACATTTTCATATGACTATTTTAAGGGGTACATTTTGATTTGTTGCAATGATCTGTAAAGGAAATAAACATTTTGGCAATCTAAGAAACAATATTATATCTTTCTCTTTTTATGCTTTCTCTTAATTTTTGAAATTTGTGTTTTAATATTGACTTTGAGAAAATAAAACATTTAAATGTCTGATTTGCCTTAAGGTTCAATATATGTTCACTATCTTTCTTTAAATAAAATGCCCTTTTCTATATATTCTTCTTTAGCAAATATATATGTTTGTATATATATTTGAATATCTTATGTCCTTCACTCCTTGAGAAAGTCACTGGGAAATATGTATATTTACACATGCTGTAATAGCTTTGATTTGCTCAAATACAATTAGCAGTAAAATCAGTTTATACATATCACACATTATATGTAGTGATATATTTGTAGAACAAGATGACTAGGTACCTAAACATAGCACAAAAATTTCATGGATGAATGTGAAAATGTGTCAATTCATTTTTGTCTTTCCAAGTTACATGTTGGAAATGTTGTAGTAAATATATATATAAATATTAATATATATATTATTACTTATAACTATGGAAACTAGATGTCTATGTGTGTATTTCTGGATATGTGGCCATTATTATTGCCATTGTTGATTCAGCATTGTTCTTATGCTCTTTACTGCTTATGAACTCTTATAGCTTAGACCTTCCCTCTTGCTATTTCTCCACATTAAATAGATTATTTCTAATCCTTTTAATAACCTGTGTGAGCAATTATGCTTATTTCACAAATGAAAATCCTAAAATCAGCAAGTTTAAATGACTTGCTGAAGTTTAAAAACAACATTAACCAATAAAGTAGGACTTCCAGTCCATGGTGGCCTGTCTTCAAATTTCACAGTTTACAACCATCTTGTTTTACTCACTGCTCTAAATAGAAAAGCATGTTTTAATTTTGAAAGAAGATAATCTGAGGATTCTAATCTAAAAAAACTATTTTGCTATTAAAAGGTATAATAATTCTAATCAGATATCAGTTGTATGTATTAAAATTCATTCTTTGGGGCCAGGGATATAGCTCAGGGGTATAGTGCCTGCCTGGTAAGCGCAAGGTCCTGAGTTTAATTTCTGGTACCAAAAAAAAAAAAAATCATTCTTTGGATTAAATAAAGTCTATAAATATTAAGCTCAAAAAACACTGCAGCTGCTACCCCCAGAGGAGGGAGCTGGGCCAAGCCAGGAACCTGCTCCAGCCTTGCTGACCACCTTCCCTCACCTGAGGGCACACCACAGCTGCCCTGCCTGGAGGAGGGAGCTGGGCCGAGCCGCAGGAACCAGTTCCGGCCATTGAAAGAATTTTAAATATAATAAATAAATTCAGCAATGTAACTGGATACAAAATCAATACTCAAAAATCAATAGCATCACAGAGAGAGAAATAAGAGAAGCCACAGCCTTCACACTAGCAACCAAAAAAATGAAATATTTAGGAATTACTCTGATGAAAGAAGTGAAAGACCTATACAGGGAAAATTATAAAACACTGAAAAAAGAAATTGAAGGTGATGTCAGAAAATGGAAAGACATCCCTTGCTCATGGATAGGAAGAATAAATATTGTGAAAATTGCCATTCTCCCAAAACTGTTATAGAGATTCAATGCAATTCCAATAAAAATATCATCAATATTCCTCATAGATCTAGAGGAATCACTCCTAAAATTCATCTAGAGTGAGAAGAGACCTAGAATAGCAAAGACAGTTCTAAGCAGCAAAGGCAAGGCAGGAAGCATCACAATCCCTGACTTGAAGTTATACTACAAAGCAAGTGTAGTAAAATCAACATGCTACTGGAATCAAACAGAGCTGAAGATCAGTGGAATAAATTAGAAGATACAACCACAACTACAAACACACTCAACCACCTTATCTTTGATAAAGGGGCCAAACATGTTCACTGGAAGAACGACAGTCTCGTTAATAAATGGTGTTGGAAAAACTGGCTCTCCATATACCAAAAACTAAAACTAGACCCACATCTATCACCATGTACTAAATTACAACCTAAATGGATCAAAGATCTCAATATTAAAACAGAAACACTAAATCTATTGGAAGACAAATTGGGTAAAAACCTTGAAGACATAGGAGTAGGTTGAGAATTCATGAACAGGACTCAAAACGCATGGGAAATACTTTCCAGAATCAGTTACTGGGATTGCCTCTTATTAAAAAGTTTCTGCATGTCAAAAGAAATCTCCAGCACAGTGAAAAGAAAATGCACAAAGTGGGAAAAAAATCTTAGTGAACTCTACCTCAGACAAAGGACTTCTGTCTAAAATGTATAAAGAATTTAAAAAATCAGACTCCCAAAATTCAAAGATCCAATCTAAAAATGGGCATCTGAGATGAATAAACAATTCTCAGATGAAGAAATACAAATGGCAAATAAATACATGAAAAAATGTCCATCATCATTAGTCATTAGGGAAATGTAACTTAAAACTACACCGAGATTTCATTTCACTCCAAAAAGAATGGCCAGGATCAAGAAAACCATCAACAACAAATGCTTGAGAGGCTGTGGGGAAAAAGGAACTTTCCTGCACTGTTGGTGAGAGTGTAGACTGGTGCAATCATTGTGGAGGTCAGTCTGTTGAGCTCTCAAAAAGCTGGGATTGGAAATCCCATTTGTTCCAGCTATTGCTCTTTTGGCATATTCCCAGAAGAACAGGAAGCATCATACCACAGTGATATATGTTCACCTATGTTTATAGCAGCACAATTTGTAATAGCCAGATCTTGGAAACAACCTAAGTGTCCATCAACTGAGGAATGGATAAAATAATTGTGGTATTTTTATACAATGGAGTACTACTCAGCTATAAAAATAATCACATTGAGATATTTATAAATAAATGGGCGCAGCTTGAGACCATACTCATAAGTGAAATAAATCAAACTCACATGTATAAATACCGAAGTTTCCCTAGTGTAAGAAATGATAAGAATACATGAAAGTATGTGGTAATCATGATTCCCCACTATATTGGTTTGAAGCCATATAATGTTTTCACTCATTAATTGGAATGGTTTTATTCTGGGTTGTTTGATTTTATTGTCTGTGATAGTATGAACAGCTATTTTGAAGAAAAGAAGACATCATAAAGGCTAGTGCTGATTTAATATCATCTCATTTTGAAGTCCCACCAAGCTGTTGTTCTTCTGTCTCCATCAGTTTTATCATGTTGTATCTTATTGGATTTTATTACATGTGATAGTATAAACAAAATTTTTTATAGGCAAAGAGATAATGTAGATACTGTTGTTCGTTTTCGGTTAGCTGGTTCTAAAAATCTATAATACTTTCATTCTTTTGAATGGTTTCACACTGTCTTGATATGTTTAATGCTATAGTATACGAAGTTATACTCAAGTATTTGAAGGAAAGAGACACTATGGTAACTACTATTATGTCAGATTATCTGGTGGTGAAACACTATGTTAGTTAAATTGTTCTGTTCTGACCTGTGTGGTTTTGTTGTTATGTCCTCTTTTATCTCAATCTCCCTCTTTTTTCCTTTTTTTAAAAAATTAATTTATATTTTATTATTTTTTTAATTAAGGGAAAAATAAATTAAAAAGTAGCGGGATATATTATAGTAACTTTTTTGTTTTCCTGTTAACCTGTTTTGAACCCCTGTATTGCTCTCTCCATCTTGTTTTGACTGATTTTACTCTATTCTCTTTTGTTTGATAGTGTCAAGTTTGAGGATATAGGCAACTACTTTGAAGACATTCACTGTGATGTCTATTATGGTTTGTCTATTATCTTCTTTTGAAGTCCTGTAAGGTCTCCAATGTTTAGGTTCTATTAGTTTTGTTCTGTACTGTTTTGTTCAATTTTATTATACCTGATGATATAGGTAACTCTTTTTAAGATAATAAAAGGCATTATGGTAACCATTGTTGATCACCTGGTATTCTGTTTTTACATCATGTACTATGTCCATCCTTCTGTTCTAACTGACTGTTTTGTTTTGTCACATTTGGTTTTATTCTCTTCAAAAAAAGTAATAATAACTGTGGGAATAATAAAACCCAAAAAGTGTAATTTTATTGTAAAAAAGAGAGGAAAAGAAAGTTCTCTAAAGGATATAACTGCATGTATATTTAAGTGTGTAAAATAGAAAACCATATTACTAAGTTTTTGTTGGATCATTGAACACAACTGTTTGCAATCTCACTGTTTGAATGTCCACTTTGTATGCTTTAATTTTGTAATCTGAACAACTATTTCTAACATGACATTATGTAATCTATTAACTAGTGATTTCATACTGTGTAGTTTTTTGAAATTCTATATTACTTGTACCCTTTTACTGTTTTGTTTTGTTTTGTTTTCTCCTTAAATAAAAAAATTTTTAAAAATTAAGCTCAACCATATTTATTTGGTACATATTATCTGAGGTAAAGACGTTAAGATGCTTCCTGCCTCTTAGAGCATTTAGTGTCGTTTTGAAGTAACAGCACCAATAGAAAATATAGTGAAATGAATCTTTAAAGCATGACAAAAGGAGTGTTGAGTTAAAGGGTACAAAGTTTCAATTAGGCAAAGTAAATAAGCTATAAAGATCTACTGTATAGCCTCCTACCTGCAGCTAACAATACTGCATATGTAAGATGTTCTTACCAAAAACAACAAGAAAGGGGGTGAGGGATGAAAGGAAATGTTGAGAGGTGATCTGTATATTAATTGCATTGATGGTGGTAAGGGTTTCATGGTTCATGTCCCTGAAATAATCAAAATATATATTTTAATATATATAGATTGTATATGCCAGTCATATTTCAATGAAGTGATTTAAAATTTTTTTCAAAACTCCTCAAAGGAAAAAGAAAACAAAAAAGAGTGTTAAGATAGTTTAAAGACAGTGTGGATAATTTCTAACAAATTGTGTAAAAAGATCCTCCCTTAAAAAGGCATATATGGACAAAAAATCTAGGATAAACAGTATTTTGATATAAGAAAAATATGAACAAAACAAGAAGTGAAAAGATGAGCTCTTCAAGATGTTCATGAAAAGTCAAGAGAAATTGTCTTAGATAGGAGAATGAAAGGTACTTACCACAGTATATATGAGATGTAGTTATAAAGATGCAATGTTAGTGTGAGAAAGTGTTGCTTTAAAAGAAGTTTGGGGGCACTGATGAATTTTTTCTTTGAAATATAAAATTTGTAATGCTCACCTGTAATCTAGCACTCTGGAGGCTGAAGCAGGAGGATCGTAGAGTTACAGACCACCTGGGACTACAGAGTGAGGTCAAGACCAAAAAAAATTGTAGTACTCAAAGTATAAGAGTAGAACTAGATGATAACAACACGTTTTATGCCCATGAGGCAGTATATTATAGGAGAAACATGATTTCTTGTGTCCCATGAGATTGTATATTTGCTGACTTGAATGCATTACAGAAACAAGAATAAATATATATGGCATAAACTATTTTCATTAAGTTATTCATATATTCACATTAAATTATTGTCTTGCATCCCTAGTTGGAAACATGCAAGTTAGCCTCTCAAATCCTCAATTTTCTTATCTACAAAAATGAATATAACAATACCTACCTCAAGATATGGTTGAGCATATTAAATATTTCATTGACTCTGAAGTTCTTAGTAGAGTGTTTAGCATGTGCCTGTGGCTGTGACTGCCTTTGGCACTGTTTCTCAGTACATCTTTCTGCATATCTTCCATGTGTCTTGTGTTCAAATGAAATGAAAGCCAGTAAGTTAGATGTAGAAGTTAACCACATGATGTAATACCATGCTAAAAATAAGATTTACAAGCTTAAAAATGATCTAATACCACATCATCTTCACGTGGACTATAAGAAGTAAATTAACACTGAATTAAATATATTGTAAAGGGAACTCATGAATATATTAAGATCTCAGAAATTTTACTTATTTCATTTAGACTGTTGAATCAGTTTCTATAGTTGATTTTGTCTGAACGTTCCTCAAATTAAAGTTACATTACAGCTCACTAATAGAAAACTATTTCTGGTGCTTTGGGTATTTTTACAGAGGCTAACTATGCCAAATCAAGCTATTGGAAGTACACAGTTTTAGGTTAATATTAGAATAATGTGTTTTTTTCAGAAGCAGCTCAAGAATAGTATACACACAATACTTTTCAACATCTCGGAATTGATATCACACTCTTTACACTGTCACTTGCCTGCTGGGACTTTGAACTGTGGCAAAGATGTTTATAAAATAAAGGAGAGAAGGAGAGTGATAAAATACCAGGTACCAGTGGTATCAGACACTTTATTTTCTTCTTATAATTAGCTAATTAAATAATTAGACATGAAGGGAAGGTGAAAATATGAATCACTACCTATGTAAGTATTTACAAATTTATCTCAGGTTTATTTATAGTATGTTTTCCTGAACCAAAATAATGTGATAATGAAGTTCCCCAAAATCTCTAATATCCATTGGGACGTGTGTGTGGGTATATGTGTGTAGCATTTGTGTTTATATATGTTTATATGTATTTGAATGAATGTTTATGATAGAGAAAGAGAGAAGAAAAAGAAAAAAACAGAGAGAAAGAGAAAGAGAAACTTATGGTTCAAAAAGTCCTCATTTTTCTTAGCTGACTTTGGTTTATGAGTCTTTTCTGCTGTAATCTTGTCCTTCAAAGACCTGAATATTTATTTATAGGACAAAGAACCATAAAAAATACCATCTTTATGCCCCGCTCAGAAATACATGCCCAAAGAGAGCAAAACAGTTAAAAAACAATATAGAAAATCTTTTAAGATTTTGTTCAGTTTTCTTAGAGATAAACTATTTTTAAATCATCTGATAAGTGTTATCAGCCTTTGACTAACTTTATTATTAAGGTAATATTATTGAGTTCTTTGGTGTAAGGTGAATTTTTATCAGTATTGCTTTAGTTTTAAATACTCATTGTAAGCCATAGTTTTTAAGTAACCACTTATCCTTATACTGTGGACATTAGCAGATTTATGTAAATTATATTAATTTTTTTCAATGTTTCTGTACTTCCTTATACTTAATTTCCATTTTATGTCTATTATTGAGGGCAACAATTTCTACAAATACATTGACTTATTTCAAAATCATTTTTATAATCTGAGGGCATTTTAGTTAATTATAAATTCTGTACCAATATTATAAATTTTGCAGATAATTAAGAATTATTAATATCAATGACACTAAAATGTTATTGCCATTTATATTTTAAAGTGTAGTTCTATTCAGGCTCAAATGCTGTATATAGTAGATAATATTATTCACATTTTGTGAGACAGCTTAGACTCAAAAAAGTAAAGCAAAATACCCAAGTTTTCACTGTATCTAAAGGTAAAATTTAAAGGGTCTATGAAATTGATCATTGTATGAGATATCATTCTGTTGCTGGAACAAAATATCCAACATATACAATTTAAAAAATAAAAAAGCTTATTTTTTCCCAAAAGCTTATTTTGTCTTGTAGGTTCATAGTTTCACTTCATTGTGGTCTGGTTCCAAAGCAGAAGCATCATGGTAAAAATGCCTGGCAGTGGAAAGCTTCTCACCTCATGACATCCAGAAAGCAAAGAGTCAGAAAAAGAGCTAGAAAGAAAGGGGCCAAGGACCAGATACTGTCTCCAAGATCCTGACCTCACACACACCCAGAATCATGCTTCACTAATCTCCTAGGCATCGCTCAAGCTAATCCAGATGATAAGCAAGACTAATTATCACATTTTCCTATTTCAGCAACATGGACCTAAAATGTTTATTCTGGACACCTTTATAGATAATGCTGTAGAACTTAATTGAATCTTCTAGTGTAAATGAGATTCTATAGGAATGCATTCAGACAAGACAGCGCGGCAGTTCACCAATCAACTAGATATCCTTATGAGAGAAAATATGCCATGCCTGTCTCCTTTAAAAATAAAGATAAGAGGAAGTAGGATGATAGCTCTCTCTCAAATGGGAAGAGGATCAAGCGATGGAAGGAGTGCAGAGGCAGAGGACAGAAGGACGACGAGAAAAAGGAACTCAGGTGTGTTATATGCAAATATTGACTCCTTAGAAAGAATGTACACATTATGTACTGTAAACCATGCCGATATAAAAAGGATGGCAAGCGGTTACATTACTGTTGGAACAGTAATACAGTCCACATAAAGTCTCACTTTTCAGTTTGTTCGTATGGCAGTAATTTAAAAGTTATTATTAGAACGGGCAATAAAAGGTATAGAATTTCAACAGTGAAGAAAGGGGATAAGGCCACAGAATGAGTTCCTAAATTCAAGTATTATAACCACCGTGAGAAACTTAAGATCAAAGCACCAATGCAGACTCCTTGGAAGCTTGAGATCCAGGCTTACAACCTAAAGAGGATTAGGGACTGATAAAATAAACAGAGTTACAAAGTGTCAATCCAGCATAGTAAAAATATCAGCACTGGCTATATCGAAAACACTTAACACCGAATGAGAAAGCTATCACTTTATACCACTCTGTTTGCTTAGATCTTTGCCTTACTATATAAATATTTCTATTTATAAAATTTTTATTAACAATGAGAGAAGAATTAGTAGAGTGGGATACTGGAAAGGAAAAGATACTTTTCACTGCATATATATATATATATATATATATATATATATATATTTTTTTTTTTTCCCTGCATGGTCTTTTTTTCATACATATCCCTTACCTAAAAACTTAACATTGAATTTTCCACTTAGAAATATATGTACATGTACCTATGTTTGTGCTATATAAAACCATAGACACAGGTAAAATCCCAGAGTATTATTGACCTAAATGTGAATAAGAAAATTACTAAAGCTTTTACAACAAATTAGAGGAGTATAATTTAATGAATACTGAGTAAAGAGTTCTTTTTTATATTTAAGGAGAAAAAAAAACAGAAAAAGGGTATAAGTTATAGAGAATTTCAGAAAAAATAAACAATAGGAAATCACAAGTTAATAGATTACATATTGTTATCTTAGAAATAGCTGTTCATGTTACAAAATTAAAGCATATAAAGTGGACTTTCAAACAGTGAGAGTGCA
Source organism: Cavia porcellus (assembly GCF_034190915.1). Lineage (NCBI taxonomy): Eukaryota > Metazoa > Chordata > Mammalia > Rodentia > Caviidae > Cavia > Cavia porcellus. The sequence continues at coordinate 488,613 of NW_026947503.1, forward strand.
AACAGTTTTGTTCAATGATCCAATAAAACTCAGTAATATGGTTATCTATCTTATACACTTAAATATATATGCAGTTATATTCTTTAGAGCACTTTCTTTTCCTTTCTTTTGTACAATAACAATTACACATTTTGGGTTTTATTACTCCCACAGTTCTTATTACTTTTTTTTGAAGAGCATAAAACCAAATGTGACATAACAGAACACAGTCAAATCAAAAGGATGGACATAATAGATAATGTAAAAACAAAATACTAGGTGATCAACAATGGTTACCATACTGCCTCTTGCTATCCTAAAAAGAATTGCCTATGTCATGAATATAATAAAACAGTAAAGAATAAAACCAAAACATTGGAGACATTACAGGACTTTAAAAGAAGATAATAGTCAACCGGAATGGGTGTCATAGTGAATCTTATTGTCTTTACAGTTGTTGCCTATACTGGAACTAGATACTATCAAACAAAGCAGAATAGAGGAAAATCAGTCAAAGCAAGATGGTGAGGGCTATACAGGGTTTCAATCAAGTTAATAGGAAATCAAAGTGGATTACTATAATGTATCCTGCTATTTTTTTAAAATTTTTCCCTTAATTAAAAAGATAAAAAGAAAAAAGTAAATAATTTTTAAAAAAGGAGACTGAGATAAAAGAGGGCATAACAGCAAAACAGCGCAGGTCAAAGCATAACTATTTAAGCAAAATAGTGTTTCACCACAAGATATCCTGACATAAAAGTAGTTACCATAGTGTCTCTTTTCTTGAAATCTTTGAGTATAACTTCATATATATACTGTAGCACCAAACATATCAAGACAATGTAAAACCATTCAAGAGAATGACAGTATTACAGTATTTAGAACCAACTATCAGAAAATGAACAATGGTTTCTGTATATTCTCCTTGTCTATAAAAGTTTTTGCTTATATTATCACATATAATAAAATACAATAAGATACAACCTGTTAAGACCGATGGAGACAGAAGAATAAAAACTTGATGGGACTTCAAAGCAAGATGATACTAAATCAGCACTAGCTATTATGTCTTGTTTTCTCCAAAATAGCTGTTCCTACCATCCAATCTTCTCTGCCTCATTTCTGTTGAGCTTTTTTTCTGTTGTTTGTTGTCAATCTGTCTTCTTCATTCCGCTTTCTGCTCCATTCATTGTGGCCTCTCTGCCACTGTTTCTGAACTCTTGGTATTTTCCTTTTTTAGAATATCCTGCAGTATTCTCTGTAGAGTTGAATAGGTGGTTGCAAATTCCCCTAGTTCCTCTTTATCCTGGAAGCACCTTGTTTTTCCATCAATTTCTAGGGACAGTTGTGCAGGATATATCAATCTTGGCTGGAGGTTGTTATCTTTCAAAGCTTGAATTATTTCCCCCCACGCTCTTCATGATTTGATGGTTTGTGCCAAGAAGTCTGCTGTAATTCTGATGGGTGTTCCCTTGTAAGTGTTCTGTTTCTTGTCTCTGATGGCTTTTAGTATTCTGTCCTTATATTGGATTTCTGGAATTTTGATTATTATATGCCTGGGTGTAGCTCTGTTTGGGTGGGGCCCTGTATGCTTCATACATCTGATTATCTTTACCTTTTGCTAAATTAGGGAAATTCTCTTGGATTATTTCTGTGAATAGCTTTTGTAGTCCATTTGTTTGTGTCCCTGCTTCTTCTTTTATGTTCTTAATTCTTAAGTTATAGATCCTCTTATCATCTTCTAGCCTTTGTATTATTGCTGTTTGTTTTCTTGTTATTTTTAAGAAGTTTTTCATTTCGTGCTCCCAAATTACAAATCTGCCCTCCAATTCAGATAAACTATCCTTAGTTTCTTTCAAGCGATTATGCCAGCTTTCAATAGTTTTTAGTTACCTGATAATCTCTTTGAACCTGCTTCATGTATTCTCTGTTTTCTCCATCAAACAATTCTCCCTTTTTTTCTGTTCTTCCATTCCACCATCTGTTTTTACTTGGGTGGTACTTAGCATTTCTCTAACTATTCTACTTATATCTTGCTTTATTTTGTTAAATACTTCACTTTTAAACTCTTCCATGAGGCTCTGGAGATATCGCTTTATGTCTATTGGTGCCGTATCTGATATTGCATGTTTTCTGTCTTCCTTTGCATTTCCCTTTCCTGGATCAGTGTTCTCAGGATTAGGGACTGAGTACCCTTTCTTGTTGCTTCCTCTTCCCATACTTTTTGTTCCTTCTATACAAGTGAAAGTGGGAGACCCAATTTTTTTCTCTTTTTCAGTTAGTTTGTTTGAATTGCGCTGGCTAGGTGTTCCTGCCCACTGCAGTGTACTAGGCAGACACAGACCTGACCAGCCTCTGCTGGGCCCGCCCCTCCAGGTCAACCTACTGAAGGCTTCACTGCTAGGGTGCACCTTGAGGCGCTGAGACCTGGTTTGGGCTAGCCTACTGGGTCTTAGTCAGCGGCGTCAAGCAGGCCAGACACTCCCCACCAATCCTGCTTGAGAGGGGAATATGCGACTAATGTCACTGCAGCGCCCTGTTCTGGCAAGTCTGCTCAGTCCCAGTATATCCTTTGCTGGAGCCTCCTACTCTATGAAAGGGTCCCCGTTCCGCTCACTCACCACAAGTCGATGTAGGGCTCCCTGCTAGTCCTGCTCTCAACTCCATTCGCAGATTCCCGCTCTCAGAGCTTTTGTGCATCTCTCTCCCTGCCCTGCAGATTTGGACGCAGCAGCGGCAGCAGGAATTCTAATCGTGGCTTCCAGTGGTGCAGGTTCTAGCTTCCGTGCTGAGATTTTATCTGTTCCTGTTATAGCACCAGGATTGGATTTCCAGTTGGTTTCTCTTAGCTTAGTTCATTCCTGGGTCAGCAGGGTATATCTCCCCTTGCTTAGGACTCCTTGTACTGCACCATTCCTGGATTTTAAGTGGGGTATCTCAGAGAGCCTCCATAGCTGCTGCTATCTACCCGCCATGTTCTTCCGGAAGTCTGAGTAAAGAATTCTTAAATGTAGGAAGCATGAATTATAAATACAAACAATAGGCTGAACTACATTATATATTAATAACTCCTATACATCAACACAAAATAAGAAAGTAAAAATGAAAGCAAGAGAGTGTGATAAAATATTTCCAATAGACATTAAATCAAAGAATTATGAACATGTATGTTTATGAAGAATTTCTACAAAGTTTTAAAAACAGAACAGGCAGTCCAATAGAAAAATAGGAAGAGTTCTTGAAAAATGATTGGTGACAAAAAGATGGGTTGTGTGGTGCTTCTGTATCTTGACGTGGACAGCATTTATAGAATAGTCACTTTATAGGCAAGAGCTAATGTGTTTTACACTTCATATAAATAATTTTGATGACTTTTGTAGTTTTCAGCAAGTAAGAAACCCAAGTGGCTAATCAACACACCAAGAATTAGGACTCAGGGATATGCAAATGAAAACCAAAATTAAATACCCCTGCATATAGAACAGAATGGATGCAATTGAAAAGTCTGACAATACCAGGTGAGAGTGAACACTGCTAGATGCTATTTTAAGAAATCTCCATATATTCATTCATTTATTCTCATAAACTTAGGAGGTGAGTACTTTTTCATAACCAGTTTCACACAGATCACTTATTTGCTCAAGGTCGTGTGGTAAATGGTGGAGCCAGAAATCTATCCAAATCTGATCTTTACCTTTCTGAAGAAATACGAGGAATAGTTCAATCCTGTGCACAGAGGCAGCATTGAGATTGACACATGGGTGAAGTGGAGTCAAATTGTACCTCTGTGTACCTCTGTGTCAGTTAGATAGGAGAGTGTAGTTTAAACTATAAGACTGGAATAGTGGCTTAGTGGTGATGACTAAAAGGAGTCTGGGAGGAATGAGGAGAATCTGAGTCATGAGAAAGCCCCTCAGAGGAAATTAAGTCCTGTACAAAAACTGCAGAATTCTTCTTCTACTTAGGTTTTACTGAATAATATCATTCCTTTGGAAGTGGCAATGGGAAGATGTGCTAGAACGCATTTTGCAGTAAAATAAAAAAACTCATACAAGCCAATGTTATTTTCAAAATGGTTTATTTAGATCCTCGTCCTGGAGAGTCAGGGCCACGATTCTACTACAGAAAAGTTGAGGTCAGGCTGGGTGAGAGGCTGCTCTGTGTTATGTAGTGGTCTTGGTTCTTGAATCCTGAAAAGATTGACCAGGAGATCCAAAGTTAGGACTCAGAGTCATAAACGAGCAGTTTTTAGCAAGAATTTTTACTGAGGGACAAGCATGGTCAGGGTTGGTATTCTCCAGAAAAGGCTTATTTCTACAAGTAAGGTTATTGTACTCGGGAGCGTGTCAAACTAGTAGAACCAAAGGTGGCAACTGTCAGTAATGACGGTATACACTCAAGAACGCAGAGCTGGCAATGGCTGGGGATGGTATCTTCAATCAAGTCCAGGACTGTTTGTTTTACTTTTGTTTTCCTAGGATGAGAGTGGTTGGCGGTGGTAACTAGCATGGTTTCTCCCAATTCACTAAGTCCCTACCCTCAGCTCAGGAGAGGAGGCCTTTAAACTTTTTGGGCCTAGTTGGAGCCATTGTGTCAGCGAAAGCCCATGGGGAGTGATCAAAACTTCAGTTCAGGTTCATGTAAATGAGGCCCATTTGGATGGACAGAGTTACCACAGTTTTACTTGGGCTTGTACATCAGAGTGTGCCTAGTGGATTTGCAAGTGTTTTATTGATATGCTTTTCTCAGGAAGACTGGAAACTGCAAAGTCAGGAAATCTAGACTATGTCTTAGAATTGGCGGGGGAGGGGGGTGCTTTGCTGTCAGTTTTTCCCATGTCTAGCTCATTTTTTGCATAATTGTCTTCTCTGTCACTACCAGCACTACTTCAACTCTGGAAAGGACCTCATAGTTATGTGGTGTAATATGCCACCAAAGTCATTTCACCAGATGGGAAATCAGGGAGAGCTAGTGGGGCAGAGGTAGACTTAAGCTTCTTGTGAGAACTATCTTAGTCCCTGTGAGGATAAAGCCCTCAGTTATCTCCCAATAACCCCATCTGTTAAAGGATGCATCAAACCTTCAGCATCCACAATGAGAACCCAGTTTCCACCACATGGACCTTGAGGGATAAACTACAAACAAACCATAGCAATGAAGAGATAGCACAGTACTATGACTTCAGGCAGATAGCCAGATTCACTCTCATTTATCAGCACCCACACTTTAGACCGTGAAACATTAACCAAAGACCTCCCCCCTCATCTAATCAAAGATGAAATATGTTGGAGAAAATAATCAGCAGCTGCAATTTGCAGTTGAATTTGCAGAATTTGAATTTAAGTAGAAAGCCACAATGGATATGTCAGAAGGCTACTAGAGTGTTATTTATTTAAATTTAAATTTAACTTAAATTTATTTCTTGGAATTGAGCATCACCTTAATGGCCTGAAAGTGTTAAAGTATGTCCCAAAGAACCTAAATTACTCCCTAAATGTACTTCATGCTTGAGAATAATCTGATTAATGATTTAGAACAGCAGGAAATAAGTTATGCTGCACATAAATGAAGCAGCAGTGTAATTAAATACTGCTTGCATGGTGAATGAGAATTTTAAGATTTGCAAAATTTTAAAATCATTTGATTTATTATCTATATGTTTATACTGATATGTATAAACATATATGTATAAACATATATATCTATATGTTTATACTTATATTTTTGTCCTTTACTTAGTTTGATCTACATTTTATCTTGCTGCCATAAAAATTGTACCTTTTTTCCCCTCAAATTAATAAAACATGTATTTCCTTAAATGCTATTTTTAATGTCACTTTGTGTTTCTGGTTGTGGGTAGACTTTTCCTCACTTATAGATAGTTCAATAAATAAAGAGAAGAACTTAGGGGACACAATGATAAATAACAAGTTAAATGTATAAATATGACATTGTGAAACCATACAATATTTACATATATTCAGAAGCTTCGGGAAAGGATTTTAAGTTTAACTAAATAGTCATGATAAAGATGTAATTTTACATAGCAAATTCAGACAGATTTAGACTTCATTATTAACAAGGCATATTAAATGCTGAGGAGTATATTTTAAAATTTTATGTTATAATTCAAATGGAATTTAAAGTAGTATTACTCACATTAAACATCACGTGTAAAACATATGCTTTTATTCTTCATATTTTGTTTGAATAGAATTACTCATTTTAATAGTAATTTTAGTAATAATATTAAGTCAACTTCACAGTTTTTAAAGATTTAGCAGTTGCTTGTTATATTAACTTCTTTGTATGTTTATCAAGCGACAATACATATTACTTATATGAAGACTTTAAGGGTGGAAAATTTTGCGTTGCAGAAGATGGGGAGATGGCTACAACTGGAAAGGAGGACACCACAGGAAATGTGACACATGTGCGAACCCTCAAGTGCTGTGGCAATAGCAGGGTTAGGGAAAGTGTGCACAGTCTTACGTAGCTGGAAAACCATCCTTACCTCACATTTGGGGGCCTGAGACACGGGTGTAAATGGAGCACATATTCTCTATGCCCACTTTTCCCCCTCTTCTTTTGAGCTCTGCACTGCAGAGCTAAAGGTGCTTGATCAAATAAATGAGTAGACTCTAATTGTTTTCGTAGGGAGGTGAAAAGGTATCATTGAAACCAGAGATATTCACCTTAGAACCTCCTTGGTGCTATTTTTAATACCTTTTAAACATCGATGAGCAAGTTACTCGGTACTTAGATTTTTTTTCTGGTTGAATACGGGAATAATACTTTTTATGCTGCAAAGGAATTTTAAGTGTGATGAAATGGTCCGGCGAAAACTAAATCCAATGCCTAGTTCACAATAACTATTCATAAATGTGAACTTCCTTCCCATCTTAGTAAACCAATAGGTTGATGTGTTTGTATTTAAGATTTAAAGTTATCTGAGACACCTAAATAAAGGCAAGGTTCTGAGAGGATGTCTTGTCAATCAAAAATATAATCCATTGCAACCTGACACTGGTACTCAAAGAAACTTGACATACCCCTATATTCTGAGAAGGTCCATAGACAGAATTTTTTTTTTTGGTGACAGTATCTTGCTATGTAGTTGAAGCTGCCCTTGAACTGACTTTATGGCACAGGCCAGCCTTGAACTCACGGTGATCCTCTTGCCTCAACCTCCTAAGTGCTAGAAATACAGTTGTACCAGCACACACAGCCAGGAATTTTAAGGATGTGTTTTAGTTTAGTGTTAGGATATTATTTTTAGGAAAATCTCCAGGAAACCAGGTAGATCATATGCCCCACGAGACTTCAAATCTTGCTTTATGTTTTTAATTTTTATTTTATTAGTTCACATATATATTACATAATGTTCATATTTTTGTAGGAAGCCAGTACACAACACATCTTAATTTTTCCCTCCCCCCATCCACACATCTCTTGATATCCTTTCTTTTTTTACATGTTTGAAGTACATAATATTTACATTCCTGGAGTTGGTACACACACACAATACACTCAAATTCCTTTTTTCATCCCCTCCCTCCATCTCTCGATTCTCTTCCCCTTTGAGAAAGATCTATCTCTCCACTTACTGTTAGCCATCTTACACTTTGCTCTCTATTTTTACTCTGTGTTTCTCAAGTAAGAGGAAACATGGTATTTCAGCTTCTGAGTCTGCTTTATTTAATTTAGCAGTATGTTTTCAAGATGCATCCATTTTCCTTCAAATGACTCAGGTTTTTTATGGAAGAGTAGTACTCCATTCTGTAAAAATACTGCCATTTAAAAAAAATTATTTAAAGAGAAAAAAATCAAAACAGAAAAAGAGTAGAAATAATACAAAATTTCAAAAATATAAACAATAAGAAATGACTAGTTGATAAATTACATATTGTCATCTTAGAAATAGCTGTTCAAGTTACAGAATTAAAGAATACAAAGCAGACATTCAACAGTGAGACTGCAAGCAGTTCTGTTCAGTGATCAAAACAAAAACTCAATAATATGGTTATCTATCTTACACACCTAAACACACATGCAGTTATATCCTTTAGAACACTTTCTTTTCCTCCTTATTTACAATAGCAATTACACATTTTGAGTTTTGTTACTCCTACAATTCTTATTACTTTTTATACTAGAGATTCAATGTGATATTTATCAATATGATTCTTACTTATTTCACTTCTCAAGTGGCCTTCATTTACCTATAAAGGCCTCAAGATCATCCTTTTTATAGCTGAGTAATATTCCATTGTATAAAAAACCACATCTTTTTCATTCACTCTGTGGTTGATGGGAATTTTGGTTGTTTTTGAGATTTAGCTATTACAAATTATGCTGCTATGAACATGGGTGCACATATATCACTGTGACATGACCTTTTCAGTTTTTCTGGGAAAATACCCAGGAGGGGAATAGCTGGATTGAATGGAACGTCCAATCCTAGTCTTCTGAGAATTCTCCATACTGATTTCCATAGTGGATGCACCAGTCTACACTCCCACAAACAGTGGAGCAGTGTTCCTTTTTCCCCACAGCCTCACCAACATTTGTTATCAGTTGATTTCTTGATGGCAGCTATTCTTTCTGGAGTGAGATGAAATCTCAGTGCTGTTTTAATTTGCATTCCTTGAATAACCAATGATGGTGAACATTTCTTGATGTATTTATTTGCCATTTGTACATCTTCATCTGAGAAATGTGTGTTCATCTCATTTTTGGAGAGGGTCTTTGAATTTGGGGTCTTACATAGTTGGTTGCTCCTGTGCTTGGTGCATATATTTTTATAATTTTAGTTCTTCCTCTTGAATTTTTCCACTAGTGAGTATGTAGTGACCTTCTTTATCTCTTTTAATCATTTTAGGTTTGAAGTTCACTTTGTCTGCAAACAGAATAGCTACCCATGCTTTTTTCTGGGTTCTTGTTGCATGGAATACTGTCCTCCATCATTTGATTTTTAATCTATGAGTTTTGAGTCAGATGTGTTTTCTGTATACAGCATATTGTAGGGTCCTGTTTCTTGATCTAGTCTTTCAACCTATTTCTTTTGATAGGTGAATTGAGACAATTTACATTTATGGATATAATTGATATGTACTGACTCGACTTTGCCATGTTATGGTCTAATTGTTTGCTTTCTGCTTTTCCCCCTTGATCAATTGCTAGTCATATCTGATGCTTTCTTTCTGTTGTTCTGGAGATTGTGGTCATTTTTATCTCTATGTATTTCAATACTCTTGCTAGGGTTGGTTTGGTGGACATGAATTTCTTCAGTTGTTCTTTGTCATGGAAGTATCTTGTTTCTCCATTAAGTTTGAATGAAGTTTTTCTGGGTATATCAGTCTGGGTTGAAAGTTGTTTTCTTTCAGGGCTTGAAATACTTCACTCCAAGATTGTCTTGACTTGAGGGTTTGTGCTGAAAAGTTTGCCATGATTCTAATGGGCTTTCCTTGATAGGTGAATAGTGTCTTTTCTCTAACAGCTTTTAGTATTCTGTTTTTATGCTGCATGTCTTAGATCTTAATTATTATATGTCTGAGTGTAGATTTATGTTGATTATGATTGTTGGTGTTCTATATGCCTCACTCATCTGCATATCAGATTTCTCCCCCATATTTGGGGGAGTTTTCTACTATTATTTCTATGAATAGTTTAGTTATGTCATTTGCATTGACTCCTGCATCTTCATTGATCCCTATTAGTCTTGTATTGTTTCTCTTGGCATCATCTTGAAGCTGCTGGATTTTCACTTCATGCTGCTTTGTTATTTTTAAAAGTTCTATCCTTTCATGATTGCTAATTGAAATCCTTTCCTCAAGGTCTGAAATTCTATCCTCAGCTTCCTTTAAACAGTTTTTCCAGCTTTCAATAAAATTTTTTGTTTCTTGGATGTCTCTTTGAGTTTGTTTCATGAATTCTGCTTGTTTTCTATATTGTTCATTCAAGGTTTCAATCAGTTTCCCATGCTCCTATACTTTTTTATCTATTTCTCCTCTAGCTGTGGGGAGCAACTCCTTTACTAAGGTTGTTATTTCTGTCTTTGCATGAGAGATTACTTCAAATTTGATTTCCTCTACAGCCTCATAGAGTTGTTTTTTTTTTATTTCACTTGCTATTTTTTCAGAGATTTCCAGTGTGTTACTTTTGAAGTCTTCTATTTCAGTATCTTCTGTACTTGCTTCTGGTGGACTAGATGTTTAAGATTGCATTTTGGTTTTTCATTTTGCCATTTTCCCCTTTGGGGTTAATATTTGTTCCTCAGTCCCACTAGCATCAACTGTTGGTAGTGTGTATCTTGGGGTCCTAATGTAAGGTTGATATTTGTCCAATTGCTGGGTCCCACAATGAAGAGGTGGGCCACTCACCTGAATTCCCACTGTAGGGCCTGTTGTATGAGTCCTATATTCTTCCTAGGTTGACAATCCTTCGAGTATGGATGGAAATCAACCCCTAGTTCCTGCTGTTATTATGGCTTCAGGTTGTTCAGAGTTACCAGAGCTCCCTGTTTACAGTGTTTGTTTTGGCTGGGACCCTACTGTGTCTCTGGGTATCCCACAATCCCTCTTAATTTTCTCCAGGTTGGGGGAGGCCTTGTTAGCACCCTCCTCAACCTATCTGATATGCTCTGTGTGGAGGAAGAACTCACACGCCCACTTAGCAAGCTCGCATATGGCCTACTTCTGGATGGGGCTTCACTATTGCTCCTGTTTACTCACTGAAGGTGGCAAACTCTATTCCTATTATAGGGGCAAACTCACCTCACTGATACAAGCCTGCTGAGTTCTCCTGTTTGAATGAGGGTTACTGAGTCTCCCCTCAATTCTGCATGGTTAATCCACTGCAGTCCAAGGTTCTGACGGGAGGTGCGGGAGCCAAAGATCAATAGCAATGCTGTTGATCCAGGATGTGGGGGGGGGGGGTCCCTGATGGCAGTGGTGGGACGGCAAGAGTATGCGTCATGGGCAGGAGTTCCTGGGTCCTGCGAGGTGGTCTGCTGAGAAAGCAGGGGTTGCAGGAGGGGCCTGGGTCTAGCCCGGCCCCACACATGCCACTGGCTGGAATTCCCAGGTCCTGTGAGGTGGTCTGCCCAGATAGCAGGGGTCATGGGTGGGGGCCCAGGTCTAGCACAGTCCGGTGCATGCTGCTGGCTGGACTTTCCAGATCCTGAGAGGTGGTTTGCCTGGAAGGTGCAGGTCGTGGGAGGGCTACTGCCATTTTTATCCATTCCTTTGTTGATGGATATATAGGCTGCATTTTTACCCAGGTATTCATCTTCTAGGCATCTTTGCAAAAGAATTAAAGACCTATTGCAGTGATACATGCATGCCTATGTTTATAGCAGTGTGACTCATAATAGCTCATCTTACTTTGTAACTGTGGTTGTACCGTAGGTGCATATTAGAATTATCTGGAGGCTTTTAAGGTAAGCAATAATGTCAGGTTCCCACCTCTAATAATGATTATTTAATTGACCTAGAATGGAGTCCCACCACCAGTATTTTAATATTGTTGTTGTTGTTTCTGTCGTTTAATGACTTGGATGATTCTTAAGAGCTGTTTTATTGTAAACACAAACCCCTGGTTTATGTAATTTCTGCCTCCATCTTTTCTATGATCAGAAAATGACTAAATGCCTGCTTCTTAATATTATATTCATATTGTATATTAATATATTGACTTCTAATAAGCTTCTTTGTCATCCCAATTTAACAAATTAGTGGACATGTAAAACAAGAAGGATATAGGAAGAGAACACTCATCATTTGATTTAGATCAGTATATCTGTTAGTTGGTTAATTGTTTACATCTGTGGGCACAATACAAAGCACATGTGTCATTCTGGATGCTTGATTATCGTAACAGATAATTTTGAATCGGGAGTAGTATTAAAACTGATAAATGGAATGAGATATTTTGGAGTTGACCTAAAAAATTTTGAAATTGAACACATACTTTCTAAATAATTTATTGCAATGCTGACATATTTTATAATTCTTGGAATTTTAAAAAAGTAAATACAATCATAGAGAAGAAAATGTTAATACTCTAAGATTGTTATCTTTATTTATGTTTCAATCAAGAAATGTATTCCATTACAAAGGGAAGAATGATGGCCTTTAATTTTAAGTTATCCTTCTTCTTCTTCTTCTTCTTCAATATTAATCATCATTTGTATTAATTGAAACAGAAATCTATAAATGCAAGAAACTATCAAAATAATATCAATGTCAATATAAAAATATATTGTGCTGATATAATTTGTGTTATCTAATTCATTTATTTTTCTTGACCCACATTTTTTGCCTCTAGGAAATTTGTCAAATCTGTTGAGAAATGGCAGAGTTTTCATTATGACATGAAGATATTTAATCAATGGCTAAAAGCAGCTGAACAATTTTTCAAAAAGACACAAATTCCTGAAAATTGGGAGCATGCTAAGTACAAATGGTATCTTAAGGTTTTGAGATTTTTTTCCCCAAATCATTAACTTCACTGCAGTATCATAACTGCTTAGCTTCTTTAAATTCAAATTTTCAAGAAAGACTGAAATTCATAATTCCTGACCTTTTTTCATCATTTATGCATACTATAAATTCATCATAATGATCATGTTGGGAGACTTAATATGAACTTTTGGTGAAAGGTTGACAGAATAAGGCTAGACAAAACTGACTTAACCAATGAACTACAAAGTGTATCTGCATCTGTAACACAAGGAATCTTCTTATAGCAGAGTTTACTGTGGCTTTGGGGAAGTGTGTGTTTTTGCCTTATGTTGGGACCTGTCCAAAATGAGAACTTCAGGTATACTTAGCAGTAATGTAGTTGCTAAAATATCATTACAATAGAATTACATTTCCATTTCTCTATAGACAATTTGTGGTGATACAGCAGTATTTCTACATATTTAGTTGACAAAAAATCTTCTAAGATAATCCAGAGGCCAAAACAATACAGTTAATTGGTAGTACTTATTTACTTTTTTTATGGTTTATGCTAATGGAGAAGCAACATATGGATTTAACCAGTTTATAGTTTAATTTCAACTTGTTGTGTTTATTGAATGTACAGATATAAATAAGTTGGAGTATACAAGATATCATCTAATGGATAAATATATATTTTGGACGTGAGAAATATGATTATTGTGCTTGTGTATTTTTGTAAATATTTTAGCTCAACTTATTCATGTTGCAATTTTTAATCATGCAGATTTGAATTGTAGCTAATTTTTAATGCAGGAAAAGGTTGATTAAGACAAAGACAAAGAAAGTGGTGGTTTATTAAAAAAGACAATTAAAATTCTAGATTGATAAAAACAATATATTAGATGTTATAATTCTCCATTATCAAATATTTTAGCATAGCAAATAGCCTTTTGATATAAAGAATTGAAGAATTCAAGCACACACACAAATGTATTCATATATAATATATGACAAGTTCTATAAACATGGGAAATGAACATTTTAAAAATTATGTATAATTGTATCAATCAAATTTGCATACATATGTTTTGAGAAAGAAAATTCATGGATTTCTACTTTGTTATCATACCGATGATACATTCTTTGTAGCACTGAAGTTAATTTTGAGCTAATGCAACATAACAAAGTTTCTACCTGTAAAGCATAAATATATTATATACACATATATATATATGTGTGTGTGTGTGTGTGTCATATAAGGTGTTCTTCAGAAGAGACACAAAGTATTTACACTCTTACATGACCAAAGATGTCTGATGTCTGCCATAACATACAAAATGGTTATTTGCATTATATACAGTGAAAATTTATATATGTAGAGGAAGATACACACACACACACACACACACACACATATCCATTGTACTTCATAGATGTAGTGGTTTTTATTTTCATCTTTGTGATACTAGGGATCAGCCCTAGGGCCTTTCACATGGTGTTCACACATGCTCTCCCTGAGCTATACCCCTATGTAGCATTCATGTCTATTTTAAGCCAATTTTAATATATTTTTCTCTACATTATGAGTTTCAATGCTTGGTTGGCTTATTGGTAATGTTTGAGTTGTTTTATTTTTGTTTTACTTGGCATTGGTGTGGATTTTGGTGCATAATTCAGGTTTCTTGTGACACTCACTCTGAGATTGTGAAAGCATTTTTGAGGCCAGTCACTTGATATATGATGAACCTTGGTGTTGTTTTCTTTATGTTTTTTTCTTGAATTCTGTTATTCTTTTTCAATCTGCAAATTTATCATTTTCATCAAATTGTGAAATATTTGCCATTAATTTAAAAAGTAAGTGAACTCCAAATGTACATATATGAGTGTTTAAACCTGCCACACTATTCACAAATTTTTTTTCATTTTCTTTTTTGTCTTTTTTCCCACAATTCATTCTATATAATTTCTATTATTGAATTGACTAACCTAATATTTAATCTTCTGCTGATTTCATTTTAGCTGTAGTTTATCATCAACTACTGTTCTTTTCATCTCTCATAAGAGTGGTTTGCTTATTTATACATCTTCCATGTGTCTGAAGGTTCAATATTTCCTCTACCTTCTTAAAGATATTGAATATAGATATAATAACTGTTATATTTGCCTACTTAATGTAGCATCCATGTCTATTTTAAGTCAATTTTAATATATTTTTCTCTATGAGTTTCAATGCTTGCTTGGCTTATTGGTAATGTTTGTTTCATTTTGTTTCACTTGGCATTGGATTGAACTCAAGGTTTGTTTTTTGATACCAAAATTGAACTCAGGACCTTGAGCTTGCCAGAACTTTTTGCATGCAACACAAGAGCTCTACCACTGAGCTATGACCCCAGACTTGTAAAATTTTTATTATATGCCAGAGTTTGAGAATTTTAATTTGATGAATCCTTGATATTTTGCATTCAGATAAATTATCTTAACCTTTGTTCTAGAATAGAGCTTATCTATTTGGAAATATCTTGATATTTTCCAACTCTTTCTTTTATACCTTGTTAGTTGTATCTAACTAGAGCTTATTTTGTTATAGTGCTGAGGTGAGTCTTACTAAATAATTGGATGCCCCATGAATGATGAGGGTTTTTGTGATTGATACGAACAGGCAGTATTCCCAATGAATTGTGAGCTCTACTAATTGTTCCGTTTAGACATCTTACAGAGTTCTTTCCCTAACCTTGTCTGATTGTTTTTATATAGACTAGTTTAATAGACTCAGCTAGAAACAGAAGGGAGCCCTTTGAAGCTCTCCAAAGAGTTCACTTGGTGTGTCTGTATCTTTTGAAGTATTTTCCTCTGTTAACTGTGGTCACTTTGGCATCTATGGACTCACCTCTTTCTTGGCTCAAGGAGGCTCTCAAGTTTTGTGAATGTTCTATGTTCATCATATTCTGAACATTTCTCTAGATAAGAAACTGAGAAAGTTGTAGGACTAACCTCATTTGTTTCTGATCTGCTACAGATTGTCTTTCTTCAATGTCTGAAGCCCAATATTTTGAAAACCATCATTTTATATACTTTATCTGTATTTTAACATTTTCAAGCAGAAAGTTAAACTTCTTAGTGATTGTAAATCTAAAAAATCATGCACACACACGTGCAAGGATGTGCACAGACACTTACTTCTACACACACAGTAAAATGTCAGATTATATTTTTATTCTAGGTAAGCTTTTGAAAAAGGGCCCAGTATGACACTGTAAGACATCCCCAATGATAAGGTAAATGGAAATTTGAATATTTCAGCTGTCTTGGATATCACTATTATTGATTAATTAATAATCAATAGCAGAGAAAATTTCAATATCTGCTATAAAATTATTTTAGCAAACAGAAAAAGATCATGCCTATTAGCAATGAACATATGTTGGCATGTACAAGTAATGGTTATTTTGAGGAAAATTAATCAAATACAACATGTGCAAACAAATATATGCAACGGTATATTAAAGTTTGAAGACTCATGTAGAGTTTGCAATAAAGAAATAATTTATACTTATTAAATTAACAAAAATTCCTTATATGTTTTAAACTTCATTAAACTGCATTCTACTAATTATTTTACCTCAAAAATGCTTCATACCAAAAAAACATACCAAACTTGCATTTTATATTATTCAATATAAATGTTATTCAATATAAATATTATATTATATTATATTATATTATATTAGCAGTAGTTGAATGATTAGTCAAATTTTTTACCACTTGCCAAAATACAGATATGCCACATTAGACTCAATAGAAGTTTTGGAAGGATGGTTAAAAGGTTGGATGTTAAGATTCAAAAAGCTTGGTTTCAAATCTTAATTTGTATAGATTAATAGCTGCAGAATCTTATGAAAGTGTTTCAGTTCTCTGCATGTCTCTGCCTTTTCTACACAGACATGGAAATGACAAGGAAATGTGGATAAATCAATTAGAATAGTATTTCCTTTAATGATCATTTGTAATGAAATATAAGCCTTTATTTATATAAACTGTTTTTACTGAATTATTAGCCTTAAAGTTCTGAAATATAGAATTAACCTCACATGAATTTCATTAAACATTAATGTTAGGTAGTATGGTACATTCTCAAGTTATAGCTCTTAGACTAGAGATTGAGGAAAATTCTGATGCAACCAAACCCATCAACTTCAACAGTTGACACTTCTGCCAACTTATCTTCTAGCAAGAAAAAATACTATTAGGAGTTTTTAGAGAGAAAGTTGAATGCCATAAAGGAAATCTATGAAAATAATTTTAACTCACATAGTGATAAAGTGAATTGGTATATGGTCAGTTACCTTGAGTGTAAACAAGACAGAACAAATTATAAAATACACTAACATTGCCCTGATATTATGGTCTAGTATCCTTTTCTAGATTAAAAGAAAGGAACCTTTTAAACATGGGTTGTTACTAAATGGGATTACAAATTTTACAGTTGCCACCAGAAAGAATAATAATCACCATTAGATTAAACATATAATAGAGATGAATATTCTTCCTATTAATGGAAATGTAGGACTTTTTAGAGGACAATGCTATTTCCTATTAAAAGTTAGGGAGGATCTGACAATTCACCACATGCTGAAGCAACAGCTAACAAAGGTCTAACAATTCATCACTTGCTGGCTTGAAGGCTCTTTGCAAGCAGCAGTGGAAGCTAAGTCACAGTACTGACCTGCTTGCCCAAGCACTTACTGAATGCATTCTCTCCAAAGACGCAAAGTACTGCTCAGCAAAGGATGATAGCTTACAGGGTCCAGAAATTTAAGGAAACTATGTATAGCCATTAGTTGAAAACACAACAGCTAAGTACAGCTTTCATTAGATACACATAAACAACAAAAACACTGACTTTAATGATTGTTGTTAAAGAAAGTTGTGAAATGAACATACAGGAAGGAAAATAACATTCCAGAGAACAGAACAAAAAAGTTACAAATCAAATACATGAGAAAGCACTATTATGCAAGGTAAATAACTCATATAATTCAACAAAAAACCCCAAGGAACCCTATTAAAAAACAGATGTACATTTGAATAAAAATTTTACATTTTTACTTTTTCTTGTTTTGTACATTTCTCTTACTTTTATCTAATACTATTAATTACTCTTTATTCCTTAAAAGGATCTTTTATTTCAATTTTTTCACCTCTTCATCTTTCTTGTTTAATTTTTGAAATTTTACTTTTCTTGTGCTTCTGTTCCCCATAACTTCTATATTTACTGGTATAACCATCAAGATTTATAAATTTATACATCATTAAGTACAGGCTGTTTTTGTTGGATACTATTCTATTATGAAGAAGGAAAAGTTGTTCCATTTAGTTAATATTTAATGAAGATCGGTGTTTGTATCGCTTTAGCATTTATACAATAATCATAGATCTATTTTCTATGATTACAAGTGGTACATTATTAGTTCGTAAATTGTTTCAAAATCCAGTTTGTTTTTGTTACAGTTATTTTGGCTGATTCCATTACTATAGCTGTAGTGATATAACTGATGACATCAATTGTTTTCCCCTGTATGCCAATATCTGGATACCTTGGTGCTATTAACAGTAATGTGAAACATTCACAGAGAACTGAATATTGAATGAAGCACACTGAATACTCCCCTCCAAGATGAACAGAGCTTGGGGGAACTTAGGACAGAAGCAAAGAACTATAACTAGCCAAGCCCAGAGTGCATCATTGAAAAGCAAATACTAAATAAAGATGTCTTCAGGATAGCAGCAAAATGTTTCATCATAATGGATCTGGAAATCTCAGCACAGAAGACAAATACGAAACATGAGAAAACAAGGCAACAGAATGCTTACGAAAAATTCCCAAATCTCCCAAAGCTAATCTTGGGAGAATGAACAGGAAGGGAGTTACACAATCAAGTGAAGTATTGGAACAATAACAATAGAGATAAAACAGATTGCAAAAGTGCTTTATAATTTCAAAGAAGATATAACAAAACAGATAATGATCCTAATAAAGACACTAATAAAACACTAATAAGACACTAATAAAAACCTAACCAAGCTAAGCAAAGTGATCAAAAACATGAAGGTCCAGTACAGAAACAAATTAGAGTCTATAAAAAGATAAGAAACAGAAATTTAGGTCATTAAAAGTTCTACTGACAGGATTAGCAGCAGAAGTAAACAATTTGAGGGCAGTGTCAAAACTAGAAGATGGGGTATTGTCGTGGTCAATTATTGAGAGTTTAAAAATAATATCATAAAACAACATTTAAAAAATGCATCCAACAGTTGCTTGATGAGATGAACAGGACAAATCTAAGATTAATTGGAATTATTGAAAAATCTGAAGACAGTACAAATAACTTTAAGAACTTGTTTATAGAAGTAATAGCAGAAAACTTTCCAAATGTGGAAAAAGAGTTGAATGTACAATTAAGTGAGGCATATGGAACCCAAATTAGTCACAATTTGAAAAGGCCCTCTCTAGGACAGATGATAGTCAAAATCTCAAAAGTCCAACTATAGAACACACTATTAAAAGCTTTCAGACCAAAAGGAACAAATTTTCTTTAAAATGAAGCATATAAGAACTACATCAAACTTTTTCAACACAAATTTTAAAGGCCAGGAATGTTTGGAGTTAAGAGATTCAGACCTTAACAGATCCATGTTTTAAAGCGACAGTGAAATAAGATACTTCTGTGATAAAGACTGTCTAAATAAGTTCATAATCATGAAGTCAGCCCGAGGCACAGAACCTAATAATGCCAAAAAACATTCAATAGAATGAATGTACCAGGTAGAGTGAACAGGTAAATAGAAGTAAAATAAAAGGCATCAGGAACAGGAAAATAGTGCAATGGCGGAAATAGGTCAATGCCTATCAGTGATAATTAATTCTCAATTTGACTGTCCTCAAGTTGTAAACCAAGAGACAGAGGATCACAGGGTCAGTCAAAACCCCAAATCCAACAGTGTCCTGTATACAATAATACAATAAAACACATTTAATAAAAAAAGAAATTCATACAGTAAAAATCAAAGATGGAAAGCAATATTCCATGCAACAAAAAAGTAAAAGCAGGCAGAAGTAGTTAACCAATTTTCAGAAATAGCTGTCCTAATTTAAGCAACAACTGATCAGAAAAGGCAAAGAAAGTCACTAGATATTGGTTAATGAAGCAATTCAGCAGGAATTATAAACACATACGTATCAAACAGCACCCCAAACTTCGTAAAGCAAATACTATTGGACATTAAGTCACATAAACATCAATAACATTATAGTGGGGGACTTGCTACCCTACTGTCACAAAAAGATCAACTATGCAAAAAGTCAACAAGAAGATACGAGTTGAATCAAACTTTTGAAGAAACACACTTAATAGATACCTACAGAGTGTTCTATGAAACACATTATTTTCAGCAGCACAAGGAATTTTGTCCAAAATAGATCACATGCTACTGAAAAAGCAAACTTATGTAAATACAAAGAATCAAAATTATTTGATGAATATTATCAGATCATAGTACAATGAGACTAGAGGTCAGTGTCAAAATAACCACAAAAATTTTGTAAACACAAGAAAATTAAACAATAGGCTCCTAGTAATCAATAGATCACAGAAGAAATCAAAGAAAGAATAAGACATTTTCCAGTAAATGGTAATGCCAGTATGACAAATGGAATTTGTGAAACACAATGAAAGTAGTCCTGAGAAGACGGTTTATAGCTGAGAATACCCACATCAGAAAAAGAACAGAATGAACCCAAATAAATAATATTATAATCAACTTCAAGGTCCTAAAAACTTAAAGGCCAGGAATGTCTAGTACATGGAAGGAAATTATAACTGAGCAGAAATCAATGAACTAGAGACTAGAAAAACAGAAGAATCAATAAATGGAAAAGTTTATTCTCTCAAAGAATAAGTAAAATGCACAAACACTTAGCCAGTCTTACAACAAACAAACAAGCAAACATCAAAAGTAAGAATGAAAAGACTCAAATCAATATATAATAAATTAAAAAGCTGAAATCACAATGCATAACACCAAAATCCAAATGATCATTAACAATGACTTCATAAATCTGTACACCAACAAGTTGGGGAATTTAAAAGAAATGAATTCACTCCTAGATACATATGAACTACCAACACTGAAACAAGAAGGTTTAAAAACCCTGACTAATCCAATAACAGCCAATAATTTTAAAGCCATAATTAAAAAAAAAAAACTGCCAGGGATTTAGCCCAGCGGCATAAGAGCCTACCTGGCCAGTGCGAGGTTGTGAGTTTGATCCTTGGTACAAAAAAACAAAAATAAATCAAACAACAAAAAAACAAAACCCCAGAAAACCTACAAACTAAAATAAAATCCTATGCCTTGAGAGATTCACTGTTCACTTCTAGAAGAACTTCAGGGAAGATCTGACACCAGCACTCCTCAAACTCTGTAATTGAAATTGAAAAGAAAGATATACTCCCAAAGTTATTCCTGGAAGTTAGCATCACCTTGATTTCCAAAAGCAGCTGAGGATCCAACCAAAAAGACAGTTATATGACAATATTTTCGATGAACATAAACGTAAAATGCTTCAACAAGATATTGGCAAAGAGAATGCAGTAAATTATTTAAAAGATCATAGATCACAATTAAGTATTTTATTGAAGTAATGCAAGTATGATTCAACATCACAAATCAATAAATGTAATCTATTGCATCAGCAGAACAAAGGACAAAAATAACATGATCATTTCATTACAGAAAAAGCCTTTGACAAAATTTAACAGTATTTTATGACAAAAAAACCCCACTGAAGAATATAGTTATAAAAGGACATTATCTCAGTCTGATAATATCCATTTATGACAAAAGTCTTGTCAACATCATATTAAATGAGTAAAAATTGAAGTCTTTCCTTCTAAAATCAGGAACAAGTTTCAAAAGTCCACTGTCATTGTTCTTGTTCAACTTATCCTCAAAATATTAGCCAGAATAATCAGGCAAGAGAAAGAAAGAAAAGGGACATATATTAGAAAGGAAGAAACAGTATTATAATTATTTTCATATGATCTTTTACATAGAAGTCCCAAAAATTTCCAGCAAAAGCCTCCTAACCCCAAGAGCCAAACACAGAAATGTAGCAGTGTACAAAATTAACAAATAGCATTCCTGCACACCAAAAATAAACTCACTTGAGAAAACAATTAGGAAGCAGTATCATTCAAATAGCTCCATGGTCTCATTTTGTTTGCTCTCACATCAGAAAACCTTGCTAAAAAACACAGAACATTAGAAACAAAAGCAGGTTTTTTAGTGATTCTGTGGCTATAACACAATATTTCATCTTGACTTTCATTCAGTTCAAAATTGTCTGACACATACCTTTAAGGCCACTGTCAACCATGATCTCAAGCAGCTGATCTTCTAGCACAAAGTGAATTCACTCACCTTGTACAGTTAGATCACAGATACATTCTTTCCCAGTTCAATACTTTTTAATGTTTGGGATATAATGCTCAAATTCGTTTGGAATGCACCAGGTGATCATTCACCAGCGTGGAAAAAGAAGTTCATAGCACATTGTTTCAAAATCTCTTTAGACCGTGTTTAGACCATGTCAAAAACTACAATGTTCACTTGTTTTCCCATAATTCCAGTTTCACTTTCAATGTAGTCACTTTGTCTATTGACTTAATGCAACATCTATCCTCTAAGATGACAAAAGGAAAACAGGAAATGAACAGTTCCTAGATCCTTGTGAATTACAAAGGTGAATCAAGAAATATAAAAATTCTAACTTAGCCAATATTAGTAAATGAAATTGAGGCCGTAACTAAAAATCTATCAACCACCCAATCAAACAAAACCAAAGCCCTGAAGGATTCACTGATAGAAAATGCATGAAAATTAGAGAAGACTTAATGCCATTATTCTTTGAACAAGTTAATGAAATTGAAAGTGTAGCAATACTCCTAAAGTCTTTCCTGAAAACAAGCATTACCCTGATACCAAAACCAGAAAAAAAAATCAACCAAAAAAGACAACTGAATCCAATGTCCTTAAGGAACATAGATGTAAAAATTCTTAGTGAAATACTGGCAAACAATGCAGCAAATTATCAAGAAGTTAGTATACCACAACCAAGTAGGGTTCATCCTAGGGATATAGAGATTGTTTGACATACAGAAATCAATAAATGCAATACACCCTATTAACAGACTCAATGACAAGAACCATGTAATCATAGCAATAGATGCAAAAAAAAAAAAATGCGTGTGACAAAGTCCAATACCCATTCCTAAGGAAAAACCCTAAGAAAATAGGAATACATGGTGTCTTAGTTACTTTTTTTCTCTTGTTGTTGAGTCAAAATACCTCATGCCCAAAGTTAGGCAAGGGCAGGTTTATTTCTTGCAGGTTGGAGGTTTCAGACCATACTCAGTTGGCTCCAAGGTAAAATGACATGGCTGAAGGGAAGCAGTTCATGGCTGCTGCAAACAGCAAAACAGAAAGATATACCTTCTTCCTGCTGTCACACTGTATACTGGCTCCACTTCTGGGTGGGTGTATCACTTAAACCACCAACCCAAGTGATAAGCAGTGAATCAATCACTAATGCTAGATTTGGTTGCATCCATAATTGCATGAGGCTTGGTGGGGTGGCATCTGAACATAAACCATAACACATGGTTTTGTCTCAATCTGATAAAAGCCATCTATGACAAACCAATAGCCAACATACTAAATAGTCAAATACTGAAAACTTTCATTCTAAAATCAGGAACAACACAGGGATGCCCACTATAACCACTTGTATTCAATACAATTCTGGTAACAATAGCCAGAGCAATTAGACAAGAGAAATAAAAGAAACAAAGATACAAAAGGAAAAAGTTAAATTATTATTATTTGCAAATGATATGACACTTTATATACATGACAGAACAAATTCAAGAAAGACTTCTAGATTTAATAATCAGAGTAAGTTGTTTAGCTAGATAAAAAGTCAATATTTGTATTAGTCATGGTTTTACTAGAGAGAACAGATATAACATGAGATATACATATGTAAAAGAAACAACAAGATTGGCTTATGATGGTCAACCAGAGAGTTAGATGAGGAAGCATGCAGAGGGTGTTTACACACTGGAGGCTGAAGGATTCAATCCAAGGTCTGGAGTTCACCCTAGTGTCTTGGGCAAGTCCACACCAGCAGGCTGAGGGGTCTGCAACCGAAGGCCAAAGGTGCTACGATGAAAGGCTGAAGAGTCTATCCTGGAAGCCAGGAGACCACATCTAAACCAAAGGAGAAGACTGGAGCTTCTCCCAAGAATAGAATGCATTCAGCCTTCCTCCTTCTCTTTTACACCTCCAGGTGATGAACCACCCTAGGGTGAGTCTTCTACACCCTTGGGTGTAGAGCTGCTAAACCCATTTAGTTTGGCTTCTAAATGTATCAAATTGACACAATCAACCACCACAATATTTAAAAATCAATAACATTCTATCACAAAAATAGCAAATTCACTGAGAAAGAAATTAGGGTAGCTGCACCTCTCATAATAGAATCAAAACTTTAAAAATGGAAATACTTAGGGGTCAATCAAATAAAGAGCAAAAAAATCTTTATATTGAAAACTATGGTATTCTGAAAAAGGATACTGAAGAAGATATTAAATAATGAACAGATATCCCTTGCTCTTGAGTTAGAAGAATCCACATAGTAAAAATGACCATACTCCCAGATTCAAAGCAATCCCAATCAAAATACCATCCCATGCCTCACAAAACTAGACAAAATGTTCTTAAAATTCATCTAGAACCAGAGAGATGCATAATAGCAAAAAAAATCTGGGAAGCAAAGGATAATCAGGGAGCATCACAATCCCTGACTTGAAACTATATTACAGAGCTACTTGATAAAACCAGCATGGCACTTGGAAAAATAAAACAGACTTGAGGATCAATGGAATAGATTAGAAGATATAGAAACAAATCCAAGCACACTCAGACAACTTATCTTTCACAAGGGGGCCAAATGTATTAACCAGAAGATATACATTCTCTTTAATAAATGGTGTTGGAAAAACTGGCTTTCTACATGCAAAAGAATAAAACCTGACCCATGTCTATCATCATTAAGTCAACTAAATTCAAAATAGATAAAAGATCTAAATATTAAAACAGAAATACTAAATTTTTTCAGAGAGAAATAGAATTCTTGAAGTCATAGGGGTAGGCAAAGACTTCATAAACAAAATCACAGTGTCATGGGAAATATTACAATGTATCAACAACTGAGATTTTATCTTATTTAAAAACTTCTAAACAGCAAAAGAAATCTCCAATACAGTGAAAAACTACATAATGGGAAAAATTTGTTAGACAATTTTTTCAGACAAAGGACTAACATCTAGAACAAACAAATAACTGAAAAAATAAATCAGAAGCTCCAAATTTAGGATTCAATCTATAAATTGGCATTTGAAATGAAGATACTTCTCAGGACAAGTATAAATAACAAATAAATACATGAAAAATTGTTCAACATCACTGGCTATTTGAGAGATTAAATCCATGCTAAATGCTGCCTCACTTCAGAATGAATGGCTCTTAAGAAAGCAACCAAAAATAAATACTGTTGGGGGTGTCAGAAAAAAATATCCCTTTTCTCCTGTTGGCTTGCTTTTAATTTGGTGTAACCAGTATAGAAATCAGTGTAGAAATTCCTCTGAAAATTAAAACTAAATGTTCCATTTGACCCAGATATTCTCCTTCATGGTATCTTCCCAAAAGAATGAAAATCATAACATAGTGATATATGTGTGCTGATGTTTATGGCAGCATAGCTTATATTATTTAAACCTTGGAAATAAACCAAATGCCTATCAACTGAAGAATGGAGGAAAAAGATGTGTGCTTTTTATACAATGAAGTATTACTCTGCCACGAAGAAGGATAAGCTTGAGATATTGCTAGCCAAATGGATGCACCTTTAGATCATAGTCTTGAGTGAAATAAGACATTCATGTGTTAATATCACATGGCTTCTCTGGTATGAGAAAGTGAAAATGTAAATAAGATCAAAATGATTGATCCTGGGAAATGGAAAGAAAATGTTCAAAATAGGAAACAAAGAGTTGGGTGAGGAAAGAAGGTACAAGAAAAAAGAATAGAAGAGAAAAATGGAAACAAACATTTTGTAAATAAAGGAGCTGAGGGGAAGGTAAGGGAATGGGAAGTAAAGAAGAAACAAGATATGTCTGTATAGGTACAAATTGCCTATGATGAATGTTATCATCATGCATATGTAAATTGTAACAAAATAAAAATCATAAACTTACAAATTGATCTCATCAAACAGGTTGAATATGTCATCAAAGTAAACAAGTTTGTGACCTGTTCTTTGCCACCAAAATTTTCTGCCAATGATGATTGTTTTTCTAAAATAAATATCTAGAGCAGTTCTCACAACTCAAACCACTGGCTGTTATTAACCTCTAGAGAGCCACTTGATGCTTGTGTGTAAGAGCAGTCATTTGTGTTCTGTGCCTGTCCCCTCACACAGCTGCAGGAACAGAAGGGAGATAGAGGCATGTATGTTTGTGTGGCTGATAATTTTTATCACATCTTGGAAAATACTAAGTTTGGATGACTTTTGTCTACTCTGCATTTCTTTATGTATGACACAATGTGTAGACTCACATTCAGAAGTGACTTCTTTGAGACAAATAATGAAACCAGAAAGCTGTCCAGTTATGACAGCTGTTCTATCCTTGTGGATACCAAAACGAAACAATTCATTTGATCTTCCTGATACATAATTATTCAAAGTCTTGAATAATTCTGAAGCCATATTGCTGGTTGGCCACAAAGTGTACGAAGTATATTCTCCTACACATTGCCCTGAAGGATATGCACTACTAACACAAGGATTGTTGCATCAGTATCGTTGTTAGCCTGGATTGTATACCACAATATCTCCTTTACAATTGTGCCTCAATAGTTCTTGCTACACCATCATTTCATCTACTTACTGTGCTTCCTGAAAGAGGAGATGTCCTTCAAAGCAGAATGAATCATCTCTTCACTAATACAGCAGTATATCGTTAGCAATGTGGTTAGCCACGAAAAATGATGCACCATATTCGGACACATTGGGTTATGTGGGGCCTTCAATAACTGCTTTGGCTCTTTCTCTTCACTTTTTTTAAAATTTCAATAATTCCAAATGTTTATCTCTTAGTACAGAGTCCTTGATCTCCATGTGGCAAGATAGTTTTCAAGGTTTCACAGTTTAATTTAATAGCTGGTTGCCATGTATTACACAAAACACGCTTGGAAGAAGGGATCTCCTACTGCAATGTAAGCAGTGCTCTTTTTTGTTTTGTTTTTCCTTTAAATGCTGCTTTCTTTTTGTTGAAAATGTTAATGTCTTCTGTTGTCTTGTCATTGGGTCTTTCTTCCTATTCAATGAAGCTCCTTGATAATGTTTTTTCTGTTTATTTTTTTGTAGCTTACAGGCTCACCAGAATTACAGCCAAGACAACAGGTGTTGTAGTCAGCGGTTGTGCAGAGAACAATTAGAATCAAGACATGGAGTTTATAATATCATTTTTATAATGGTCACCGGGAGTTAACACAAGAAAATGCAGGCAATCTATCTGTAACACCAAAGACATAGAATATTTAGTAAAGGCCCAAATCCCACCGCAGTGTTCCACCTGAGTTCAGATAAAAACCCAGAGCTCATGACAATGCCTCCCACGAGGCCAACTGGAGGTCCAGAGCCCACAAGAAGGACTCATGCCAGTCTCATTATGGATCAGCGGTGGAAGCCAGAAAGTCCATGCCAGTGGGGTGAAGGAGCTGTGCTGGTGGGATGAGGGTTCTACGCTGGAGCCGAGAAGTCACACTCACAACAAAGACCAGGGCTGTCCTGAAAGGCACCACAGCTCAGCGACATGGAGGCCCCGAGCTCCTCCGATGACAAGCACAGTCGGATACGTGCCAGGAAGCCAGCGTGACAAGTTCATCCTGGAGACCAAGCAGCACATGTCTTCCCCTCCAGAGCCACGAAGCAATGCTCCATGTCAGGACCAGAGCTTCTCTAGGAGAACTGAGCGGCTCAAACAGCAGCTCAGAATGCGTCAACACAACAACACATTAACACCTCCACCTATTTATGCTGGCAATTTTCCTCAGGTGGAGCATCTTTGCTCAGTGCCATGCTGATGTAGTCCAGCTGGTGTTAAATTGACCACCAGTTCTTAATCCATAACAATTGGTAAGTGAAAGTCTAGGCACACTGTTTGTATGAGAAATAAAATAAATTTGAGATCTGATTTAGAGTCAGTTACCAGATGTGATTGTACAATGGAGCAGCTGATGCCAGATCAACTCACTTGCACTGGAAACCTTAAACAGATGCAGTTTAACTGACACTTGTCACTCTCTGGTAGGGTTTTGATATGAATCTGTAAGCAATTGAACTTTTATGGTTTGCATGCCTTTAAGTCTGATATTGTTAATCTGAATTTGCAACTGCTTTCCAGCAGTGATGGCCCTACCTCAGTTCCACCATAGATCATCAGGCTTAGGTCCTCATAAGGAATGTACAATCTAGACATTTCAGGTGCCCAGTTCACAGTAGGTTCCTGCTCTTGTGGGGATTAATGGTGTTGCTGATCTTACAGAAGCCGGAGCTCAAGTCATAATGCAGGCAGTAGTAGCCGCTGTAAGTGCAGATGATGCTGTATTGGCCTCTCACTTACTGCTCTGTGGCCCAAGGCTGTCATGGTTCCTATTCTATTACCAAGCAAGAAGGCAGGCTAGCAAGTGACTGGCCATTACCAAACCATAGAAACACATACTAATCTCCGCAGCAAAGGGTTAATTGCAACTCTGAATGGCTCAAACAGTAAATTTCCAAGAAAGATTGTCTTTAAGGTGTGTTTTAGCTGATTCCTGGGAAATAAATCCTGATTTCTTAAAATGTCTGTTTGCTGTGTGTTTTTGTATTCTGCGGCAGTGAGCCTCAGGCGAGTTTGATTAGCCAATTTATGCTAATCACCACCAATATGATTTATGATAAGCATGTGTTTTTGTCTTGGAGTTGGCATATGAGTAACATAGATCCATCTGTGTGGACACTGCTGGACTATGTGCCTAACCTCCAGCAAAATTCCTAGACACCCAGGCCAGAGTGGGCTTCTCTGATTGGCAATAATTCATGCATGTTGTCGTACACTATGTCTTGGGAAACTGAGCATGTCTAGATGACTTGCCTGTAGGAAGACACATGAAAGACTGTGCTTCATTTTCTTGGATTCCACTTTATGGTATTTACCCTTACCTGATTTAATTTGTTGTCATTTCACTGTAATAAACCACAACCATGAAAATGCCAGTTTTTTGGTTTTGTTTTGTTTTGTTTTGTTTTGTTTAGTATTTTGAAGGCTTTCTAGCAGACCATTAAGCCACTGAGACTCAGTGTAATCTGAAAACATTGACTTAAAGCAATTCTCTTGAGTTTCCTTTCAAGAATGGAGGAGTAGGGGGTGGGGATACAGCTCTGAGGCGCCATGCCTGCCTGACAAATGCAAGATCCTGAGTTCGATTCCTGGTACACGCACACACACACACACAGATGCACAAACACACACACGCACAATGGAGAATAGGTAAAACAAATATCTAACTCCCATCTGAAATAGAAAGTTATGTGCTTATGATTTTAGGAAGACTATCTCATTTCATGAACTGAAAGCATCATAATGCCAAGCAGTGTCAGAAAACCACAAAGCTATGCCTCTTTGTGTCCTATTCTCACTTATATCTTTCAGTGTTCTCCGTGGTAAGAAAACTTGGCTTCTGATAATGCTGATAGTAGCAGAGTTTGGATGCAGCATTGGAATATATATAAGTATACATATTTTCATATTCCAACATTTCACTGCATAGGATCTAAGAAGGAAAAACACATATTCAAGAGGAAATATACATGATTGTGTATTGCAGGAGAATTACAGCCTTGGGAAATATAAACACAAATTACTGGTTGAATGACTGTTCAATATTTTATAATAATATAGAAAAATTTTATTTGTTTTATCTAAAGAAATTAGAAAGTATATAAAGGTAAATATCTTACATGAAATAGCTCAGGACTCCTTGAGGAAAATCTCTGCTACACTAAAAATATTTATACTGTTAATATTTCTCCCTGTATTTCCCAAAAGGATCTGTCATTATTTACTAAGATGCCTCTGCAATAGAGAAAGAGAAATAATCAAATATTTCTGGTGTTGCCATACATTAATTTTGAATAAACACTAATTCTTGAGCATTCTTGGAAACCACATGTTACTGTGGTCCATGGGCAGAGTAAGGGATTATAGAGGGAGCACAATTGATTAGTGGTGATTAATACACACTTACATACATATAAAATATATAATGTATATTGCATGTGTATATACTTTCTAGCTCAAAGTTAAATAGAACCTTAACAATAATTTTTACATCTCTCTCTGTATATGAATATGGATAATTTATTCCATGATCCCTAATTTTACTCTAATTATATGAAAAGAATGTGGAGTTAAATTACATATTCACAGCTTCATGTAAGTACCATGTATTTCTTGACAGTTGAATTGTCAAAGTTATTTTTTTATGGAACTTCTGTGAATATCCTTAAAAATGTTCTTTTTATTCTGGAATGAGACAAGTATGTAGACCAAATGATTGTAGAACAATATACAGTTTACTATGAATCAACTCACATTTTAATAATTTATTTACACAATTTCATTTTCAAAAGCAAAATCCGCTTTTAAATTCACACCGATGACAATGATGATCTTGGTGTTTCCTAGCACACAGCCTATCCAAGCAATTTCCATGATGCACCTGGCAAGGTGGACGGGATGAACCAGACAGAAACTTTTATTCCCTTCCAGGCAGGAAGTATGTACATGTTGCCTAAAGATCATCCCTATGGTACATTATTTGAATGAATATTTTGTACTTAGAAGGGAAAAATAACCTAGTAAATATTTTACTGGGATAATTTTTTCATTAATGGTTTAAAATTCAACATAAATCTTTGATATAATAATATGATACAATGCATGTTTATTCCCAAAAAACAAAAAGCTAAATGAAGTCCCAGATGGCAACCCAATAGTGATTGAACTTTCCAATCAAGAAAGAAGAAAAGCAATCTTAATACTAATATTGTGTTTAATTTCAAGACTAAAACCCTGCCTAAAATGGTTGTCCGTTTCCAACTGGATTCTGAGCAAGCATTGTGGTATTACCTTTTTCCCCTGAGCACAGCTCTAAACACATCTGCACCTTCAAGGAAAGGCCTGACTTCAGGAATCCAGTCACAATCTTTGTAAGCATTCAGGATTCTGCACCTGATATCACTCAGGTATTAAATAAACGTGATATCACTTAGATCTACGTATTCATTCCTGTCATGTGGATTTCTATAATTTAACATAATGTTTCATTTTGTATTGGACTACTTTTGTGGCCTGAATTGCAAAAATACAGGAAACAGAAGTATTTACTACGGAAGATGGCTAGAGTTTGAGAATGCTTTTTCACACTCTCTTCCAGACTACCTCCCAAAGGGGAGTGGCATGCAGCTCTGTTTGATAGCATCTGTATTTCTACTTCACAGGCCAGTTTTTACTGGGAAGAGCTTCAGGACAGAAGGAAGATGAGGCAATCTTAACAATATTCCTATAAGCCAAAATGAAACTTACTGAGGTGATCTTAATAATACTACTATAAGAGAAAATAAAATTACCAACTTTTAAAAAATCTGCCTTTGAAAGTTAATATAATTGTAGGGTTATGAAAAGTTATTTTTAAATTTGAAGCATTCGATTTCAGTATCATTAAAACACAATACAAGTATTGCTTTTGGTATTCACATTACATCTTATAATTTGACAAAACACTTCTCAAGACTGATGTGTCCCTAGATGATCAGGTTGTCATTTGAGTTCCAGAGCGCAAGTCTGACAGTTAAAGCTCCCAAAAGACAAAGTCTGAATAGTTTTATCAAGTGCTTCTACCAGACATCACAATGCAGGAGTCCCAGAAAATACTTATTTACGGTACAAAGGAGTGAAAGTGGTGCCTTATACAGCATTTAAAGACTGTTGTAACTCATATCATTATTTCTGTATTTTCATGCCTGAAAAATACTTTCTCCTATGCATGCACTAGGAAAATTCTTTGAGAATTTAAAATTTTCTGAAAGATTAATTTTGTTTTGAAACACAGTGATAAGAATTTTGTTCGGCACAGAGCTATTCAAGAACGACTGGAATCATTTAACATCTTTCAATATAAGATAAAAAAGATACGTGGGAGCATACCACTCTCTGTGAAGAGTTTGTTGTCTGGATAGCACCAAGTTGTGAGCTGAATGATTTGTATCTGGCTTAATGCTACTTGAAAATAAAGTAAAGCTCCTGCCTGTGCCTTTTTTCACTTAGAACCATCAATCAGGTATTTGCTTTCAGGTTAGCAGAAGTTCAGGAAATCATTGGATTTATATTATTTATTTCAACAACAAGGTACCAAAAAGAAGAGCTACAGACAAAACGAGGGTAGTTATATGGAGGCTGAAAAGTACTAAATATGTTTAAGGATTCTACATATGTTATCATTGTTATTAGATGCTTCATCTTTTCTTGTCACAATAATAAATTAGCCCTAGGGCTGGGGATTTAGCTCAGCGGCATAAGTGCCTGCCTTGCAAGCGCATGGTTATGAGTTCGATCCCTGGTACTGGTAAAAATAAATAAATAATAGTAATAATAAATTAGCCCTATATAATACACTATCTCTTATATTACACAAATGAAGAACTGTTCAATATTTTTCCAGGAGATCACAAGCCAGCTGCACCCCGGTGCCTGAAAGTATACATTTAAAATGACATAAAATTAGCTTCACTAAATAATGAACATAAGTACTCCGTTTTTACATCATGTGCTATGTCTATCCTTTGTTTTGACTGACAGCTTTGTTTTGCCATATTTGACTTTATTCTCTTAAAAAAAAAGTAATAAGAATTAAGGAGCAATAAAACCCAAAATGTGTAAATTTTGTTGTAAAAAAGAGAGGAAAAAAAGTGCTCTAAAGTATACAACTGCAAGTGTGTTTGGGGGTGTTAAATAGATGCCCATATTAATGTTTTTGGTTGGATCATTGAACACAACTGTGTGCAGTCTCACTGTTTGAATGTCCACTTTGTATGCTTTGATACTGTGACTTGGAACTGTCTATAGGATTATAATTGTAATCTATTAACTGGTGATTTCTTACTGGGTTTTTTTTTGTAGTTCTGTATTAATTGTACCCTTACACTGCTTTGTTTTGTTTTGTTTTTTCTCTTTTTCCTTTTAAATAAAATTTTAAAAAAATAATGAACATAAGTCCTCATTTTATGTCATGTGTTACTCGCAATAAAATATCTTGTTTGAAAAACTTGGCACAAATTCAAATAGAAATAGAAGTGAAGATTTCTATGTCTTTCAACCTTTTGAATAGTTTTTCTTCTATCACCATGTTTCTTTTTGAAAATTATGTTTGTGATCAGTAAGATATCTTTGAAGCTATTCAATAGTCATTTTTCTAAATATTGTCACAAAGTAGACATATTTGTTTGACTTTCTAAGTACCACGTGCCATTTTTCTAGACATAAAATCCTGAGTATAGAAACTATATTGCATCTCTTCAGGTGGCTCGACAGCTTGGCTGAAGTGACATAGAGAACTGGCAGAGCTCTTTAAGGACCTAACCTACTGAGTGTGGAGGAAGATTGGGGCAGTTTATGGCAACAGGATTTTTAAAAGTTCAGGTTAAGGACAAACATAATAGATAAAAGTTCTTACAGTCTTCAGGAAAGAACATTTGTGCACAGGTTGATCCTTTCCCCACAGTTATATTATGGTTTATGCCACTACTTTCAAATTTATGTGTCATGTGTTACATTTCTATTTTGTATGTATGTTGAAAACCAATAACCAGCACCAAGCAGCTTTACTGGAAGAGTAGTCAGAAACTAGGTGATACAATTCATTTTGTGTCTCACATACCTACTTACAGCCAGGTCCCTCAAGAAGACCTACATGACAGTGACAGCAGCTAGTCTAGTTTATGAATGGGAAAGCACTGTTACCCACTGATGCTTCCGGAAGGAACACTGCTAATCTAATCTTTTACCTCCCCCCACCTCTCTGTCTCTGTCTCTCTGACTCTGTCTGTCTCTATCTGTCTCTCTCTGTCTCTCTCTTTTCCATTTTGCTCACACTGCATAGTTTCTGACTTCTTTATCACTTCCATAGGTTTTCTGGGCTTTCAGGACATTTACCATTTATCCACATTTGATGATGTCAAGCTGAGTCACTAAGGAAACATTGGGCCGGTTCTGGAGCGATGTGGCAAAGATAAAAAACATCAAAATCTCACTCCCTACAAGTATCACATGTCACACTGCATGATGGTAAACAAGAAAATCTCAGTGGTCAGAGCAAATGAATCTCAGGCAGGACACGGAGCCTGTAGTTTTTCCCCTGATGCCTTATTGTGCACTTGTATTTGGAACCTGACAGCCTCTAGTCTTTGGACACCGTTTTAGGATAAGGTGACTCATTCTGAAGGCTTTTTCAATAATAGCATTTTCAGTTTAAATTTAATAACTATTCATGTTCATCAAGTAAAATCTTACTGTTAGTTTTTAGCTGTTGTTTGTAAGGTGGCCTCATAGCTCCTTGGTACAAAGCTATAAAATAACTCATAATAGCAACTGAGGTTCAGATAATTCATATTCTCCTCAAAATAGTTTTGTTTTGTATTGTATAAAAAGCCTAAATGGAAAATCTATAACATTAAGATGATCTAAGTACAATGAAATAAAAATTATATTCCATTAAAGTTGAATCATTAAAAAATTATAGATTTACTTTACACTTGGACATGATTAAAGAAATTGCAGAATTTCCTATTGTATCAATACAACATGTACAACTAGCACCTTAAAAAAAGAGATGTGTATATATTATGATAATAAATATGTTGATAATCAGGTTGCCTTACATATTTTACTAAAAAATTCTAAATTTTAAAAATGAAACAAGCAAAGAAAAGATTTCAAATTTGAACCTCATGTCAGTATAAAATGTTATGTTGTATTTCCTTATAGTATACAACAGCATCTCCCAACATATGTTCTGAAAAACACATACCTAGTGGAAAGTGTTCTCTAGTCAAATAAATTTGAGTGGTGTAAAACGAATTAACGTTTTCAACACCTTACTTTCTAGAGACTTTAACAAAGATCAAGTTCTGGTGATTCGCCAATAGATTATATAGAGCACCTGGTAGTTCCCAATCTAAGTGCACATGATATCAGGTCTGCTGTTTCCAAAGCAGAGTATTCGGTATTCTTATCTTTCCTTTCCTCGGGAAGCATTTATGACTTCGCTAAATATGCATTGTTATAATTATTATCAACACTTATTTATTGTGATGCTTATTGTTATAATTATTATCAACACTTATTTATTGTGATGCTTAGAAATAAATCTATCATAACTCAGATAGGTGTGTAACTATTACATGTCTGTAACAGAAAACATAAAATCAAAACCTTGTATGTAAAAGCATTTATAATAACTGCACAAATATCCAACTATGAAAGTTTAACTTTCTTTTTTGGCTTAGAGATCTTACTCATGACTTTAATTTCTAAAACATTTAGATTATAAAAGTTCTAGCTATCATAGATAGAAAATGATAGGGAAATACACAAGCTGTGTAGCTCTTATAAGCAGTTTTCCATGTAACAGTTCTTAACATAAGTAAACTGTGTCATATACTTGTTGGATTGAAGAAAAAAATTACTGCCAAGTGAAATATCATTGACCATATCTGAAGTTACCAGAGAACTTTGAAAATGTTTACAATCCATGGGATGGAAAAAAATGACCACGTGGTATTTTGAGCAGTTACATATAATGTGCTGTTTATTTTTCCATCAATCACATTTCTAAATTCTCCTTTGTTTACATTAAATCAAGTTTTTAAAATATTCTGTTTCAAAATCAGTGAATAAAATTTAAAAGAATTTCTCTTGAGGTTTCATAAATATTGCCCACTTAAAGACATGTTAGAAGAAGACAATGAGCCTACACGTAACTTTGAAATTTTTTCTCAGCATTTAAAATTATTTCAGATGCAAGACAGACAAAACTTCTCCTGAAGAGTCCTGAAAATGTACACAGCTCAAGGAGCTATTTACTCAATAAAAATGTCTATTTACACTCCAGAATTATGAACAGCTGGTTCTATCGGACTCTTGTAAAGTATAATGTTCTGTTTCAAGAGTTTTCTTGTCATGCAATTAAAGGACAGAAACATTAAGATTGCAGATGGAGAATGGTGACACACTGTAATTTCAGCAGGTCACAAGATAGTTTGATGACACAATAATTGTTAGACCATGAGTCTTGGGGTCTATGAAATGGACCAAAGCTTTATTGCTCTTTGGAGCTCTGACAGTGACAAATGTACTTTCTGATGTTGGGATTATCTTGTCTAAACTTTCGTTTCCTTAGTTTCAGATTTCACTTTGGCCTTAACCACCTTCTACAATGACAAATAACTTCTGTTTTTTCATTGTCAGTGCAAGAAATTTTAGAAACATCCCCTTGTCTTATGCCTTGCCTTTGGCATAATTTTGATGCATAAGTAATTTTTAAATTTCCTATTTCCTGTTAAGTTTTGAGTGATAGATTTAACAACACAGTCGTGATCTTACTTCAATCTCCTATTGTTTTAAAAGAAGGAAAAGCTGAAAGAAAATAAGTTTTGTAAGAAAATTCAGGTGAAAGACATGAATGATTTTAATTAACAAATGGAGTCAAAGACTGATTTTAGTAAAACAGTTTTTGACAGGAAATTTTAAGAAGATGTCTCGTAAATGTCTTTTTCACAATGGTAGACATATACTGAGACTTAAAAACACCTAAAATTTTTCATTAGTAAGATTTCTGCTTTAGTTTGAAAATGAAGAATTTTTGAATTTTAGAAATTTTTGCAAAAATGTTCACTTTTCTTTATTGAAATGGAAAGATAACTGATAGAAAATATTTCTTTTCCTTTTGGAAAAATGTGATCCATTTTCCTGTCATTCTGTATTTGACATTATCGTGCATCATGAAAACATTTCTGCAGAAGTGCAGTGGGAGAAAGTTTTAACATGATTTTGTATCTTATTTGTTTACCCCTGCATCTTCACTCACATTTTTTATTCTTCAGTAACAGATCCTCTTGTCATCTTCTAGCCTTTGTATTGTTATTTCCTGGTTCCTTGTTATTTTTAAGAGATTTTTCCTTTCATGACTGCAAGCTGCAAACCTGTATTCAAGATTTGACAGTCTATCTTTAGTTTCTTTCAAGCAGTTTTTCCAGCTTTCAGTGGAGTTTTTAATTTCCTGGTAATCTCTTTGAATCTGTTTCATGTGTTCTAAATTTTTTGACCTTCTTCATTGAAGGTTTCGCTCCTTTTACTATGCTCCTCTATTCTTCCATCTGTGTCTTCTTTAGAGATGCTTAGCAATTCTTTTATTATGTTTCTTTCTCATACCTTCTTTTACCTGTAATAGTATTTCTGTTCTATTTCCTCAGATGAAAATTTATTGCAGTGAATTCCCACATCAGGAAAACAGAATGAATACAAATAAATGATGCTACACCTCAAACATCTAGAAAAAGAAGAGCACCTCAAGTCCAAAGCCAAAAGAAGGAGGAAATTATAAAAATCAGAGCAGAAATTAATGCAATAGAGACTAAGAAAACAATCCAAAGAATCAATGAATCAAAGACTTGGTTCTTTGAAAGAATAAATAAAATTGATAAGCCCCTAGCCAACCTAATTAAGAAAAGGAAAGAAAAAACTCAAATTCATGCAATAAGGGGTGAAAAGGGTGAAATCACTATAGACCCTGTGGAAATACAGAAGATCATTAATATCTATTTCAAAAATCTCTACTCCCATTGGTTTGATAACACAGAAGAAAAGGACAGATTCCTAGAAACATATGAATCACCAAAGCTGAATCAAGAAGATGTAAAACTGTTAACCCAATTTCAATTTATGAAATTGGAAATGTAATTAAAACCTTAGAAACAAAGAAAAGTCCAGGTCCTGATGGATTCACTGCTGAATTCTACAAGAAATTCAAGAAAGTGTTAATTTCAACCCGCCTCAAGCTCGTCAATGAAATTGAAAGTGAAACGATTTTCCCTAACTCATTCCTGGAAGCAAGTATCACCCTAATACCAAAATCCGAGAAAGACCCAACCAAAAAGGAGAACTATAGGCCAATCTCCCTAATATAGATGCAAATATTCTTAATAAAATACTGGGAAACAGAATGCAGCAAATCATCAAGAAGATTATAGAGCATGACCAAGTGGGGTTCATCTCAGGAATGCAGGGATGGTGCAATATATCCAAATCAATAATTGCAATATACCATATCAACAGAGGCAAAGATAAGAATCTCATGATCATTTCAATAGATGCAGAAAAAGGTTTTGATAAGGTCCAACACTCACTCATGAAAAATGGAATAGTTTGTCTTCTCAATTTGACAGAAGCCATCTATGATAAAATAATATCTAGCATCATATTAAATGGTCAAAAACTGTAAGCTTTTACTCTAAAATCAAGAATAAGACAAGGACATCCATTATCATCACTCCTATTCAATATATTGCTGGAAATACTAGCCTGAGCAATTAGATAAGAGAGAGAAATAAAAGGATAAGGATAGGAAAAGAACAAGTTAAATCACTGTTACTTGCAGATGACATGATACTCCACATAGAAGACCCTCAAAAGTCCACTGAAAAACTCCTATGTATAATAACTAAATTCAGTAATGTAGTCAACACTGAAAAATCAATAGCATTCCTATACACAAACAACAAACTCACTGAGAGAGAAATAAAAGAAGCCACACCTTCACAATAGCACCCAAAAAAGTGAAATACTTAGGAATCAGCCTAACAAAAAAAGTAGAAGATCTATGTAGGCAAAATTAAAATACCCTGAAAAAAGAAATTGAAGATGATCTCAGAAAATGGAAAGACATCCCTTGTTCATGGATAGGAAGAACAAACATTGTGAAAATGGCCATTCTCCCAAAATTGTTACACAGATTCAGTGCAATTCCAATCAAATACCACTAGCATACCTCACAGATCTAGAGAAATCAATCCTAAAATTCATCTAGAACCAGAAAAGACCTACAGTTGCAAAAGCAATTCTGAGCAACAAAGACAAGGCAGGAGGCATCACAATACCTGACTTGAAATTACACTACAAAGCTACTGTGATAAAATTAGCATGGTACTGACAAAAAAAAAAGACCTAAAGATCAAAGGAATAGTTTAGAAGATGCAGCCACAACTACAAACACACTGAGCCACATATTCTTTGACAAAGGGGCCAAACAAATTCACTGGAAGAAAGCCTGTTTAGTAAGTAGTGCTGAAAAAACTGGCTCTCCATATGCCGAAACTGGATCCATGCTTATCACCACGCACTAAACTAACGTCAAAATGGATCAAAGATCTAAATATTAAAACAGGGACACTAAATCTACTGGAAGACAAAGTAGGTAGAAATCCTGAAGACATAGGGGTAGGCAGAGAATTCATGAACAAAAATCAAACTGCATGAGAAACACTTCCCAGAATCAATAACTTATTAAAAAGTTTTTGCATGTCAAAAGAAAGCTCCAACAGAGTAAATAGGAAACCCATGAATTTTGAAAAAATCTTAGTCATCTGTCCCTCAGACAAAGACTTCTGTCTACAGCATATAAAGAATTTTTAAAAATCAGACCCTCAAAAAACAAAGACCCAATCCAGAAAATGGCATCTGAGATGAATACACAGTTCTCAGCTGGATAAATACATGAAAAAATGTTCAGCATCATTGGTCATTAGAGAAATGCAAAGTAAAACCACACTAAGATTCCATCTCACTTCAGAAAGAATAGTCAAGATAAAGAAAACCACTGATAATAAATGCTGGAGAGGCTGTGGAGAAAAAGGAACTCTTCTGTACTGTTAGTGGGAGTACAGACTGGTGGAAATTAGTTTGGAGGTTCCTCAAAAACCTGGGATTGGAAGTTCCATTTGACTTAGCTTACTCTAGTTTTGGTAATATACCCAGAAGAAGTAAAAACATCATATCACAGTGACATATGTGCACCCATGTATAGAAGCACAATTTGTAATAGCCAAATCTTGGAAACAACCTAAATGTTCATCAACTGAAGAATGGATAAAAAAGATGTGGTACATTTATACATGGAGTACTACTCAACCTTAAAGAAAGATCAAATTGAGACTTTTATAGGTAAATGGATGCAACTTGAGACCATACTCATAAGTGAAATAAATGAAACTTACATGTGTAAATACTGTATTGTCTTCCTAGTGTAAGAAATGGTAAGAGCAAATAAGATACAAAGTCCTCAATAAACATATTGTGAAGGGGTAAGAATCTGCTCAAAGGGGAAAAAAATAAATCAGGAAAAAGGAGAAGAAAAGGAATGGAAAAGAAAATATATATAAATTTATATATATACACTTAAGATAGCTAAGATGATTGTGCTACTAATTCTCTTCTTAGAACAAAACAGTTAATATTCATAGGATTGGATCAATTCTGCATCTTTGTGTGTGGTAACCTAAGGAACTCCTTTGAAGATTACTAGACAAAATCACAACCTTAGCATGTTCCTACCACCTTGTTTTGAAAGCCTATATTGCCATTGTTTTGGGCTCTTTGGTATTGTTATATATTTCTCTTTTTTCTTTTTTGTTTTTCTAGTAATTTGTTTTGTTTTGTTTTGTTTTCCCCTCTAATGCAGTGGGATAGATGTACATGTAGAGGCTTGTGCATGCCTAGAGCTTGTCCTAAACAGTTTAGGAGAACTGAACGCATTATACATGATGATATGAACAGCTACTTTGAAGAAAAAGAGACATTATGGTAGCCATTGATGATTTCGTATCATCCTGCTGTGAAGTCCAGTAATGCTCTTATTCCTTTTTTTAGAGTGGTTTTAGCCCATTTTATATTATGTAATTTCAATATATATGAAGGTATGAATAACTATTTTGAAGAGAACACAAGACATTAGGGTAGCCATTGTCAATTTTCCTATTGTCTGATCTTGAAGGCTTGTGATGCTTTCATTGTTCTGTTTTGATCAGTTTTATACTATTTTGTTTTGTATAAATTCATTGTGTGTGAAGATATAGACAACTATTTAGAATAAAACAAGAGACATTATGGTAGCCACTGCTGATCTCCTGTTCTCTTGCTTTGAAATCCTGTGTAACTTGCATTGTTTTCTTCTGATCTGCTTTGTTCTGTTTTGTTTTATTCTCTTTAAAATACAAAAATTTTGAACACCAAAAACAATGTTGAAAATTCTGATGCTTTTTGCATAAACACACATTAAATATTCAAAATGCAATACTTTACTTTTATGGCATTGTTTCTCCTGCAAAGTAGTGATTGTTTAAGTAAAATGGTGGAGTGCTGAGTGTCGACTATCCACCTTCCCCAGAACAAAGTGCCAAGGGTCTGGAAAACAACAGTCCAGAGAGTATCCAAAGGAAGTGCAAGGCACACGGGAACCAAAAAGGAACTGGCAGTGTAGAAGAAGAATAGGACTCATCGCTACAGAAATAGTGGCTCACCACAGACCCAACACCATGCTGTGCAACTGGAGCAGCTGTGTAGCTGACCCAGAGGGCGGGAAGATAGCAAAAGCTGCTTTGTCCCTCACTGGAAGACTGAGACCTGACCTGGACTAGGAGTCTTACACATTGGAGGCAGCAGGAAGAACGTAAGACATTGTTTCCTGAGTGGCCCCCTTGATTCAGAGGTTGATGAGTGAACTAGAATGGTGCACGGCAAATAATCACATAGAGGAGCAGCAGCAGGGAGGCAGGATTACCGTTTTATTTCAGAGGGCTTGGGTCTTCAACTCACACAGAAGAACAGCCCTGGGATCACTTCACTACCGATGTCCCAGAGCAGAATGAGGGAAGGACTGCACAGTCACAGTAGACAGTCAGCAACTGGACGTCAGAATGGGGGCGATTCTGCTAAGAAGTAGGAGCCAGCACTGCCCAGACTCTGTTCCAGTGGCCACCAAGAGCCAGCATTAGCCCTAGCTACAAAGGATTGGAAGCAGTCCCCTGCTCTGTGACCAGCAGCATAAGAATATAAACAGCCTTGGCCAGAGGTGATCATGGCATTTCCCGCCACCCTACAATGAAATGCCAAATTAGCAGAGATCACAGCTTGTCATTTTCTAGCCTGTGCATGATGATGTTATTGGTAACTGTACTACTTTAAGCAAGATGTGATACTTGCTATAATTACTTGTTCATTCTTTTATGACTATGTTGTGATGCACTGGGGTCATAACCATTCACCTGGTCCACTAATACTAATGCGTATGAGAGGAGTCTTGGTCTCACCAAGATCAGCCCGCACTCTACAGTAGTTCTACTGCAGACTTGGTAAAGTTACTCCGTACAAGGTCTGGCTCTAACTAGGAAGCTAACTAGAAATGGGGGCACCAGAGGAATTGGGGGGGGGTTAGGTTTCCACTTTGAATGTTTGGTTTGTTGTCTATGTTCTGTTTCTCTTTTTCCTTAGTGATCTTTCTTACAAAAGTTCCCACCCTGTCTGCAAACACTGCAAAAACTCCTACTCAAACCCTGCTATAAAACTCTCCACCAGCAGCGTGGAGCCGTCAGCGTTTTTTTCTTTGACCCACCTGCACCCACGTTGAAACGCACTT
Source organism: Cavia porcellus (assembly GCF_034190915.1). Classification (NCBI taxonomy): domain Eukaryota; kingdom Metazoa; phylum Chordata; class Mammalia; order Rodentia; family Caviidae; genus Cavia; species Cavia porcellus. Next base: position 531,008 of record NW_026947503.1, read on the forward strand.
CGCTTGTCACTTCAGCGTCACCTGACGCAGTGTGTCGCCGTGACTAGCTGTATCCTGACAGGTTCAGCATGCACAAATAAATAAGTGTACTAGACATATAACAGAACCAAGGACAAAACCACATGATTACACCAATAGACGCAGGAAAAAGATTTGACAAAATCCAGTATCCATTCTGATTTTTAAAACAAATACTCTACAAAAAATTAGAACAGGTGGTCTTTATCTAAATCTGATAAAAGGCATCTACAATGAACCAACAGCAAACATCCTACTAAATGGTCAAAAATTGAAAACTTTCACTCTTTCACAAGATCAGGGACAAGATCAGGGTATTCACTATCAACACTCTTATTTAGTATATAGTTCTGCAAAAATTAGCCATAGCAATCAGGAAAAAGAAATAAATAAAAGAAATAAAGATAGGAAAGGAAGAAGTTAAATCATTATTCGCAGATGACATAATACTCTACATAGAAGACCCCAAAAATTCCACCAAAAGATTATTAGATTTAATAATCAGTAATTATTCAGTCATGTAGCTGAATACACAGTCAATACTCAAAAATCAATAGCATTCCTGTACACAAATAATATACTCACTGAGAGAGAAATTAGGCAAATTGTGCCTTTCATAATATCATCAAAAAAATGAAATACTGGCCGGGGATTTAGCTCAGCAGCATAAGTGCATGCTTGGCAAATGTGAGATCGTGAGTTCAATCCCTGGCAAAAAAAAAAAAAAAAGAGAGAAACACTTAGGAGTCAATCTAAAAAAAGGTAGTAAAAAATCTCTACATTGAAAATTAGAGTACTGTGAAAAAGGAGATCAAAGACAATATCAGAAAATGGAAAGATAATCTTTGTTTGAGTAGGAAAAGCAAACATAGTGAAAATGGCCATACTTCCAAAATTGTTACATAGACTTAATGCAATCCAAATAATTGTGGCTCATGTCCAGATATCCCCTAAAGCCTAGAGGTTTTTCAGAAGAGGGTGAATCTAGAGTTTGTGACTGATTCAACATCTAATGCTAGGATTAAGGGTATGTCTGCTCCCCGCCCAGGGTTGGTAGCCTCCATACAGCATAAAGTACAGTAAGAGGGTCCCCCCCACCTTTGTTGCTTTTGCTGTTTTCCACCACTGTGAGCTGTCGCTCTCTGCCATGTCCCATTCTGCCTTGGAGTCAGTTAATTTCAGACTAAAACCTTACAAACTGTGACCTAAGTAAACTTTTCACACTTTAATTTTGGGTGTGTAGTATTTTGTCTTAGCAACAAGAGAAAAGTAACTAAAATACTAATCAAATACTATTAGCACACCTCACAGAATTCAAGAAAACACTCCTAAAATTCATTCGCCACCCAAAGAGATGTAGAAGAGCAAAAACAACAAAGGCAAGTAAAATACATCACAGTCCCTGACCTGAAACTATATTACAGTACTGGCAAAACAAACAAACAAACAAACAAACAAACAGACTTGATGTACAATGAGACAGACTAATGAAATCATCAACAGAGTGAAAAGAGAACTCACAGAGTGGGAAAAAATATTATCCAGGTTTTTTTTCATACAAAAGACTTATATCTAGAACATACAAAGAACTGAAAAACCAGATCCCCCATATTTAAAGGCCAAATTCATAAATAGGCATTTGAAATGAATGGACAGTTCTCAGAAGAAAAAGTAAAAATGGCAAATAAATATATGACAAAAGGTTCAACGTCATTGATCATTTGAGAAATGCAAATTAAAAAACAATCCTGAGACTTCATCTCACTCCAGAAAGAAAGGCTACCACCAACAAATCAATAAGAAAGGCTAGTCTAGGTGTACAGAAAAAAGCATTCTTCTCCACTAATGGCGGGAGTGTAGACTGGTACAATCACTCGGGAAGTCACTGTGGAGATATAGAAAAATAATTTTTCCCAACTATTCGCCTTCTTGATACCTTCCCAAAAGAACTGAAAGCATCATATCACAGCAATATATGCGTACTCCTGTTCATAGCCGCACAGTTTGTAATGCTTAAATCTTGGAAACAACTCAAAGCCCATCAACCAGTAAATGAATAAAAAGATGTGGTTTTTCTATACAGTGAAGTACTACTCGGCCATAAAGATAAACTTCAGACATCTATAGCTAAATGAATACCTCTTGAGACCAAACTCTTGAGTGAAATAAACCGTACACGCATGCATAAATATCACATTGTCTCTCTGTTGCAAGAAACTGAAAGCATAAATTAGAACCAAAGTGTAGAGAGAGTCAGAAGGGCAAGCGGCTTCCCTTGGCACATCCTCTCCCCTGCCGGAGCGAGCACCCGCAGTAATCGCCACCCTCACGTCTGGCACCGTCTTCGACCTGAGGGTAACAGGATGCTCAGTCACAGTACTCCCAGCTCAGGGGGCTGACCTGAGGGTAACAGGATGCTCAGTCACAGTACTCCCAGCACAAGGGGCTGCCATGGGTGCTGCCGGAGGGCTTCCCTTCTGGGCACTCGGCCCCTGCGCGGCCCTAAATTCCACCACGGCCACTGGACTGCGCTCTCCCTCAAGGCAGCCAGGGCAGCTGCCACCCAGAAACAGCTGGGCATGTCCAGGTCCACCCTGGCCGTGCAGGATGGAGCTGTGAGGACAACAGCGCGCAGGGCACCCCAAGCTCTGCAGCCTCACCCGCCACCCCAAGAGCTGGGCGCAGCTGTGCAGCACCTTCCTGGCCAGGGGCCTCTGCCCCTTGGGGCCCCGCTGCCGTCTCATCCCCGCAGCTGAGGAGAGCCAGGCCCTGGCTGGGGCTGCGGACCTCTCCGCTGACCGTCCCCACCTCCAGCATAGCTTCAGCTTTGCTGGGTTTCCCAGGGCCGCTGCAAAGGGGCTGCAGGACAGCCCACGTCCATCATCCTGGCTCCCATCCTGGGCGCGATGACCTCCAGGTGCACCTGCCCTGCACAATGGCACCACAAGGCCTTCACCTTCTCCAGCCGGAGCTGGCCACCCGCCTGGCTCCTGGATGGGCAGGGTGGCTCTCTAACCACAGTCCTTGTCCCGGCCTGTGTCCCAGTGCCCTCCCATGTGTGACTCTTCCCCCAGCCCTCGGGATTCTCTGTCCGACCAGGGGGACCCCCTGAAGCAGCTCCAGCAGCTGCTACCGGGGCTCAGACTCCCCCACCTTGGACTGCTCAGGACACCTGCCCATTGCCAGCAGCCTTTCCGTCTGGGATGACTAAGCCAGGGCAGGGAGAGAAACCAGCTTCCTTCACCGCCCTCGCCCACACCTGTACCTTTAACCTCCTACGCACCCCAAACCCTGAGCCTGCATTAACAAGGTTAAACCCGAATGCCAATGTCCCCTTCCTATATTCCCCACCCCAACAAAAGGACAATTTGTCAGAAGCTTCTTCTAGCTTGAAACTCTCCCTGGATTTTACAACCCACTGACCACGCATTACAGGCCAGTCTCCTCTGTGTCGGTGGATGCTTGTTTTCCGGCTTGAGATTTACGTGCCAAATACAAAAGAAAAAGCAGTAACAGTTTATAGAAGCAACTTCAGTGCCTTGTAATCTTTGTGTTCTGACTACACTACCTCCTCAGCGCCAGGGGCGTCTCGGGTGATGGAGCTTCCTCCACCGGCGCCTGGACCATTTCCCGCTAACTGCTTCCTGTCTTCCCAGGAGAGTTCTTAGACCCTGAAGAGGGGTCTCGACCTGGGTTTGGGTGGAAACTGTTTTGACATTCAAAACCCTTTTCTTCCCAACCTGAACCCCACTGACTAATCGTGCCTGGGTTCATACGCAGGTCTGCAGGAAGGAAGGCTGGAAAAGTAGACCAAGATTTTGACATGAGTAGCACTTCATGATTTAGCTTTCTTTTAATGGAGAGGCAGGGAAGGCTAGATGGGCTATGAGAGATTTGAGTTTGGTGCTAAAGTTCCTCAGTTTACATGTGACAGCTTAAAAAAAAGAGAGACAGAAGCTTTAAAAAACGTAAGGGATGAGCAGTTAATTGTATTCACCCCACATACAATATCTGTGTAAAACGATTTCCTGTAGAAGCAGCTTTGATGGTTCTATTCCAGAATACCATAGGTCTCTCTTTAGAGCACTCATGCCACGCTTTTTACCCTGGGGTTTAAACTTCATATAACTTACAGAAACTGGAGAGCAAAAATTTTGCTTGTCACCACATATCAATATAAAAAATTTATTTAACTTATCAAAAAGTATTTATTACCAAACTATGATTCTTTTGTTGTTTTCATATTTATTGGGATGACAAATCCATAGAATATATCCTTTTGTTAAATTATGATCTTCATTTTTTAATTCTATTTAGAAAAGATTAAGATAAAAGAGGACATAACAACACAGGTCAGAACAGAACAATTTAAGCAACATAGTGTTTCACCACAAGACAACCGGACATAACAGTAGTTACCATAGTGCTTCCTTCCTTGAAATATCTGAGTATACCTTAATATACTATAGCATCAAACATAACAAGACAGTGTAAAATCATTCAAGTGAATGAAAATACTACAAGGTATTCAGAACTAACTAACATAATATGAACAAGGGTTACTATATTATCTCCTTGTCTATAAAAATTTTTGTTTATACTATCACATATACTAAAATCCAGTAAGATACAACATGATAAAACCGATGGAGATAGAAGAACAAAACCTTGGTGGGACTTCAAAACGAGATGATAGTAAATCAGCATTAGCTATTGTAATGTATTGTTTTCTTCAAAATAGCTGTTCATACCATCACAGATAATAAAAGCAAACAGCCCAGAATAAAACCATTCCAACTAATGAATAAAAACATTATAAGCCTTCAAAGCAGTATAATGGGAAATCATGATTGCCACATAACTTTATGTATTCTTACCATTTCTTACACTAGGGAAACTTCGGTATTTATACATGTGAGTTTAATTTATTTCGCTTATGACTATGGCCTCAAGCTGCATCCATTTATTGATAAATATCTTAATGCAGTTATTCTTTATAGCTGGGTAATACTTCATTCTATAAAAATACCACATCTTTTTTATCTATTCCTCGGTTGATGGACACTTACGTTGTTTCCAAGATCTGGCTATTACAAATTGTGCTGCTATAAACATGGGTGCACATATATCACTGTAGTATGATGTTTTCAGTTCTTCTGGGAATATTCCTAGAAGTGGAATAGCTGGAACAAATGGGACTTCCAATCCCAGCTTTTTGAGAAATCTCCAGACTGACCTCCACAATGGTTGCACCAGTCTACACTCCCACCAACAGTGCAGGACAGTTCCTTTTTCCCCATAGCCTCTCCAGCATTTGTGTTTGGTAGTTTTCTTGATCCTGGCCATTCTTTCTGGAGTGAGATGGAATCTCAGTGTGGTTTTAATTTGCATTTCTCTGAGTAATGATGATGAACATTTTTTCATGTATTTATTTGCCATTTGTATTTCTTCATCTGAGAAGTGTATATTCATCTCAGATACCCATTTTTTGATTGGATCTTTGAATTTTGGGGGTCTGTTTTTTTTTAATTCTTTATATGTTTTAGACAGAAGTCTTTTATCTGAGGGATAGTTCACGGAGATTTTTTTCCCAGTTTGTGGGTTTTCTTTTCACTGTGCTGGAGATTTCTTTTGACATGCAGAAACTTTTTAATAAGAGGTGATCCCAGTTATTGATTCTGGGAAGCATTTCCCATGCAGTTTGAGTACTTTTCATGAATTCTCTACCTACCCCTATGTCTTCAAGGTTTTTACCCAATTTGTCTTCCAATAGATTTAGTGTTTCTGTTTTAATATTGAGATCTTTGATCCATTTAGATTTTAATTTAGTACATGGTGATAGGCATGGGTCTAGTTTTAGTTCTCAGCATATGGAGAGCCAGTGTTTCCAACACCATTTATTAAAGAAACTGTCATTTTTCCAGGGAACCTGTTTGGCCCCTTTATCAAAGATAAGGTGGTTGAGTGTGTTTGTAGTTGTGGTTGTATCTTCTAATCTATTCCATTGATGTTCGGCTCTGTTTTGACTCTAGTACCATGTTGATTTTACTATGATTGCTTTGTAGTATAACTTCAAGTCAGGGATTGTGATGGCTCCTGCCATGCCTTTGCTGCTTAGAACTGTCTTTGCCACTCTAGGTCTCTTCTCGCTCCAGATAAATTTTAGGAGTTATTTCTTGAGATTTATGAGGTATGCTGATGCTATTTTTACTGGAATTGCACTGAATCTGTGTAACAATTTTGGGAGAATGGCCATTTTCACAATGTTTGTTCTTCCTATCCATGAGCAAGGGATGTCTTTTCACTTTCTGAGATCCTCTTCAGTTTCTTTTTTCAGTGTATTATAATTTTCTCTGTATAGGTCTTTCACTTCTTTTGTGAGAGTAATTCCTAAATATTTCATTTTTTTGGTTGCTAGTATGAAGGGTGTGGCTTCTATTATTTCTCTGTCAGTAATTTTGTTTTTAGTGTATGAGAATGCTATTGATTTTTGAGTATTGATTTTGTATCCAGCTACATTATTGAATTTATTTATTATATCTAAGAGTTTTCAATGGAGTTTAGGGGGTCTTCTATGTAGAGTATCATGTCATCTGCAAACAATGATAATTTAACTTCTTCTTTTCCTATCTTTACCCCTTTTATTTCTCTTTCTTGCCTAATTGCTCTGGCTAGTATTTCCAGTATTATATTAAATAGGAGCGGTGATAAGGGACATCCTTGTCTTGTGCCTGTTTTTACAGTAAAAGCCTTCAATTTTTGGCCATTTAGTATGATATTGGCTGTGGGCTTGTTGTAGATGGCTTTTATTATATTGAGGTAAAGACCATCTATTCCAATTTTCTGTAAAGTTCTTATCCTGAATGAATGTTGGACCTTATCAAAAGCTTTTCCTGCATCTCTAGAAATGATCATGTGATTCTTACTTTTGGCTTTATTGATATTTTGGATTTCATTTATTGATTTACATATGTTGAACCATCCCTACATGCCTGAGATGAATCCCACTTGGTCATAGTGTTTAATCTTCTTGATGATTTGCTGCATTATGTTTGCCAATATTTTATTGAGGATTTTTGCATCTGTGTTCATTAGGGAGATTGGCCTGTAGTTCCCTTTTTTAGTTGGGTCTTTCTCAGGTTTTGGTACTAGAGTAATATTTGCTTCCAGGAATGACTTAGGAAGGATTGCTTCCCTTTCAGTTTCATTGAAGAGTTTGATGAGTGTTGGCATTAGGTCTTCTTTGTATTTCTTGTAGAATTCTGCAGTGAATCCGTCTGGGGCTGGACTCTTCTTTATAGGTAAGGATTTAATTACATTTTCAATTTCAATAATAGAAATTGGATTATTCAGCAGTTTTACATCTTCTTGACCTAGCTTTGGTACTTCGTATGTTTCTAGGAATCTGTCTATTTCTTCTGTGTTATCAAACCTATGAGAGTAGACGTTTTCAAAATAGGTGTTGATGATCTTCTGTATTTCTATAGAGTCTGTAGTGATTTCACCTTTTTCATTTCTTATTGCATGAATTGGAGCTTTTTCTTTTTAAAAAATAAGGTTGGCTAGGAGCTTATCAATTTTATTTATTCTTTCAAAGAACCAACTCTTTGATTCATTGACTCTGTGGATTGTATTCTTAGTCTCTTTTGCATTGATTTCTGCTCTGATTTTTATAATTTCTTCTCTTCTTTTGGCTTTGGGCTTGACTTGCTCTTCTTTTTCTAGACGTTTGAGATGTAACATCAGGTTATTTATTCGTATTCATTCTGTTTTCCTTATGTGGGAATCAGTACAATAAAGTTTCCTCTGAGGACAGCTTTCATTGCATCGCACAGATTCTGGTAAGTTGTAGTTATATTTTTGTTTGCTCGTAGGTATTGTTTAATTTCTTCTTTAATTTCCCCTGTGACTACTGATTACTCAAGAGTGTGTTATTTAGCTTCCATGTGTTTGTGGGATTTTTGCAGTATCTTTTTTTATTAATTTCTAATTTCATAGTGATATGATCCAATAACATGCAAGGGATAATTTTAACTCTTTTGCATTTATTTAGATATGTTCTCTGAGATAATATATGGTGTATTTTAGAGAATGACTCATGTACTACTGAGAAGAATGTGTATTCTAATGTTGTTGCATGGAACACTCTGTATATGTCTATCAAGTCCATTTGTTCCCAGGTGTGATTCAGTTCTGTTATTTCTTTGCTGATTTTCTGTCTGGTTTATCTTCCCTTGGTGTCAATGGTGTATTAAGGTTGCCTGTTATAATTGTGTTACTGCTAATTTGGTGTTTCTGTTAATACCTGTATTATATATCTGGGTGCTCCAGAATTTGGTGCATATATATTTAAGATAGTTATCTCTTCCTCTTGAAGTTTTCCCCTAACCAGTATGTAGTGACCTTCTTTATCTCTTCTGGTCATTATTGGTTTAAAGTTCACATTGTCTGCAAACAGAATGGCTACTCCCACTTTTTTTGCAGGGGGGCAGGGGATCCTGTTGCATGAAGTATTGTTTTCCATTCTTTAACATTCAGCCTGTGAGTGTCCTTCTGGGTTAGATGGGTTTCTTGTAGACAGCATATGGTTGGATTTTGTTTCTTGATCCATTCTGCCAGTCTGTTTCTTTTAATTTGTGCACTGAGACCATTTACAATAATGGTTATAACAGTTATATGTTGGTTTATTGTTGACATGTTATCTTTCTGCTGTTGCATGTTTGTCTTTCTGTTCTGTTTAATTGTTTGCTTTGCTTTGTGGTTTTTTTTCCTAAGTGTATCTAAACTGTCTTTCAATATTCTTTGCAGGATTGCCTTTGTGATCATGAAGTTCTTCAGCTGTTCTTTGTCATGGAAGTATCTTATTTCTCCATCGATTTTGAAGGACAGTTTTTCAGGGTACATCAGTCTAGGTTGGAAATCATTTTCCTTTAGGATCTGGAATACTTCACTCCATGCTCTTCTTGACTTTATTATTTGTGCTGAGAATTCTGCTGTGATTGATTGGTTTTCCTTTATAAGTAATCTGTCTTTTCTCTCTGACAGCTTTTAATATTCTAATCTTATGTTGGATTTCTAGGATGGTGATTATTATATGTCTGGGTGTAGTTTTATTTTGGTTTGACTATTTGGAGTTCTATATGCTTCACTGATCCTGATGTCAGTTTCCAATATCATGTTTGGGAAATTTTCAGCTATTACTTCTATAAATATCCTCTTGACATCCTTTATGTTGTCCCCTTCTTTTTCATTAATCTCTATCAATCTTATGCTGTTTTTTTGTGTCATCTTGCAGTTGTTGAATTTTTATTTCAGATACGTTCAGCATCTCCTTCCTTTATCATTTCTTCTTTTACCTGGGAGATTATTTCTAGTTTGAATTCCTTTAAAGCTTCCCAGAGTTGCTTCTTTATTTCAGTTGCTATCATGTTTGATATTTCAGGTGTATGGCATATATTTTCTTCTGTGTACATCACTCCTAAGGTTTCTTGGGATGGGCTGAAGGTTTGAGATTGTAATTTGGTCTTGTGTTTTGTCATTTTCCTATATTTCTGCATTTCAAGTGTTTCAAGTGTTATTTCACGGCTTCCCCAGTGTCTGTCTGTTGGAAATCCTCTTCTATGTGCTCATCTCTTGGGACTCTGGGCACTCAGTTCCCCGGATTGATAGAGGGTCACTGGGGGGGGCAGGTGGGCTCAAGCCCAGCCTCTGGCACCGATGGCACCTGCTTGCTTGCTTAGAACTCCAGAGTCTGCCAAGCACAGCCAGGAGCAAAGAGGCCATTGTGGGCCTGCTAAGGACCTGCTATACTGGTCCAGTGCACCAGGAAGCCACAGAGTTCCCTGTCCAGGGGGCCGAGCAAGGGTCCCAAACTAGCTGGACTAGGGGGAAAGTGCAGAGGGGAGACTTAACCCAGGCCACCCAGCCTCTGGAACCGATGGCGCTCGCTTGCTTGCTTAGAACTTGAGAGTCTGCCCTGGCTCCAACTTGTAATACAACTGCCTCAGCCTCTTGGAATTCAGAGATTATAAGTGTGAGCCATCTACTTTTTATTTCTTCTATCCATCCTCACTAAAGCTACAGATGTGCCTGAGGGACCAGTTCCCATTTCTGATCTCATGGTTTTATACAAGTCATCACTACATTTATTTCCACATTCACTGTGAGTCAGTGCTCAGTGCTTCTATGCCTATATTTGCTTCTATGCAGGTGCAAAGACATGAGACTCACAAGGATAAGATGGGCATGGCAGAGCCTTGGTATCTATCTGCTTTGGCCACACCCATGTACTAAGAACTGCTGGCTCCACTACTTCCTGAGCGTACTCCTGCCACAACCCCTTTTCTCCTCTCCTGTGTAAACCCACATCTCAGCCTCCCCAGACATACCCCTGGGTCTAGAGACTCCTGCCCTGTACATCTGACCACAGGAAACTTCCTCTTTAGCCTTCTCTTCCCATTGAAGAAAGAGCTGGTGGAGAAGGTGATGCCTGTGCAGCAGAGCAAGCACACGGAGGCACACAGGGCTGTTCTGAGTTTCAAAAGCAGTTGACCATTCTCTCATCATAAAAACCCTGTGAGGTTGCTAACTGTGTTTCACAGTGCAGAAACCAAACCAGAGCTGCCCTGAGTAGGGCCAGGATCCATCCCAGATGGCTGCACACACTGGCCTTGCCTACAGGAGATTTGGGTTTCAGTACCCTAAAAACTCACCATAGCCCCTTCTGATTCTGGGAGACATATTGTATGTCTTCTCCCAACCAGCAAGTCCCTAGCAGCATTAGGTCTTGCAATCAGCTAACAAGATGACTTGCACTCGGACCAACAGAATCAAAGGCTAAAATGAGAATATCCTCAGGTGCATTTTCACTCAGGTGCGTGTGCCCACCTAACCTCTTCTGGCTCCTGAGAATAGCATCCGACCACTGACTGAGCTTGGTTCTTGATTTGAAACATCAAAAATGTATTATCTTCAAACTTTTTACTAAAGTAGCATTTACTTGAGGTTTAAACAGAGTACTATCCCTGATCAAGTGTCTTTTTTGCTTCTGGCTATTTTCCACTTCTTCACTGTTTAAAATCTTGTCCATGGTCTTCAAACTCATGACTAGAGCAAGAACTTTGAGATTTGTTGGGACCTAGCATTGCAGTGTGATAGCATGGCCTTTGGTTGACCTCCCAAAGCCTTAATTTCCCATTAGAAAGATGGGGTAATAAATACGGTTTTTTTCTTCTTCTTATAATACAGTAGGTGCCATATGCACAAATGGGCTGTCCCGCACCAGGATCTAAATGAATAGTCTCAGCAGTTGAGAATTCTGGGAATTCTTTTACCTTATAAATTCAATTAAAATTTTGTTTTGGGGTTAGTGCCTATGGAGCCTCAGACACAGAGTCTATGCTGAAAACAGAACAACCATCCCTCACTCCCGGCCATTCACAACTGCCATGGGGAGCAGTGTTCCACCTGGCCACAGACAGCCTCCTTTAAATTCACCTGCTGTTTCCTCTACTTTGAGATTGTACTTTGGGAGTCAACACCTGAATTACCTGCTCTCTGGCATGCCCACAAAGAGATTGCTGAAAGAGTCATTTTGGACATTCTTTACAGATGAGGATTGAAGAATCATGGAAATTGAGCCTCCCAACTGGAAGAACGACAGTCTCTTTAATTAATGGTGCTGGAAAAACTGGCTCTCCATATGCCAAAAACCAAAACTAGACCCATGCCTATCATCATGTACTAAATTAAAATCTAAATGGATCAAAGATCTGAATATTAAAATAGAAACACTAAATCTGTTAGAAGACAAATTGGGTAAAAATCTTGAAGACAGAGGGGTAGGTAGAGAATTCATGAAAAGGAATCAAGCTGCACAGGAAATACTTCCCAGAATCAATAGCGGCTTATTAAAAAGTTTCTTCATGTCAAAAGAAATCTCCAGCATAGTGAAAAGAAAATCCACAAACTGGGAAAAAATCTTTGTGAACTGTCCCTCACACAAAGGACTTCTGTCTAAAATATACAAAGAATTAAAAAAAAGTCAGACCCTGAAATTCAAAGACCCAATCAAAAAAATGGGCATCTGAGATGAATACACAGTTCTCAGTTGAAGAAATACAAATGGCAAATAAATACATGAAAAAATGTTCATCATCATTACTCATTAGAGAAATGCAAATTAAAACCACACTGAGATTCCATCTCACTCCAGAAAGAATGGCCAGGATCAAGAAAACTACCAACAACAAATGCTGGAGAGGCTGTGGGGAAAAAGGAACTCTCCTACACTGTTGGTGGGAGTGTAGACTGGTGCAACCATTGTGGAGGTCAGTCTGGAGATTTCTCAAAAAACTGGGATTGGAAGTCCCATTTGTTCCACCTATTCCACTTCTAGGCATATTCCCAGAAGTACTAAAAACTTCATAGCACAGTGATTTATGTGCACCCATGTTTATAGCAGCACAATTTGTAATAGCCAGATCTTGAAAACACATACATGAGGAATGGATAAAAAAGATGTGGTATGTTTATACAATGGAATACTACCAAGCTATAAAGAATGATCACATTGAGATATTTATAAATAAATGGACACAACTTGAGACCATGCTCATAAGCAAAATAAATCTAATTCACATGTATAAATACCGTATAATCTCCCTAGTATAAGAAATGGTAAAAGTACGTAAGAGTTTATGGTAATCATGATTCCCCATTACATTGCCTGGACACCTTATAATGTTTTTATTCATTAGTTGGAATGGTTTTATCCTGGTTTGATTTTATTATCTGTGATAGTATGAACTACTATTTTGAAGAAAACAAGACATTATAATAACTAGTACTGATTTAATATCATCTTACTCTGAAGTCCTACCATGCTTTTGTTCTTCTGTTTCCACTGGTTCTATCATATTGTATCTTATTGGATATTATTATGTGTGATAGTATAAACAAATTTTCTATGAGATAATACGGTAGCCATTGTTCATTCTCTGTTATTTGGTTCTGAATTCCCTGTAATACTCTCATCCTCTTGAATGGCTTTATACTCTTTTGTTATGTTTGATACTCTTGTATATGAAGTTATGCTCAACTATTTCAAAGAAAGAGACATTATGGTAGTTACTGTTAATTATAGGTGTTTTTTGGTGAAATACTGTGTTGCTTACATTGTTCTGATCTGATCGGGTTTTTATGTCTTCTTTTGTCTTAATCTTTTTAAAATAAAATTTTAAAAAATTGAGCCTCTCAGCCTGGGACACAAGGTTTGTAACCTGGGGGCCAGAGCACATTGTGTTCCAAGGTCTCCAATGCTACAGGTAATGCAGACAGTTATTTTGCAAAGCTGCCCCTTCCCTCTGTGTTTTCTTTATATGGCTTGACTACAGACATATACATTCAGCAGGCTTTACTTAATACAGAACACAATGGGAAGGAATAGAAATCTTATAATCCTACCCAGGAGATAACCATGTTAACGAGGGTGGATTTCCTCTATTCAACACTGAGGTTGGTCTACAGTAGGACATAACACAGATACCCGCTCCACACTCCTGAACTGACTGCATTTCTGGCCAGGGTCCTGATTGTCTACAAAAGAGGGTATGTGGCCAGGACACCCAGGCTTGTCCACATCCCTTTTGAAAAGGAAAAACCTGCTCAGGTTGTGAACATGGACTAAGGGATTACAGTGTCTGGATCATCCCTTCTCACTTTGAGACTTGTGCTGCCCAGAAGATAGTGAAAAGACCAGAAGCAGCAGCCTCAAAGCTTATTTGTCTAATTTGTCTCTTTCTATCTCAAAACCCCTAACACCTGAAGTTACAGTACCCATGTGATGACACCAATCTACCACCACAGAGATAGAAGCAGGAGGCAGAAGCAAAGATGCTGGTCCCAAGATCAGCAGCCACATGCCCAGCCTCTCAGCCTTTGATGTGCACTGCAATGGTGGAGTGGGGGTGCTAGGAGCTACTCTGAGCCTGGAGGAGTCAGGAATTGACAAGGAGCCTCCATTCCTAGCTTCCAAGGCCCAAGGACCAAGTCACTCACCATCAGTGGACAATAAAATGTCTTTAAACTTGACCAAGATAGTAGAGACCACTTTCCTAGTAGTCAGGGAGAGGAATGGGCTGGGATCCAGAGTCCCCAGGCTAACTCTGCCACAGCTGACATTGTAACTGGATCCTTCTGTAGAAGGGGCTGCCATATGCATTCTCCCAGCTTCAGTGGCAGTACTGGCCTGCACAACTCCACTTCCTGGTGGTGTTAAATTTGCTCTGGAGAAACAAAGAACGAGATTGTTCTGTTTAAGAACCACTGCACAAAACCTGGGCTGCCCACTCTTGAGACCTCCCATGGACTGCCACATGTCTTTCTTGGCCAGCATTGATACTTTTCCATTCATAAACTGTGCCATCTAGTCATGGTGACTAGACGTTCCAGCACTTCACAAGGTTGACTGTTCTCCTCTTACCAAGGATTTTCACGTCTGTTGCATTATTTTAAAAGCTAGGAAAAATGTGGATTGTCAATCTACAAGCTTGAGATTCCAAAGTTCATTGCTATTTCCATTTGAGAGACTGATGACCCAATGGTTATATTCTCTAGGGTTTATGCTTCATTATCAAGGTTTTTTCTTTGTTTTGAGACACGCCTCATAGTCTAGGATCAAGCAATACTCCAATCTCAGCCTACCATGTAGTTGGGACTACCGGCATGTACCACCACACCCAACTTTAGTTACTAGTTCTAATGGATTCTTTGAAGCCATGACTTGAGGAAGATTAGACTATACCTGTTCCTATTTTCTTTATCACCCTCCAATGAGGCCTTCAGGGCTCCTGTGATACCATGGCTACACGGAGAGAACTTGTAGAGTTCAATTTCAATCCTGCTACTGGACTGTGAAAAAGCTTTTCCACCCGAAGGCTCTATATCCTATGGTTTGTCAACACACAACTCTACTATGAACTTGTGGCCTTGAAAAACCCTATTTGTCTCAGTGACTTTCTCTTCTGCTCCTCATATCAATCACTACTTGAGGGCAACAAGCGATTAAATTCTAGGCATAGTCCCTCTGCAATATCTCTGTGCCCATGGGACCTCATTTGAATGTAGTTTTGATTGATGGAGAAACCAGGTGAGCACATAAGCCTTAAGTCACACTCTGAAACACAAAATTCAAGAATTTGTCTCATTCCCAATCAGGCTGCCCCACAGGCCAACCTGAAGCTGCTTGAAAGTCATTGCCTCCCTCCCTTCCTTGGAAGCTCATAGTTGGTCCCCAACTCTATCCTCATCTGGGTCACAGCTCAGCTTTTTCCATGCTCCTGAGCCTTTCCTTTCCACAAAATTGGGTTCTCCTAGAGTGCACAGCTTGCAGAAGACAGCAGCCAACAACTCTCCACTAGTTCACGGGACCACACTCAGTTTAGAAAACTCCCCTGAGAAAGCCAGCACCTCTTCCCCGGCTGCTTGCCAAGTGTGCACTTCTTGGTATTTTTGTAACTTTACATGTATACTTGGGATCCTACATATCTGGCCCTCTGACCAGTACTCTGACAAATCTCTTATTTCTGTTAAAGCCAGGGATTATAACTCCAAGCCTTTGTGGCTACTGTCCCTGGACTAAATTCTTAGATGTAACAGCACATAGCAAAATAAAATGAAATTTTAAATTTTGTGGAATGCAATTCTGCACTCTGTGTTAAAGCTTTAGCAATATGTGTGTCTTTTACAGCCTAATGATTCTATTTTTAGGAGTCGTTTCTAAAGAATCAGAAATACATGAATTCAAGAAACAACATACTATCTTAAAATAGTCAATAAAAATAGGATGATTATGTTATACCTATATTCATATATGCACCTTCTAAAAATCATGTTTTCTAAGAGCTCTTGATGAAAATTTTCATTATATAAAAGCAGGTTACAAAATTGGATAAGTAGCATGATCACAACTTCATAAAATATGTATATATATAGAAAATTGATATAAAATACACCTAAAGCTTACTAGAATTGACTATGTGATTCAAGTGATTGACTTTTTCTCTCACTTCCTTGTATTCTCCAGATTTCTTTTGCAATTAATCTCTGGTAAATTTACAATTATTTAAAATCTAAATTATAAAAATTCCTATCACTGTTCATAATAGTTTTCCAAACCCGTGTGTCTTCCCATCCTAACGTCCTCACAAACCCCTCAAGGGCAGGCTGTATCTCTAGTTTCTTCCCCTTCTTGTAAAGGCCTCTCCCTTAAGTCCTCTGTTGATGTCACTATTAACAGAGGCCAAACTTGTTCTCTTTTTTCTACTTCCTTTCTTTAAAAGGTCTCCCTTGTCATTAGAACAGTCTAGAGGTGTTGCTGAGCCTCTTTTGTACCTTTTCATTCCGTGAGTGCTCGACTGCACTTAGCAGCTCACATCCCTGCAGGCTCCTGTGCTAGACTGAGATCCGACAGAGCGCGGGCAGGTGATGCCCTGTGAGACGACATGAGATCATTCTTCTCCTAAATAACTACCTGAGAGACGGCAAAAGTCAGCTCTCGTCTTGGACTCCCCGGTGGGTAAACAAACCACGAACCCTGGCTAGGTCAGCTTCCCTTCCCAGGAGCTCGCGCCCAGCTCCCGGCCGCGGGTGCGCTGGTCCTCCGGGCCGGCCTGCGGAGGCGGGGCGCTCGCGGCGGAGGCGGGGCCTGGGCGCGGAGGTGAGAGGCGGGGCGCGGGGCGCGGGGCGCGGGGTGGGGCGTCGCACGTCAGCGTCCTCCGCGCTCCTCCCGCGCGCGGCCCCTGGAGTTCCAGAGGCGCGAGGTCAGCCCAGCTCCGGCCCGCCGCACAGCGCGCAGCCCCTCGTCGGAGCAAGTGCGGGCCGGAGCCGGGAGGGCGGCGAGGGACGTGTCCCTCCAGGTCCTGCCTGTGGTCCCTGAGCAGCCGGGGCGACGGCGAGGCTCAGCGGGGCCGAAACCATGAATCGGAGTTTTCATAAGTCTCAGACCCTGCGCTTCTATGACTGCGGCGCGGTGGAAGTCAAGAGCAAAGTAAGCTCCTCTCGAGGCCCGCCCCGGCGGTCTGCACCTCCTCCCTGGCAAATGAATTGGGTGCCCAGCGGGTAACTGGAACGGTGTGGGAGGCAACCGGCGCCGGCTGCAACTTTCGAGCTCGGCGCTGCGCGCTACTGCTTGGGGTCCGTGAGATGTGCACGCGGGGTCCCAACCATTCTTCTCGCCCCTTGTGCAGACACAAAGCCCCGCACGCTGGGGAGGTCCTGTCGGGGCCGCGGACCACCAGACAGTCGGTGCAGGCTGGGAACTCGCTCCCTGAGACCCGCTCTTTTGTTCCACGAGCGACCGGCGACCCCGGCACGCCATACGTTGGAGGGGAGGGCGGCGTTTCCGGGGCGAACTGGGGGCTGGAGGCTGCTCGGATTCCGGGCTGTGGAGGGGAGTCTGGAGGCCCCGGCTGGAGAAGGGCCCTGGCAGCGCCGCCTCCTTGCTTGTGAAGACATTACCGGTAAGGAAGAGGCTGGCCGCCAGCTCCCGGAGCTGGGCCCCAATCTGGACCCCCAGCCCCCAAACAGGCGCAAGGTAGCAGATCCCAGACCGGGCGCACCCCCCACCAAGGCCCAGGTCTACTCTAGCCCCTACCCCTGAACGTGCTCCCTACCCAGGCACCTCACCGGTTCAGACTCCTAGGCCTCCAGCCCGTCCCCAGCCTGGGCATCCCCTCTACAGGCGCCTCCCTCCACCCCCACTCCCACCCAGACTGAGATCCGCTGCGGGGCGCATCGGGGAGCGAGACTCAGACCCATAGAAGTGCTGGGGCTCCTCCTGCTGCCTGCACCTGGCCGAGCGTGCCTGAACTTGCCAGTTGCCTTGCGTGTCTGGGTAATTGGCTGATAGGATCTGGCGCTTCTGCTCTTTGCGGGGGCGGCTCCTTTGGAGACTCCTTTGTCTAGGAGGGCCTCAGTGGTGGGCTCTTGGGCCCTGGAGGAGCTGCAGTGGTCTGGGCCTCCGGAGGGCGAGGTGGGGGTGTGTGAGGGTGAGTAGGCGGTTGGTCCTGTGGGAGCCTTTTGCAGAATACTGACTGGAAAGCTGGTGGCGTCCATGGCCTTTCCGGCTGTATCCCTGTACCCCATTAAACAAGAGAGACCTGCCAGAGGGATGGGAAAGGGGTCAGAGTTAGCCCCTCAGCTTTGTACTCACTCAGGGGGCTAGCAGAAGCGCCACATGCTCCCAGTCAGTGGTGAGGTAAGTCTCTCTCGGAGCAGCCCCTCAAAAATGTAGGACTTCCCAGGTGTCCACCGAGGGGGGTTGGTCCTGAGCACTGCCAAGGGTGACATGAAGAGACCACTGCTGTGTGTTGCAGGATTTCCTTCCTGTTTGGGAGGGCATAGGCTTTTGGTGAGTCCCTTATTTCCAATAAAATTTTGCCCTTTCCCTGAATACTAATTCCCTAACTCTGGCCCCACATCCACCCCCTGATCCCCTAAGTCCCCAAATCTAGTGTGCCAGCTATGGGCTGTAAAGAAAGGAACCACAAGCACAAGTGAGAAGCTGAAGTGATTGTTTGTCCTCTTTAGCTTCATACGGAGGCTAGTAGGAAGGGAGGTATTTAAATTTCGTTTAACTGTTGTTTGAGATCATCTTAGATTCACAAGCAGAGAGTATAGAGATCTGAGGACACTTTGCCCGGCCTCCCACGTGATGACATATAGCATGACTAGCACTGCTTCACAGCTGTAGGGTCCAGATTATAAATCCTAACAGGATACTGTGGACTTGTGTGTGTGTGTGTGTGTGTGTGTGTGTGTGTGTGTGTGTGTGTAAAGGTCCGTGCAGCTGTGGGACTACTGACACAGGCAAGGTACCAAACCACTCATCACAAGGATTCTCTGTACTGACTGCTTGCAGTGGCTACTTCATTTGAGTATTTTGAATATGATCAGTTTTAAATACTCTGTTCTGATGCTCAGTTGCCTTGTGGCAGCTCTTTGTCTTACCAAACACACAGCAAGGCTGTGGGACAGATCTGGAAGAAATGTCCTGGCACCCATCTTTATCCTGTAGGCATTTCTGGGCCCTGGCCCTATATAGGCTGCTGAGGGGGGCTGAGAAATAGGGATCTGCCTTTGCCTTTCCCAAGGCTGTTAGCTCACTAGCCTCCTCCAGCTCCTTTCAGTACTGAGGTGCCATCCCCTGCCATACCCAAGGTCAAGTTTAGATGCTCCCATAGAGGCAAGTGGCAGAGTCTAAGATTTTGGTTGAACTTGGAATTCACATGAATCAGACTTCCTGCAGGACCAGCTGTCAGCCATCGCACCTCTGTTTCCGTAATAGAACCTGATTTACTGCTTGTCTAGAGGGTCCACATGGCTCTTCCATCAGTACACACCCTGTCAGTGCCCCCTTTTTGTAATTAGTATGTTTTACTATGAAGTCTATTGCTTCTGGGAATGGCTCTTGTCACACACAATACAGGACACAGAACTTTATAATAGTGAGCACTTCACACAGCCTAAAACATCACCACAACACAAGTTTGCTTGTGGGGAAATAACAGCCAGGGAGCTGAGTCCACCTGAGTTCTGCCACCTGCTATCTTTGAGGATGTTACCCAGTCTCAGTTCACCCGTAAGATGGGTGTTATACCTTCTTGCTCACCTTCCAAGATGAAATGAGGGAGCACATTGAAATCCACAGAGTGCCCACGATCTTAAGAGTTTAGCGCTGTGGACCAGGATCCTGTGGCATTTAAATATAGATGGTCTAAAAACTGCCTCAGGTCCTCTTGGAATTACTGTCATTTGCCATGGCTGGTTAGTTCCTGGGCAGTACTGCGGATCTTTGCCTGGTGGCTGTCTCCTTTGCCCCTCATACTTCCCTGAACATCCTTAATTCCTGTGACTTGCTCTTTCCCAAAACAGCAATGTGCACGTCTGATTACCTTGTGCCAGCCAATTTTCCCATTTACCTTTGACTTTTTGCTTCTCCTGTATTCCTACAGCCATGAGAGCAGAGGCTGTACCAATGAGTAGGGGAAGGTGTTTCAGATGGAGAGAATACAGACAACTGCTTTGGCCTTCTTGATGGGCAGCAAGAAGGCTGGTGCAGGAGTGCATAGTGACATGAGTTTTCATTTGAGAAGATAAGACGCCCAGCCATTACAGACTCAGTAAGGCCCTTCACCATCAGCATCATCAGTCGCACTACAAAGTTTATAGAATTAGGGTCTTGTAAGCACATTTTTTTGCAGCTGGCTTCCCACCTGTAACTTAACACCGTGGCAAATGTTTCTTCATATTATTAATATTCTTAAGAGATATTTTAAATAATGTATTCTTTCTCCTGTTTAAGCCATAATTAAATGAACATTGTATTTGGATTTTTTAAGTTTTTTCAATAAAACAGTCCTGTGGATACATTTAAGTTTACACACACAAATTTATATAACATATAGAGAGTATACAAAGATTCTTGGTTCCGTTAAATCAGTACAGAACTCTTATTACTTGTTTAGACAAATTAGTAGAAGTAAAATTACATGGAGACAGGCATGCACTGCTATTTTTCAGTGCTAGGAATCAAACCAAATGCTTCTTGTGATCTAGGCACATGCTTCCACCCTGAGCTGCGTCTCTAGCCTACTATGCACATTTTTAAGGGTTTTATATTATTCATCATATATTTCTCATCTCCCTCTTCCTGTTTCCATTTCTGGGCATTTTCTCATTCTTTTCTGATTGTTTAAGTGAAATGGTATTCCCATGTGTTAATATGTATTTCTTGAGTGATTCGTATGTTGAAAATTTCAATTTGTGTATCTAATTTGCCTGAGCTGCTTGTCCACAGGAAGTTTCTCCATCAGTTCAGGTAGTTTGAGAGGGACTAATGTGTAGTGTAGAATGGAACTGGTACCCTTTGCCTAGAGTAGCCTTTCCCCAGATATTAACCCAGAACTCTGGGATAGTGAGTATGTGAGGAGCATCTTGGTGTCCTGCTCTTCATGTATTGCCTGATCAGATTCTGCTAGGGATCACTGGACACAGTGTTTGAGCCTGTCTCCTCTGGTCTCCAGGATCTTATCACTGGCTAAGCTTGTTTTGGACTGCCATGGTGTTACAGGGACATACCCTTCCATGTGTTATGAAACAGTGGTGCGATAGAGCTTAGGCCAGGCCTCCCCATTGCGTAGCTGGGGAGACTTGCCTCCCATGGACCAGTTGAGAATTGCCTGGACATGGTTTGACTCACCTGTGTGTCAGCTACACCCTTTTAAGGTTCTGGTTTGTTATATTTGTGCGCATATGTGTTTAAACAGGTTCAGGGACTTGATTTGGGAAACCACATCCGGAAGAGACTCTTGTTAGTGATGCAAGATCAGGTGCTAGTCTTGGAGGGATGGATGGTGTCACTGTCCTCAGAAAGCTGACCTTTCTTGGAGTATGTGGCCTGGAGTGGCAAAACACAATGCAGCCAATCAGAGGAGTCGAGCCCTTTATTAGGACCCGGGTCATTTCAGATACAGAGTTAGATTTCTCCCAATTTTAGGGAAAGAAGAGTACTGGGGAGTAGCAAATGTAGCCCTTCAAGGTTTCAGAAGCTGTAATATCTGTCATTCAAGTGTAGAATTAGCACAAAAAGAGGCATCCTGGCCTTGTCTTTGAAGGGAGTTTAGAAGGACAGCAGAATGTGCCAGGTAGTTAGGTTTGTCCAGCTGGCTGTTTTCCTGGAAAAACCTCATGTTTATTGACTCCTTACTTTCTCTTGGCAAATTTTGATCATATTGTGAACCTGAGAGCCATAGGATATGCTGTGCTTACTTGCAACCCCACCGTCTTCTCCCCAGCACATACCTGAGCCTTGCTCTTAGGTTATCCTGGCCATGATGGAGGTGGAGAGGGGGGTGCGGACCAGAAATGGCGCAGTGTCATAGGTCATGTTCTAAAGCATCTCTTCATGTTTATTTAATACCCCTTCAATGTATATTTGCATGTTGGTACCAAATGTGGTTCTAAATGCAATGCCAGGAATAGTTCATTAATCCTCATTACAACCTGTGAGATGGATTGTGTTATCCCCATTATGCATGCACAAAGGGACATTGACCCACGGGAAGCTTCTCTGACCTACCCAGTGTTACAAAGCTCAAAAAAAGGTTTGAAAGCCAGATTTTCTAGCTCCAGAGTACGTGATCAATGCTGCTAATTGTGGCCACCAGTGGAAGAGAGCTCATGGCTGTCCCTTAGGAATTGTTAAGGTGTGAAATACAGACCAGGCTATCCATAGGAATGTCCCAGCTCTCCTTGTGTAGAATGAAAGACCTTAGCTGTTTTGAATCTGGAGCTAATAGAATCAGCTGGGAGGCCAAGTCTTGTGCTTTTGGGGGAAGACATTCTGTTTTCCTTGCATCACCATACAGGTTCTTGCTGCAAGAGCGCAAAGGAATCTCTTTTCAGTTACTGTCCTCGAGTCTTATTCTAGCTTCCATCTGTTCTGTTGTTTGAACAACTACTACATGCCAAGCACGGGACCCATACTAGAGTACAAGGATGACAGAAGCAGATGTCACCTTGCCCCTGGCAGGTAAATGGACGGATGGTAAGAGGTTCATCCTGCTATCCGCAGTATCACCAAATCTCCGATTTCACATCTCTCAATCAAAGGCCCCAGGAAGCCTAAGTGTCCCTCCACCCAACACACTTAGTCAAGGTGCATGAGCGTCCTGATGTTGCTGTCACAGTGATGTGTTGCATCAGCAGTAGAGAGGCCTGCTAGGTTGGTTCTCCAGAGCAATTCTCAGATTGACACTTCTGGAATCAGATGGGCTCTTACAGTGTTCTTCATTTAGAACTCTTCAGTCCTCCACATGATGCTGATTGGATTTAGCAGGCTGGGGGCCAACCTAGAAAGTTGACACCATTCTCATTGGGGTACTCCAAGGAAAAATGAATGTCTAACGTGAAGAGCAGTACTTTGTATACAGTCAATACCCAATAAATGATCACTGAGATGAATTCAGGTGAGATATAACAGTTCAGAAATGGGCTGTTAGAGTACTTTAGAAAATGTCTACTTTTTAAAGCAGGTGACTGACTCTGGATTTGTAGTTGGCTTATTGCCACAGTTTCTCTGGAAGGGCCAGTAGCCTTCCACTCTCCTCCCTGGGCAGGTGATCATACCAGTGTCGTAGGGCAAGGTAGAGGATAAACTGAACAAAACAAAGAAACCTAGCAAATTAAATTCCATGCATATATATCACATATTCCCAGAAGGCTAAGGCAGGAGGATTGCAAATTCTAAGGAAGCCTGGACAATTTAGCAAGGCCCTGAATCAAAATAAAAGGGGATAAAGGTGTAGCTTAGTACTCCTTAGGTTCAATCCCTAATACAAAACAAAAAAGCAAACCAAAAACCCATGTTGCTATTTCTGCTGCTATTCATGCCTCCTGATTTTCTTAGTGTTGTGCTTGTGGCCAGGACTGCATCTCCAATGTTCAGCCTGACCTACTTCCTCACGCAGAGCTGCCTCAGATGTACCAGGGCCCACCCACTGGGAAAAGGGGAGATGGGTCACTTCCTGTGTTAGGTGTGTCTGCAGTTCCTTGTGATTACTCCCATTGCTCTCATTCCCATGCCTCTGCCCTGCCTCTCCCTCCGCCTCCCAGCCTTGTCTTAAGCTTGGAGTACCATCTCAAGCCTGAGTAAATCTGTACTGGTTAGGGGTAAGTATGTAGTGTTTTACTTAGAAGAAAAAGATTTTGATGCTTAAAGAGTCTCAAAATCCCCATTGTTCAGTGTGGTCTCAGGCTGAGTGCCAGGACCGCCTCACAGCCCAGCGTATGTTAAATTCTTAGTGACACTCAATGACATGCCAGCAGAGGAAGACCCTGCCAGCTGTGTGCACCACATTGGGCTCTTGTCTGTGGGGTCCTCTGTGTTGGGTATCAGCACATGATATTTCTCATTGCAAGCCAACAGTTCTTACTCTTTCATTGCAGCCCTTTACTCCTTTGTATGATGCACCACAGCCTGTGTTTCTGTTCTCTTGCCGAGGGGGTGGATGTTTACAGTGTTTGGCACTATGACCAAAGTTGCCATAAATGTTCCAGTGCGTATCCGCGAGCAGTGTGCACATATATTTCTGTTCAGTGCATAAAGTATTTGCAATCCTTTCTTGTAACACAGAGCCTGGTGGTTGTGGCCATTAGCCCATTCCCATGCTGCTATCATTTGATTTTAAATAGCAGCCTCACCTGTGACTTGGGCTCAGCATTTTTCTTACTCTGGTGTCCATGGACTGTGATTGTTGTCTGGATTAGGGTCTGCACCATCACTGTAGCAGGTCTGAAGATTTAGAAGTTCCTGGAAGACTCAAACTATAGTATTTGTTGGTTGATCAAGGTAAATCTGGAAAAGGTTCATTATTTTGTAGAACTTAAGGTCCCCACTTCTGATATGTGAAAGACTTTTATAGCCTTTCTTTTCTCTGTCTCTCTTTTACTTTTATTGGTACATTTTCGATTATACATAGTGATAACATTCATCATAGGGAATTTGTACCTGTACATGGTATGTCCTGCTTCTTATTTTTTTCCCATTCCCTTCCTCTGCCTTCAGTCTCTTCCTTTATTTACAAACACTTTGTTTCCATTTTTCTTTTTCATAGCCTTTCAAAAGTGCTTTTTCTTTCAGTGTTGTGGATTGAACCCAGGGCATCACACAATCACTAGATAAGCACTCATCTAACACTGCGCTACATCCCTTTCCCCTTTTCTAACCTTTCACTTGATTCTGTAGTTGAATGGTTGCTTTTACATTTTCCTGGCTTTCCATGAGTCCACAGCAACAGGTTATTCAAAGATCCCCTCATATAGGCTGGGTATTGTGGGGTTCTTGGGGACATGCGATGAATCAAGACCAGCCTGAATGCCACTTGGCAGGTCACAAGATGTCTCTGTGATACTATTTTTGTGTATGATGAAAGTTGGAAATTCTTCCTTTCAAAAAATGCTGGAGCTGTGTGTGCCAGACTAAAGACCCACAGCCACATCACAAGTAGCAGACCACAGAAACCTGTGCAGAGTTTTCCTTGTACCTTCTCCAAATGAGTGTGCCTGGGCCACCCTGCAGGCAGCTTCTCACTGTGTACACACTTGAAGGTGTTGTGTGTGTTCTGTGGGAATTTCTGTGGTCTTCCTAAAAGTTCCATCTACTGAGCAAATGCATGTATTTTCTATTTAATGGCATTGATATGATTGTCAAAAGCTGAATCATGAATCAGTCAGACCTGTGGCAAGATAGCTGTCTGTTTGCCTCTAACCCCGAGACAGGATTGATGGGACTAAGGCTTCCAGGTCTAGAGCGCTTGCCCTCAGGTGGCTTCTTCTGGGGAATATGTGCTAATATGGAAGGGCTCACAGAGGGACCATAGGAGAAGAATGTTGGAGGACTGTGAGTAGTGTTATTTGTAGATGGTCAGCTGTTGTAGAGGAACTTAGAAATGGAAGTGCTATTAGTATCTAGTTCTCCATAGTTCAAGGAGCTTGAGCCACTGGCTGCCCAGTTGCAAACCTGACTCCAGGATGTTTCTCTGGGACAAAACAAAGTTTTCTGCCTGCAAAGTGATCCCTCACAAGGTAGAGGAGGGCCCCATTTGCCTGTGACTACCTTGGTGCCACGACACTAATAGTGGTATAGGGGTGAGAAGGGAGAGGCCACCTGGGTCTCTGCTGTGGTCTGAGTAATCGAGGCTGAAGATTAGATCCTATGTCACTTCACATGCTCTTTCTGAAAACTGCACGAATGTGCTCCTTTCACTGAAGTGGGGGGCAGATTGTTTGTCTGGAAGGACCTGTGTTTTTTTACAGACTGGCTATAAATGTTGAGAAGTTATTGCCTTGAGAAGCAGCATGGTGACAACGATTTACTTTGCTCCTCACGAGATGATCTGCCCTGGGGGCCTACATGCAGCTCTGTCCCTCAAGATACTTTCACTGTGAACTCATGATCTCCTGTCCTGCTACTGTTTCCCAAGGACATGGCCTCACTGGCTGTGAGAATAACAAGGCTGATCAGAGCTTGGAGATGCCTCTTTCTCAACCAGTGGTCACAGCCTGCCAAGGGTTATTGTTTGATGCTTAGGTGATGAGATGTGCCATTGTGGCATTGCCTGAGTTCCTCCTGGAGCCTTTCTTTGGGGTCTCTCCTGCCTTAGCATAGTCAGACCTGTGAGGGAAACTATCACCCAGATACATCACGTGGGGTAGAGTCCATGTGTGGATGGTATTTTTTCCTCAGTTTGAATGCAGAGCCATGGTTATGAGAGGTCTCCTTTCTTGGCCACCATCTGCACCAGCCTACTTGGCGTAGAGATTTTTCTTGATGTTTGTGACGTCTTAGCAAACAGTTTCCATGGCCGTAAAGATGAAGACCCTGAAACTCAGTGAGACCATGAACTCACAGCTGAGCCATTAAACAGTGTGTGTGTTGAGGTCTACAATTCTGAGTTACAGTACTGTCCTGTTTCCAGGTGGTTCCATTGTCCATGATTCCACCTCCTGGGAAACAGACAACACTGCTTTTGCAGAGGTCAGTGTCCACAGTTCCCTAGTGTCTCCTGGCATAGGTTTAGGGATGGGCTGCTTCCTAAATGGCCTTCTGCATCCTGTGAGATGTTCTTCTCAGCAGCCTGAGCTTTTGATCCTGCCTGGGAGTCCTAGTCTGGGGTACATTTGGCCCTGCGTACAGCCTATCTGGCGGATGCAGGAGGTACAGGCCAGAAGCACAGGCTTGGCGACCTCACCTATTTCCTTCTGCAGTACTGCAACAGGGGCTTTTACTGGTTCTCCAGATCCCAGCATGGCTAGGCCATTAGCAGAGGCTCTCTGAACTGCGTAGCTGAAGTTGCAGTAACCACCAGAGACGTGAGCTCCGACCTCTCATGGAATTACAGAAAAGTTGTTTTGTTTTGGGAAATAGGCCTAAAGAATAGCTGCTTTCCAGCAGTGGAAAGGACAGGCTAACAAAGCAAAGCCAAAACTAGGAAGTGGGGCTCAGCTGAAGGCAGCGCACAGCCCACAGTAGAAGCAAACCTATGGCAGACTTACTTACAAGTACACAAACACAGAGGTTTGCAAGTTTGGGTTTGGAAGAGGACTCAACAACAGCTCCTGACAGAGGTGTGCGATGTGTGCCTTATCTAGCTTACAGAGAACCAGCAGCTCAGGGGACAAGTCTCACTTTCACAGCAGCCACTGTGAGCAAAGGATATGCATTCTCATACCTTTCTACACCCAGGAAGAGTGAGGAATCTGTTTTCTTCACTGTAAGGAATACGTTTTCATCTCAATTCTACCAACTCCAGAGGCCCAGGCTTAGAGAAGTTAAGTATGTAGTTTGGAGTTACCTGACCAATAAAGGGGAGGAAGACTGGAAGACTTCAGCTCTTCCATCTACCATAAGCCCAAGTTGGATATGACCTTCTTTTCTCCATGGGGTAGCCGGGGTAGGTTCTAGCATGTATTTCATCTTGGGAAGTCCATGGAGATGCTCAGGAAGTTCCTGAGCAGCCCCACTGTGACACCCCTCTAGTTCAATGCCTGTCAGTTGCCTTAGACATGTCTTTCTGGCTGGGGAGCCCCTTTCCTCTGACTGACCTGTTAGGGTCCTCTCTCCCACATTGGAGCTCTTTAGGTTTATCTCAGTCCCTGCTAGAATTTGGCTCAGTCACACATCTATGTGAGTCTCTCCAGAGTCAGGATGTATGTGGGCTTGGCTTGGGTCCAGCCTGCATCCCATTCCTGACAGGCTCTGCCCTCATTGCCCCTATCTGAAATGAGCTCAGTACCTGTTGTGCCTGGTTAGAGCCAGGCATTAACTCCACTCAGTGGGATACGAGGGCTTCCATGTTCTCAAGTTGTGTTGAGATCCCCCCTCCATGAATGGTGGGAATATCAGCGATGATGCAGTGGTCTCACCACATAATCTTGGTGCCTGCTTTCCAGGCAGCAGTTTCCTACAACATCAGATATACCGCAGCGTGGTCCTGAGACCAAGCAGGCTCCTTCAGATGATGCTATGGATGTAACGCTTTCTGCCTTCCCTCCCTGCCGTATTATTCCTTCTGTTACACACCCAGTTTAAATTAGAGACTGGCTCGACAGTCCTGTTGTTGGCATTTCTCAGTGTGTAGTCACACATTTGCATATGTAACTACTATTTGACTTCCTACTCATTAGCAGACAAGCGGACCCATGAAGGCAAGTTGTTTGTTTGTTCACCATTATACCCTCACTCAGGGCCAAGGTGAAGAAATACTAAAAAAATCAGCCCTTATCCAGCCCTTGACTCAAGGATAGTTAAGAGCTGTTGACCACCTTAGTGTTAGTCTTAAAAGTGCTGGTAAATCCTGAATCCGGGAGAAAGGAAGATTGATACTGCAGATCTGGGGGCTAAAGTCGTGAGCCTTGACGGGTGCAAGGGATTCGGATGCTGCTGGCACCAGGAACATCCTCCAGGAGCAGACATTGAGTTTCTAAAACCTGCCTGGGCCCAGCAGGCTCCAACCATCTTAATCTGACTTCTTGGTCTGATGGACTCCTGGCCTTGCTGTGGTATCTTGTCAGTAATTTTCTACCTAATCAGGATCTCACAGCAGATTCAGTATTGTGCTTTATTTCCTCACTCACATTTTACAAAGTCTTCTGCAAGTCTTTAACCCTTTTCAAAACATCACTTCTGTTGGTTTCGTCATATTTCTATGAATGTGCTGTTTCATTATTTGTCTATTTGATGTTCTCTTACTGCTTCCATTTTTAATACTGTAATTATTTTGATAAGCATTTTCCATGGTAATTTCTGTCCATGCTTCTGGTGATTATGGATTGCACTTACCTTCTAGGCCTGTGCAGGAGCTGACCCTTATATAGCAGGGCCTGTGCCTGAGGAGGGTAGAGCTTACAGGCCCTGTTGGAGGGTACTGTGCAGGGGTGGAGTGGGATGGTGGTCCTCACTTAGGCAGCCCATCCAGGTTCCTTCCCTTTCCTTAGTCACTTTACCTTCCCTTTACCTTTTGAGGGGTTCCCAAAAGCCAGATGATCCATGGTGGGATACCCAGGCTCAGATCCCATTTGGGACTCTTGCTGTGTACCTGCAACACATCACCTACCTTTCTGCCCTGTGCTGTTGTTGTTCTGTCTCATTTTGCTGTTCCTTTGGGCACCCAGCAGCAGAGGGCATTCCAGCAAGTTTCCTTTACCTCCAGCTCTGCCTAAAACCAGCAATAACAAGGAGATACGGTTCATTCCAATGTCAGGGAGAGCCTGTGGAGGGGCAGCATCCTCTGTAGCAAGAGAATAGCACCTCAGCCTACAGGGAACAGGGAGGGCCTCCTGGCAAATAGGACATGGTGAGCAATGCCCCAGTACAGAAATGAGTAACCTGGCGGGGCTCCATAGGTGCAGGCCACTGAGACCTGAGGCAGACTGGCTGCTTAGGCTCCTTCTTCAAGAGGCAAGCTGTGGAGGGCTGGGCGCCTGGGACTCACCAGCAGACCCGGCTCTAGGGGGCTGAGGGAAGTGGCCCTGTGCTGTGATGATCTGGAGTCCCCATCCCACTGTTTTTCTCATGGGTCTTACTACCTTCTAACATACAGATTTGTTTTGTTTTTTGCTGATGACTGTCTTTAGGATGCAGGTTTCATGAAAGCAGGCACTGCACCTTCATGGCGGTCTCGCATTCCCAAGTATATGGGATAACACCCACACCTAGCGGGACCTGGTATTCCCTGGGTGTAGGAATGTGGTGGCCTACCATGTATAATTTACAAAAACGTGTATTGAGTGAATGCCTCAGTACACGTTTTTGAGTGCCTGTGATACACTGAAGTGAGGGGGATAAAATAGATACCACATTTTTCTTTCAGGGCACAAAAGTCTAGCAAGGGAAGAAATTGGTTCAATGACGTTCCTACTTACGGTTTGAAAGGAATTAGTTCAAGTAAAGAGATGCATATCACCCAAAAGGATACTTCTGTGACAGTGTCCTGGCCATTCCTAAGCTCTGGTGATTCGGTGGTTCCTAGGTCACTCTTGTGAACAGTGTTTCTCAGATATTCTCTCCCTAGACTCGGTCTACGAAAAAAAAAACCCTGCAAAATAGAACTTTAAAAGTTATTTTAGAGATAAACAATTTCTCTACAGTTCTTCCTGCTGACCATATAAGGTGTATTTCCTCCCCTTAGCCTAAAAGCAGTGACAGAATACACACATGCCAGCCCCAGGAGGCTGATGCCCAGGTTCCTTTCTCTCTGAACCATCAAGTTAGCTCCCTCCTTTCTATAGTCCTCATTATGCAATATACTACGAAGGCCTGAATATTGTTTAAGAAATTTTGCCCCACTTGCTTGATTTTTGACAGAATGACTGTTGTGAAATAGTAGATTAAGGAGCCATTTTGATCACTTTCTGCCAAAACTTATCAGCTCTTTCATTGGCGTATCATAGTAGTAGTGTGTCTAGCCAGCGAGCTCCTAAATGGTACTGGAGTCCAGCTGCTCACTTTGGAAATAAAAGCAGTTATAAACAAAAAAGATAGAAGAAACTGAACCGTATCAAACCAAAGCCAGCCAAAACAAATGAGTACTCTAAACCAATAAAATGCCTGGAAATTTTTCTACTCTGAATTTCTTCTCATACCAGTTAGTGCCACCCAATGACCTGCATTATATGCACAATGGCTCCAAATGGTGAAAGGTCCTTACCTGACGCAAATAACACTGCTGAATGACCTAAGCAAAGGTTCAAATTGTAGAGACAGTAGGTCCCTGGGGTGCACTTTCAAGTGAAAAGCCAGGCAGAGCTCTCCAAACAACTTTTTTGCTTTTGCTATCAGAAGTGTCTATAGGCAGCTATACCACAAACAGGAAGGAATGGAGGATTCCTGGGATGCAAAGGTGTCCCTGGCTGGAATTTCCCTGGAATTCCAGCCATGGATTCAGCTAGCCATGAAAAATTAGACATTTTTCTCAAGTGCTCACTTCTACCCAGTAGGAAACAAGAGACCACAATGCTCCAGAGCCAAAACAGGACTTACCTCCTGGCTGGCTTTACCAAAATTGTTACCAGCCACTTAGGTTTACATTCTCAGGTTCATTTGCTTCTCCCTAACCAAATCAAAGGAGGCTATAAATCTTAAGTTTAAAAGAAAAAAACAAACAGGAAAAAGATTCATTCAAAGCTAGCTGTAAGAAAATTAAGGAGCCCATTTGCCTCAAATCACCATCTTATTATATACAGGTGGGTACAGGTTCTTTGTATAAAGACCAGTAAGGAGCAGAGAACACAAAGAGATACTTGTGAAGAAGAACCTGGGCTCTGGACTCCCGGCACTAATACCCACGTACAGATTTTCCTCATTTAACCACTGAGTTCAGTTCCTACAACTAGGTCATTAAGTGAATTGGTTGCTAAATAAGGAATTGTTTAGAGTGTGTACGTTACAATATTCAGAACAAAGAAATGATGAAAAGAACCTTCAATTTGATGTCTTTGCTTTTCTTTACATGACTGTTATATACACTAATGTATAACAACATAAAACTCCAGTAATGCACAGTATGACCAGCAAAAATTACAGAATTGTATAAATAAGATATTTGTACAAAAAAGACATTGACACCATCAATAAGATGTACAGAACTATACAAAAAACATGAGTCCTGAGTCCAAGAGGCAGGTCATAAGTCCAGACGGTTGTTAAACAGGTATTCTGTCATTTCTTTTAGACTGAGGGGAGAGTGTTGATTATATGTTCAGGAGGAGGAAGATAAATCAATTATTTCTACAAGAAAAAATGTCTTAATATTTAAAGGTGTGTTTTGCAATGTCAGTTACAGAAGGTCATGGTAGGAAGCCATTGGATGCTCTCAGACAGTTGTGCCTGCCTACTACAAATAGTTGCAAGCTTTCTGGCCCAGTCGCCCCATACCATCACCACCCACACACATGCATGCATGCACGCACGCGCTTAGCCAGAAGCAAAAACTGTCAGCCTCGGTGATTCACTATACCTCCTTCAGTAATATGGAAACAATAGCTTTTTTCATTAAAAACACCTGATACCTTCAGGCAGCTGCTGGAGACGGTTGAGGTCATTTGGTCTAGTTTTTGTTGAGCATTGTTGGAAACATTGCCTCGTTGTTTTCTGCCAACCCATGGGATGCTGTGTGGCTCCGGAATGATGGAAGTTATAGCAAGTCAGTGTGCTTAGGGCAGAGCTAGTGGGACTAGCTTCAGGGAAAATGGACCCATTTTATCATTTTGTGTAGAATCTCATCTGGTCATTTTGTTTGGTGACATCCCCAATCAATGTCAACTTAATCAAGTTGTAGGATTTTAGTTGAAAGCTGGTTGGCAGGTTTAATTCATTCAGTAATTTGCTGTATCTACTGTATGCTGGGACTTGGTGATGATTTGGGACAGTCTTGCCACTTTAATATGAGTTAAAAATTTTAAATTTGCTCGGGTTTTGAGAACTGACCCAGGCGCTAAGAAGATTTTTGGCTAGTAAAGACAGTCCACTAATCCTGGCTCTTCAGGATGGCTTTGCTAACCATCTGACAGGTAACACAGACTGTCTTCCATCTTTGTGGGTGCCTTAGAAAACAGGAGCTAAATATCTTTTCTGAAGTTATGGTGCATCTGCAAATTGAGATGCCTTTCCTATAGTACCATGGTGACCAATAAAGGAGTGTTTTCACAGTATTCCAAGTTAGTGAGAAAAGTATGGTGTGCACTATTACCGATAGTTTGCTGCCACTCTTTTAGAGAAGAAGGAAACATACCTGTATTTGCCTTCCAGTGCATCAAATACCTTTTGAAGGGCACAGAAAAGCTGAAATCATCGGTTTTTTAGGGCCCCTGGCTGGCTGGGAGAAGTTGCCAAATACCTTTTGAATTTCAAACTATGTGGTTATATCTTTATTTATACAATATAGATAACCACCCATTGTGGGATCCTCATTTTGAAGAGTGTATTAGAGAAGCCTGAAGGAATACCCATGGTCGCGTGGTGGCTGTGAGGGTGGGGATACAGAATTGCCTCAGTCAAACATCTGGAACGCAGGGAGGAGGAGGCACCCAGTAAATGCACTCTGTTTGGCCATCTTCTGGTACTTAGGCAGCACCTCAAGTGGCACCAGACACTGCGCCTCAGGATTTTCTTCCTTTCATGGATGTCTAGAGTAAAGCCAGTTTCGCCAAGGGGCCACCTTCACAAGCACATGTAGTTAGTTTCTCTGACCAGTTCAGAGGTAAACACCATCTTGACTTGGGTACATGGGAAAGAAAGACTTGTTTTAAAAAGCATTTTTAGAAAATGATGAAGGATATTTAAAAGAGTCAGAAACTTGTGCCCTTTAAGGTTAATTCTGCTTTTTTATGAAACCCATCCTGAACAGGTTGGTGAGCTTGGGGGATAAGTCCAACACTGACAGAGAGTGAGCAAAGAGACCAGGAGCTAGTCCTCTGCCTATGAATTTCATGGTGAGCCTCTGTAAGGGCAAATCTTTCCTGAGCAGCCTGAGAATTAGAGGTAATGTATGTGCGTCTTGTGTCCCCAGCTAGTTACTAGGAACACAGTGGAGTGTGGACCTTTGGATTATGGAGTCACTGGGAGGGTCTCTTTTCCTCTGGGTCATGGAAAGGCCGTAGAAGGGTACAGGCCCCATGTGCTTTCCATGGGTAGGGAGACAACAATGTGCAAGACCAGCACTGTTCACAGTTCCCATTCCTGGGAATCTGGTAAGGAAGGCAAAGGCATGGCACAGCAGGAGGGTGGCGACTGCTGTATGCACAGACTCAGAAATGGGACCACACTTCCCATGGGGACAGTGAAGTAGCTGCACCTTGTTTAGCAAGAAGTTTTTAAGTAAACCGAAGTCATAGCCAAGCAAGTCTGAGATGAAGTCTGGGGACCGACAACACTGAACCCAAATCAGGAAATCGAATCTTAATCCAGCCTGGAATCAAGTTGTTCTATGGCCTTGGGCCATTAGTACAGGCACTTGGAAGGACATTTTTAACTGACTTGAGGGCATGAAGACAGCTCTCTAG
The DNA here is from genome assembly GCF_034190915.1 of Cavia porcellus. Classification (NCBI taxonomy): domain Eukaryota; kingdom Metazoa; phylum Chordata; class Mammalia; order Rodentia; family Caviidae; genus Cavia; species Cavia porcellus. The sequence goes on from NW_026947503.1 coordinate 565,145, forward strand.
ATCTGAATGCATACCAAAATAGGCTCAGGTGTGCTGACAGTGAGACCCTGCCACAGTGAAGTGGATTGCAGAGCTGAGTCAGGACCCAGGAGCTCTTAGGCTACCCAGAAGGATTTTGGATTTCTGTTTCTTTAGACAGAAAATGGGTTTTATTTTTTCTATAGCTGTTTGTGCTCTGAATTAAATGTGTTTCTATGCAGAAAGGATTCGAATACTCTATTAGGTGTCAAGGGAAAGAAAAGCTTCACTTTTTTTATGTCTTTTAACCTGGAAAATAAGAAATAAGGTCATCGTGATAACTCACCCTTAGGGATAAACAGTAAATGGTGAAAATAAATTTATATTGCCAGATCCTGTGACACCAGAAATACCATTCATGTAAGGTTTAGTTTCTGAATTGGAGAAGGAGGACTGAGGAACTTGCAGTGTGGGGTCAGGGCAGAGACAGCAGCTTGTGAAGGGAGGCAAGTCACACCTTCCTGGAACATCTGCCCTGTCTCCTCCTTACCCCTCAGCTGTGCCATGCAAACTAGAAAAGCTGGCCCTGCCAGCTGGATCAGGTGAAGGCTCACAGCCCGTGCCTTCTGCAAAAAGCCCTGCAATAGTGAGGAACCAAGATCATTTTTCAGCTTTCACTTGCGTGCGGACAGCAGGTGCTTGTACCCCCAGACCTTGGATTTCATGTCTGCCTGGAGCAAAAAGTAGGGCCTCCTCTATGTAGCCTCCCTCTGGGTTCCCTGCTTTTGCACTTGGCTTCAACTAGCCTTCAGTTAGATGTTCTAAAAAAATCAATTAATCTTTAAGGTGAACACTGTTTTTAAATAACAGCTGTATAACCTATGATTAACATGAAATAAAATTAACACCTTTAAAGTGTAAAAGTCAGTGGTGTTTAGTATAGTGCAGAATTGCAGTCATTACCGCCATCTGATTTCTTTAAGTTTATTGGTACAATTTAGGTATCAGAATGATCACATTCATCATGGGGAATTTGTGCCTCATATGATCTGTCTTGGTTCTTGTTTTCCCATCCTCCTCCCCTCCCTCCAACCCCTTTTTTCCTCCTCATTTATAGAGCTGTGTTTCCATGTTCTTATTTGCTCCCCCCCCCCCCAGGTTCCCCTTTCCTTTCAAACAATTTGTTACTATTTCATAATATCTGTTACACATTTCGGTTCTTACTTATACTTTCGGATTCTCACACCAGAGAGATAATGCAATATTCACACTCGTGTCCAGTTTATTTCACTTACAGTATGGTCTCCATGTGCATTCATTTAGCTATAAAGGTCTCAAGGTTACCCTTATGGCTGAGTAGTACTCCATCGTATAGAAACTCTTTTTGTCAGTTTGTTTTTCAGTGGGCATTTGGGTTGTTTCCAAGATTTAGCTATCACAAACTGTGCTGCTACAAACATAGATTTGCATCTGTTGCTGTGGTATGATGCTTTTAATTCTTTTGGGAAGATACCAATAAGGGAAATAGGTAGAATCTCCAGTCCTGGATTTTGAGGAATCCCCATACTTATTTCTACTTTGGTGGCACCAGTCTGCACTCCCACCAGTACACTCCCCCAAACCCCGGCCACCATTCATAACTGGTTGATTTGTTGATAATAATCATTTTTCTGGAGTGACATGGAATCTTAGCATTGCTTTAATTTGCGTCTCTCAGATGATCAATGATGTTGAACATATTTTCATAAATTTATCTGCCATTTCTACTTCTTCATCTGAGAAACGTGTATTTATCTCAGATGACCATTTTTTATTGAATCTTTAAATTTGAGAGGATCTGATTTTTATCAGTTCTTTATATGTTCTAGACGTTAGTCCGTTGTCTGAGGTTCAACTGGCTAAGATTTCTTCCCCACTTTGTGGGTTGTCTTTTCACTGTTGGTGATTTCTTTTGCTGTGTGAAAGCTTCTTAATCAGATGAGATCACAGCTGTTCTTTGCAGTATTTCCCGTGTAGTCAGGGCTTTGTTCATGAAATCTTTGCCTATACTTATGTTTTCAAGAGTGCTACTTATTCTCTCTTCCAACAGATTTCATGCTTCTCTAATATTTAAATCTTTGGTCCATTTTTATTTTAGTTTAGCACATGATTATAGACACACCATCTAATTTTAGAACACTGTCTTCATCCAAACAGAAATCCCTGGGAATCATGTCCATCAGCAGCCACTCTTAATGCCTTTCTCTTTCCAGCCTATGACGACATTTCTTGCTACTACCTGTGCCTGTTCCAGACATTTTATCAGTATATGATCTTTTGTGTATGGTATCTTTCACTTAGAATAGTATTTTCAGGGGCTGGGGATTTAGCTCAGCGGCATAAGCGCCTGCCTTGCAAGCAGGTGGTCGTGAGTTCGATCCCCAGTACCGATAAAAAGGAAAAAAGAAAAAACAAGTGAAAAAAAAAAGAATAGTATTTTCAGGGTTCATCTTTAGTGCGCCATGGACCAGTACTTCATTCATTTTATGACTGAATAATACTAAATTTTATTCATTAGTTGATGGAAATTTGTGTCTTCACTTTGTAAATAATGCTGTTTAGACATTCATATATATTTTGTGTGGACATATGTATTGATTTTGGGGGGCATAGGTACCTTACAAATTAAATTGTTAGGCCATATAGTAACTGTTTACCTTTCTCTCCCTTTTTAAAAATTTTATTTTTACATGTTTGTAGTATGTAATGATTACATCATTATGGGGAATTAACACATGCACATAACACATCTCAATTCTTTTTTTTCTCTTTACCCCTTTTTAAAAATTTTTTTTGCCAGATTAATTGATTTATTTTATAAGTTTTTATCAACTTATCATAAACACAGATTAACAGCCAGACAAGCAGGCCAAAAAGCTTAAAATACATAAGACATTAATACTAAATTAAAGTATGCTTTGAGGGGCTGGGGATTTAGCTCAGCGGCATAAGCACCTAGCTTGCAAGCAGGCGGTCATGAGTTCGATACCCGGCACCGACAAAAAAAAAAAAAAGAGTATGTTTTGAATAAATTGGTCATGCCAGTTTACAGTAACATTATGTGTGTATACACACACACACACACACACACACACACACACATATATATATTTATACACATAAGCTAGTTAAGATATACAGGTACTTTCTCTTACTCATTGAAAGAAAGACTTGTGCAAATATTGTCTGGACATTATTATATCCCTATATCTTGTACTCTGAGTAACTACTATGAACATAGCAATGCACAATGTATTAATTATTGTTACTCTTCTGTTGACCAGATGTGAAACTGTTTTTATTTTGCACACTATTTGTATATTGAGTTTCTCATATAAGAGAAACTGTGATATTTAGGCTTATATGTTTGATTTGCCTCATTTAACATATGTCTCAAGATACACCCATTTCCTATAAATGACTCAATTTTATCCTTTATGGCAGAGTAGTACTCCATTGTGTATAATTGCCACATTGTCCTTATTCATTCTTTTTTTGAAGACCACTTTTTTTTTTTTGTAAATTTTTTTTTTTTAATTTAAGAGGAAAAAGAGAAAAACACAAAACAAACCAAAGCGGCGTAAGGGTACACGCAATACAGAACTACAAAAAAAACAAAACAAAAAAAACATAACAGTAAGAAATCACCTGCTAGTAGATTACACACTATCTTCTTGAAAATAGTTCCTCAAATCACAGTATCAATGTAAATTTTATTTAAGGAGAAAAAAGAAAAAAACAGTAAAAGGGTACAAGTACAAAATTTAAAACATAGAACAATAAGAAATCACTAGTTAATAGATTACATATTCTCATCTTAGAAATAGTTGTTCAAGTTACAAAATTAAAGCATATAAAGTGGACTTTCAAACAGTGAGACTGCAAACAGTTTTGTTCAGTGATCCAACAAAACTCAGTAATATGGTTATCTATCTTATACACTTAAACGTATATGCAGTTATAACCTTTAGAGCACTTTCTTTTCTTTTCTTTTGTACAATGACAAGACCACTTTCAAGATTTAGTTATTATGGATTTTGCTGCTGTAAACATAAGTATGCATATATCACTCTGATGTAGTTTTAACTCTTTAGTTAACTAAGATGGTAATGACTAGATCAAATTGAATTTCTTTTTGTTTTTTTGAGAAATGACATACTGATTTCCATAGTGACTGTACCATGTGTTACTCCCACCAACAATAATATAGAAGGGTTCGTTGTCCCCCACAGCTTCTCTAGCATTTTCTATTACTTGATTTCTTGATGATGACCATTTTCTGAGAAGTGTCTATTCATTTCAGATGCCCATTGTCATAGTTACTTTATGCTCGTCGCTGAGACAAAATACCTGAAGCCCAAAGTTGGGAAAGGAAAGGTTTATTTCTTACAGTTTTTTGGAGGTTTCAGTCCACACTCAGTTGGCTCCAAGACAGGCAGGCATGGCTGGGCTGCAGTTCATGGCGGCCGCCCGCAGCAAACTCGAACCAGCAAAGAGAAAAACATACCTTCTTCCTGCCATTACATCACATCCTGGCTCCACCCCTATGTGGGTGGACCACTGACACCATAAATCCAAGCACTATACAATGAACCATCACAAATGAACAATGGAAACTCATGAGGCCTGGGGGACACAAACATAAACCATGACACCCATTCTTTGTTTTGGTTATTAAAGTAGAGGTTTTTAAAAATTCTCTATATACCCCAGATCAGTGGTTGTGAAGCTGCAGCACACATGCCACAGCAAGCGTTTATAATCATTGAAAGCCCTAAAGGTTTGCCATCCCCTGGCTCTTGGTCTGAGAAGAGCTGACAGTAATTGTTCCCATTCTGCAGGTGGTCTCTTCACTCGGTTGGTTGTTTCCTTTGCCATGTAAAAGCTTTTAAATTTAATATCTCATTTGTTGATTCTTGGTATTATTTCTTGTGCCACTATTTCTTTTCAGAAAACTTTTGCCTGTACCTTCAAGAGATTGACCTATTTTGTCTTCCAGCAAATTGATTATTTTAATATTTAGATTTTTGATCCACTTTTATTTTAGTTTAATGCATGGTTACAAATAGGGATCTACGTTAAGTTTTCAGCATGTGGATGGGCTGTAATACCATTTATTAAAGAGGCTATCTTTCCCCCAGCGAAGGTGCTGGTGCCTTTGTCAAAGATAAGATGATTGTGCCTAGAGTTGTTTCTGCATCTTCTATTCTGTTTCATTGATCCACAGATCTATTTTTGCCAATACAATACTGTTTTTATCACTGCAGTTTTGCAGCACAATTTGAAGTCTGGATTTGTGATGTTCCCTGCCCTACTCTTGTCGCTCATAATTGCTTTCGTTATTCTAGATCTTTTCTGGTTCCATAGGAATTTAGGGTTATTTTCTAAGTTCCATGAGGAATGCAACTGGTATTTTAATTGGGATTGTGTTAAATCTGTATGACAGATTTGCACATGTGGCCGTTTTGACTATACTGGTTCTGTCTGTCCAGGAGGAGGGGTGTCTTTCCGTTTTCTGATACACTCTTTGCTCTCCTTTTTCGGAATAATGTACTTTCAATTGAAGAGTCTTTCATTTCCTTAGGTTAATTTTCTAAGCACTTAATTTTTCTTGATGCTATTGTGAAAGATATTATATGCTTAATTTCTCTCATGGTGAGTTTATTATTGATGTACAGGAATACTATTGGTTTTTGAGTGTTGACTTTGTATCCTGCTACTCTGTTGAATTAAGTTATAAATTCTAGGAGTCTTATATGTAAAGGATCAGGACATCTGCAAGTAATGAAAGTTTGACTTCTTCCTTTCCTCCCCATGTTCCTTATATTTCTTTCTGTTGTCTAATTACTCTATCATTTCTAGAACTGTATTGAACAGGAGTGGTGATAGTGGCTATCTATGTCTTGTTTCTGATTTTAGAGGAAAAGCTTTCAGCTTCTATTTATTTAATAAGATGTTGGCCATTGGTTTGTCACAGATGGTTTTATCACATTGAAATGAAGTTCTGTTCCTATTTTCTTCAGGATTTTATTCATGCATGGTTGTTGGATTTCATCATATGCTTTTTCTTCATCTATTGAGATGATCATGTGATTCTTGTCTTTCTTCTGTTTATGTGATGTATTTCACATATTGATTTGTGTTTGTTGAACCATCTCCGTCTCCCTGCAGTGAATCCTACTTAGTCATGATGTGTGATGTTTTTGATAATTTCCTGTATTCTAGTTGCCAGTATCTTACTGAGGATTTTTGCATTTATGCTCATTGAAGAGACTGGTTTGTAGTTCTCTTTTTTGGTTAGCTTCTTTTCTGGTTGGGGTATCAGGGTAAGGCTTGCTTCCAGGAATGACTGGCTGCCTTTCCATTTTATTAAAGAGTTTGAGGAGTATTTGTTACATTTTCTCTAAACTTCTCATAGAATTTTGCAGTGAACCCACTGGGACCTGGGCTTTTCTTAGTTGGTAGTTTTTGTCTTGTTATTTGTTTTACTTAAACAGTTTCATTGACTGATACTGGATTATTAGGATTTTTATATCATTTTGGTTCAGCTTTTGATAGTTCATTTGTATTTTAAGAATCTATCCATCTTGTCTGAATTTTCCATTTTATGAGGATACAGATTCTCAAAATACTTACTGATGATCTAGATTTCAACAGAATCCGTAGTGATTTTGCTTTTTTCATTTTTAATTGCATGGATTTGGGTCTTTTTTTATTTTGGTTAGGTTGGCTAAGAGTTTTTTCTCTTTGATTCTTTGTTTTGTTGTTGTTTTTTTTTTTTTTTTTAGTTCCAATTTCATTAATTCTGCTTGGGTCTTTATTTCCATCTTAACACTAGTTTTATATGTGGATTGTTCTTGTTTTCTGGGACCTTGGGGTGCATCATTAGGTTAGATATTTGAGTCACTTGGTCTTTCTGATGTGGGAATTCAGCATTGTACACGTCCTTCTTAAAACTGCTTTCATTGTGTACCATATATTCCAGTATGTCACACAGGCATTAATCTGATTATAGAAACTGTCCAGTTTCTTAAATTTCCATGTGCTTGGATAGTTTTTTTTTTCTTTTGCCACTGATTTCTAGTTTCATTGTGCTATGATCTGATAATATGAATGGGATAATTTTGATTTTTTCACATTTACTTAAGCGTGTTTTATTGGATAGTATGTGTTCTGTTTTGGAGAAGGTCCCATGTGCTCTGAGAAGAGTGTGAATTCTGTTGTTGGATGGAATACTCTATAAATATCTTTTAAGTCCATTTTCTTGAAGGTTTGGTTTAACTATAGTATTTCTTTAACTTTTTGTTTCTTTGACCTGTTCATTTGTGGCAGTGGGGTATTGAAGTCTTTCATTACAACTGCATTAGTATTTATCTGATATCGTGTTTATTAGTAGAAGCAACCAACATGAGGATGGATGTGCTAGTATGTGGTGTGTATCACTTCCTGCTGAATTGTTCCCTTAACCAATATGTAGTTACCTTACTTATCTCATCTGATAAGATGAAATCCACTTTGTCTGAGATCCAGTTTGTCTGAGATTTGGATAGCTACTTCTGTTTTCTCCGATTCATGTTGCCTGGAATATTGTTTTTATCTTTTGATTTGTAACCTGTGAGTTTCTTTTTAAATTCCATGTGTTTCTTGTGCACTTCATTTATTAGGTTTTGTGTCTTCCTTCATTCTGGCAGTCTGTATTTTGTTGGAGAATTGAGACCAGTCACACTAAGAGTTGTTTCTGAGAAGTATTATCTTGTGCCTGTCACTGTATTATTTTTCTATTGCTGATTTCCTTATTTTTTCTCCTTTTGTTTAGCTGCTCTCTCCATCAGGTGCTGTCACTCTTTTTGATATATTGGCATTGTTGGCTTGTCTCTTTCTAGAATATCCTTGAGAACTTTTTGTAATGCTGGTTTGGTGGTCATAAATTTTTGGATGTGTACCTTGTCAGAACTGGAAGTTGTTATGTTTTAGGGCTTGAAACACTTCACTGCAAGCTATTTTGGCTTTTAAAGTTTTCTGTTGGGAAATCTGTTGTAATTCTATTTGGTTTACCTTTATATGTGATTCATTTCACTTCTCTTAACAGTTTTAAGATTCCACTGCTGTGATGGACTTTTAGTACTTTGCATATAACGTGGTACTCATTTGCTTGTGGCTGTTCAAGGTTCTATATTCCTTATCTGTATGCTTATTTCCTTCCATATATTTGAGAAGTTCTCTGCCATTATTTCTGTGAACAGGTTTGGTTTTTATGTCATTTGTGTTGTCTTCTGATTTTTCACTTGCGTAATTACACTTAGATTGGTCTTCTTTGCATCATCCTAGCAGCTGTTGGATCATGTTCTCTGGTTGAATTTAAGATATCTTTAAGTAGCTGGTCTTTGAAGACATTATTGTGTTCTAGTTCTGAAATTTTGTCCTCATGTTGGTTGCTTCTACTGACATACTTTCAATATAATTTTTAATTTCCTGCATTTTTGATTGAAATCTTTTCATGGACTCTAATTCTTTGCTAAACTAGTCATTCATGTTTTATAATCTTTTGTTGAGTTTATGTAGCTTTTTATTAGTGCCTTCTTAAAGCTCCTGCATTTTTTGGTTGTTACTTCCATTATGTGTTTAGTCATATTAATTTGTGATCCTCCTAAGTACCTCTCTGATCTGTTTCTAACATCTTCTGTTATGGTTTTGAGTAATTCCAGTGTGTGGCTTATTAAGCTTTTCTCTCCCTCAATGCTGACTGGCTTCAGAGGAGTTGGAGGTTTTGGGAAGAATTTAGTGTTCATGTCTTGTTTTGTCATGTTTTGTTTGTTTGTTTCGTATTGTGGCTTCTCGATGCTTATAGTATGAGACTTTTTTACATAGATCCCCTTACTCACTTTTCAGTGATCTTCCTTGGGTATGACTAACAATAATCCTTTGCCCCCTCCCCGAATCTGACCACCTTGGTTAATTCGGGAGGGGAAGGATGCAGTATAATTATCTCAACACCTAGTTTTCTCAGAATATTGTATTGTTAATGTCACAAAGGTATTGGTTTATAGAGAAATAACAGGAATTTTGCAACCCCTGTAATGTCAAGCAAACCACTAAAGCACTCCAAGACAAATTTGATATTGACATATAGTGAAAAACCAATTATATGCTTCCCTTAACCCTAGAAAAGAAAACCACAATTATAGTGTAAATTTTAAGACAATTGATGTATTTACTTACAGTTAATATATACCAAATACAAGAACTATGTCTCTGCTAATAAAAAAAGAATTCAACCATAATTTTATGAAGTAAACTACCAAAAGATTAATAAAGCTTTATGGTTATTTATTAAATATATAGGGTTTGGAAATAGAGGAATGCAAGAGGAGAAATTGAACTCTTTAAACTGTATCGTATGAGAACCAGGAGAAAGAAATGATACAAAGGTCCTACTAGGGAGTGGAAGATGTTTACAGGGGGATATGATGGTAAGCCAAGAGAAAAACCTGATGAGAAACAAGAGATAAAAGAAAAAGAGGGGAGCCAGCATGGGTGGGGAGAAGAGCCAGCTCAACCCTGCATGCATCGCTGGCCACCAATGGTACTCTTGGGAGAAGAGGAAAAAAATGTTTAAAAAAGACAGAGGAGATGCAAAGAAGAAAGAAAAGTAAAAATTCCTAAAACCCCAGGAAATTAGTGAAGAAGAGAGAAGAAAAGAAAAGAAAAATGTATACACGCATGAAAAGGAAAAAACATTCTCTATTATTCTGAATGTGTAGTTTTCTTCCAGGATCTACAAGTTTGGGGTGGTATCCCAGTCAAGATGTGTCCCTGCTCACACTGGTACATAGAAAAGACAGACCCCAGAAACCTGCAGGATGCAGACACCAGCAGGCAGTTGCTTTAGGACAAGGGTGGGGCCTGTGTCCCTTTGCTCAGATCCCTCAGATGATCTCTTTCTAGCCTAACCACAGCTGTTTCAGCTGTCCATCTTTCACTCAGTCATAGAGAAAACGTAGCCCTGGGAGCCCTGAAGTAAAGCTGCTCCGTGGCTGCTCTGAGTCCTGGGTTCAAACAGTCAACCCTTTCCTGAATGTCATCTGACCACTTTATCAGGGGATACGGTGGATATTTGTACTGATGTCACTCACCAACTCCTGTCTGTCAAAGGACTCACATGGGAACAAAATCCCAGTTTCCCTGCGTATCAAAATGTCTACAGGTTTGTTCCACTGCTACGTTTCTCTCTAAAGCCCTCTGGAATCTCTTAACTTTCACTTTATATATTCAGTCTCTTTCCCATGAGCTGGGAGCCAGGGATAAAGTACAGATTGTCCCTTCCCTTCTCTGCGCTGTGTTCTGGCTCTTCAGTTTCTCTGTAGGTTGTAGTTTTCCTGTCAAATCCTTCTTCCTGGGTGTCTCTGTCTGTCTGTCTCTCTTTGTCTGTCTGTCTGTCTGTCTCATATTGTGTCTCTCTTTCCCTCTCCCTTCTTCTCTCTCTCTCCTTCTCTCCCTCCCTCTCTCTCTCCCTCCCCCTCTCTTTCTGTCTCTCTCTCTCTCTCTCTCTCTCTCTCTCTCTCTCTATTTCTTTCTTTCTTTCTTTCTTTCTTTCTTTCTTTCTTTCTAATGTCTGGATTCCAAATCTTGGAGAGGCTGAGTTGTTGTTCCTTACCACTCCAACATTTTCCTGGAACTCCTGTTTAACATTTTAAGGATCTATGAAACTATTTACCAAAACAGTTCTAGCATTGTACATTCCTATCAGAAACTTACAAAACAGTTCAGATTACTCCATGTTCTTGCCAGTGAATCTTTTTTTATAACTGTCCTAGTAGGTTTGAAATAGCTGTATTAATCAGTTTTCCATCACTTCAACAAAATACCTGAGGCAGTTAACTTGTAGAGAAGAAAATGGTAATTTGGTTTTGGAGGTTCCAGCCCAGGATCGAGCTGTAGATTACAAAATTTTAAATTTTAATTAAGTATAGTTTTACCTAATATTTTCTTTTGTTGCTTATGCTTTTAGTATCATAGGACTCATTGCCTGACCCAAGCAATGAATATGTAATCTTATATATTCTTCTATAATTTTAGTTCACACATTTAATGTGTGATCCAATTTGAATTAAGTTTTGTATATGCTATGACCTAGGAGTCAGCTAAGTTGTTTTGCATATGGACATGCAGTTGTCTAGCCATATTTGTTGAAGACTGTTTCCTTTCCTCATAAAATTGTCTTGAAATGCTTTTAAAAATCAATTGATAGGGGCCTGGGGATTTAGCTCAGCAGCACAAGTGCCTACCTGGTAAGTCTGAGGTTGTGAGTTCGATCCCCACTATACCCCCCAAAAATCAATTGATTACAAATAAAAGATTTTTTCTTCTAAACTCTCAATTTTATCCCATTGATTATCTAAATATTTGTCTCTGTGTCAGTCCTACATTATACACTTTGAAATTAAAAAGTATGAGTCCTGTAGCTTCGTTCTTCCTTTTCAGAACTTTTTCTTATTGGGCCGTTTGTATTTTAAATAACTTTAGCACAAACTTGGCAATTCCTATGAAAAAGGCAAGTAAGATTTTAAAATCTTAAATGTGTCTGGGGAGTACTGCTATGTTTAATAACATAAAGCTTTCTAATCCATAAATGTGGAATATCATTCATTTTAATCTTTAATTTTTCATCAATATTCTGTAGTTTTCAATATTTAGAAATAGCATTAATAAATGGAGTAAATTAATGCTATTTCTAAATATTTTTTATCACTATTTATTAATGGAGTTGTTTCCTTAGATTCATTTTCAGATCATTCACTACCACTAGAAATACAATTTATTTTTGAGTACTAATACTGTTTCCTGCCATTGCTGAACTCATTTATTAGCTCTAGTAATTTTTAAATATATTCCTTAGGATTTTCTATATATAAGTGCACATCATCTGTGAGCAGAGATACTATAACTTGTTTCTTTTTAGCTTGATGTTCTTTCTTTCTTGTTTAACTGTTCTCAGTAGAACCTCAGATGCAATGTTAAGTAGATATAAAAATGGACATCCGTGCTGTTTTCTTGATCTCAGGAAAACATCAGTTTGCTTTTAACCACTAAGTATGATGTTAACTGTATGTTTTTATAGTCCCTCTAGCAGAAAAAAGAAGTTTCCTTCTATTCAAGTTTGTTGAGTATTTTTATCATAAAAATGTATTGTTGATTGATTTTTAGATGTCAAACCAACTTTGAATTCCTGTGATATTATAGCATATAATTCTCTTTATATGTTAATGGATATAGTTTGCTGCTATTTTTGTGAGTCTCTTTATAATGGATATTGGTCTATAACTTTCCTGTGATGTCCTGTCTGATTTTGATATCGAGGTAAAACTAGGCTCAATAACTTGAGAAATACTCCTTCTCTTATTTTTTGCAAGAGTTTGTGGAGGAGTCATATTAATTTTGTAAGCATTTGGTAGAGTTCACCAGTGAAGCTGTCTGGCCTGGACATTTCTTTATGGGAGGTTTTGAAATTTCTGATTCAGTCTCATTACAATTTTTAGTCAGTCATTATTACGATTTTATGTCTTTCTAAGAATCTTTCAGCTAGGTTATCTCATTGTTGGCATATAGTCACTTATAATATTCCTTTATTATACTTTTTTCAAAAACAAAATTTTCTGTTAGAACAGTTTTAGAGTTACAGAAAAATTGCAAAGATAATACAGGGTCCCCATATACAGCACTATTTCCTCTGTTAACATCTTACATTAGTATGTCACATATTTCTAATTAAATGAGCTCTTAATGACCTTTTCAAGTTCTGGGATTATAGTTGTGTGCTAGCTAGATTTTCTTAGGTTTTAAATAGTCTTTTTAAAGCTAATGTTCTAAGACCTAATCTAGGAGGTCATGTTGTATATAATTGTGATATCTTCCTATAATCCTTTAAATCTTAGTAATTCCTCAGATTCCTTTTTTATATTTGAAGAGAATAAGACCAAACAAAACAAAACAGAATAAAATCAATCAAAGCAAAACAATGAAAGTAGTATAAGGCTTCAAAACTAGATAATAGGAAACAACAATGGCTACCATAATAAATCTTTTTATCTGTGAAACAGGTGCCCATACCATTCAATATAATAAAATCAAAACAAAACAGAATAAAACCAAACAAAACAGAACAATGAAAACAATACATGACTTCAAAACAAGATAATGAGAAATTAACAATGGCTACCACCTTCCCTTTTCAGATGATTTACCCTCTTTCACTTTCAAATACCATTATGCATTTTGGACCCCACTAACTCCCTTAGTCTCAGATAAAACAATGTTCATCCATGTGACTCTGAACGATTTTACCCATGAGCATGATCTCAAGTTGAATCCATTTACCAATAAGAGCCTAGAAGTCATCTTTCTTTATAGTTGAGTAGCTTTCCAATGTATAAAAATGCCATATCCTGGGGGCTGGGGATTGAGCTCAGCGGCATAAGTGCCTGCCTTGCAAGCAGACAGTCGTGAGTTCTATCCCTGGTACCGATAAAAAGGAAAAAGACGAGAAAAAAAAATGCCATATCTTTCTTATGCATCCTGAGGTTGCTGGGCAAGCTACCCTGCCTTTTCCTTATTCCCTGTCACATGGAGCATTATTTTCTCTCCTTTGACTTTTAGTCTATGAATTTCCTTTTGAGGTAAATGTATTTCTTGTGGGCCCAGGATTTAGCTCAGTGACACAAGTGCCTGCCTGGCAAGTACGAGGTCATGAGTTTGATCCCTGGTGCTGCGAAAAAAAAAATATTTCTTGTATAAAGCATATTGATAGACCCTGTCTTCCAATCCACTCTGCTTGTGTTTCTTTTTATTGGTGAGTTGAGACCCTCTACATTAACAATTATGGGCCAACATGTACCGGCTCATCTCTCTTTTGCTATTTTCCTGCTGTTGGCTCCCTACTTTTCTCCCCCATTCAACTCCTCGTCCTGCTCAGTGATCCCTGTCTGCCACTATTCCTGAAACATCCTTTAGTGCTCTTTGTAGAGTTGGTTTGTGCTCATGAATTCCTTCAGTTGTTCTTTTTCATGGAAGTATCATGTTTTTCCACTAATTTTCAAAGCTAGTTTTTCAGAGTACATCAATCTGGGCTAGAAATTGTTACCTTTCAGGACTTGAAATACTGCACTTCAAGCTCTTCTTAACGATAGGTTGTATTGAGAAGCCTGTCGTGATTCTGATGGGTTTTCCTATATAGTTGTTTCTTTTCTCTAACAGCCTTTAATATTCAGTTCTTGTGCCAAATTTCTGGGATCTTTATTGTATGTCAGGGTGTAGATTTATTTTGGTTATGACAATCTGAAGTTCTGTATGCCTCACTTATTTCTAGATCAGGTCTTTTTCCCATGCTTGGCACATTTCTGCTTTGCGCTTCTGTAAATTTCTTATTATTTTTGCGCTTCTTATTATTTCATTTTTGTTGACCTCTTCTTTCTCACTGACACCTATTCCTCTTAAATTATTTTTCATCATATCATCTTGCAGCCCTCGAATTGTTGTTTCCTGGTTCCTTTTAAAGAGATCTTTCCTTTCACAATCACTAGCTGCAAACCTGACTTTTTTTTTCAAGTGATTTCACCTGCTTTTGATCAAGTTTTTAATTTCCTGGATATCTCTTTGAATCTGTTTCATACATGCTCTATCTCTCTCATACTGTTCATTCAAGGTTTCCCTCATTTTCCTCTGCTCCTCTATTTTTCTTATCCATGTCTTCTTTAAATATGCTCAGCAATTTTTTTATTATGTTTTTCATTTCTTTTACCTGAGACAGCATTTCTAAACTAATTTCTTTTATAGCCTCATGAAGTTATGTTTCTGCTTTGGTCACTATCACTTCAGAAACTTAGGTGTGCCACTTCCAATCTCTTCCATATTTATATCTACTGGACCTTCTCTGCATGAGCTGGTGGCCAGGCACTGGCTTTTGCTTCTTCATCTTGACATTTTCCTGGGTTCTTCCAGACAAGACTGTCAGGACCAGACTGTCAGGTCCCAGGCACTTCTCATGTTGGCTGCCCATCTACAGTGTAGAGGAATGGGTTAGGCGCCTGGGTTTCTCCTGTCCTAGGTTCCCAGGGCAGTGCTGGAGTGCAGAGCTGGCTTCTCTAGACTCATGAGGCTACTCCGAGGCTCCCCCAATGGTGGCAGACACATGATAGCTTGGCTGGCTGTTTCTCCCCACCAGAACTGGCTACCAGTCTTGTAGCTGGCTGCTGGCAGTCTCGTAGAGACGACTGTGTTCATTTTATTCTGGTGTGACAGTTCTGTGCTGATATCCATGTTGCATCCCAGAGATGTGCTGGGTAAGATGTGATCTTGGATCTCTGGATGTGGGGACTAAGATTGGTCTTCTGTCAGTGGAGCTCTCCAGAGACCAACTGCTGACTCCTTGCTGCTGCTTCAGATGCTTCCATGCTACTGACCTATTGATTACTTCTCCCTCCAGAGGTCTGTATGCATCTGTGCACTGGGCTGTTGTCCGGGGTCTTGTGTTCCCTTGAGTCTTACATTCTTACAGCCAAGCCCACACTCCAGGATACAGTGGGTGAACCCCTAATTACAAATTCACTGACTTCAAGCTGGTCTGCCCTCTAGGATGGAATGGAGAGGTGCAGAGCACAGATTCAAGATCATCCATCCAGGCCACCCTCCAGGATATAATGGAGGGGTGCAGAGTGGGCATTGACTGTCTTCCCACCAGTTCATCCTTCATGATGGAATGCAGGAGCACAGAGCCTGGGCTCACTGTCTTCCAGCTGGCCACTCTCCCGAATGGAATGGAAGAGCACAGAGCACAAGGTCACTGTCTTCCCACCAGTCCACCCTCCAGGATGCAATGGAGGAGTGCAGAGGGCAGACTCACTGTCTTCCTGCCAGGATGCCCTCAGTGGTAGAATCCAGATTCCTTGTTTTTCATAACTCTATTAGTTTTAAGAAGTATGGTGGTCAGATATTTTGTGAAATGTCCCTCACTTGGGATTGGTTGTGTTTTTTGTTACTAGACTGAGAAACCAAATGTCATTTTTATCACATCTCAAAAGTACATACTATCATGTGATTTATTACTGTTGACATTGACCTTGAAATCTGACTAAGAATGTTTTACAGGTTCCTGCGTAGTAGTCTTTTTTCCCCCTTTCCACACTGTACTTTTGTGAACAAGCTTATTTAGCTGTCTCTCCTTGAAAGTGGTTTGGTATTCTGTATGCACTGTCTACCCCATTTACTTGCATCATTGTGACTGATAGACATTTATTTTATACTTTTAGTTATAATTTAATAGTACTTTATTTTGCTGCTCAAATTATTCCAGCTTTGGCCCCTTTCTAGTTGATTGCTTTCACATTTTCCTTGTCTATGGATTTTGTTTTCAGCACTCATTTTCTGGTATTATGAAATGTCTCAGGCTTGGTTCATATATTTGCATATTGTAGAATCAGACATTTCTTCCAGGAATCCTGGTTTCTTGGGTACTAAGTATGATCATTGCTACCAGAATGCTTATAATCCTTAGTTCCTTGACATCAGTAGTAATGTCGCCTTTTTCATTCTAGATTTTAGTAGTTTGAATCTTTTTCTTTTTTTCTTGGTCAGTCTGCCTAAAGGTTTGCCAATTTTGTTGGTCTTTTTGAAAATTCAATTTTTGGGTTTTGTTATAGTCACTTTCCTTGTAGCTGGGACACAATATTCTACACCCACAACCTGAAGGAATAGAGGTTTATTCTGGCCTATGTTTTAAAAATTTCAATCTTTGCATGGTTGGCTGCTTCCAGGCAGAAGCGGCATAGTGAAAGAGTCTGGAGGAGGAAAGCTGCTCTCCTCATGGCATCCAGGAGGCAGAAAGAAGAGAGGAGCTGGAAAGGAAGAGATATCCTGAATCAGACCCCCGGTAACCCACCTTTCAACCAGGACCCACCTTCCACCATCACAAGTAGTTATCGGATCCCCATGATTCAAGGACCTTTCAGAAGCCTCCTGCCTGTTACTGCATGAAGCTTTTGGGGGCCATCTAGACATAAATCATGAGGTCTAACTATGTATTTCTACTTGAGGTTAACACTTCTTTTTTAGTTTCCAATGGCAGAATTTATGTTACTGATTTAACTGTTTCCTTTTAAATGTATAGGGGTTTTTAGCTGTAAATTTTCCTTTAAACACTACTTTAGCTGCATCTCATACTTTAGCTATAGTATACTTTCATTAATCTATATATTGTCTTGTGATTAGCCAGGTACGCCAAGGTAAATTTGTTTTTAAAAATAGTGAGATCTAAATGCTATAGTAATTTGATAATTACTATCAGATGTTTTGAAACAGGGTGAACAAGGTTTTTTTCATGATCTCATGGTGCTTTTTACTCTTTGATTTTTTTTCTTTTCCATTACTCTCCCAAGAGATTTATTCTGTTGTTTTGTCTAACTTGTGATTATTTTGTGTCAGTTTTATCTGCAAGAAAAACTTTTGTATAAAATTAAAAAGGTTCTTTACTTGGCTACGAAGCTCTATTTGTTAGAATTATTTCTAAGCTGCTGTTTAAGGATAGCAAACTTTTTAAAAATTTTATTTAAAGAAAGACTAAACAAAATAGAAAAAGGGTAGAAATAATACATACTTTCAAAGAAAAATAAACAGTAAGAAATCACTAGTTGATGATTACATATTGATAGCAAACTTTATAAGATGAATTCTAGAGATTGGATCCACTGATATTAACACTCCTAAGCTATACACTTAAAAGTGGCTACAAGGCCATTTGTGACAAAGGGAAAGAGAACAAGAAGTTAAGAAGTAAGCCCTCCCTATGAATGGGTGCCATACACAGCCCACTGTGGGGAGAAGCAGATGCCAGCCTTTTCCCGTAAGTCAGCACTATTCGTGGACTGCAGGGGAAGAGAACAGAAGTCAACAAGAAACAAGCCCTCTGTGAGCATCAGTGCCATGCTTGGGCCACTGAAGGGACAACCAGACATCAATCTTTTCCCTTGAGTCAGTGCCATTTTCAGACTTTGGGGGAAGAGAACAAGAGGTCAAAAAGAAGCAAACCCTCCCTGAGAGTTAGGGCCATGCACGGGCCACTGAGGGGACAGCCAGAAGCCGTCCTTTTCCCATTGGGTCAGCACCATTCACAAACTATGGGGAAAGAGAACAAGAAATCAAAAAGAAGCAAGCTATCTGTCATAGTTTATGTCAGTGGCCCCAAGCCTCATGCAGGTATGTGTTTGTGATTGGTTTATTGTCTCCCCCTCAGATTGGTCATGTGAGTGCTACACCCATCTAGGGGTGGAGCCAGGATATGATGTAAAGGGAAAAAGATGTCTCTCTCTTGGTGGTTTGCACTTTGCTGTTTGTAGCAACTATAAATGGCTGTCCCGCTGTGCCACACTGCCTTAGAGTCAACTAAATTTAGACTAAAACCTCTAAAAACTATAAAAAATAAACCTTTCCTTCCTTCATTTTGGGCATCAACTATTTTGTCTCAGCAACAAATAAAAAGTAATCAAGACATATTTTGGTACCAAGAGTGGGGTCATTGCTGTGACTATATTGGACTATGTGGTTCAAGAGCCTTTGGAAATGGCGTATAGGAAGAGTCTGGGAAGGTTTGGAGATGTTGCCTAAATGAATGCCATTGGAACAGCTTAGGTTATTCTGAAGGGGAGATTCTGGTCAAAACTCAGAAGACCAGAAGGCTGATAGAAAGCCTGCCAGTAAAAACCAGGCTTGGAAGGTTTCTGCTGGGAAGAAGGACTGCATTGGTTGTTAGACTCTAGACCATGTGTGTTATGACTTAGCAGAAAATTTGTCTGCATTTTGCTTATGTCCAGAGCCTTTACCTGAGAGTGAGATTAAGGGCAGAGTACTGATTAATCTGGCAAAGAAACTTTCAAGGCAGTCAAACATAGAGTCAGTGGCATGGTTATTGTTGGAGGCTTTTAGCCAGATTTATGTTATAAATCAAGAGCAAAGAACCCTGCAGGATAATTTAAAATGTTGTAAGTTTGGTGAAAACAAAACAAACAAACAAACAAACAAAACCTCCAGTAAAGCTGTGGATTGTAAAGATAGAGCTAAAACTTCAACTGCTGAGAAGAAACAGAGAAATAAAAAAGATGGCCAGAGGGCATCCCAGGGAGCAGCAGGTCTCCATCCTTTGCAGTCTCAAAACTTCAAAGTGAAAGACTTTGCTCAGGAAAAAGTTGTAGAGCATCATGCTCTAGAATGGCAGTGGAGTCCACATGAGGTTCCAACATGGCAGCAACATAGAGGAGCTTTTCCTCACAATCTGGTTCACAGAACCCAGTGACCCAGCCACTCAACCCCTATAGCCACGAGGAAAAAAAAGCCTGGCTACTGCTCCAGCTGACAGCAAATCTTGGTGGCATCCATGTGGCACTGATTTTAGGCGCAAAAAAAAAAAAAAACAAATTCTGAGAGTAAGATAGCTTCCACCCTCGTTGGCCTGGAAAGCCAAGCAGTGTGCCCCTGAGAAGGGCGGTATGTAAAGATGTGAGGGTAAATCCAGTGTAGTAGAGACCCCAAAAGTTTTTTTAAAAGCCAGAAATATGAATCATCCAAGGAAAGCTTCAAAAACCGAGCAGAGGGGGCTTAAGGGGAAAGCTACAGCAGCTAAAATCCCTAAAACTGCCATGGAGTGAAATCACCCAAGCCTTTTAGAGTTTACAACCAGATTGCTTCAAATGCTGAGCATAAAACTCTAAAACTTAACATTTGCCCTGCTGAATGTTAGACTTCCTTTGTTTCCAATGCTTTATATTTCCCCACTTACAACTTTTAAAATGATAACGTGTGTCTTGCGCCTTTGCATTTTAAAAATATTTAACCTTGTTTCATTTATACAGGTAGTTACAGTTAAGTGTTTGCCATAGGTGTAGAAACACTTGAGACTTAGAATTTTCAGCAATGCTAAAGCTGTTAGGACTTTGGCAACTCTTAGAAGTAGACTAAATGTCTTTTGTATAAAGGATGTACATGAGATTTTGGGGGCCAGGGGTTACATGGTTTATGTCAGTGGCCCCCAAACCTCATGCAATTATGAGTTTGTGATTGGTTCATTGTCTAGCACTTGGATTGGTGTTGTGAAACCTATACCCACCTAGAGGTAGAGCCAGGATATGGTGTAACAACCAGGAAAAGATATGTCTCACCATTTCAGGCCTTGCTGTTTGCAGCAACCATAAATGGCTGCCCCCCCCCCCAAGCCACACTGTCTTAGAGCCAACTAAATACAGACTAAAAGCCCCTGCCCAACAACTCCTGAGTGGCCCTGAACCACCTGCGCTCTGTCTCAGGAGCTAAAAGTGTGCACAGCGGTTTCCATCACATGAGAAAGCCTTGGCGTGTCACTTGGAAATTGGTAGGGCCCCACCTCCCATCCCTCATCATCAGAGGACCCACAGAAAGGTCCCTCCTGGCCTAGTAAGACCCCTCCCAGTGACCCCTGAGTGGCCCAGAGCCGCCTGCACTTGGCTTCCTGAGCAGAAAGTGAGCACAACAATTTCCATCCCACAGAGAAGGCTTGTTTTGTTACTCAGAGACTGATAGGGCCCCACACAGTGTCCCCCATCACCAAAGACCCACAGAAAAGTCCCTCTGGGCCTATTTGGGCTCCACCCAGCAAACCCCAAATGGCCTGGAGCTTCTGTGCTCCACCTCACGAGCCAAAAATGTGATTTTCATCACACGAGGAAGCCTGGGCAGAGCTCAGACTGGTAGGGCCCTGCCAAGAGTCCCCCATCACCAGAGAACCCAAAAGAAGGTCCCTCCTGAACTGCATGGGCACCGTCCAGCTACCATGAGTGGCCTGTCTTAACAGCCTCCACTCAACTGGGGAAACTCCCTACATAGGGATAAATAGTCACAACCCAAGAAACAACTGAGACCTTGCCTTCAGCTTCCCTAAGAGAATATAGGAAAATAACATAACACAACAGCAAAATGCAATTTCAAACCTCCAGCCTATCCCAAGCAAGCCAAGGAGACATGGAAATAGAAGAAAATGTAAACTGTGCACCTGAAACTCCTGAAATGATAGTGACTGAAGTAAAGGAACAACTCTGGGAAGCTATAAAAGAACTCAGATCAGAAATAATCTCCCAGGTAAAAGAAGAAATGATAAATGTAATGAAAGAAATTCTGAACACATCTAAAGAAGACATAGTTAAAAAAATTACAGGAACAGGGCCGGAGATTTAGCACAGTGGCTTAAGCACCTGCCTGGCAAGCACAAGGTTGTGAGTTTGATCACTGGTACCAAAAAAAAGAGGAACAATGAAAAAGGTTGGAAACATTGAATGAACAATATAAGAAACAAAAAGAATGCATGATACAGATTCAAAGAGATATACAGGAAATCAAAAATTCCATTGAAAGTTGGCAAAACCTCCTCAATGAAAGGGAATATAGCCTCTCAGACCTTGAAGACAAAATGGTAGTGAACAGGAAAGGAAAAATCTTTTAAAATCACATAGAATCAGGAAGCAGGGATTCAACAGCTGCAAGGTGATGCAAAGACAAACAACGATGAGGCTATTTGCAGAAGTAATAGCTGGAAACGTCCCAAACATGACAATGGAAACAGAAACAGATCAGTGAAGCATATAGAACTCCAAATAGCCATAACCAAAATAGAACTGCACCAAGACATATAGTAATCACCATCCCAGAAATCCAGCTTAACAACAGAATATTAAAAGCCATTAGAGAAAAGAGGCAGATCACCAATAAGGAAAGCCATCAGAATTACAGCAGACTTCTCAACACAAACAATGAAGTCAAGAGCAGCATGGGGTGAAGTATTTCAGATCCTAAAGGAAAATGACTTTCAACGCAGATTGATGTGCCCTGAAAAACTGTTCTTCAAAATTGACAGATGAATAAGATACTTCCATGAGGAAGAACAGGTGAAGAACTTCATGACTATCAAACCCAACTCTGCAAATAGTACTGAAAGATATTCTAAATAGACATAAAAATAACTTCCTTCAAGAACATCAACAGAAAAGAAAAGCAGCAATCAGGGCAAAAAATTAGAGGGAAAAATAACCAACAGCAAAAAGATAACATGACAAAAATAAGCCAATATATATCACCTAATTATTAATATAAATGAACTTAGTTCAGCAATTAAAAGAAACAGACTGGGAGAATGGATCAAGAAACAACATCCAACCATATGCTGTATACAAGAAACCCACTAAACCCAAAAGGAAATTCATAGACTGAGATTCAAAGGTTGGAAATTGCAACAGGAACCAACAAAAGGAGGCTTAGATACTGTTTGTAGACACTATGAACTTCAAACCAAGATTGATCCAAAGAGATAAAGAAGGTCACTAGTTAGGGGAAAACTTCAAGAGGAAGAGATGACAATCTTAACTATATATGCACCAAATTTGGGAGCACCTAGCTATACAAAGCAAGTATTAACAGAAATGAAAAATAAACAGTAGCACAGTTATAATGGGAGAATATAACACCCCATTGACACAGAAACAGATCAACTAGACAGAAAATCAGCAAAGAAATAATAGAACTAAATCATACCTGTGAACAAATGGATTAGTGGATATATACAGAGTATTACACCCAATAGCATTAGAAAATACATTCTTCTAAACAGCACATGGGGCATTATCTAAAATATACCACTGAGTAGCCCACAGAACATACTTAAGTAAATACAAAAGACTCAAAATTATCCCATGCATGTTACCTGATCATAGCACTATAAAACTAGAAATTAGTGACAAAAGAAACTACAAAAACCCCACAAACACATGGAAATTGAATAATACACTTCTGAGTAATCAGTGGGTCACAGAGGAAATTTAAAAAGAAACAATACAGTCAAATAAAAATACAAATACAACTTGCTGGAACCTGTGGGATGCAATGAAGCCAATACTCAGAGGAAAATTTATTGTAGTGAATCCCCACATGAGGAAAACAGGATGAACACAAATAAAGAACCTGATGCTACACCTCAAAGATCTAGAAAAAGAAGAGCAAGTCAAACCCAAAGCCAAAAGAGGGGAGGAAATTATAAAGATCAGAACAGAAATCAATGCAGTAGAGACCGAGAAAACAATACAAAGAATGAATCAAAGAGTTGGTTCTTTGAAAGAATAAGATTCATAAACCCCTAGCCAGTCTTATTTTAAAAAGGAAAAAAAAACTCAAATTGATGCAATAAAGAATAATTAAAAGGGTGAAATGAACTACAAACCCTGTGGAAATACAGAAGATCATTAATATTTCAAAAATCTATACTTACATAGGCTTGATAACACAGAAGAAGAAATAGATTCCTAGAAACATGAATGATCAAAGCTGAATCAAGATGTAGCACTTCTGAATAACCCAATTATAATTAATAATGAAATTAAAAATGTAATTAAGTCCTTACCAACAAAAGCCCAGATTCAGAAGGGTTCACGGTGGAATCCTGCAAGAAATTGAAAGAAAATTTAATGCTGAGACTCCTCAAACTCTTCAATGAAATTGAAAGGCAAGCATTTCTCCTTAACTCTTTTGTGGAAGCAAGTATTATTCTAACACCAAAACCAGAGAAAGACCCAACCAAAAAAGAACTGTAAGCCAATCTCCCTAATGAACATAGATGCAAAAATTCTCAATAAAATAGTAGCAAATAGAATGTAGCAAATCAGTAAGATTATACTGCATGACCAACTGGGATTCATCCCAGAAATGCAGGTATGGCTCAACATAAGCAAACCAATAAATGTAATCCACCATGTCAATAGAGCTAAAATAAGAACCACATGATCATTTCTATGATGCAGAAAAAGCTTTTGATAAGGTCCAACAGTTATTTATGATAAGAACCTTACAGAAAATTGGAAGAGATGGTCTTTACCTCACTACAATAAAAGCTATCTATGACAAAACAGCAGCCAGCATCATGTTAAATGGCCAAAAACTGAAAGCCTTTATTCTAAAATCAGGAACAGGACAAGGATGTCCATTATCGTCACTCCTATTCAATATATTGCTGGAAATACTAGCCAGAGCAATTAGACAAGAGAGAGAGAAATAAAAGGAGTAAGGATAGGAAAAGAAGAAGTTAAATTATCATTATTTGCAAATGATATCTACATATAAGACCCCCAAAACTCCATTGAAAGACTGCTATGTATAATAACTGAATTAAGTAATTAACTGGATACAAAGCTAGATACAACACTGAAAAATCAATAGCATTCCTATACACAAACAACAGTCTCACTGAAAGAGATAAAAGAAGCTACACCCTTCACAGTAGCACCCCCCAAAAAGGAAATACTTAGGAATCAATCTAACAAAAGAAATAATTCCTGAAAAAAGAAATTGAACAGGACCTCAGAAAATGGAAAGACATCCCTTGTTCATGGATAGGAAGAACAAATATTGTGGAAATGACCATTCTCCCAAAATTGTTATACAGATTTAGTGCAATCCCAATCAAAATACCACTAGCATAACTCATAGGTCCAGAGAAATCATTCCTAAAATTCATCTAGAACCAGAAAAGACCTCGTATAGGAAAGGCAATTCTGAGCAACAAAGACTAGGCAGGACGCATCACAATTCCTGACCTGAAATTACACTACAAAGTACTGTAATAAAATCAGCATGGTACTAGAATAAAAACAGATCTGAAGATCAGTAGAATAGATTTCAGGAAACTACAACTACAAACACATTGAGCCACCTTATGTTTGACAGAGGGACCAAACACATTCACTGGAAGAAACATAGTCTCTTTAGTAAGTGGTACTGGAAAAACTGGTTCTCCATAAGCTGAAAACTAAAACTAGACCCATACCTATCACCATGTGCTAAACTAAAGTCAAAGTGGATCAAAGATCTAAATATTAAAATAGAAACACTAAATCTGCTGGAAGACAAAGTTGATAGAAATTCTGAAAACCTATGGGTAGGCAGAGAATTGAACAAACCACAAACCACATGGAAAATGCTTCCCAGAATCAATAACTGGGATCTCATCTCATTAACAAGTTTTTGCATGTCAAAAGAAGTCTCCAACAGAGTAAAAAGGCAACCCATGAATTTTGAAAAAAATCTTAGTGATCTATCCCTCTGACAGAGGACTCTTGTCTAGAATATACAAAGAATTAAAAAAAAAAAAAAAAAAAAACACTGAAATACAAAGAGCCAGTCCAAAAATGGGCATCTGAGATGAATACACAGTTCTCAGCTGAAGAAATACAAATGGCAAATAAAGGCATGGAAAAATGTTCATCATCATTACTCATTAGAGAAATGCAAGTTAAAACCACACTGAGATTCCATCTCACTCAAGGAAGAATGGCCAGGATCAAGAAAACTAACAACGACTCTTGCCAAATTCCACCTTGCTGTTTGCAGCTGCCATGAACTGCGGCCCTGCCATGCCGCCCTGCCTTGGAACCAACTGAGTATGGACTGAAACCTCTAAAAACTGATTCTCAGATCTGAGACATCATTACTAATATTGAGCCTTGATTTAAGACAAGAAGAAAAATACCTGGATGGAGATTTCAAACCTACTGGAAATAGTCCCTGACTTCAAGAGTAATAAGAGGGCAGGGGCTGGGGGTTTAGCTCAGTGGCATAAGTACCTGCCTTGCAAGCAGGCAGTCATGAGTTCAATCCCTGGTACTGATAAAAAAGAAAAAGACCAAAAAAAAAAAAAAGCGTAATAAGAAGGATATTTATCTCGTGATAAGACTTTGAAGCTCATGGTGGATAGATAGCAGCAGCTTCGGAGGCTCTATGAGAAACTGCACTTAAAATCCAGGAATGGTGCCGGGCGAGAAATCCTAAGCAAGGGGAGATATACTTTGCTGACCCAGGAACGAACTAAACTAAGAGAAACCAACTGGAAACGCAATCCCGGTGATATAACAGGAACAGATAAGGTCTCAGCGCGGAAGCTGGACCCCGTGCCACTGGAAGCTGTGATTTGAATTTCCTGCAGCCGCTGCTGCATCCTAATCGGCATGGCAAGGAGAGAGGCGCAAAAGCTCTGAGAGTGGGAAGCGTTGAATGGAGTTGAGAGCGGGACTGGCCAGGAGCCCTGCATCGACCTGCGGTGAGTGAGCGGATTGGAGACCATTCCACAGAGTAGGAGGCTTCAGCAAAGGACATACTGGGACGGGGCAGACTAGCTGGAACAGGACGCTGCAGTGTCCTTAGTGGAATATTCCCCTCTCAAGCGGGATTGGTGGGGAGTGCCTTAAGACCCAGTAGGCTAGCCCAAACCAGGTCCCAGCACCGGAAGGTGAGGTGCACCCTAACAGTGAAGCTTTCAGTAGGTGAAGCCACCTGAAGGGGTGGGCCCAGCATAGGCTGCCCAGGTCTCTGTGGGTCTCACAGTGATTGGAGCAGAAAGCATAATGAAGAAGACAAACTGACAACAAACAACAGAAAAAGAGCTCAACATAAATGAGGCAGAGGAGATCGGGTGATAGGAACAGCTATTTTGGAGAAAACAAGACATCATAATAGCTAGTGCTGATTTAGTATCATTTTGTTTTAAAGTCCCATCAAACTTGTATTCTTCTGTCTCCGTTGGTCTTAAAAGGTTGAATCTTATTGGATTTTATTATATATGATAATATAAGTAAAAACTTTTATAGACAAGGAGATTATACAGAAACCATTGTTCATTTTCTGTTAATTGGTTCTAAATGCCCTGTAATAATGTCATTCTCTTGAATGGTTTTATAGTGTCTTGATATGTTTGGTGCTACAGTATACGAAGTTATACTCAAAGATTTCAAGGAAAGAGACACTATGGTAACTATTTTTATGTCAGGATATCTTGTGGTGAAACACTATTTTGCTTAAATGGTTATGTTTTGACCTATGCTGTTCTGTTGTTATGCCCTCTTTTATCTCAATCCCCCCCCTTTTTAAAATTATTTACTTTTTTCTTTTTATCTTTTTAATTAAGGGAAAAATAAATAAAAAATAGCAGGATACATTATAGTAACCTACTTTGATTTCCTATTAACTTGATTTGAAATCCTGTATTGCCCTCACCATCTTGTTTTGACTGATTTTCCCCTATCCTGCTTTGCTTGATAGTACCAAGTTCGAAAGTATAGGCAAAACTGTGAAGACAATAAGATTCATTATGACCCCCATTCCGGTTGACTATTATCTTCTTTTAAAGTCCTGTAATGTCTCCAATGCTTTGGTTTTATTCTTTACTGTTTTGTTCAATTTTATTCTTTACTGTTTTGTTCAATTTTATTATATTTTATTAGAAGGCAATTCTTCTTAAAATAGCAAGAGGCATTATGGTAACCATTGTTGATCACGTTGTATTTTGTTTTTACATTATCTATTATGTCCATCCTTTTGATTTGACTGACTCTGTCCTGTTATGTCACATTTGGTTTTACTCTCTTCAAAAAAAAGTAATAAGAACTGTGGGACTAATAAAACCCAAAATGTGTAATTGTCATTGTACAAAAGAAAAGAAAGTGCTCTAAGAGTTATAACTGCATAGATGTTTAAGTGTATAAGATAGATAACCATATTACTCGGGTTTTTTTTGGATCATTGAACAAAACTGTTTGCACTCTCACTGTTTGAAAGTCCACTTTAATATGCTTCAATTTTGTAATGAACAACTATTTCTAAGATGAGAATATGTAATCTATTAACTAGTGATTTCTTGCTGTTTATTTTTTAACTTTTTTTTTACTTGTACTGTTTTTCTGTTTTTTTCTTTTTCTCCTTAAATAAAAAAAAAGAAAGAAAACTACCAACAACAAATGCTGGAGAGGCTGTGGGGAAAAAGGAACTCTCCTGCACAGTTGGTGGGAGTGTAGTCTGGTGCAACCACTGTGGAGGTCAGTTTGGAGGTTCCTCAAAAACCTGATATTGAACGTTCCATTTGCCCCAGCTATTCCACATCTGGGTGTTTTCCCAGAAGAATTGAAAGCATCATACCACAGTGATAATATGTGCACCCATATTTATAGCAGTGCAATTTGTAATAGCCATACTTGGAAACAACCTAAATTGTCCATCAACTGAGAAATGGATAAAAAAAGATGTGGTGTGCTCGCTTCGGCAGCACATATACTAAAATTGGAACGATACAGAGAAGATTAGCATGGCCCCTGCGCAAGGATGACACGCAAATTCGTGAAGCGTTCCATATTTTTATGCTACACCTCAAACAGCTAGAAAAAGAAGAGCAAGTCAAGCCCAAAGCCAAAAGAAGAGAGGAAATTATAAAAATCAGAGCAGAAATCAATGCAATAGAGACTAAGAAAACAATCCAAAGAATCAACGAATCAAAGAGTTGGTTCTTTGAAAGAATAAATAAAATCGATAAGCCCCTAGCCAACCTTATTTAAAAAAGGGAAGAAAAGCTCAAATTCATGCAATAAGAAATGAAAAAGGAGAAATCACTACAGACCCAATAGAAATACAGAGGATCATCAACACCTATTTCAAAAACCTCTACTCTCAAAAGTTTGATAACACAGAAGAAATAGACAGATTCTTAGAAGCATATGAAGTGCCAAAGCTAGATCAAGAGGATATAAAACTGTTGAATAACCCAATCTCTGCTAATGAACTTGAAAATGTAATTAAGGCCTTACCCACCAAGAAGAGCCCAGGCCCAGATGGATTCACTGCAGAATTCTACAAGAAATATAAAGAAGACCTAATGCCGACACTCCTCAAACTATTCAATGAAATTGAAAGGGAAGCAATCCTTCCTAAGTCATTCCTGGAAGCAAATATTACTCTAGTACCAAAACCTGAGAAAGACCCAACTATAAAAGAGAACTATAGACCGATCTCCCTAATGAACATAGATGCAAAAATCCTCAATAAAATATTGGCAAATAGGATCCAGCAAATCATCAAGAAGATTATACACCATGACCAAGTGGGATTCATCCCAGGAATGCAAGGATGGTTCAACATACGCAAATCAATAAATGTAATCCACCATATCAGTAAAGCCAAAAATAAGAATCACATGATCATTTCTATAGATGCAGAAAAAGCCTTCGATAAGGTCCAACACTTATTCATGATAAGAACTTTACAGAAAATTGGAATAAATGGTCTTTACCTCAATATAATAAAGGCCATTTATGACAAACCAACAGCCAGCATCATACTAAATGGCCAAAAATTGAAAGCCTTTACTTTAAAATCAGGCACAAGACAAGGATGTCCTTTATCACCACTCCTATTTAATATAGTACTGGAAGTACTAGCCAGAGCAATTAGGCAAGAAAGAGAAATAAAAGGGGTAAAGATAGGAAAAGAAGAAGTTAAATTATCATTGTTTGCAGATGACATGATACTCTACATAGAAGACCCCCTAAACTCCATTGAAATACTCTTAGATACAATAAATAAATTCAATAATGTGGCTGGATACAAAATCAATACTCAGAAATCAATAGCATTCCTATACACGAACAACAAAATTACAGAGAGGGAAATAAGAGAAACTGGACTATTCACATTAGCAAGCAAAAAAATGAAATATTTAGGAATTACTCTTACGAAAGAAGTGAAAGACTTATACAGTGAAAATTATAATACACTGAAAAAGGAAATTGAAGATGATCTCAGAAAATGGAAAGACATCCCTTGCTCATGGATAGGAAGAACAAACATTGTGAAGATGGCCATTCTCCCAAAACTGTTATACAGATTCAATGCAATCCCAATAGAAATACCATCAACATACCTTATAGATCTAGAGAAATCACTCCTAAATTTCATCTGGAACCAGAAGAGACCTAGAATTGCAAAGGCAATTCTAAGCAGCAAAGACAAAGCAGGAGGCATCACAATCCCTGACTTGAAGTTATACTACAAAGCAACAGTAGTAAAATCAACATGGTATTGGAATCAAAACAGAGCCGAAGATCAGTGGAATAGATTAGAAGATACAACCACAACTACGAACACACTCAACCACCTTATCTTTGATAAAGGAGCCAAGCAGGTTCACTGGAAGAACGACAGTCTCTTTAATAAATGGTGCTGGAAAAACTGGCTCTCCATTTGCCAAAAACTAAAGCTAGACCCATGTCTATCACCATGTACTAAATTAAAATCTAAATGGGTCAAAGATCTGAATATTAAAACAGAAACACTAAATCTATTGGAAGACAAATTAGGTAGAAACCTTGGAGACATAGGAGTAGGTAAAGAATTCATGAACAGGACTCAAACCGCACGGGAAATACTTCCCAGAATCAATAACTGGGACCACTTCTTATTAAAAAGTTTCTGCATGTCAAAAGAAATCTCCAGCATAGTGAAAAGAAAACCCACAAACTGGGAAAAGATTTTAGTGAACTCTCTCTCAGACAAGGGACTCTTGTCTAAAACATACAAAGAATTAAAGAAACTCAGACCTCCAAAATTCAAAGATCCAATCCAAAAATGGGCATCTGAGATGAATACGCAATTCTCAGATGAAGAAATGCAAATGGCAAATAAATACATGAAAAAATGCTCATCATCATTGGTCATTAGAGAAATGCAAATTAAAACCACACTGAGATACCATCTCACTCCTGAAAGAATGGCCAGGATCAAGAAAACCGACAACAAATGCTGGAGAGGCTGTGGGGAAAAAGGAACTCTCCTGCACTGCTGGTGGGAGTGTAGACTGGTACAGCCTTTGTGGAGATCTGTCTGGAGATTTCTCAAAAAGTTGGGACTGGAAATCCCATTTATTCCAGCTATTCCACTTCTAGGCATATTCCCAGAAGAAGTGAAAGCATCATACCACAGTAATATATGTGCACCTATGTTTATAGCAGCACAATTTGTAATCGCCAGATCTTGGAAACAACTGAAGTGTCCATCAACTGAGGAATGGATAAAAAAGTTGTGGTATTTCTATACAATGGAGTATTATTCAGCTATAAAGAAGGATCACATTGAGATATTTATCAATAAATGGGTGCAGCTTGAGACCATACTCATAAGTGAAATAAATCAATCTCGCATGTGTGAATACCGAATAGTTTCCCTAATGTAAGTAATGATTCAAATATATAAAAATATGTGGTAATCATGATTCCCCATTAGATGGCCTTGGAACCTTATAAAGTTTTCACTCATTAATTAGAAATGCTTTATTCTGGGCTTCTTGATATGAAAATATTTGAAGCTAGAGTATATGAAGTTTTATCCAAATATTTCAAGGAAAAAGATACTATGGTAACTACTCTTAAGTCAGGTTATATGGTGGTGAAGTACTAGGTTGTTGAAACAGTCATGCTGTGACCTCTATTGTTATATTGTTATGTCCTGTTTTATCTCAATCTCCCCCTTATTCTTTTAAAAAAATTATTTAGTCATTTCTTATGTTTGTCTTAATTAAAGAAAAAATTCAAAAAATTAGGATATATAAATAGTAACTCTTTTTGATTTCCTATTAACTTGTTTTGAAGTCCTGTAGTACTCCCAGGATCTTGTTTTGACTGATTAGACTCTGTTCCATTCTATATGATAGTATCAGGTTTGAAGACATAGACAACTACTTTGAAGACAATAAGATTCACTAAGATACCCATTCTGGTTTGACTATTGTCTTCTTTGGAAGTCCTGTAATGTTTACAATGCCTAAGTTTTATTGGTCTTGTTCTCTACTGTTTTGTCCAACTTTATAATATCTAATGAGATAGACAATTCTTTTTAAGGAAACAAGGGACAACGTTGATAACCATTGTTGATAAACTTGTACTCTGTTCTACACCATGTGCTATGTCTATCCTTGGTATTGACTGACAGCTTTGTTTTGCCATATTTGACTGTATTCTTCCCCCCCCCCAAAAAAGTAATAAGCACTAAGGAGTAATAAAATCCAAAATGTGTAAATTTTGTTGTAAAAAAGAGAGGGGAAAAAAAAAAAGAAAGAAAAAGAGCTCTAATGGATATAACAGCAAGTGTGTTTAGGGGTGTTAAATAGCTGACTATATCAATGTTTTTGGATCATTGAACACAGCTGTTTGCAGTCTCCCTGTTTGAATGTCCACCTTGTATTCTTTGATACTGTGATTTCAGGAACTATTTTCAAGATGATAATATGTAATCTACTAACAGGTGATTTCTTACTGTTATGGTTTTTTTTGTTTGTTTGTTTTGGTTTTTTTTGTTTTGTTTTGTTTTTTTGTAGTCCTGTATTACGTGTACCCTTACACTGCTTTGGTTTGTTTTGTGTTTTTCTCTTTTTCCTCTTAAATTAAAAAAAAAAAAAAAAGATGTGGTATTTTTATGCAATGGAGTATTACTCAGCTATAAAGAATGATCATATCAACATATAATTAAATGGATGCAACTTGAGACCATACTCATAAGTGAAATAAATGGAACTCACATGTGTAAATACCATATTGTCTCCCTAGTGTAAGAAATGGTAAGACTACATAAGGTACAAAATCTTCAATAAATACATGAAAAGGTAAGATTCTGCTCAAAGGTGGGAAAAATACTATGTCAAGGAAAAGGAGAAAAACAAGGAAGGGAAAAGAAAAAATATCTAGATTTCTATAAACACTTAGGATAGCTAAGATGATTGTGCTAAAAATTCTGTTAGTTTTTAGTACAAAACAGTTAACATTCGTAGGACTGGAACAATTTTGCGTGATTGTCTAGTGATCTGAGGAACTCTTTTGAAGATCACTGTAAAATATCAACCTTAGTTATGTTCCTACCACTTTGTTTTAGAAGGCCTGTATTGTCATTGTTTTTGAGCTCTTTGCTATTATTTGTATTTGCCTTTTGTGATTCTTGTTTTTCTAATAATTTGTTTTGTTTTGTTTTTCCCTCTAATGCACAAAGACACATGCCTAGAACATATAAAGGCTTATACATGCCTAGAACTCCTAAACAGTTTATGAGATTTGATTGCATTACACGTGACGAAATGAACAGCTACTTTTAAGAAAAAGAGACATTATGGTATCCATTGCTGTTTCCCTGTCGTCATGCTGTGAAATCCAGTAATGCTTTTTTCTTTGTTCAGAATGATTTTAGTCTGTTTTGTATTAGTTAGTTTCAACATACATAAAGGTATGGACAGCTATTTTCAAGAGAACACAAGACATTAAGGTAGCCATTGTTGATTTTCCTATTGTCTTGTTTTGAAGGCCTGTGCTGCCTTCATTCTGTTTTGGTGAGTTTTATACTATTTTGTTTTGTATGAATTCATTATGTGTGAAGATACAGACAACTATTTAGAAGAAAACAAGAGACATTATGGTAGCCAGTGTTGATTCCCTGTTGTCTTGCTTTGAAATCTGTGTCACTTACATTGTTTTCTTCTGATCTGCTTTGTTCTGTTTTACCATCTTGAAAATAAAAGTTTTAAAAAGTGTCAAAATATAAACTGACACCCCCCAAAACTGTAAAAAATAAACCTTTCCTTCCTTCATTTTGGGCATCAGATATTTTGTCTCAGCAACAAATAAAAAGTAAGCAAGACACCGTCCGTGACAATTGGGGCCATGCATGGGCCGCTGAGGGGACAGCCAGCCTCTTCCCATGAGTCAGTGCCACTCACGGACTGCAGGGGAAGAGAATAACAAGTCAACATGCAAGCCCGCCCTGCAAGTCAGCACCATGCACAGGCCATGGTGGGGAGGGCCGGATGCCAGCCCCTTCTGGCATGTGGGCTGGAAAACAAGAAGGAGCCCTCCCTCCATAAACAACTGGCTGATCCAGAGAAACACAGGCTGTGATGATAACTGATGAAGTAAAACACAATTCAGTGCTTGTAACGGTTAGTGTTTTACTGACCTTGCAGGTCTAAAGCCGGTAGTCTGATCGTCTGTTCAGAGGATGGCGGTACACCGTGTAGCACTACGGGGATCTCCTCCTGAAAGTGGCAGTCATTGTTGATTCCCTGTTACCTTGTTTTGAAGTCCTGTATCACATTCAATGTTTTATTTTGTTAAGTTTTATTCTGTTTTGTGTTGTTTGATTTTATTAGGTCCAGTGGCATGGGCACTCTTTTGGAGATACCAAGATAGATTGGGGTAGCCATTTTGGATTTACTGTTGTCTTTTTTGAAGTCCTTTATTGCATTTGCTGTTTTGTTTTTATTTCTATTCTGCTCTGTTTTGTTTGATTTTTACTATGTGTAAAGGTATGGGCAGCTGTTCTAAAGATAACAAGAGGCATCATGGTAACTATTGTTGATTTCTTACTGTTTTATAGCCCTGTGCCACTTATACTGGTTTGTTTAGATTGGTTTTATTCTACTTTATTATGCTTGGTTTTATTCTCTTTAAAATTAAAAAAAATGGTTAAGATGGGAAATCGCAGACGTTTTCCAAAAAATTATAGATTGAGTCATTAGTCATCAAATTATGATTGAAACAGTTGTAAAAATTGATCATTGTTAATCACCCAAAGTAAACACCTTGAAAATTCTTCACTTAACAGAGTGTTCTAACTCCCATGTTGTAATAATGTATTACAAACAAGTTCTGAAAATTTAAAAATTAAAAGAATTACTGTGTTTATTGCTAAAGGAGACAGGGACAGCGTCAGTTCTTTGCTGTTTTTCTTTGCTGTGGATATCAACATAGGTGTAAACTTTGTTTATTACATAAACAAATCAAATGCTTACATAAATGGAAGTAAAAAGCAGGGCAATGAAAGCAGCCTCCTGGCTCAACTCTGAAGTCTCACGAGGTCACGTGCCATGAGTGAGTGACCATGATATGACCTGTTACTCAAATTATTTGGGTAATCTTTCAGCTGATGGTTTAATTAGAATAACTTTCAGTTTCTTTGAAAGTAAAGACTACTTGACTTTTTCAATTTTTGATGAATGTACTAAAAAGTCAGTGAACTGCTTTTGCAATTTTCTTCATTTGGAGGCCCCTTATTTTTAATCTGATAGAAGGGGGGAAATAAAAATAAAATAAAATAAAACTATTAATTTATTACCTCATGTCAATAAGATTCTTAAATAAAATGCTTTATCAGATCATATTTCATACCTCTTATCAAAACTGCATCTCATTCAACATGTAAAGTAGTTCACTGCACAGAAAGCCACAAAGCCAGTCTCCTTGTCAGACACAAGCACAGCTTGTTTTGTCTCAGAAAACATCCGAATTCACTTTGCCTTTCAGATTAACATATGAAGACATGTTTTGAGAGAAATAGGAATACGTCAAGAAGCTTCTTAGATGAGTTGTTAATGCAGTCAAGATAGAAACGTAGAAGTGCATGTTCAACATCCCATGTTGATATGTAAGCTGTGAGGGAAGGGTCAGCAGCACCCTTTAGGTAAGCGTGTGTGCTGTGACCTGTTGGGGACATGCTAATG
Organism: Cavia porcellus; assembly: GCF_034190915.1. Classification (NCBI taxonomy): domain Eukaryota; kingdom Metazoa; phylum Chordata; class Mammalia; order Rodentia; family Caviidae; genus Cavia; species Cavia porcellus. The sequence continues at coordinate 600,546 of NW_026947503.1, forward strand.
AAAACTGTCCTTATATACTGCATCTACCAAAAGAATGTATACTCACTTCAGGAAAATTAAAACTTGTGTAAATACAAAAGTTATTAAGATGTCATGAAATTAATACAAGTTACCTTTGGCCTCTACAGTTACAAGAGATGCTCAGTGCGATGGCATGAGCTTCCAGTCATTTATTAGTGTGGCAAACTGTTGCTTGGGTAACCTTGATTCACTGAGACTGCTGCACGTACATTTTCAGTTTCTTCTCTAAGGTCCACCAGTGTAGTGGTTTCCTGCAATACATGACTTTCTCTAGGGTCCCCAGTACAAGGGTAACACCATCTGTTGAAAACTCTATTTCTTTTCCTGAAGTGTGTGTATTTTTTGTCAGATTCTGTATAAATGTCAGAGATGGGTCTTTTTTTTACCTGTGCCATTACATGTGATCACAGTCTTTCATGTGCACTGATAAAAAGCAAACTGCTTTGGAAGTCACTAGATGGAAAAGTTAAAGGTTGCCTGTTAGTGAAATGGATATTTTGTGATTTGACTGAATAATCAAATCTGAAAGCAATTGTGTAAAACTTCTGCTGTGGGCTTTATTGCTAGTATCAAAGTTTTACAGCCCTGTGTGTGAAGGAATTTGCCTGGTTCACACACCTTCCTTCATACTGAGGGGAATTTGATGCTTATCTATGAGTAATGGGGGCAGAGTTTTGAGGGAACAGCAGGACATGGAGGACACCCCTTTCCGCTATCATTTCAGAGCTGTAGCTGGCCTAGCATTGGGTTTTGGAATCTCATCCTTCACCTGCAGAGCGTGTGGAAAGAGCTTTTGGGCCTTTAGTCGTTAAACATGGCTTTTCTCATTCAGCATTTTGAATTGTCCCACTGTTGGGTGCCTGCAGTTAGAGAAGAGGTTGACTTCTCATGGGTGACCTGGAGGAAAGGGAAAGAACTGGTTCTCAGGCGGTCATTTCCCTGAAAGTTGGGGTTGCTGGTTGTTTCCTTGAAACTAGTGGTTTTCTGCATATGGCCTCAGATCACTAGCATCAGCAGCTTCTGGGAATTTGTTAAAAACATAAATTCTTGGGCCACATGTCAAACTCCGAGGGCCCTCCAAAGGATTCTAGTGCACTCTGATTTGTGATGATTCGTTTGTTACTCAGTGGTGTGATGTGGAAATGATGCAATAACTCTTTTTATGAAAACACTAGACATTTAATTTTTATACATTTTGGATCCCATTTAATTAGCTTTCAATTGTATAGAAAAGCAGAGGTCGCATACCACCTAGTGAAGACTGGGCCCTCTTGCCAGGCAAGCAACAGCTGCATGGCCTGCGTCGGTGAACCAATATAGGGGTACTCGTGGGAGGGCCGGGGGCAGTCCTGGGACAGCCAGCCCAGGACCAGCATCTGCAGGAAAGGACTGGTCTTGCATTTTCCTGTGTTCACCCCCACCCACCTTATTCCAGTCCAGAAGCAGGAATTTAATTTCTTTGCGGAGAAGCTGTCTCTTGGCCAGCACCCAAAGTGTCTATCTTGTCTCCCCCCTGATTTGTTGTTAGTCAGGGCTAATTTCAGCTCACTCCCTGTTTTCAAATTTCCTTCCAATCGTGACCCTTTTGAAATGTGGCCATTTGGGCCTGTTAAAACACAGATCAAATCAGGACATGTCTGCCTTAAAATTAAAAACCCATAGGGCTTCACCTTGCCATTATTTAAAAAAAAACAAAAAAAAAACCCAAGAGATACTTCCTCTCCTGCCTGAGTTTTCAGAGCCCTGCTGTGACACTGTGAAGACTCTTCTAAGACCTCAGAGGGGTCAAGGCCTCCTGTGGGATCAGTGTGGACCATCCCCCCAGGTTTATAACCAATCTTTACCTGGCTTTTCCGGCAAGCTGAGCGCAGTGGACTAAGTGGTTCTGTCATGAGGATATGGGCCATTGCAGATGAGGATCCGAGCTGCTTCTCAGTTAGGGCCTTTTCATATCTTCCCTTTTCTGCCTGATAATTATTTTCTCAACATCAGTTATGAGAACAGTTACATTATTTGCTGCTGTGTCTGTGGGGCCTCTTGAGGGCTCAGTAACCACTTATTTATCTCACGAACAAACTGCACATTTTTCTGGCTTATACCTATTTCTTGCGTTGCAGTTTGGGGCTGAGTTTCGAAGGTTCTCTTTGGACCGTCATAAACCTGGGAAGTTTGAAGATTTCTACCAGTTGGTTGTGCACACTCACCACATCTCCAACACCGAAGTGACCATTGGCTATGCAGATGTGCACGGGGACCTGCTGCCCATCAACAATGATGACAACTTCTGCAAGGCAGTCTCCAGTGCAAATCCTTTGCTCAGAGTCTTCATCCAGAAACGAGGTACCTGGCAGCTTTTCTCAGTAGTCATTTAAGACAAAATATGATTCTTAATTTGCTCCTTCATGATAAGATTAGGAGATTTTGTTTTCTAACCCATGGTAAGAGAATAAAGATACTAAATTTTTTGGTCAAATAAGTAAAAAGGCTTAAACATAGAAAAATTGCTTTTTACTTTATTGTTGACTTCTGCTTTTTAAATGCTAAGGAAAAACAAAACTAATACTTCTAGTATTTTAACTGAAAACAAGTGAATGCAGTAATGAAGAGGCACTTGATAGCATAAGAATTAAACTTTAGGTCAGATGTATTTTCCATGTCCTTTTGGGACTGGGAAATAAGTTAACTTTAAGTTATAATTTTCCATCTTTTTTTTTTTTTAATCGGTACCAGGGATCGAACTCACGACCGCCTGCTTGCAAGGCAGGTGCTTATGCCGCTAAGCTAAATCTCCAGCCCCTATAATTTTAGTTATTGTTTAACTCTGAAGCCTAGCTGTGCTCTAAGTAATAACAGTATCATTTATGTGAAAATAAATTACTGGCATGGTCGGTGCTTGTTTGAAAGTGGGCTCTGGCTACAGAGTCACTATGGAACCCTGGCCTGGTCATATCCTACAAGTGCATTTTGCATTCCTTTTTCCTCTATAAATTTAGGAGAACTCTGTCTTTTCAAACTAATGTGCTAAAGGAAAGAATGAGCTGCAGATGAAATTAGGAAAATGGCTTTTCTGTAATGGGTTTGGTAGTGATTATCCCTCCTTCCTGGGCATTTCTCTCATGCACACAGTGAGCACTGCCTCAAAGATGAGAGCAGCCAGTGGAGCCCTTGCAGAGTGACATCACAGCACTGTATCTGCTGTTATGTACACTGTCATCGGACTCTCTGGCATATTCAGGGAGAGCTTGATGAAAAGGAACCAGAGGAAGCAGCAGTAGGGTGCTAGATGAAAAGGCGAAGGAGTGATGGGGTGGGAACCAACTGCAGGGTTCACGTCAACAGGCAGGACCCTTTGTGTCCTGCATCTGACGGTCCTCATTTGCAAAGTGGGGTGCCAGCGGTACTGCCCATCAGATCCCACGAGGCGATATGCTGAGCAGCCTGCCAGTTTGCAGTCTGTGCTGTGTCAGCTCTTGTGTTCTTCCCACCTGTGGTGATGGGAGATAGCAGAAAGCCTGCTAACCTCACTGCAGGCCCATTCTCTGGCAGCAGATCAGAGCTCTGTGCATCTGCGGTGTTTCTAAGCCATGTGTCCTGCTGACAGTACGGAGATGTCAGCACAGCTGTCTCACACGGTGAACAGTGGGTAACTTGGGGCCAGGACTCCCCACAGTTCCTTCAGGGCTCTGCGTAGCCTCCAGCATCCCTCTCCTCTGACCTCTGGTGGTCACCACTGCCCAGATGGCCCTGGGACAGACACCTGTCCCCTCTTGCTGCCCCTACCTGGAGCTCTGTGTCCCTCACACCAGTCAGAAATCTGTTGATGCTTTGTTCTCTTAGTCTGATATTTCTGTGTTCTTGCTGTCTGTTTCCCCAGACCTCAGGGCCCAGGGACCTTGCTTCTGGTCATTCTCGTGCTCATGAGGGGCAGGACAAAGATATGAGTGTGCCAACAAATGGCACATGTGCACACGGATCTTGTTACACATTGTACAGGAAGACGGTCTTTGTGCCCCGTGACTACAGAATTGGGGTTTGACATTGTTGATAACCTTGTACTCTGTTCCACACCATGTGCTATGTCTATCCTTGGTTTTGACTGACAGCTTTGTTTTGCCATATTTGACTGTATTCTCTCCCCCCAAAAAAAGTAATAAGCACTAAGGAGTAATAAAATCCAAAATGTGTAAATTTTGTTGTAAAAAAGAGAGGGAAAAAAAAAAAGTAAAAAGAAAAAGAGCTCTAACGGATATAACAGCAAGCGTGTTTAGGGGTGTTAAATAGCTGACTATATCAATGTTTTTGGATCATTGAACACAGCTGTTTGCAGTCTCCCTGTTTGAATGTCCACCTTGTATTCTTTGATACTGTGATTTGAGCAACTATTTTCAAGATGATAATATGTAATCTACTAACAGGTGATTTCTTACTGTTACTTTTTTTGTTTTTTGTTTTTAGATCTGTATTACGTGTACCCTTTCACCGCTTTGTTTTGTTTTGTGTTTTTCTCTTTTTCCTCTTAAATTAAAAAAAAAAAAAGAATTGGGGTTTGAGGTCCTAGCAGAGGTTGGCCTGGATGAAGTATGCCTGTCTGCCAGGGAGCTGCAGAAACTTCAGGTTTGAGGGTTCCATTAACTCCCACACAGTTTAGAAGTATTGCCCTGTCCCCTTTTCTCTTGCCACTTAGGCCCCACACCCTACCTTTATTCTTTACCTTCTTCTATCCTCAGAGTCACAACATAGCATATTCCAACTAGCTTAGGTTTCCTGACTCTGGTGTCTCTGGCAAGCACATCACTGATAGCCCCTGCCTATTCCATCAGCCCTTCCTCAGGCCTCTCTCACCCACTCAACCCCCTGAGATCAGCACCCCATCTGTGAAATGGGAGGGCAGCTTCTGGTGCCTTAGTTGTCATCGGCTTCCATGCCAGCAAGCCTTTTTCTGGTCACACATTCACTGTCTCATTCCCATGTTCCGTTACCGGCACCTTCTTGCCTTCATCACTAAGTTCTCATAGCGGCAACAATATGCAGGATAGAGTTGGGGGCACCTGTGTGTTCGTGAATAGCCACACTCCCTCAGGTTCAGGACAGACATGCTGATCTATCATTTTGAAGATCCAATGTATGTGGCAGCTAGGTCCTGAGGACTCCCCTGAGAGGCTGAATACTGCCGTGTATCATGGCAGCCGCTCTCCACATCTCTACAGTGATATGTCTTACTACTAAAATATGCTTTAGCAGAAAACTGTATCACTATCACAGATGAAAGGTCAACATTCTCCTAATGTGTGCTGAGAAAAACCCACAACTATTTTAAAAGTAAATCATCTACTTAAAATAATCTCTTTCTTTAAACCACACAAGAACATGACAGTAAAATTACAGACTAGCATTCCCTGTGAATGCAGATGTAAACCCCTACAGAACACCAGCATGTGGATGACATGGATCCATGTCACATGGAGGTTGACAGTGATATTATTCACACAGCAAGAGGTGGAAAGAGCGGACATCCCTCAGCCAACAGATGGATAAGTAAAGCATACATGTTTTTACCAAGGACAGTTGCTGAGCCATAAAAGGAAATGAAGCACTGCATGCATACTTAGCAGTGTAGATGAACTCCAAAGCAGTATACCGACTGAAGCAGGCAGACAAAGGTCACTTGCTCTATGTTGCATTTTACAGGTGATCCTCATTATTTGGGGATTCTGTATTTGCATATTTGCCTTTTTGTCAAAATTTATTTATAATTCCAAATCAATATTTAGTGCGATTTTGTGGTCATTTGAAGACATGCTCAAAGTGTTTAGAAATGAGTCACCATTGCACGTGTACCCACCTGCTATCAAACACAGAAATGCTGGGTACAGTGTTACATTAGTGTGATCACAGCACTCTAGGAGGCTGAGGCAGGAGGATCACAAAATTGAGTCTAGCTTGGGCAACTTAGGGATTTAGCAAGACCTTGCTAAAAAATAAAAAGGGCTGGGGATGCACTCCGTGCAGAGGCCCCATAAAATAGAAAACAGCGTAGTGCGTCTCTGTTGTCTTAGCTGCCTCCCACACCCCACAGCAAGCCAGCACCCTCCTCACAGTCTGTCAGTGCCACAGGTTAGATATGCTGCTTGCTTTTTGTTGGTGATTTTGCTGTTTTACAGGCCCCAGTGTAGGGCTGAAGGGTTTCCCAGTGCCTCAGGCAGATGTGCTCGGGCACATTGGCCATGAGTTTCATGTTCATGACTCAGCAGTACGTGTTTTAACTCCTTATTTATAAGGAGTCTTGAGACAGGACGTGGAAAATTAGGTGATGCATTGGCCAGTTGGTGGAAGTTCTGTAACTAAATGTTCATGTCGGCCTGACCTTGTTCCCCGGGAGCCGTGATCTCTGACACAGTGTTTGTGGTGATTTTATAAAATAAAAAATGCTGAATGATGGAGACAGCTTTGTGTGTGGAAAGTCTAAGATGAACAACTTCATAATGATAAAAAGTAGCTTTTGGGGTTGCTTGGCACCTGTGGAGAGGGGTAAGAAAGGGGAGACCTGGGAGGGTTGGAGTTTGTTCTGGGTATGGCAGAGATTAAACTATGAAGCCACACATTTTAGTAGGTAGATTTAATGTCAGCTATATCTTAGGCAAACTGTGTAAGAAAACAGTACAGTGCCAGAGCTGGTGCCTGACAGTGAGCTCAAAGCACTCTCCGGGTCTGGACCATGATCTTCTGTGTACTGTTCAGGCTTGTCTGTGCCTGTATTTCCAGAATCAGCCATTTCAACATGTGAGAACTTTATAATTAACGTATTTGTTCTAAAATTATTAAAGCATCTCTTCCCCTGGGAACCTTCCTTCACTTCTCAGGATGTGAGCTGTGCCCAGTCTTCAGTAGGTGCAGTCAGCACAGCCTCCCAGGACTCACTGTAACTCTCCTTTTGCTGCTAGTAGAATCACAACTATTTTCATATCATGTGGGACTTGTGTGCAGATAACTTACATAGCATTTATATACTACTTTTAAAGAAGTTGTTACTTTAAGCCGGGCGTGGTGGCTCATGCCTGTAATCCCAGCACTCCGGAGGCTGAGGCAGGAGGATCGTTGTGAGTTTGAGACCAGCCTGGGCTACAAAGTGAGCCCAAGGCCAGCCTGAACTGCATAGCGAGACCTTGTCTCACAAAGACCAAAAAAAAGAAGTTACTACTTTAAAATAATGGTATGTGTTGTTTTTAAATGTGTTAATAAGAAAGTACATATAGAATTACATCACAGCTTTCTTTTAGTGTTCTGATAACTGTGCCCAAAATAATTTATTTTCTAATAGCCTAAGTTTTACTTTATGCTTTGAAAACCTTATTCCAAAAAGGTGTTCCTAGGCATTATCAGATTGTGACTGGGTTGTCATGGCACAAACAAGCTAAGAATTCCACTTGTAGAGAATCTACACTTGGAGCCCAGACAAGAGTCCATGATTGCCTGGCTTTCATCCTCCTGGGACTCTGTCAAGGGACTTTTTCTTGCGAACTATTTGGCCTTTCTGCCCATGAGAGTTCAAGGGGTTGTATCTTCAGCCCTCATACCCACTGGCTTTACCTGCATTTACCAGGCTTCTGCCATCATCTTCCCAGGATGACTGGTGGAGACTCTGAACTTTGGCTTCAGTGAATCAGAGATACCATTCTGCCCTTCACTTGGGTGTTTTAACCATTTAAGAAAAGAGGCAGCCCAAACATTTAATGGTCATAATGGGAGTCTGAACTCACATCATCATGCACACCTAGTGAATGTTAACAGACCCACTTCTGAACCCTTGCCTGAATCCCTGCTGGGTGCAGGAACATTAGGAAGCTGGCCCTAGTCATAGGATGCAAGATCATGACCAGCAAAAGATACTTGGAGTGCCTCTCTTTTTAATCAAGTAAACAAGAAGTGCAAATACTTATATTTCACCACTAATCCATGAAATAAATCCTTAAAACACCGGCATAACATATGGCCCTGTTCCTTACCCTGGAGCATTCTTTTGAGCTACTAGAATAAGGATAAAATATTTGTAAACATTGAGATTTATATTTATAAACATTGTGAACTTATATTTGTGGTTCCATTTAAGTGAGTTATAGAAAAGAGATGTTCTAGCTATTTTGGAGAAAATGACATCTTAATAGGTAATACTGATTTAGTATCATCTTGTTTTGAAGTCTCATCTAGCTTTTGTTCTCTGTCTCCAATGGTCTAAATAGGTGGTATCTTACTGGATTTTATTATGTACGATAGTATAAGCAAAAACCTTGTAAAGACAAGGAGATTATACAGAAACCATTATTCATTTTCTGTTAGTCGATTCTAAATACTCTGTAATGCTGTCATTCTCTTGAATGGTTTTACATTGTTTTGATATACTTAATGCTACAGTATACGAAGTTGTACTCAAGGATTTCAAAGAAAGAGACAATATGGTAACTACTTTTAGGTTAGGATTATCTGGTGGTGAAACACTATTCTGCTTAAATGGTTATGTTTTGATCTGCGCTGTTTCGTTGTTATGCCCTCTTTTATCTCAATCTCCACTCCATTATTTACTTTTTTATCTTTATCCTTTTAATTAAAGGAAAAAAATAGCAGGATATATTATAGTAACCCACTTTGACTTTTCATTACCTTGATTTAAAGCCCTGCATTACTCTCACCATCTGGTTTTTAACTGATGTTCCCCTATTCTGTTTTGCTGGATAGTATCAGGTTCGAAAGTTTAGGCATCAGCTGTGAAGATAATGAGATTCATTATGACGCCCATTTTTGTTGACTTTTATCTACTTTTGAAGACCTACAATGTCTCCAATGTTTTGGTTTTGTCGGTTTTATTCTTTACTGTTTTGTTCAATTGTATTATAACTAACGATATAGGCAATTCTATTAGAGATAGCGGGAGGCATTATAGTAACCATTGTTGATCACCTTGTATTATGTTTTTACATTATCTATTATGTCCACCCTTTTGACTTGACCAATTCTGTTCTGTTATGTCACATTTGGTTTTACTCTCTTCCAAAAAAGTAATAAGAACCGTGGGAGCAATGAAACCCAAAATGTGTAATAGTCATGGTACAAAAGAGAGGAAAAGAAAGTGCTCCAAACTATATAACTGCATGTATATTTAAGTGTATAAAATAGAAAATGATATCACAGAGTTTTATTGGATCAATGAACAGAACTGTTTGCAGTATCGTTGATGGAATGTCCACTTTACAAGCTTTAATTTTGTGACTTGAACAATTATTTCTAAGATGACAATATGTAATCCATTAACTAGTGATTTCCTACTGTTCATTTTTTTTCTATAAATCTGTATAACTTGTACCCTTTCCCTGCTTTTTTTTTCTTTTCTCCTTAAATAAAATTAAAAAAAAAAAAAAAAAAAAGAAAAGAGATGTTCTTCG